>NC_140992.1:4798592-5398592 GCF_052327205.1 Somniosus microcephalus
CCTCTCTCTCCCTCCCCCCCCTCCTCTCTCTCCCTCCCCCCCCTCCTCTCTCTCCCTCCCCCCCCTCCTCTCTCTCCCTCCCCCCCTCCTCTCTCTCCCTCCCCCCCTCCTCTCTCTCCCTCCCCCCCCTCCTCTCTCTCCCTCCCCCCCTCCTCTCTCTCCCTCCCCCCCTCCTCTCTCTCCCTCCCCCCCCTCCTCTCTCTCCCTCCCCCCCTCCTCTCTCTCCCTCCCCCCCCTCCTCTCTCTCCCTCCCCCCCTCCTCTCTCTCCCTCCCCCCCTCCTCTCTCTCCCTCCCCCCCTCCTCTCTCTCCCTCCCCCCCTCCTCTCTCTCCCTCCCCCCCTCCTCTCTCTCCCTCCCCCCTCCTCTCTCTCCCTCCCCCCTCCTCTCTCTCCCTCCCCCCCTCCTCTCTCTCCCTCCCCCCCTCCTCTCTCTCCCTCCCCCCCTCCTCTCTCTCCCTCCCCCCCTCCTCTCTCTCCCTCCCCCCTCCTCTCTCTCCCTCCCCCCCTCCTCTCTCTCCCTCCCCCCCTCCTCTCTCTCCCTCCCCCCCTCCTCTCTCTCCCTCCCCCCCTCCTCTCTCTCCCTCCCCCCCTCCTCTCTCTCCCTCCCCCCCTCCTCTCTCTCCCTCCCCCCCCTCCTCTCTCTCCCTCCCCCCCCCTCCTCTCTCTCCTCTCTCTCTCTCCTCTCTCTCTCCCTTCCCCTCCCCCCTCCTCTCTCTCCTCTCTCTCTCCCTCCCCTCCCCCCCCCTCCTCTCTCTCCTCTCTCTCTCCCTCCCCTCCCCCCCCTCTCCCTCCCCTCCCCCCCCTCCTCTCTCTCTCTCTCTCTCTCCTCTCTCCCTCCCCTCCCCCCCCTCCTCTCTCTCCTCTCTCTCCTCTCTCTCTCTCTCCCTCCCCTCCCCCCCCCCCTCCTCTCTCTCCTCTCTCCCTCCCCTCCCCCCCCTCCTCTCTCTCCTCTCCCTCCCCTCCCCTCCTCCCCCCTCCTCTCTCTATCTCTATCTCACTGTGTCTGTGTTGTTTTGTTGCAGGAAGGCGTGACCTCAGGGAATCCTTGGTGGGTCATAAGAATTTAAAAACAAAGATTAACGTTTTGGAGCTGGGGCTGCCGTTGCCACTCTGCTTAGCAACAGCATTGATAGAAAGCACTTGGAAATGTGCCTATAGGTTCTCTCCTGTCCGTACATCCAGTCTGGATGTGTTAATCAGGGGGTGGAGGGAGGGTTTAATGTGGTTATTTCCAGAATCTAGTCACTGATGGGGGAAGGGGAATAATCGGGACTGGATTGATGCAGGTCGCAGAGGTGATATGAGAAGTAAATGTGTTTATTTTAAATGTGTGAGGTGTGTGTGTTTAAAACCATTTATTTTGTAATTATAAATATTTAATGTCCTACATTGTCTCCCGGTCCAGCAATTTTCGAATTTTTAAAATTATCATCCTCAAATCCCTCCATGGCCTCGCCCCTCCCTATCTCTCTAATCTCCTCCAGCCCTACAACCCTCAGAGAGATCTCTGCGTTCCTCCAGTTCTGGCCTCTTGTCTATCCCCCAGTCCCTTCGCTCCGCCATTGGTGGCCGTGCCTTCAGCCACCTGGGCCCAAATCTCTGGAATTCCCTCCCTAAACCACTCCGCCGCTCTACCTCTCTTTCCTCCTTTTAAGAAGCTCATTAAAAGCGACCTCTTTGACCAAGCTTCTGGTCACCTGCCCTAACTTCTACTCAAGTTGCTCTGTCAGATTTTGTTTTACAACACTCCTGTGAAGTGCTTTGGGACGTTTTACTATGTTAAAGGTGCTATATCAATACACATTGTTGTTTTTGTTAAATGCACAATATCAATACAAGTTGTTGTTAAAGGTGCTAAATCAATGTAGATTGGGAGGACCTCGGTTAATGTCTCATCTAAAAATTGGCATCTCCGACAATGCAGCACTCCCTCAGTACAGGGTCCGGGGGTGTCAGCCTGGATTTTCTGCATGTGGCTTGAAACCATGCCCTTCTGACTGAGGTCTGTCACTGTATAACACTGGGGTACAGTACTGGTGGGTACAGGTCTGTCGCTGTATAACACTGGGGTACAGTACTGGTGGGTACAGGTCTGTCACTGTATAACACGGGTACAGTACTGGTGGGTACAGGTCTGTCACTGTATAACACTGGGGTACAGTACTGGTGGGTACAGGTCTGTCACTGTATAACACTGGGGTACAGTACTGGTGGGTACAGGTCTGTCGCTGTATAACACTGGGGTACAGTACTGGTGGGTACAGGTCTGTCACTGTATAACACTGGGGTACAGTACTGGTGGGTACAGGTCTGTCACTGTATAACACTGGGGTACAGTACTGGTGGGTACAGGTCTGTCACTGTATAACACTGGGGTACAGTACTGGTGGGTACAGGTCTGTCACTGTATAACACTGGGGTACAGTACTGGTGGGTACAGGTCTGCCACTGTATAACACTGGGGTACAGTACTGGTGGGTACAGGTCTGTCGCTGTATAACACTGGGGTACAGTACTGGTGGGTACAGGTCTGTCACTGTATAACACGGGTACAGTACTGGTGGGTACAGGTCTGTCGCTGTATAACACTGGGGTACAGTACTGGTGGGTACGGGTCTGTCGCTGTATAACACTGGGGTACAGTACTGGTGGGTACAGGTCTGTCACTATAACACTGGGGTACAGTACTGGTGGGTACAGGTCTGTCACTGTATAACACTGGGGTACAGTACTAGTGGGTACAGGGCTGTCGCTGTATAACGGGTACAGTACTGGTGGGTACAGGTCTGTCTACAGTCCTGGTGGGTACAGGTCTGTCGCTGTACAACACGGGTACAGTACTGGTGGGTACAGGTCTGTCACTATAACACTGGGGTACAGTACTGGTGGGTACAGGTCTGTCACTAACACGGGTACAGTACTGGTGGGTACAAGTCTGTCGCTGTATAACACGGGTACAGTACTGGTGGGTACTGGTCTGTCACTGTATAACACTGGGGTACAGTACTGGTGGGCACAAGTCTGTCACTGTATAACTGGGGTACAGTACTGGTGGGTACAGGTCTGTCACCAACACTAGGGTACAGTACTGGTGGGCACAGGTCTGTCACTGTATAACACGGGTACAGTACTGGTCACTGGGGGTGGAGTAAGTTTAAGGCGGGTGAATTAAGGGTACCACACCAGCGTGTCATGGAACAGTAAACTATATTGGCTGTATCGTGATTCTTTTTCCCTTAGTCTATTGGTAACGGCCTGAACCCTCACTGATTTGCATCTTGTACTGAATTTAACGGTGGGTGTGGTGGGATAGTAAACTGGAATCTGGTCTGCTAATCCCAGCATCAGGCCAGAATAATTTGTGCTTGGCCCAGTATATTTTCCATTTGTCTCAGATGACTGGCATTGCAATTTTCTAATAGTTAATTAAGGATGTACGATGCCTTTAAACCACCAATAAATCACAGGAGGCTGATGGTCTGACCTTTCTTGAGGTGTGTGAGAATGATGCAGAGTTTAATCGTGCAATGTATATTGATGTCTCGCAATATTGTCAGAGCCGAGCATCTTTGGAATGATAAACCCACGAGTTTGTCTTCAGTCTCTGAGTCGTTAATTCCTCCTCCCTCTCCCCACCCCCATTGAATCGACACTTCCACCCCTTCAGGAACGCAAGGTAAGTGTTTACGAACTCGGATCCCATGGGGCTTGCTGAATAGTTCATTAAAATCGAGACACAATATATTTGGCAGAATATTTATTGGAATGTTGCTTGCAGATTGCTCCTGTTTTTACCAGAGTTTGTAGTGTTCAGAAATTTTATTTTTAGGGGGATACCTTAATATACTTACCCCTCCAAAACTTTCTAAGAGCTCCCCAAATGAATCGTGGGTAATTGCACTTCTTAATCAAAAATCAAATCAAAATCAAATCAACTTTTATTGTCATTGTTAGTGCACAATGCAGTACAACGAAATGTAGGCTTGCGGCTCCCGAGAGTGTACATTTAGATTAAGACATTTAAACATTCAACATTCATTTGGCTTGTAATACATTAACATAAACATAACCATAATAAAGTGCATTGGCAGATGTGCAGGCTTTAGAGTTTATTTGTGGAGTTCAGTAGGATGACAGCCCTGGGAAAGAAGCTGTTCCTAAATCTGGTCGTACGGGTGCGAATGCATCTGTAGCGTCTTCCAGATGGCAGGAGGGCGAACAGACTGTGGCTGGGGTGGGTAGGGTCTTTGATGATGGACCGTGACCTCCGTAAACAGCGTTTCTGGTATATGTGCTCTATGGTCGGTAGCCGGGTGCCGGTAATGCGTTGGGCAGTTTTGACTACCCGCTGCAGGGCTTTCCGGTCATAGTAGCTACAGCTGCCATACCATACTGTGATACAGTTTGTCAGGATGCTCTCTATTGTGCAGCGGTAAAAGTTAGAGAGGATCAGGGGTGACAGGTTACATCCCTTCAGCCTTCTTAGGAAATATAGGCGCTGCTGGGCCTTCTTCACCAGAGAGGAGGTATTGAGGGACCAGGAGAGGCCTTCCGTGATGTGGACTCCGAGGAACTTAAAGCTCATATCGTAACAACAACTTCGATATTAACGTAGAAGAAATGTATTTAAAAAGAAGTTAACATGCAGGTACAGCAAGCAATTAGGAAAGCAAATGATATGTTGGCCTTTATTACGAAAGGATTTGAGTAGTAAAGACATCTTACTGCAATTATATAGGGCCCTGGTGAGACCACACCTGGAGTACTGTGTACAGTTTTGGTCTCCTTACCTAAGGAAGGATATACTTGCCATAGAGGGAGTGCAAGGAAGGTTCACCAGACTGGTTCCTGGGATTGGGGGGGGGTGGAATTGCCCTGTAAGGAAAGATTGAGTAGACTAGGTCTATATTCTGTAGAATTTAGAAGAATGAGAGGTGATCTCATTGAATTATATAAGATTCTTATAGGACCAAAGTGGCAATCTGTGTGTAGAGCCAGAGGATGTAGGCGGGGTTTTAAATGAATTTTTTGCATCTGTGTTCACTATGGAGAAAGACGATGCAGACATAGAAATCGGGCAAGGGGACTGTGACATACTTGAACATATTAGCATCGAGAGGGAGGAGGTGCTAGCGGTTTTAGCGGGCCAAAAAGTGGAGAAATCCCCAGGCCCGGACGAGATGTATCCCAGGCTGCTGTGGGAGGCAAGGGAGGAGATTGCAGGGGCTCTGACACTAATTTTCAGAACCTCTCTGGCCACAGGGGATGTACCAGAGGACTGGAGAACAGCTAACGTAGTACCATTATTCAAGAAGGGTAGCAGGGATAAACCAGGGAATTACAGGCCAGTGAGTCTAACATCTGTGGTGGGGAAATTATTGGAAAAAATTCTGAGGGACAAAATTAATCTCCACTTGGAGAGGCAAGGATTAATCGGGGATAGTCAGCATGGCTTTGTCAAGGGTAAATCATGTCTAACAAATCTGATTGAATTTTTCGAGGGGGTGACTAGTGGGGTGGATGAGGGAAATGCTGTGGATGTGGTTTACATGGACTTCAGTAAAGCTTTTGACAAAGTCCCGCATAGGAGACTGGTCAAGAAGGTAAGAGCCCATGGGATCCAGGGTGCCTTGGCGCGTTGGATCCTAAACTGGCTGAGTGGCAGGAGGCAGAGGGTGATGGTCGAAGGTTGCTTTTGTGACTGGAAGACTGTGTCCAGTGGGGTACCTCAGGGATCGGTGCTGGGTCCCTTATTGTTTGTGATCTACATAAATGATTTGGATGAGAATGTAAAAGGTATGATCAGTAAGTTCGCAGATGACACGAAAATTGGTGGGGTGGTAAATTGCGAGGAGGAAAGCCTCCGGCTACAGGACGATATAAACGGGTTGGTCAGATGGGCGGAAAAGTGGCAAATGGAATTTAACCCTGAAAAGTGCGAGGTGATGCATTTTGGACGGACAAATAAGGCAAGGGAATACACAATGAGTGGTAGGACCCTAGGAAGTACAGAGGGTCAGAGGGACCTTGGTGTACATGTACATAGATCCCTGAAGGCAGCGGAGCAGGTAGATAAGGTGGTTAAAAAGGCATATGGGATACTTGCCTTCATTAGCCGAGGCATAGAATATAAGAGCAGGGAGGTTATGATGGAGCTGTACAAAACGCTGGTGAGGCCACAGCTGGAGTACTGTGTGCAGTTCTGGTCGCCTCACTATAGGAAGGATGTGATTGCTTTGGAGAGGGTGCAGAGAAGATTCACCAGGATGTTACCTGGGATGGAGCGCCTCAGCTATGAAGAGAGGCTGGACAGGCTGGAGTTGTTTTCCTTGGAGCAGAGAAGGCTGAGGGGGGACCTGATTGAGGTGTACAAAATAATGAGGGGCATAGATAGGGTAGATAAAGAGGAACTTTTCCCCTTAGTGGGGGGGTCAATAACAAGGGGGCATAGATTCAGGGTAAGGGGCAGGAGATTTAGAGGGGATTTGAGGAGGAACTTTTTCACCCAGAGGGTGGTTGGAATGTGGAACTCAATGCCTGAAAGGGTGGTGGAGGCAGGAACCCTCACAACATTCAAGAAGCATTTGGATGAGCACTTGAAATGCCATTGCATACAAGGCTATGGACCAAATGCTGGAAAATGGGATTAGACTGGACAGGGATGGATGGGCGGCGCAGACACGATGGGCCGAAGGGCCTCTTTCTGTGCTGTAAAACTCTATGACTCTATGACTTTACAGGGTAGATGCAGAGAGGATTTTCCCCTGGCTGGGGAGTCTAGAACCAGGGGTCACAGTCTCAGGATAAGGGGTCGGTCATTTAGGACTGAGATGAGGAGAAATTTCTTCCCTCACAGGGTGGTGAATCTTTGGAATTCTCTACCCCAGAGGGCTGTGGAGGCTCAGTCGTTGAGTATATTCAAGACAGAGATTGATAGATTTTTGAATATTAAGGGAATCAAGGGATATGGAGATCGTGCAGGAATAGAGTCATAGTCATAGAGTTATACAGCACAGGAAGAGGCCCTTTGGCCCATCGTGTCCGTGCCGGCCATCAAGCCCCGTCTATTCTAATCCCATTTACCAGCACTTGGTCCGTAGCCTTGTATGCTATGGTGTTTCCTGAATGTTGTGAGGGTTCCTGCCTCTACCACCCTTTCAGGCAGTGAGTTCCAGATTCCAACCACCCTCTGGGTGAAAAAGTTTTTCCTCAAATCCCCTCTAAACCTCCTGCCCCTTACCTTGAATCTATGCCCCCTTGTTATTGACCCCTCTACTAAGGGGAAAAGTTCCTTTCTATCTACCCTATCTATGCCCCTCATAATTTTGTACACCTCAATCAGGTCCCCCCTCAGCCTTCTCTGCTCTAAGGAAAACAACCCCAGCATGTCCAGTCTTTCTTCATAGCTGAAGCGCTCCAGCCCAGGTAACATCCTGGTGAATCTCCTCTGCACCCTCTCCAATGCAATCACATCCCTCCTATAGTGTGGTGGCCAGAACTGCACACAGTACTCCAGCTGTGGCCTTACCAGTGTTTTGTACAGCTCCATCATCACCTCCCTGCTCTTGCCTTCATTAGCCGAGGCATAGAATATAAGTATCCCATATGCCTTTTTAACCACCTTATCTACCTGTCCTGCTGCCTTCAGGGATCTATGTACATGCACACCAAGGTCCCTCTGATCCTCTGTCCTTCCTAGGGTCCTACGATTTATCGTGTATTCCCTTGCCTTGTTAGTCCTCCCAAAATGCATCACCTCACACTTTTCAGGGTTAAATTCCATTTGCCACTGTTCTGCCCATCTAACCAACCCGTCTATCGTTCTGTAGCCTGAGGCTTCCCTCCTCGCTATTTACCACTCCACCAATTTTCGTGTCGTCTGCGAACTTACTGATCATACCTCCTACATTCATATCTAAATCATTAATGTACACTACAAACAGCAAAGGACCCAGCACTGATCCCTGCGGTACACCACTGGACACAGGCTTCCAGTCACAAAAACAACCTTCCACCATCACCCTCTGCCTCCTGCCACTAAGCCAATTTTGGATCCAATGTGACAAATTGCCCTGGATCCCACGGGCTCTTACTTTCTTGACCAGTCTACCATGTGGGACTTTGTCAAAAGTCTTACTGAAGTCCATGTAGACTACATCAACTGCACTACCCTCCACACACCTAGTCACCCCCTCAAAAAATTCAATCAAATTGGTTAGACATGATCTCCCCCTGACAAAGCCATGCTGACTATCCTTGATTAATCCTTGCCTCTCCAAGTGGAGACTAATTCTGTCCCTCAGAATTTTTTCTAATAATTACCCTACCACTGATGTTAGGCTCACTGGCCTGTAATTCCCTGGTTTATCCATGCTACCCTTCTTGAATAATGGTACTACGTCAGCTGTTCTCCAGTCCTCTGGCACCTCTCCTGTGGCCAGAGAGGTTCTGAAAATTTGTGTCGGAGCCCCTGCAATCTCCTCCCTTGCCTCTCTCAGCAGCCTGGGATACATCCCGTCAGGGCCTGGGGATTTATCCACTTTTAAGCCTTGTAAAACCGCTAGTACCTCCTCCCTCTCAATACTAATTTGTTCAAGAATATCAGAATCCCTCTGCCTGATTTCTATGCCTACATCGTCCTTCTCCATAGTGAACACAGATGCAAAATATTCATTTAAAACCTCACCTACATCTCCTGGCTCTACACACAGATTGCCACTTTGGTCCCTAATGGGCCCTACTCTTTCCCTGGTTATCCTCTTGCCCTTAATATACTTATAAAACACCTTCGGATTTTCCTTTATTTTGCCCGCCAGTGTTTTTTCATGCTCCCTCTTCGCTCTCCTAATTTCTTTAAGTACCCCCCTGCACTTTCTATACTCCTCTCGGGCTTCCACTGTTTTTAGTCCTTTGTATCTGCCAAAAGCCTCCCTTTTTTTCCTAATCCATTCTTGTATATCCCTTGACATCCTGGGTTTGTTGGTCCCACCCTTGAACTTTACGGGAACATGTTGGCGTTGTACTCTCTCTGTTTCCTTTCCGAAAGGAAAGTGGAGTTGAGGTAGAAGAACAGCCATGATCTTATTGAATGGTGGAGCAGGCTCAAGGGGCCGAATGGCCTACTCCTGTTTCTGTTTCTTGTGTTCTTATGAAATATCCCAAGTGTTTCAGAGATATGAGAAAAGAAAAATGGATGCCAAGGCAAAGCAGGAGATATTAGGAGGTGTGACCAGAAGCTTGATTGAGGAGGAGAGGGAAGTGGAAAGACAGAGGGGTTAAGGGAGGGAATTCCAGAGCATGGTGCCTAGGCAGCTGGAGGCATGGCTGCCTATGGTAGAGTGAAGGAAGGGGATGATGCACAAGATGTTCGCGTCAGAGGAACGGAGAGCCTTGTGGGGAGGGGTTAGTGCTGAAGGAGATTATGTCGACAGGGAGGGGAGCGGTGGGGTTGGGGGAGGGGAAAAACTCATCCGTGGGTCTGCGTTAGCGGGAGTCGGGGAAAACAACAATCAGCCAGAATTGCCATTACCAACTGACAATCTCTGGACATGATTGGCTTGACTGCACAGGTCGGAGGACCTCCTGGTTGGATCTTCACCAGGGCTGGCGAGAGACTCCATGTACAGGTCCAGGATGGTGGGATTGGCGGGAATGGTGACGCTACCTGTTTGTCCTTGTTCAGAACTCTGGTGCAGCCCAATTGGCCGTTGAGCAGGTACGCGTGATATCCACCCAATGGCTTCATGCCTTTCCTTGACTGCTGGGTGCTGCAGGGGACTGATGGTGTTACCGCAGTGAGCCGTGGCTCAGTGGGTAGCACTCTCACCTCTGAGTCAGAAGGTTGTGGGTTCGAGCCCCACTCCAGAGACTTGAGCACATAATTTCGGCCGACACTCCAGGGCGGTGCTGAGGGAGTGCTGTCCTGTCAGAGGTGCCGTCTTTCGGATGAGATGTTAAACTGAGGCCCAACTGAGGTCTGCCCTCTCGGGTGGATGTAAAAGATCCCATGGCGTTATTCGAAGAAGAACAGGGGCATTTTCCCAGTGCCCTGGCTAATATTTATCCCTCAACCAACATCACTATTTATTTATTTCATTGCTGTTTGTGGGATCTTGCTGTGTGCAAATTGGCTGCCGCGTTTCCTACATTACAACAGTGACTACACTTCAAAAGTACTTCAGTGGCTGTAAAGTACTTTAGGATGTCCTGAGGCCATAAGAAATAAGATCAGGAGTCGGCCACACGGCCCCTCGAGCCTGCTCCGCCATTCAATAAGATCATGGCTGACCATCGACCTCAACTCCACTTTCCCGCCCGATCTCCATATCCCTCGATTCCCTGAGTGCCCAAAAATCAATCGATCTCGGCCTTGAATATACTCGATGACTGAGCATCCACAGCCCTCTGGGGTAGAGAATTCCAAAGATTCATAATCCTTTCTCCTCATCTTAGTCCTGAATGGTCGACCCCTTATCCTGAGACTCTGACCCCGAGCCCTAGACTCTCCAGCCAGGGGAAACAACCTCTCAGCATCTACCCTGTCATTCCTTGTAAGAACTTTAGAAGTTTCAGTGAGTAAGGTGGCATCACAACCAATGTCCGTCCCCCTGCCGCGCCCCCCCCCCCCCCCCCCATTTAAAATTTGGGTGCGCGGTCCCTTTAACGGGCTGCGAGGACCATTCAAAGTTTCACGCATGCACGGAATTTCGCGTTGGAAAACCCCGGGACCGGCGGACGGCCGCGCAGCTTAGAGGGAACGGTGATCACAATCAAGACCAATTCTGTCCTCGCGTCTTGTCCAACGAGCCGGATCAGGAACCCTGGCTAATTTCCCCCTTTCCTTTGCGAGGGGCACTGAAATCAATATTAAACCCAATCCGCTGATATGAGCATAAAAGCAGCAACTTGCATTTATCATAGTAAAATGTCCCAAGGCGCTTCACAAGGAGCGTCTTCAGGCAAAACCTGACACCGAACTGAAGGAGAACAGGCGAGTAAAAGCTTGGTCACAGTTCTGAGGAAGGTTTTAAAGGAGGAGAGAGAGGCGGAGGGAATTCCAGAGCTTAGGGCCCAGGCGGCTGAAGGCACGGCCGCCAATGATGGAGCGATTATAATCGGGGTGCGCAAGAAGTCCGAATTGGAGGAGCGCAGAGATCTCGGAGGGTTGTAGGGCCGACGAAGGATACGGAGATAAGGAGGGGGGTGGGGGGAGGGGGGTAGATTCGAACACGAGGATGAGTCCTAAGATTGAAGTGGACAGGGAACTGAACTTGGGTCCTCCCTGGTGCGTATTGTTTCGTAGCAGCACCGTATAATCTCGAGGATCTACGCTCAATCCTAACTAATTTAATGCTGCATTGCCCGAATGGCTTTGTGACAACTCACTGAAACTTCACTCTGTTTGATTTTCAGCCGCCAAAGAAGAGGCAGAGAACAGTGGAGGACTTCAACCAGTTCTGCACGTTCGTGTTGGCGTACGCGGGCTACATCCCATACCCGAAGGAGGTAAGGTTACTCTGCCTAAGAACATAAGAAATAGGAGCAGGAGTAGGTCATTCAGCTCTTCGAGCCTGCTCCGCCATTCAATGAGATCATGGCTGATTTTCTGCCTCAACTCCATTCACCGGCCCTAACGCCATATCCCTTGATGCCCTTACTAGTCAGAAATCTATCGACTTCTGTTTTGAATATACCCAGTGACTGAGCCTCCACACCCCTCTGGGGTAGAGAATTCCAAAGATTCACCACCCTCTGTGAAGAAATTTCTTCTCATCTCAGTCCTGAATGGCCTACCCTTTATCCTGAGGCTGTGGCCCCTGGTTCTAGACTCCCCAGCCAAGGGAAACATTCTCCCAGCATCCATCCTATCAAGCCCTGCAATAATTTTGTATGCTTCAATGAGATCCCCTCTCATTGTTCTGAATTCAAGAGAATACAGGCCTAGTTTACTCAATCTCTTCTCATACGACAGTCCCGCCATCCCAGGAATCAATCTTGTGAACCTTCGTCGCACTCCCTCTATGGCAAGTATATCCTTCCTTGGGTAAGGAGACTAAAATTGTACACCCAGTTCCCTTTGAGCACCTGCATTCCCCAATCTTTTACCATTTCTGTTTTTTCTACCAAAGTGGATAACTTCACATTTATCCACATTATATTCCATCTGCCATGTTCTCGCCCACTCACTGAGCCTGTTGAGATCCCCTTGAAGCCTCTTCACGTCCTTTTCACAACTGACACTGCCACCTAGCTTTGTATCATCAGCAAATTTGAAAATGTTACATTTAGTCCCCTCATCCAAATCATTGATATAGATTGTGAATAGCTGGGGCCCAAGCACCGATCCTTGCGGTACCCCACTAGTCACAGCCTGCCATCCTGAAAAAGATCCGTTTATCCCTACTCTTTGTTTTCTGTCTGTTAACCAATTCTCAATCCATGCTAGTATATTACCCCCAATTCCATGTGCCCTAATTTTGTTCACCAACCTCTTGTGTGGGACCTTATCAAAGGCCTTCTGAAAATCCAAATACACCACATCTACCGGTTCCCCTTTGTCTACTCCACTAGTTACATCCTCAAAGAACTCCAATAGGTTTGCCAAACAGGATTTCCCTTTCATAAACCTATGTTGACTCTGCCCAATCTCACTATTAGTTTCTAAGTTATTGCATCCTTTATAATAGATTCCAGCATTTTCCCAACTACTGATGCAGCTTATGTGTAGGTTCTCTAATTTTTTCCAGTCTACTCTTGGGTAGATCCTTGGTCCCAGAAGGGAGGAATAGAAGAATCTTGAACATTTAAAACCAAACTAGGACAGTAGGGCCAAGGACACACGATTAACTTGAGCTCACGGTAAATTTGTGACTGACATCAGGAACCTCCTATGCTGAAACTTTATAAATCACTGGTTTGGCCTCGGCTGGAGTATTGTGTTCAATTCTGGGCACCGCACTTTAGGAAGGATGTCGAGGACTTCAGTTACACAGACAGATTAGAGAAGCAGGGATGCTTCTCCTTAGAGTAGAGAAGGTTAAGGGGAGATTTGATAGAGGTGCTCAAAATCATTAACGGTTTTGATAGAATAAATAAGGAGAAACTGTTTCCACTGGCAGAAGGGTCAATAATCAGAGGTCACAGATTTAAGGTAATTGGCAAAAGAGCCAGAGGTGAAATTAGGAGAATTGTTTTACGCAGCGAGTTGTTGTGATCTGGAATGCGTTCCTTGAAAGCAGATTTAATATCTTTCAAAGTGAATTGGATAAATACTTGAAGTGGAAAAATTGGCAGGGTTGTGGGGAAAGAGCAGGAGAGTGGGAGTATTTGGAGAGTTCTACCAAAGAGCAGGCACAGGCACGATGGGTTGAGTGGCCTCCTCCTGTGCTGTGATTCTATGATTCTACGTAAAGAGTAACCAACACACGGAATGGGCTCCTGACAGGGTGAAGGCGGCAAAAAAACATTGGAACCATTTAAAGGAAACGGACGCTGCGATGAGGGGACTGTAGGTTTGTTTGGCCAATGTCTCTCAGTCAGAAGGCCATGGGTTCAAGTTTCCCTTCCAGTTCAGAACTTGCCCGCATGGACTACACCTGGACTCTACTGCAGTGCGAAGGGAGTGTTGTACTGTCGGAGGTGCCGTCTTTCGGATGAGATGTTGTACCAAGGCTCCATTTTCCCTCTTGAATTAGTTAAAAGATCCCATGGCACTATTCGGAGAAGAGCGCCAAGCTCTCCGTGTCCTGGTCAACATACTTCCTCTCAGTCAACTCCAGCAAAGACAGATTAACTGGTCGTTCCTCTCATTGCTGTTTGTGGGATCTTACTGTGCACGAATTGACTGCAACGCCTACCTACAAAACAACAGGCACCCTCGCACCCGAGTCCGAGGCTTGTGGGTTCAAGTCGTACTCCAAGCTGCTTGAGCCACGGAGCAAGACTGACTCTTCAGTGCAGACATGGACTGCTCCGTGTTGAAACCTACAGTTGGCCCAGACTTGCCTGAACCAGGGGAAGAGGAATCATTTAGGGGTTCTGCTCACTACTTACTGACCCCTGCGGAAAAGTGTGTGTGCACAGACGTTGGCTGAGAGCTGGGTTGTGATTGGTTCTGGATGATGCCCAATGTGAGTGAGTGAACATTTTTGGGAGTGGGGTGGAGAACATTGATGCAGCAGATTAACACTGCACGTGCGCTTGCTGTGCAGGGGGTGGGGCCGGCGGGCAATGCAGGGGCCGGGGTGGGATGGCGGTGTGTGTCATTCCCCGTCCTTTAGCTTTGGCCAACTGTTTGCACTTTCTTGTTGCTGTAACAGAAGCAAGTCACACCTGACACCTACAACATTTGGAAATTTGGGATTCTTTTAATGGCTTTTCGATTGGAGATTTTATTTACAGTATAACAAGTGAGGGTTGGATCCTGTGTGCATTCAACTCCAACTGGGTTGGGCAACAAATGCTGGTCAGAGAATGCGGAGTCAGGGGACAAGTAGCAGAATGGATTGCTGGCTGGCTTCAGGACAGAAAGCAGAGAGTAGGGGTAAAGGGTAGCTGTTCACAGTGGCAGAAGGTGGGTAGTGGTGTTCCACAAGGATCAGTGCTGGGACCACTGTTGTTCACAATTTATATTAATGATTTAGACTTTGGAATCAAAAACACAATTTCTAAATTTGCGGACGACACCAAATTAGGCGGGGAATAGTCAATACTGAGGAGGACTGCAACAAATTACAGGAGGACATTAATAAACTTGCAGAATGGGCAAATAATTGTCAAATGAAGTTCAACACAGATAAATGTGAGGTATTGCATTTTGGTAAGAAAAATAGGGAGTTCACATCACTTGGAGGGTGAGAGTCTGGGTGGGGTAGAGGAACAAAGGGATCTCGGAGTACAAATACACAAATCACTAAAAGTTGCGACACAGGTTAACAAGGCCATAAAAAAAGCAAACCAAGCACTCGGGTTTATTTCTAGAGGGATAGAATTGAAAAGTAGGGAAGTTAGGCTAAACCTGTATCGAACCTTGGTTAGACCACACCTGGAGTACTGCGTACAGTTCTGGTCACCATATTATAAAAAGGATATAGAGGCACTGGAGAGGGTGCAGAGAAGATTTACAAGGACGATACCAGAAATGCGAGGGTATACATATCAGGAAAGGATGAACAGGCTGGGTCTCTTCTCTTGAAGAAAGAAGGCTGAGGGGTGACCTAATAGAGGTCTTTAAAATTATGAAAGGTTTTGATAGAGTGGATACAGAGAGAATGTTTCCACTTGTGGAGAAGAGCAAAACTAGAGGCCATCAATATAAGATAATCACCAAGAAATCCAATAGGGAATTCAGAAAAAACTTCTTTACCCAGAGAGTGGTGAGAATGTGGAAGTCGCTACCACAGGGAGTGGGTGAAGCGAATAGTATCGATGTAATTAAGGGGAGGCTGGACAAGCACATGAGGGAGAAGGGAATAGAGGGTTACACTGATAGAGTGAGATGAGGAAAGACGGGAGGAGGCTCGAGTGGAGCATAAACACCGGCATGGACTGGTTGGGCCGAATGGCCTGTTTCTGTGCTGTATTTTCTAGGTAATCCCCTATGTGTGGAAAAAGTGCTTCCTGATTTCACCCCTGAATGATCTAGCTCTAATTTTAAGGTTATGCTCCCCTTGTTCTGGACTTTCCCACCTACCAGAGGAAATAGTTTCTCTCTACCTCCCCATACAAATCCTTTTAACATTTTCAACACCTCAATCAGATTTCCCCCCACACCTCCCGTCTTCTACACTCAAGGAACTACAAGCCAAGTTTATGCAACTTCTCCTCGTAGTTTAACCCTTTAAGCCCTGGTATAACTCTGGTGAATCTGTGCTGCATCCTCTCCGAGGCCAGTGTATCCTTCCTGAGGCGAGTGCCCAGAACCGAACGCCAGTACTCCAGATTGGGATCGGACTAAAATAAATGTGTAGGCTTGTTTACAGATCAAAAGACCTCAATTCTGGGATCATGCTGTGCCTTGCATCAGGTTTCTGCTGGGGTTGGTGTTCCAGCCAAACTGGGGGTACTCATTGGTTCAGGGCGCTGTGTAACAAAACGATAATTGGCGCCAATTCTCCACTCCGACATCTCTTGGGAAAAGGTTTCTGAAGAAAGCTTATCTTATCATTTAGGCAGAACATTTGTGGCATATTTACATTCACAAAGTAGTGTCCAGACATGCCGCACTTATTGGAATCCATCTGCCAACATAATGACCAACGGTGGTCAGCATGGCTTTGTCAGGGGGAGATCATGTCTGACCAATTTGATTGAATTTTTCAAGGGGGTGACTAGGTGTGTGGATGAGGGCAGTGCAGTGGATGTAGTCTACATGGACTTCAGTAAGGCTTTTGACAAAGTCCCACATGGGAGACTGGTCAAGAAGGTAAGAGCCCATGGGATCCAGGGCAATTTGGCACCTTGGATCCAAAATTGGCTTAGTGGCAAGAGGCAGAGGGTGATGGTCGAAGGTTGTTTTTGTGACTGGAAGCCCGTGTCCAGTGGTGTACCGCAGGGATCAGTGCTGGGTCCTTTGCTGTTTATAGTGTACATTAATGATTTAGATACGAATGTATGAGGTATGATCAGTAAGTTTGCAGATGACACAAAAATTGGTGGAGTGGTAAATAGTGAGGAGGGAAGCCTCAGGATACAGGACGATATAGATGGGTTAGTCAGATGGGCAGAACAGTGGCAAATGGAATTTAACCCTGAAAAGTGTGAGGTGATGCATTTTGGGAGAACTAACAAGGCAAGGGAATACACAATGAATGGTAGGAACCTAGGAAGGACAGTGGATCAGAGGGACCTTGGTGTGCATGTACATAGATCCCTGAAGGCAGTAGGACAGGTAGATAAGGCGGTTAAGAAGGCATATGGGATACTTGCCTTCATTAGCCGAGGCATAGAATATAAGAGCAGGGAGGTTATGATGGAGCTGTACAAAACGCTAGTTAGGCCACAGCTGGAATACTGTGTGCAGTTCTGGTCGCCACACCACAGGAAGGATGTGATTGCATTGGAGAGGGTGCAGAGGAGATTCACCAGGATGTTACCTGGGCTGGAGCGCTTCAGCTATGAAGAGAAACTGGACAGGCTGGTGTTGTTTTCCTTAGAGCAGAGAAGGCTGAGGGGGGACCTGATTGAGGTGTACAAAATTATGAGGGGCATGGATAGGGTAGATAGAAAGGAACTTTCCCCCTTAGTAGAGGGGTCAATAACCAGGGGCCATAGTTTCAGGGTAAGGGGCAGGAGGTTTAGAGGGGATTTGAGGAAAAACTTTTTCACCCAGAGGGTGGTTGGAATCTGGAACTCACTGCCTTAAAGGGTGGTAGAGGCAGGAACCCTCACAACATTCAAGAAGCATTTAGATGAGCACTTGAAACACCATAGCATACAAGGCTACGGACCAAGTGCTGGAAAATGGGATTAGAATAGACAGGGCTTGATGGCCGGCGCGGACACGATGGGCCGAAGGGCCTCTTTCTGTGCTGTATAACTCTATAATGAGCAAGTTCCGTTGTACAGTGCTGTGCTTGGAGGACTAACGCACAACTAATCCTTGTGGCTGAAGCTGTATGAAAGAATGAAGGTGAGGTTAAAACTTCATTGAAACCTTTGTGAAGTTTGGGGTGTGGGGAGGTGTCGGAAGTCTGTGGCCTCAACTTGGACCCAGGACCTGATATTGGTCTGCATTGAGCCAACACAAGAGTTTGGAAGGTTTTTGAAGGCGAGAAGACGGGTGTGTTTGTGCACATCTGTGGGTGTAGGGCCGAGGAGAGGGAAGGACATTTTTCAAATACTGAAGATTCAAATAATGAATTAAAGTGAGGGACAGAGATGCAATAATGGAAGTGTCGGAATGGTCTCTCTTTGTGGGTCACTTGGCTGCATGTAGCGGCACCTCAAACGGTTATGTTTAAATGATGGTCCCCGTTAATTAACAGATCCCGAGCTGTGAAAACCAACAGATCTTGGTGTTCTGATTTAGGATTTAATCACCAATGGGGGAACCTGCAGTCATAGAAACATAGAAGATAGGAGCAGGAGTAGGCCATTCGGCCCCTCGAGCCTGCTCCGCCATTCAATGCGATCATGGCTGATCATCCAAATTCAATACCCTGTCCCTGCTATCTCCCCATATCCCTTGATCCCTTTAGCCTTAAGAAATATATCCAACTCCTTCTTGAATATATTTAATGAATTGGCCTCAACTGTCTTCTGTGGTAGAGAATTCCACAGGTTCACCACTCTCTGGGTGAAGAAATTCTCCTCATCTCTGTCCTAAATGGCCTACCCTTTATCCTTAGACTGTGACCCCTGGTTCTGGACTCCCCCGCCATCGGGAACAGCCTTCCTGCATCTAGTCTGTCTAGTCCTGTTAGAATTTTATAAGTTTCAATGAGATCCCCTCTCATTCTTCTAAACTCTAGCGAATATAAGCCTAATCTACCCAATCTCTCTTCATATATCATTCCTGCCATCTCGGGTATCAGTCTGGTGAATCTTCACTGCACTCCCTCCATGGCAAGAACATCCTTCCTCGGATAAGGCGACCAAAACTGCACACAAGGTGCGGTCTCACCAAGGGCCCTGTACAACAGCAGCAAGGCATCCTTGCTCCTGTACTCGAACCCTTTCGCTATGAAAGCCAACATACCATTTCCCTTCTTAACTGCCTGCTGCACCTGCATGCTTACCTTCAGCGACTGGTGCACAAGGACACCCAGGTCTCATAGCAACATAGAAGATAGGAGCAGGAGTAGGCCATTCGGCCCCTCGAGCCTGCTCCGCCATTCAATGAGATCATGGCTGATCATCCCAATTCAGTACCCTGTCCCTGCCTTCTCCCATATCCCTTGATCCCTTTAGCCTTAAGAAATATATCCAACTCCTTCTTGAATATATTTAATGAACTGGCCTCCACCGCCCTCTGTGGCAGAGAATTCCACAGGTTCACCACTCTCTAGGTGAAGAAATTCCTCCTCACCTCAGTCCTAAATGGCTTACCCCTTATCCTTAAACTATGACCCCTGGCTCTGGACTCCCCGGCCATCTGAAACATCCTTCCTGCATCTAGTCTGTCCAGGCCTGACAGAATTTTATAGGTTTCGATGAGATCCCCCCTCAATCTTCTAAACTCCAGTGAGTATAAGCCCAATCGACACAATCTCTCCTCATACGTCATTCCTGCCATCCCAGGTATCAGCCTCGTGAATGTTCGCTGCACTCCTTCCATGGCAAGAACGTCCTTCCTCCGATAAAGCGACCAAAACTGCACACAATACTCAAGATGTGGTCTCACCAAGGCCCTGTACAATTGCAGCAAGACATCCTTGTTCCTGTACTCGAACCCTCTTGCTACGAAGGCCAACATACCATTTGCCTTCTTAACCGCCTGCTGCACCTGCATGCTTACCTTCAGCGACTGGTGCACAAGAACACCCAGGTCTCTCTGCACTTCCCCTTCTCCCAATCTATTGCCATTCAAATAATAATCTGCCTTCCTGTTTTTGCCACCAAAGTGGATAACCTCACATTTATCCACATTATAGTGCATTTGCCATGTTTCTGCCCAATCACCCAACCTGTCCAAATCGTACTGGAGTTTCACGACATCCTCCTCACATCATACCCTCCCACCTAGCTTTGTGTCGTCTGCAAATTTGGAGATACTGTATTACATCCAATTCCCTCGTCTAGATCATTAATATATATTGTGAACAGCTGGGGTCCTAGGACCGATCCTTGTGGTACCCCACTAGTCACTGCCTGCCACTCGGAAAACGACCCGTTTATTCCAACTCTTTGCTTTCTATCCGCCAACTGGTTCTCTATCCAAGTCAATACCTTGCCCCCAATCCCATGTGCCTTAATTTTGCACGCTAATGTCTTATGCGGGACCTTATCGAAAGCCTTCTGAAAGTCCAAATACACCACATCCACTGGTTTTCCCTTATCTATTTTACCAGTTACATCCTCAAAAAATTCCAGTAGATTAGTCGAGCACGATTTACCTTTAGTAAATCCATGTTGACTTTGTCCGATCCTGTCACTGCTTTCCAAGTGCTCTGCTATTACATCTTTTATAATGGACTCTAGCATTTTCCGCACTACCGATGTCAGGCTTATCGGTCTATAATTCTCCGCTTTTTCTCTACCACCTTTTTTGAATAGTGGGGCAACATTAGCTACCCTCCAATCCCTGGGTACTGTTCCAGAGTCTATCGAGTTCTGGAAGATGACCAGCAATGCATCTACTATTTCTAGGGCCACTTCCTTAAGTACCCTGGGATGTAGATTATCAGTCCCTGGGGATTTATCGGCCTTCAATCCCATCAATTTTCCTAACACCATTTCCCTACAAATACTGATTTCTTTCAGTTCCACCCTTTCATCAGACCCTATGTTCCCCGGCATCTCTGGGAGGTTATTTGTGTCCTCCTTTGTGAAGACAGAACCAAAATATGTATTTAGTTGGTCTGCCATTTCTTTGTTCCCCATTATAAATTCCCCTGATTCTGACTGCAAGGGACCTACGCTTGACTTCACCAATCTTTTTCTCTTCACATATCTATAAAAGCTTTTACAGTCAGTTTTTATGTTCCCTGAAAGCTTACTCTCATATTCTATTTTTCCCTTCTTAATTAATCCCTTTGTCCTCCTTTGTTGAATCCTAAACTGCTCCCAATCCTCAGGATTATTGCTTTTTCTGGCCAATTTATATGTCCTCTCCTTGGATCTTATGCTATCCCTAATTTCCCTTGTTAGCCACGGTTGAGTCACCTTTTTTGTTTTATTTTTATGCCAAACTGGGATGAACAAATTCTGTAGTTCATCCATTCGGTCTTTGAATGTTTGCCATTGCCTATCCACTGTCAACCCTTTGAATGACATTCCCCAATCAATCCTACCCAACTCGTGCCTCAGACCATCGTAGTTTCCTTTATTTAAATTTAGGACCCTAGTCTCTGAGTCAACTACTTCATTCTCCATCTTAATGAAGAATTCGATCATATTATGATCGCTCCGACCCAAAGGGCCTCGTACAACAAGATTGCTAATTAATCCTTTCTCGTTACATAATACCCAGTCTAAGATGGCCTGATCTCTGGTTGGTTCCTCAACATATTGGTCCAGGAAACCATCCCGTAAACACTCCAGGAATTCCTCCTCCACAGTATTGTTACTAATTTGGTTAGCCCAATCTATATGTAGATTAAAGTCACCCATGATGACTGCTGTGCCCTTATTGCACACTTCTTTAATTTCCTTTTTAATGCCATCCCCAACCTCCGCTTTGCTGATTGGAGGTCTATATACCACTCCCACTAACGTTTTCTGCCCCTTAGTATTTCTCAATTCTACCCATACAGATTCCACATCATCAGAGCTAATATCCTTCCTAACAATTGTGTTAATCCCTTCTTTAACCAGTAATGCTACCCCACCTCCCTTTTTGCCTGTCTTTCCTGAATATCGAATACCCCTGGATGTTGAGTTCCCAGCCTTGGCCATCCTTGAGCCACGTTTCCGTAATCCCAACCAAATCATATTCGTTTACCTCTATTTGCGCAGCCAATTCATCCACCTTATTACGAATGCTCCTCGCATTAAGACACAAAGCCTTCAGGCTTGTTTTTTTAACGCTCTTACACCTATTAGAATTATTATTTACTGTGGCCACGTTTGATTTAAACCGTTGATTTCTCTGACTGCCACTTTTGTTTTTCTCCTTCCTATCTTTTGCTTTTATCCTTGTTTCCCTTTCCTCTGTCTCCCTGCTCAGGTTCCCAACCCCCTGCCATTTTAGTTTAAACCCTCCCCCAGAGCACTAGCAAACACTCCCCCTTGGACATCGGTTCCAGACCTGCCCAGGTGCAAACTGTCCAGTTTGAACTGGTCCCACCTCCCCCAGAACCGGTTCCAATGTCCCAGGAACTTGAATCCCTCCCTGTTGCACCATTCGTCTAGCCACGTATTCATCTGAAGTATCCTTCTATTTCTACTCTGACTAGCACGTGGCACTGGTAGCAATCCTGAGATTACTACCTTTGAGGTCCTATTTTTTTTTTGCCCTTCCCCTTTTCCCAATCTATTGCCGTTCAGATAATCTGCCTTCCTATTTTTGCCACCAAAGTGGATAACCTCGCATTTATCCACATTATACTGCATCTGCCCAATTACCCAACTTGTCCAAATCGTACTGGAGTTTCTCTGCATCCTCCTCACAGCACACACGCCCACCCAGCTTTATGTCGTCTGCAAACTTGGAGATATTACATCTAGTTCCCTCGCCTGGATCATTAATATATATTGTGAATAACTGGGGTCCTAGCACCGATCCCCACTAGTCACTGCCTTCCACTCGGAAAAAGACCCGTTTATTCCAACTCTTTGCTTCCTGTCTGCCAACCAGTTCTCTATCCAAGTCAGCACCTTGTCCCCAATCCCATGTGCCTTAACTTTGCATGCTAGTCTCTTACATGGGACCTTATCGAAAGCCTTCTGAAAGTCCAAATACACCACATCCACTGGTTCTCCCTTATCTATTCTACCAGTTACATCCTCAAAAAATTCCAGTAGATTAGTCAAGCATGTTGACTTTGTCCGATCCTGTCACTGTTTTCCAAGTGCTCTGCTATTACATCTTTTATAATAGATTCTAGCATTTTCCCCACTACCGATGTCAGGCTTACCGGTCTATAATTCCCCGTTTTTTCTCTACCACCTTTTTTAAATAGTGGGGTTACATTAGCAGTCAGGACCGATCTTTCCAAACAATGAGTTCACAAATTTCAAACGGAAGAAAGCAGCAGAGGAAGAAATCTTAGTACAAATATTTAAAAACTACATAGAACTATATCGAACGTACAGCACAGAAACAACCCATTCAGCCCAACTGGTCCATGCCAGCGATTGTGCTTCACTCGAGCCTCCTCCCACCCCTCTTTCCACCCTATCTCCCTCGTGTTTATCTAGCTTCCCCTTAAATACATCTCCGCTATTCGCCACAGCCACTCCCTGTGGTAGCGAGTTCCACATTCTCCCCACTCTCTGGGTAAATAAGTTTCTTCTGAATTCGCTATTGCATTTATTAGTGACTATCTTATATTTATAGCTCCAAGTTCTGGCCTCCCCCACAAGTGGAAATAGATTCTCTATATCTACCCTCTCGAACCCTTTTGTAATCTTAATGACCTCTATCAGGTCACTCCTCAGCCTTCTCTTTTCTAGAGAAAAGCGCCCTAGCCTGTTCAGTCTTTCCTGATGGTTATAACCCCTCAGTCGGGTATTTTTTTGCACCTTCTCCGGAATGAGTTGTGGGCTGGGTCCACTGGCTATGGTTTGAACACCTCTTGGCGTGGGTCTGAGCCACTGACAAACCAGCGACAGATTCAGTCCTTGGTTGATGTAGGCTAGAGTGCTCCAGTTGACTTTCACGTTTCTGGACCAGGGAGGTGAAAGATCAGCCAGGGCACTATCCCCAATGCGCAAGCAAGGTCATCCTCTTCACAGCCTCCCCAATTGCTGATATGCCGAATTAGGCTGTCTCTCTTGCTGTGGTCCTGCACTTATAAAGAAGCAGGTCGAGACTGTTCAGGGGCACGTCAATCTGCCATCGATCCAGGAGTGCAACAACCAATCGTGGAATTCGACAGTTTAGACTGGAGAAGAAAAACCTTTAAAGTGTGGCAGCTGGCTTTTAGTTTTAACTATCTTATTGGATGACTATCCAATGGATGATTGCATTTTCCAAACCCCTTGTACCAGCCTAAGATGTTGCACAGTGTGGAACGTCATAGCCCATCAAAGAAGGACCACGTCTCTGCAAGGTTTTCTGACGATTGACCTTTGGGATTGAGGCTTTCTGACCAAACGGTGAACTGGTTGTTTGAGATTATAACAGTTTCATGTAATGGTAGACTGCAATGTGTCTATATATGTGTGCAGGCGTGCATGTAAGTCCTTTAAGTCTGGACTCAAGATTTGATGTTTGGAATAGCGAAAGAGAGACACATCACACAAGATTTGGGAAGTGACTTCCTATTGGAGGTAGGGCTGTGATCAGTATTAGGATGTGTGATGTGTAGCATGTAGTTAGCATTCGTCTCTAACTTACTATATCATCATGTACTCTAATCTCACTCTGACAAAGAAGGCATTTGATTTTAAAATTTCCTGTTTTTTTTCCCCCATCTTGCCTTTTTTCGCTGTGTTTTCTAAAATTCTTTATTTCCTTCTCCCTTCTCAGCATGACCCCTGGACCCACGCAAGTTTGAGTCCTCGAAACAGCACTGGGAGCACATTGGACAGCGATAGCTGGGAGTCCTCCCGCTCCTCCGACTCCCACATTCTACACTGCGGCAAAAAGATAAAATGCACGGCGGACAAAGAAGGGATGAAGCGGGGGAAGTCGGACAGCTCGTTGCTGGAGCGGCCGAGTTTCACCAGCTCCCTGTTCGACAGCCCGGAGAAACCCAAGTCCGAGAAATTCAAGAAGAAGAAGATGATGTCCTTGAAGAAGCTGAGCCTGGATGGGGTGAGGAAGAGGAAGAGTCCCGAAAGCGGGAAGAGAATCAACTTGGAAAAGGGTAGGAAGGCGGTGGAAGTGTCCCAGCCACCAGCCGAGATCACCAAACCATTAGAGGTCCGTCAGACCGTTGACAAGGCGCCGCAGAGCGAGACGGAGTCTGAGGAGGAGACGCACAAAATCTCGCTTGAGGCAGAAGAGATCTGCAAGCCCATCTCGCTGCTGGAAGAGTTTGAGAAAGAGGCAGCCGATGCAGAAAGAACTTTGGTGAGCAAGCTGGTTAAAGAGCTGCAGGAGGATCAGGAAGAAAAGAGGGAAGCGGCAGAACCGGAAGAAGCGGCAGAAAACGGGGAAGCAAAAGAACAGAACGAAGCGGGAGAACAGAAAGAAGCGGAAAAAGAGAGGGAAGAGGAAGAAAAGCAGGAAGTAGAGGAGGAGAAATGCAGTGAAGAACTGGAGACGAGCACAGCAGATGAGATCACCGTGGGCTCGGGTAAGGAGGCCATCAGAGTTGCAATGTAAAGATTCTTGGAATGCAGTGAAACGCAAGGTAGCTTTAGCATAAAATAGTGGAATCGAACATCAGAAGAATCATCAAAGGGGAAATGTTCGGCCGGGTTTTGTCAATCGAGTTTAGACATCTAAAGTGTCGATACAATGTTTCCATGCCATTTTTAAACAATTGAAAATCTGAGTGTTTGGCACAGAAATGGTTCCAGGGATGAGGGACTCCAGTTACATGGAGAGATTCGAGAAGCTGGGATTGTTCTCCTTAGAGCAGAGAGGGTTAAGGGGAGACTTAATAGAGGGGTTCCAAATCATGAAGGGTTTTGATGGAGTAAATAAGGAGAAACTGTTTCCAGTGGCAGGAGGGTCGGTAACCAGAGGGCACTAATTTAAAGTGATTGGCAAAAGAACCAGAGGGGGCGAGGAGGAGAATTGTTTTAATGTAGCCAGGTGTTGTGATCTGGAATGCGCTGCTTGAAAGGGCGGTGGAAGCAGATTCAATAGTAACTTTCAAAATTGGATAGATACTTGAAGGGGAAAAATTCACAGGGCTGTGGGGAAAGAGCGGGGGGGAGTGGGACTAATTGGAGAACTCCTTCAAAGAGCCGGCACAGGCACGATGGGCCGAATGACCTCCTGTGCTGTGCGATGCTATGAAAGTACACGTTTGTTTTCCTCCAGAATGGCAGGACATATTGGAAGCGATTGCTTTAGTTTAGTTTCCTGTGCTGGCTCCTAATTTATTCTGGGGATGTGGGTGTCACTGGCAAGGGCAGCATTTATTGCCCACCCCTAGTTGTCCTGAGACTGTGTTGGTGCTGGGCTGCTTTAAGTAGTGATTGTTTACAATTGAGTGGCTTGCCAGAGGGTGTAAAGAATCAACCACAGAGTCGACGGCACAGAGGGAGGCCATTCGGCCCATCGAGTCCATGCCGGCTCTCTGTAGAGCAGTCCAGTCAGTCCCATTCCCCCACTCTATCCCTGTAGCCCTGCAAGTTTATTTCCCTCAAGTGCCTATCCAGTCTCCCCTTGAAAACATTGAGTGTCTCCGCTTCCACCCCTTCCGTCGGCAGCGAGTTCCAGGTCCTCACCACTCGCTGCGTAAAAAAGTTTTTCCTCACATCCCCCCCCGTATCTCTTGCCCAAAACCTTAAATCTGTGTCCCCAGTCCTTCTACCATCAACTAGTGGGAACAGCCTTTCCCCATCTAGCCTATCCAACCCTGTCATAATCTTGTACACCTCTATCAAATCACCCCTCAACCTCCTTTGCTCTAATTAAAACAAATCCAGCTTCTCCAACCTGTCCTTGTAGCTAAGATCCCCCATCCCCGGAACCATTCTGGTAAATCTCCTCTGCACCCTCTCAAGGGCCTTCACATCCTTCCTAAAGTGTGGTGACCAGAACTGGACGCAATACTCCAGTTGTGGCCTAACCAGCGCTTTATAAAGGTTCAGCATAACTTCTCTACTTTTGTACTCAATACTTCTATTTATGAAGCCCAAGATCCCATATGCTTTGCTAACCACTCTCTTAATATGTCCCGCCACCCTCAGGGACCTATGCACATTAACTCCCAGGCCCCTCTGTCCCTGCACACTCTTTAAAACTGTGCCATTAAGTGTATATTGCCTCTCCCTGTTCCTTCTGCCAAAATGCATCACCTCACACTTCTCTATTAAATTCCATCTGCCACTTGTCTGCCCATTCTGCTAGCCTTTCTATGTCCTGTTGCAGTCAATTGGTATCATCATCACTGTTTGCCACACCCCCAAGTTTGGTGTCATCGACAAATTTAGAAATTCTACTTTGTATTCCAATATTCAGATCATTTATATATATCAAAAAAAGCAGTGTCCCCAGCACTGACCTTTGGGGAACATCACTGTCTACCATCCTCCAGTCTGAAAAACAGCCATTTACCACAACTCGCTGTTTTCTGTCCTTAAGCAATTCCTTATCAAATACTTCATCAAAAAATTCAATTAGATTAGTCAAACACTATCTGCTTTTTACAAATCCGTGTTGGCTCTCAATTTTTTCCTTGATTATTGTTTCTAAAACTTTACCCACCACTGATGTTAAACTGACCGGCCTGTAGTTACTAGGATTGTCCTTGCACCCTTTCTTGTACATTGGTGTCACATTTGCCACTTTCCAATCCTCGGGCACCTCCCCCGCATCTAGTGAAGATTAGAAAATGATGGCAAGCCCTTCCGCTATCTCCTCCCCCAATTCCCTTAGCAATCTGGGATGCAAGCCATCTGGACCAGGCGACTTATCCACTCTAAGCATACCCAGCCTTTCTAGGTTGGCTCACCACCACCACCTCGAGGGCAACTAGGGCTGCGCAATAAATGCCGGCCTTGCCAGGAACACCCACATCCCGAGAATGAATTTAAAATAAAAGACAATTTCTCATCATCCATCCACTACACATAGTGGGTCTCTGTCTCTCATAGAATCATAGACTGATGCAGCACAGAAGGAGGCCATTCAGCCCATCGTGCCTGTGCCGGCTCTTTGAAAGAGCTCTCCAATTAGTCCCGTACCCTGCTCTTTCCCCGTAGCCCTGCAAATATCCCCCCTTCAAGAATTTATCCAATTCCCCTTTGAAAGCCACGATTGAGTCTGCCTCCACCACCCTCTCAGGCAGCGCATTCCAGATCATAACCACTCGCTGCGTTTATAAAAAAAAAAAAAAAAAAAAGTTCTTCTCCTCTCCCCTCTGGTTCTTTTGCCAATTACCGTAAATCTGTGTCCTCTGGTTACCGACCCTCCTGCACTGGAAACGGTTTCTCCTTATTTACTCCATCAAAACATGAATACAAAAGCAAAATACTGCGGATGCTGGAAATCAGAAATAAAAAGAGAAAATGCTGGAACTACCCAGCAGGTCGGGCAGCATCTGTGGAGAGAGAAACAGAGTTAACGTTTCAGGTCGATGACCTTTCGTCAAAACTGGAAAAAGTTAGAGATGTAACAGGTTTTAAGCAACTACAGGAAGAGGGAAAGGGGGGAGGGGAGGAAAGAACAAAAAGGAAGGTCCCAACAAGAGAGGGGGCAGTTCTGGACATCGTTTTAGGGAATGAAGCTGGGCAGATGGAAAGGGCATCAGTGGGAGAGCATATTGGTAGTAGCGATCATAATTCAGTTAAATTTAGGGTAGTTATGGAAAAGGACAAGGCTGGACCAGGAATAAAAGTTCTCAATTGGGGAAAAGCTAATCTTACTAAGCTGAGAGGTGATTTAGCCAAAGTGGACTAGAGACAGAAACTTGAAGGTCAATCAGTGTCTGAGCAGTGGGAGGCATTCAAGGAGGAGATAGTGAGGGTTCAGAGCAAGTATGTTCACTTAAAGAAAAAGGGTGGGACTAATCTAGAGCTCCCTGGATGTCGAGGGGCATACAGGGTAGGATAAAGAAAAAAAGGGAGACGTATGACAGATACCAAGGGCTCAATACTGCAGAAACCCGAGCGGAGTATAGAAAGTGCAGGGGTGAAATCAAAAAGGAAATTAGGAAACAAAGAGGGCATGAAACAATATTCGCAAGGAACACCCAAAGATGTTTTATAAATACATTAAGAGCAAGAGGGTAATTAAAGTAAGAGTGGGGCCTATTAGGGACCATAAAGGTCACCTGTGTGTGGAAGCGGAAGACATGGGTATGGTTCTTAATGAATACTTTGCGTCTGTTTTCACAAGAGAGGGACGATGCAGACATTGCAATCGGGGAGGAGGAGGAGTGTGAAATATTAGATGAAATAAACATAGTGAAAGAGGAAGTATTAAGGGGTTTAGCATCTTTGAAAGTGGATAAATCCCCAGGCCCGGATGAAATGTATCCCAGACTGTTCAGAGAAGTAAGAGAGGAAATAGCAGAGGCTCTGACCATCATTTTCCAATCCTCTCTGGCTACAGGTGTGGTGCCGGAGGACTGGAGGACTGCTAACATGGTACCATTGTTTAAAAAGGGAGAAAGGGATAGACTGAGTAATTACAGGACAGTCAGCCTAACCTCGGTGGTGGGAAAATTATTGGAAAAAATTCTGAGGGGCAAGATAAATCTTCATTTAGAAAGACACGGATTAATCAGGGACAGTCAGCATGGATTTGTTACGGGAAGGTCGTGTCTGACTAACTTGATTGAATTTTTTGAGGAGGTAGCAAGGAGGGTCGATGAGGGTAGTGCATTTGATGTAGTCTATATGGATTTTAGCAAGGCTTTTGATAAGGTCCCACATGGCAGACTGGTCATGAAAGTAAAAGCCCACGGGATCCAGGGCAAAGTGGCAAGTTGGATCCAAAATTGACTCAGAGGCAGGAAACAAAGGGTAATGGTCGAAGGGTGTTTTTGTGACTGGAAGGCTGTTTCCAGTGGGGTTCCGCAGGGCTCAATACTGGGTCCTTTGCTTTTTGTGGTATATATCAATGATTTGGACTTGAATGTAGGAAGTATGATTAAGAAGTTTGCAGATGACACAAAAATTGGCCGTGTGGTTGATAATGAAGAAGAAAGCTGTGGACTGCAGGAAGATATCAATAAATTGGTCAGGAGGGCAGAACAGTGGCAAATGGAATTCAGTCCGGAGAAGTGTGAGGTAATGCATTTGGGGAGGGCTAACAAGGAAAGGGAATACACATTAAATGGTCAGATACTGAGAAATGCAGAGGATCAGAGGGACCTTGGAGTGCATGTCCACAGATCCCTGAAGGTAGCAGGACAGGTAGATAAGGTGGTTAAGAAGGCATACGGGATACTTGCCTTTATTAGCCGAGGCACAGAATATAAGAGCAGGGGGGTTATGCTTGAACTGTATAAAACACTAGTTAGGCCTCAGCTAGAATACTGCGTGCAGTTCTGGTCACCACATTACAGGAAAGATGTGATTGCACTAGAGGGGGTGCAGAGGAGATTTACGAGGATGTTTCCTGGGCTGTGGAATTTTAGCTATGAGGAAAGATTGGAGAGGCTGGGGTTGTTTACTTTGGAACAGAGGAGGCTGAGGGGAGATTTAATTGAGGTGTATAAAATTATGAGGGTGGATAGGAACGACCTATTTCCCTTAGCAGAGAGGTCAATTACCAGGGGGCAGAGATTTAAAGTAATTGGTAGAAGGATTAGAGGGGAGTTGAGGAGAAGTTTTTCACCCAGAGGGTGGTGGGGGTCTGGAACTCTGCCTGAAAGGGTGGTAGAGGCAGAAACCCTCATCACATTTAAACAGTACTGGGATATTCACTTGAAGTGCCGTAACCTACAGGGCTACGGACCAAGAGCTGGACAGTGGGATTAGGCTGGAGAGCTCTTTGTCGGCCGGCATGGACACGATGGGCCGAATGGCCTCCTTCTGTGCTGTAAATTTCTATGATGCTATGACCTTGATAGTGTGGAGGGCAGGAGAGATTGAATGACGAAAGGGATGATGGTGAAAGGCAAAAGAGGGTGGTAATGGGACAAGTAAAGAAACAAAAGATGGGTCCAGAGGAGTTGTAAATGGGAACAGCACCTGCTGTCCGAAAAAATGGGGGCAGAGGTTATGATCTGAAATTGTTGAACTCGATGTTCAGTCCGGAAGGCTGGAAAGTGCCTAATCGGTAGATGAGGTGCTGTTCCTCGTGCTTACGTTGAGCTTCGTTGGAACAGTGTAAGAGGCCAAGGACACAGAGGTCAGAGTGGGAGTGGAGCGGAGAATTAAAGTGACAGGCGACTGGAAGCTCGGGGTCGTCCTTACGGACTGAACGGAGGTGTTCCGCAAAGCGGTCACCCAATCTGCGTTTGGTCTCCCCAATGTAGAGGAGACCACATCGTGAGCAGCGAATACAGTATACTAGATTGCAAGAAGTACAAGTAAATCGCTTTTTCACCTGGAAGGGGTGTTTGGGGCCCTGGGCGGTGGGAAGGGGGGAGGTAAAAGGGCTGGTGTTGCATCTCCTGCGCTCGCACGGGAAGGTGCACTTCAAAGAGCAATCCCGTTAGTCCCGCTCTTTCCCCATAGCCCTGCAAATTTTTCCTCCCAATATTTATCCAATTCCCTTTGAAAGTTATGATTGAATCTTCTTCCACCGCCCTTTCAGGCAGCGCAATCCAGATCCTCATAACTCACTGCGTTTATTAAAAAAAAAAAAAAAAAAGTTTCCTGATGTGCCCTCTCTTTTACCCATTACCTTAAATCTGAGTCCTCTGGTTACTGACCCTTCTGCCACTGGCAACTGTTTCTCCTTATTTACTCTATCAAAACCCTTCATAAATTTGAACACCTCTGTTAAATCTGCCCTTAACCTTCTCTACTCTAAGTTATTATCTAAATGGAGAGAAACTGCAAAGTGCTACAGTACAAAGGGATCTGGGGGTCCTGGTGCATGAAACACAAAAAGTTAGTATACAGGTGATCAGGAAAGCCAATGGAATCTTGGCTTTTATTGCAAGGCGGATGGAGTATAAAAACAGGGAAGTCTTGCTGCAGTTATACAGGGTATTGGTGAGGCCACACCTGGAATACTGCGTGCAGTTTTGGTTTCCATATTTAAGAAAAGATATACTTGCTCTCGAGGTGGTTCAGAGAAGGTTCACTCGGTTGATTCCGGAGATGAGGGGGTTGATGTATGAGGAAAGGTTGAGTAGGTTGGGCCTCTACTCATTGGAGTTCAGAAGAATGAGAGGCGATCTTATCGAAACATATAAGATTGTGAGGGGGCTTGATCGGGTGGATGCGGTGAGGATGCTTCCACTGATGGGTGAGACTAGAACTAGGGGGCATAATCTTAGAATAAGGGGCTGCCCTTTCAAAACTGAGATGAGGAGAAACTTCTTCACTCAGAGGGTAGTAAATCTATGGAATTTGCTACCCCAGAGAGCTGTGGAAGCTGCAACATTAAATAAATTTAAAATGGAGATAGACATTTTCCTAGCAGATAAGGGAATTAGGGGTTACGGGGAGCAGGCAGGGAAGTGGACGTGAGTCTAGATTCGGATCAGCCATGATCCTATTGAATGGCAGAGCAGGCCCGAGGGGCCGTATGGCCTACTCCTGCTCCTATTTCTTATGTTCTAATCTCTCCACGTAACTGAAGTCCCTCATCCCAGGTACCATTCAAGTAAATCTCCTCTGCAACCTCGCCAAGGCCTTGACATCCTCCCTGAAATGTGGTGCCCAGAATTGAACACACTACTCCAGTTGGGGCCTAACCAGAGATTTATAAAGGTTTAGCATAACTTCCTCGCTTTTGTACTCTGCCCCTGTTTATCAAGCCAAGGATCCCATGTGCTTTTTTAACAGCCTTCTCAACTTGTCCTGTCACCTTCAATGATTGGTGTACGTACACTCCCAGGCCTCTCTGTCCCTGCACCCCATTAAAATTGCACCGTTTAGTTTAGATTGCCTCTCCTCATTCTTCCTACCAAAATGAATCACTTCACACATCTGCCATGTGTCTGCCCATTTCACCAGTCTGTGGCTGCCCTGCTGAAGTCTGTTACTTTCCTCCTCACTGTTTACTACATTTCTGAGTTTTATGTCATCTACTAACTTTGAAATTATGCCTGGTTTACATGTTTTAAAAAATAAAAAAAAATTAAAATACTTCGCCAAGTCTAAAAAGGTGTGTCAAAAATAAAATCCCAGGTCATTAATATCTATCAAAAGGAGCCGTGGTCCTAATACCAACCCCTGGGGGACACCACTGTACACTTCCTCCAGTCTGAAAAACAACCGCTCACCACGACTCTCTGCTTTTCCCCCCCCCGCCCCCCACCCCCTTAGCTAACATTGTATCCCTTTTAATCCCATGGACTTCATTTTGCTAACAAGTCTATTAGGTGGTATTTATCAAACACCCTTTGAAAGTCTATATACACATAGAAACACAGAAGATAGGAGCAGGAGTAGGCCATTCGGCCCCTCGAGCCTGCTCCGCCATTCAATGCGATCATGGCTGATCATCCAAATTCAGTACCCGGTCCCTGCTTTCTCCCCATACCCCTTGATCCCTTTAGCCTTGAGAAATATATCCAACTCCTTCTTGAATATATTTAATGAATTGGCCCCTACTGCCTTGTGTGGTAGAGAATTCCACAGGTTCACCACTCTCTGGGTGAAGAAATTCCTCCTCATTTCTGTCCTAAATGGCTTACCCCTTTATCCTTAGACTGTGACCCCTGGTTCTGGACTCTCCGACCATCGGGAACATTCTTCCTGCATCTAGTCTGTCCAGTCCTGCCAGAATTTTATAAGTTTCAATGAGATCCCCTCTCATTCTTCTAAACTCCAGTGAGTACAAGCCCAATCGACCCAATCTCTCCTCGTACGTCATTCCTGCCATCCCAGGTATCAGCCTGGTGAATCTTCGCTGAACTCCTTCCATGGCAAGAACATCCTTCCTCAGATAAGGCGACCAAAACTGCACACAATACTCAAGATGTGGTCTCACCAAGGCCCTGTACAACTGCAGCAAGACATCCTTGTTCCTGTACTCAAACCCTCTCGCTACGAAGGCCAACATACCATTTGCCGCCTTAACCGCCTGCTGCACCTGCATGCTTACCTTCAGCGACTGGTGCACAAGGACACCCAGGTCTCGTTGCACTTCCCCTTCTCCCAATCTATTGCCATTCAGATAATCTGCCTTCCTGTTTTTGCCACCAAAGTGGATAACCTCGCATTTATCCACGTTATATTGCATCTGCCATGCTTTTGCCCAATCACCCAACCTGTCCAAATCATCCTGGAGTTTCTCGGCATCCTCCTCACAGCACACACGCCCACCCAGCTTTGTGTCGTCTGCAAATTTGGAGATATTACATCTAGTTCCCTTGTCTAGATCATGAATATATATTGTGAATAGCTGGGGTCCAAGGACCGATCCCTGCGGTACCCCACTAGTCACTGCCTGCCACTCGGAAAAAGACCCGTTTATTCCAACTCTTTGCTTTCTGTCCGCCAACCAGTTCTCTATCCAAGTCAATACCTTGCCCCCAATCCCATGTGCCTTAACTTTACACGCTAATCTCTTATGCGGGACCTTATCAAAAGCCTTCTGAAAGTCCAAATACACCACATCCACTGGTTCTCCCTTATCTATTTTACCAGTTACATCCTCAAAAAATTCCAGTAGATTAGTCAAGCACGATTTACCTTTTGTAAATCCATGTTGACTTTGTCCGATCCTGTCACTGTTTTCCAAGTGCTCTGCTATTACATCGTTTATAATGGACTGTAGCATTTTCCCCACTACCGATGTCAGGCTTACCGGTCTGTAATTCCCCATTTTCTCTCTACCACCTTTTTTTGACTAGTGGGATAACATTAGCTAACTCCAATCCATGGGTACTGTTCCAGATTCCATCGAAAGCTGGAAGATGATCAGCAAAGCATCACCTATTTCTAGGGCCACTTCCTTAAGTACCCTAGGATGTAGATTATCAGGCCCTGGGGCTTTTTCGGCCTTCAATCCCATCAATTTCCCTAACACCATTTCCCTACAAATACTGATTTCTTTCAGTTCCTCCCTTTCATCAGACCCTATGTTCCCCAACATCTCTGGGAGGTTATTTGTGTCCTCCTTTGTGAAGACAGAACCAAAATATGTATTTAATTGTTCTGCCATTTGTTTGTTCCCCATTATAAATTCCCCTGACTCTGACTGCAAGGGACCTACGCTTGACTTCACCAATCTTTTTCTCTTCACATATCTATAAAAGCTTTTACAGTCAGTTTTTATGTTCCCTGAAAGCTTACTCTCATATTCTATTTTCCCTTTCTTAATTAATCCCTTTGTCCTCCTTTGTTGAATTCTAAACTTCATTCTCCATCTTAATGAAGAATTCGATCATATTATGATCGCTCCGACCCAGGGGCCCTCGTACAACAAGATTGCTAATTAATCCTTTCTCGTTACATAATACCCAGTCTAAGATGGCCTGATCTCTGGTTGATTCCTTGACATATTGGTCCAGGAAACCATCCCTTAAACACTCCAAGAATTCCTCCTCCCCAGTATTGTTACTAATTTGGTTAGCCCAATCTATATGTAGATTAAAGTCACCCATGATGACTGCTGTGCCCTTATTACACACTTCTCTAATTTCCCTTTTAATGCCATCCCCAACCTCCGCATTACTGTTTGGAGGTCTATATACCACTCCCACTAACGTTTTCTGCCCCTTGGTATTTCTCGGTTCTACCCATACAGATTCCACATCATCAGAGCTAATATCCTTCCTTACAATTGTGTTAATCCCTTCTTTAACCAGCAATGCTACCCCACCTCCCTTTCCTTTTTGCCTATCTTTCCTGAATATTGAATACTCCTGGATGTTGAGTTCCCAGCCTTGGCCACCCTGGAGCCATGTTTCCACAATCCCAACCAAATCATATTCGTTTACCTCTATTTGCGCAGCTAATTCATCCACCTTATTACGAATGCTCCTCTCATTAAGACACAAAGCCTTCAGGCTTGTTTTTTTAACGCTCTTACACCTATTAGAATTATTATTTACTGTGGCCATGTTTGATTTAAACCGTTGATTTCTCTGACTGCCACCTTTGTTTTTCTCCTTCCTATCTTTTGCATTTATCCTTGCTTCCCTTTCCTCTGTCCCCTTGCTCAGGTTCCCAACCCCCTGCCATTCTAGTTTAAACCCTCCCCCAGAGCACCCTCCCCTAGGTGCAAACCGTCTGGTTTGAACTGGTCCCACCTCCCCCAGTCATCCACCACACTACCCTCATCGACCCTCTCCGTTACTGCATTAAAGAACTCAAATCAAGTTAGTGAAACACGATTTGCCTTTACAAATTTGTGTTGGCTTTCATTTATTTACCCATATTTTTCCAAGTGACAATTAGTTTTGTCCTGGATTATTGTCTCTTAACAGTTTCTCCACCTCCGACATTTGGCTGACTGACCTGTAGTTGCCGGGTTTATCCCTCTCTCCAATACTCATTGCTTCACTGATCTTTCTCCTCTTCTTCCTCCTAACTTTCAAATACCCTGTCCTGGTCACACTTCCTCCTTTCTGTATCCTGGCTGTGTTGAAATGAAGACTTGTTGCGTCTAACTACTTCTTCGCGCAGACCTCCAATCCGTGGATCTCCTCACCACCTTCTGTTGTCTCTCCCTCCTGCACTCTGTGGACTTGTAAAGTCCAACCTTGGTGTCACCTAACTACTTCTCTCTCGCTCTTTCTAACTTTGTGGCTTGGCCCTTCTCCTGGATTTCTGAATAAAAAGGTCGTGAAGCCTTTTACCAACGTGCTTGGCGGGTGAAATTGGCCTTGGGCGTGAGCGCAAAACAAGCCACCGCTCCGTTTTACTCTCTGCCCAATTTTCTTTTCCATTGACTTGTAAAACAGGCGGCCGATTCGCTCTCGCCTGTTCTGCAGTACGGCTCGAGACCAATTGCAGCTCCTTAACCCCCTGAGCAAAGACCCTGCAACGCTTCTCCATTCCTATAACACTTGAGGCTGCTTTTATTCTACGTCCTTGGCCAGTTTCCTTGCTTGATCTGACATCTCCACTTTGTATGTGTTTTGTACAAGAACTGACGGTAATATTTTGCTGGGGTTGCTAGGACAGCCTAATGCCAATGAAAAGCCAACTAGAGGATAAAGTTATTTATTAACCCGATTATTTTTGGCAAAGTTCTCAAACCATTGGACTGTTGCTAACCCCTTTTATTTCCTCTATTTGGACCACTGACCCCAGTACCTCAACCAAGTGGCCATTTCTTAACATTCACTGTCCAGGTACACCCATTTTATCAAGCTATTCAGCCATGGGAAGCCACAAGCTTGCACCTTCCCAGCAGGGTTCACTGGATCATGATCAGAAGCAAAGAACCTTGTTTTTTTTTAAACCCCTTCCTTGGTTGGTGATCTGCGGCCAATTGTAACACTCCAGGCTGGGATCAGCATACTTAATGGTGCAGTAGTGTAGTGGTTATGCTGCTAGACGAGTTACCTCTAGTAATCGCCTGGACTAACAATCTAATGAGTGAAAGTTCAAATCCCACCATGGCTGTTTGAGAATTTGAATTCACTTGGAGAAAAAAAAACTGGTCTCAGTAAAAGTGACCATGAAGCTGTTGGATTGTTGCATAAACCCAACTGGTTCACTGATGTCCTTGAGGGAAGGAAACCTGCCGTCCTTACCCGGCCTGGCTCATATATGACTCAACAGCAAGTTGCATTTATATAGCATCTTTACTGTAGTCCGACATCTCTAGGCGCTTCACAGGACTGTTCTCAAACAAAACTTGACACTGAGCCACATGAGATATTAGGACAGGTGACCAAAGGCTTGGTCAAAGAGGCAGGTTTTAAGGAGGAGAGCGAGGCGGAGAGGGTTAGCGAAGACTCCAGTCCCACACCAACGTGGTTGACACTCAATTGTCCTCACAATTGAGGCGGTCACTTCAATCAAACCCGCTTCCAGCAGTTCAAGGAGGCCCTCCACCACCTTCACAGGGAAACTAAGGATGGGCAATTAATGCTGGCATTGCCAGCAATGCCCACATCCCAAAAATGAATTTAAAAAAAATCAGCCAGCCAATCAGAAATTGAAACTGGACACCACACAAGGTGATGCATTTGCCAGCTGAGTCACTGAGTTATCTTCCTCCCTAATTAGTAATCTAGTGATGAGACTCCCCGTGTCATTGTGCCAATTGGTGTCAGTGCTATGCACTTGGGGATAAATCCCAGTGGGGGTTTCCGATCCTTGTTTGCAAGGGTCCAGTAAAGCAGGTGATTTCCGAGCTGAGTGAAATGGCTTGTGGTCTTTTGTGGTTCATCTCTTCTGCGTGTGGCTTAAAGGATGCAATCTCGCTGAAAATCAGCTGTTTCATCAACCCCTGCACACAGGGTCAGCAGAAGATGTGGCCAACTATGATCCTGTTAGGTAGATAAAAGTTTGAGATGGATAGAGGAGGACTTCTGATGTTTTGACAATTAGAGAGAAGTCTAAATGCTCAATTTAGTGCAACCTTGAGCCATGCAGATTGGCTAATTATCTTTCCTTTATCTGTAATTGTCTTTGTGCATTATCCAGGGAGGTGTTGAGCTCCATTGGGGGAGTGGGGGTGGGGGGCTCTGTAATTGACTAGAAATTGGGTGTCAGCCACGGTGCAGTGGGTGGCACTCTTGCCTTTGAGTCAGAAGGTTGTGGGTTCAAGCTCCACTCCAGGGACTTGAGCCTATAATCCAGGCTGACACTCCCAGTGCAGTGCTGAGGGAGCGCTGCACTGTCGGAGGTGCCGTCTTTTGGATGAGACGTTAACCCGAGGCCCCGTCTGCGCTCTCGGGTGGATGTAACCGATCCCATGGCACTATTCGAAGAAGACCAGGAGAGTTCTCCCCAGTGTCCTGGCCAATATTTGTCCCTCAACATCACCACTAAAACAGATTATCTGGTGATCACATTGCTGTTTGTGGAGGCTTTCTGTGTGCAAATTGGGGGATGGTGGGCTGGAGTGGGGGGGTGGGGATGGTCGGGGGGAGTGGTGTGGTGGGGTGGGGTGTCCGGGGGGGGTTGAGGTGGGGTGGGAAGCAGAGAGAGTTGAGCATTTACTGAAGAGCTGCATTGGCTGAGATGGGCTCTGGTGGCCTGCCCTCTTGGACATGTGTTTTGTAGAGCGAGAACACGCTGTACCCTCAAATAAGCATGTACTCATTACTGGCACTTGGTCCCACTGTGGGCGATGGTGGGCTGACTATCATGTGGAACAGTGATTGCTCAGTTTCAAAACTGAGATTGCTCAATTTTTGTTCGCCAAGGGTATTGAGGGTTACGGAACCAAGGCGGGTAGATGGAGTTAAGATACAGATCAGCCGTGATCTAATTGAATGGCGGAACAGGCTAGCGGGGCTGAATGGCCTCCTCCTGTTCCGATGAGAGTTTTGATGCTTTCTTTAATGAATGGCCTTCAGGGACGAGATGGCTAACTCTCTGTCACACTTTATCTTGCAGGGTCTCCTCCTGACACCGCCCTCATAGAAAACCTCAAGATTGAAGGTAAATTTCCTGCTGGACCTATGATTGTGAGAAGGGATGGACAACCTTTGTTCTCTCTGGCTCACTGCCCCTGGCTCTGGCTCGCTCGCTCTGGCTCTCTTTTACCAATACTACCATGTTCATTGCACCTCGGAGCTTTCTGCTCTCATTCCTTCCAAGCTTCAAATACACCTTTCGTATGTTCAAATCGAAACTCATCACAGCGTGTCCTGCTCCTTGACTCTTTGCTTCCAGGATCTCGGAACTGTTCAACTCCTCATCTCTGCTTTCCCTTCAACCTGTTGCTTTAAGAACCCAAGCTACGTGTCCCCTAACGATGACTTCTTGCCTTCTCTTCCCTCCTGCTGCTTGTGAGCCTTGGTGTTGTTTTGCACTGTGGGCCTTGACCCTTCCTTCGAGTTTCTCAACTTTCTCACAGAACTTTCCTGCACTGCCGTAGTCAAACTGTTTCCATTTCTAGAGGAACCCCGAATAGCTGAGCTCAGATCCAGCCTCGGTCTCACTGGGGCCGTTTGCCAGGACTCCGAGTTGACTTTCCGATGCTCTCCTGGTCGGACCCCCACCATCCACCTTCCGTAAACTTCAGCTCATCCAAAACTCTGCTGCCCTGTGTCCTAACTCGCACCGAGTCCCGCTCACCCATCACCCCCTGTGCTCACTGCCCCGTGTCCTAACTCGCACCGAGTCCCGCTCACCCATCACCCCCTGTGCTCACTGCCCCGTGTCCTAACTCGCACCCAGTCCCGTTCACCCATCACCCCCTGTGCTCACTGCCCCGTGTCCTAACTCGCACCCAGTCCCGCTCACCCATCCCCCCCCGTGCTCACTGCCCCGTGTCCTAACTCGCACCCAGTCCCGCTCACCCATCACCCCCCGTGCTCACTGCACCGTGTCCTAACTCGCACCCAGTCCCGTTCACCCATCACCCCTTGTGCTCACTGCCCCGTGTCCTAACTCGCACCCAGTCCCGTTCACCCATCACCCCCTGTGCTCACTGCCCCGTGTCCTAACTAACACCAAGCCCCGTTCACCCATCACCCCCTGTGCTCACTGCCCCGTGTCCTAACTCGCACCCAGTCCCGTTCACCCATCACCCCCTGTGCTCACTGCCCCGTGTCCTAACTCGCACCCAGTCCCGTTCACCCATCACCCCCTGTGCTCACTGCCCCGTGTCCTAACTCGCACCCAGTCCCGTTCACCCATCACCCCCTGTGCTCACTGCCCCGTGTCCTAACTCGCACCCAGTCCCGTTCACCCATCACCCCCTGTGCTCACTGCCCCGTGTCCTAACTCGCACCCAGTCCCGTTCACCCATCACCCCCTGTGCTCACTGCCCCGTGTCCTAACTCGCACCCAGTCCCGTTCACCCATCACCCCCTGTGCTCACTGCCCCGTGTCCTAACTCGCACCCAGTCCCGTTCACCCATCACCCCCTGTGCTCACTGCCCCGTGTCCTAACTCGCACCCAGTCCCGTTCACCCATCACCCCCTGTGCTCACTGCCCCGTGTCCTAACTCGCACCCAGTCCCGTTCACCCATCACCCCCGTGCTCACTGCCCCGTGTCCTAACTCACACCCAGTCCCGTTCACCCATCACCCCCGTGCTCACTGCCCCGTGTCCTAACTCACACCCAGTCCCGTTCACCCATCACCCCGGTGCTCACTGCCCCGTGTCCTAACTCACACCCAGTCCCGTTCACCCATCACCCCCTGTGCTCACTGCCCCGTGTCCTAACTCGCACCAAGTCCCGTTCACCCATCACCCCCTGTGCTCACCGCCCCGTGTCCTAACTCACACCCAGTCCCGTTCACCCATCACCCCCTGTGCTCACCGCCCCGTGTCCTAACTCACACCCAGTCCTGTTCACCCATCACCCCCTGTGCTCCCGGTCCGGCAACGCCTTGATTAGAAAATTCTCATCCTTGTGTTCGAATTCTTCCACGGCCCTCGCTCCCTCCCTCTCTCTCTCACCTCCTCCAGCCCTACAACCCTCCGCGATCTCTGCGCTCCTCCAACTCTGCCCTCTTGCGCATCCCCCGATTTCCATCGCTCCACCATTGGCGGCCGTGCCTTCAGCTGCTGGGGTTCCGAGCTCTGGAATTCCCTCCCTGAACCGTTCCGCCTCGCTACTCCTCTCTCCTCCTTGAAGACGCTCCTTAAAACCTTCAGACCGAGCTTTTGGTCACCTGCCCTAATATCTCCTGCGGCTCGGTGCAACATTTTGTCTGATAACACTTCTAGTTTATTGGGATGTTTTACTGCATTAAAGGCACTCAATAAATGCAAGTTGTTGTTGTACTATTTCACACACAATTAGAGAAAAGGTTTGACATGAAGTTTGTGAAACAGTAAATAAGCCGTGAAATGTGTGGAGGCAAAACTGATGGAATGATCAGGACTGCCTTGTGGAACTAAGAATTTAAAGAATTGATCTTGCTGCTGTTGGAGGAACAGATTGAGGGCAGGACATGACCCAGGTCCTTAAACTGCTGAGAGTGTAGATGTGAGAAGATTTTCTAATTTGGACTGTGAGCACAGACATTAGGACTTCGGTTCCACAATAGCGAGCTTGCCTTCGAGCCACTCCCAGTGTAGTACTGAGGGAGTGCTGCACTGTCGGAGGTGCCGTCTTTCGAATGAGACATTAAACCGAGGCCCCGTCTGCCCCCTCTGGTGGATGTGAAAGATCCCATGGCACTATTTTTGTAGAAGACCAGGAGAGTTCTCCCCGGTGTTCTCGCTCAACCAACGACTAAAACGGATGATCTGGTGATTTATTTCATTGCTGTTTGTGGGAGCTTGCTGTGCGCAAATTGGCTGCTGCGTTTCCTACTTATAACAGTGACCACACATCAAATTCTTCACTGGTTGTAAAGTGATTTGGGATGTCCCGAAACGCGCTATAGAAATGGCAGTCGTCTTGGGATGAGAGGGCTGTCCTATGAGTAGATTGGGCCGATACTCTCTGGAGTTTGGAAGAATGAGAGGTGATCTCGTTGAAACGTGTAAGATTCTTGAGGGCTTGATAGGGTAGATGCTGAGAGGTTGTTTCCCCCTGTCTGGAGAGTCAAGAACGAGGGGTCACAGTCTCAGGATAAGGGGTTGGCCATTTAGGATTGAGATGAGGAGGAATTTCTTCACTCAGAGGGTGGTGAATGTTTGGAATTCTCTGCCCCAGAGGGCTGTGGAGGCTCAGTCGATGAGTGTATTCAAGGCTGAGATCGATAGATTTTTGGACTCTAGGGGATATGGAGATCGGGCGGGAAAGTGGAGTTGAGGTCGAAGATCAGCCATGATCACCACACGGACTGCAGCGGTTCAAGAAGGCGGCTCACCGCCACCTTCTCAAGGGCAACTAGGGATGGGCAATAAATGCCGGCCTCGCCAGCGACGCCCGCATCCCAGGAACTAATTTAAAAAATAATCTTATTGAATGGCGGAGCAGGCTCGAGGGGCTGTGTGGCCTACTCCTGCTCCTATTTTGTACGTTCTTAAAGGAGACCAGGGGATAGTTGTATTTCCCCACAGTGCAGGGGTTGTCTGTCCGACTCTCGGATGGTGCTGTATTCCTGAATTTCCTCAGAAGGGAGCTGGATAATATCTGAATGGGGTTGGTGGTTCTAGGGCTAGGTATAACTAAGGTTCTGTGGGACACTATGGTACCTGTGTTGCTAGGACTGATTTCGTGTATAGAGTTGTTCGATTCAAGAAAGCCACAGTTAAATATAGTGGAGATTCACTGGATGAGTGAATTGGGATGGGAGAGATTGCAACTGGTCTGTGAAGGAAATGCCTTTTTGCACTCTTGGATTTTTAATGCTCAGTGGATCATTTTTTATTTGTTCTTGGCATGTGGGCGTCGCTGGCAAGGCCGGCATTGATTGCCCATCCCCCGGCCTCTTGCACTGTTCCACGGAAGCTCAGCGTAAGCTCGAGGAACAGCACCACATCTTCCGATTAGGCACTTTACAGCCTTCCGGACTCAATATCGAGTTCAACAATTTCAGATCATAACCTCGGCCCCTATTACATTTTTATATATTTTTTATCCACACCTTTGTTTTGGCCCTTCCCCCCACCCCCCCCCCCCCTTTTTCTCTCTCCCACATGGCAGCTGTCTCCCATTCTGCCAGCGCATTTCACACCTAATCTAGAGCTGTCTTTTGTTCCCACTGGTCCTGTCACCATCTCGTCTGGTTTTGAATACCTCTTAATGTCTCTTCTCTTTTGTTCTCTCCCAGCCTGGCCTCTTAATCTATTTCATTCCCTGTGCCTCTTTAGTCTTGACAAAGGGTTTTCACCTGAAATGTTGACTCTATTTTCCCTCCACGGATGTTGCCTGGCCTGCTGAGTTTTTCCAGCATTTTCTGTTGTTATTTCGGATTTCCAGCATTCTCAGTATTTTGCTATCTTACCTGAGAAGGTGGTGGTGGGTCAAATTTTTGAACCGCTGCAGTCCACTTCTTGTCCTCCTTTGCTCTCCGAGGTGGCCGAATGAGGCACTCGAATATATCAAACCGCTGCAGTGAAGAGCCAACCCACGTGGGTGTGGGGACTGGAGTCACAGATAGGCCCAGACCGGGTAAGGACGGCAGGTTTCCTTCCTGGAAGTTGGGTTTTTACGACAATCCAACAGCTTCTTGTCTTCGTCAGGAAGGGAAATGGAGGCAAAAGCTCTGGGATCATTCAAGCGGCGGTGGGATGCTGAGATGGTGGGACTGTAGGTTTCCGTGAAAGGATGAGCAGAAGGGTTTGACCCCTCATCTATACTTAACCTTTGTGGTGTGTTGTGTGAAGGTGAGGTTAAACTCTGACTGAGGGGGGAAAGATTGAAAGTTGCTTCAAGGTGTAACTCCAAGTTAAGCGATGTAATTCCGATTGGGCGTCGTGTGTCTCGTAGATTGACAGTTTGTCTCCTTTCAGATGACGATTCCTGGGATCTGATCACCTGTTTCTGTATGAAGCCGTTTGCCGGAAGGCCAATGATCGAATGCAACGAGTGCGGGACCTGGATACACCTCTCGTGCGCTAAAATCAGGAAATCAAACGTCCCCGAGGTTTTCATTTGCCAGAAGTGTAAGGACTCCAAGCAGGATATTAGGAGGTCAAATCGCGCCCGGACTGGGCCCAAGAAACGCTTCAGCGAATGACTAGTCGGAGGCCTGGCCATTCTGGCAGGTCGTAGAGACAATCATGCACAATGGGGACTGGAGATGGTGTCCTGAGAACTTTGTGGAACCAGCTCGTGTCCTGTTCTGGTCCGAAGTTGAATATTTGCCACCTCGGCAAAAGTCAATGGTGCAGGATTCACCGTATATTGAATGTGTATATAATCCAAGACCTGGAACTATCGGCCTCTTCTCGCTCACCCAACCTCTCCGCAGTCTCTTGTTTTCTTTGGTAGTAATCTCATTAAAATCCGGGACTTGGTATAGGAGACTGGACCAAGACAGTGACATGTTCTGCACTGTCCTATTTAAAGTAGATCTGTGGTTTCACTAATTATGAAGCAGGACTTCTATGTAAAGAGATGCCAGGAAATGCCATAGATTGTGTTACCGTAAGTGTGGATTGTGCCCATTGTCAATGGAACAAGGGGGAATATGTGAACTTTGGTACTTTGCAGGGGAATGCCATTGAGGCGGTGGGTGGGGAGTAGCGGGGGTGAGGGACCGAGAAATGGCTTCTCTGTCATAGCAATGCAATTCAGACATGTCTGTTGAGCGTAAACATGGCGGTCAAAACCTCTCCCAAGCTCTGGTTACATAACCACCTCGTACGAGTCGCGAGTGAACCAATCGCCAAAGATTAAAATGGTCACGCGAGCAGGCTTGGGCCGCAAGTTTGAGAAGTCGCTATGCAAAAATCTAGATAGGGTTCCATTAATGTGTCACGACACCACATTTAACCTTTTTGGAAGGGCGTGCAGAACACATTTTGCCCCTCTTCCCTCCCATCCTATTAAAAAAAAAAGTGCAATTATAACTTGAGATTTGTTTCCAGTTGAATAATGGAAATTAAGTCTTTGGTTGTCGCGAGTTGTTAGTGATGTCACCGGTTTCTAGGCAGCTGTTTGTAACTATTGTAGAATCTTTAATCTTTAAAGTTTGCCCCCCTGCGACCCCCCCCTCTCCTGATGACCAAATACATGGTGCAGTATTGAGCCATGCCAGCAGCTTTGATTCCCCAACTTGGCTAGGTTAGGGCGAAGGGGAAATCGGCCAGGGGGGCCGCCACACCTTGCTGAATAGTGCACCAGTGTGGATGCCTAATAAGTGCTGGGTGTGGTGGTCCCCTCCACAGTGGAATAGTCTGCGGGCACTCGGTGTGTAGGCACTTACATTACCCATGATCACTTGTGTGAGGTATCAAAGGATGTAACACTGACCAAACTCTGGCCAGGCCTGACTCAGTGCACCAGCCACTGGAGGAGCTCTTTGGTAATATGGTGGTAAATAGACCGAGGGACCCGGCCCTCGACTGTGTGGCCGGTATACTTCAGTTACACACTGCCTTAATCAACCCTTCAACCACACAATAGTATAAACAACAATCTCTCAATCAGTCCATCTCACTGGCATTTCACAAACGTGTAACAGTGAATGTACATACCGTGGTCACTTAGACTGTGAATAACACCCAACCCCACAGTTAGAGTCCGTCCTTCCAAACTTGGGTTGCTGTTGGAGAAAGCACTTTAAACTATATAATGCTGGGGTACAGTACTGGTGGGTCCAGGTCTGTCACTGTATAACACGAGTATAGTACTGGTGGGTACAGGTCTGTCACTATAACACGGGTACAGTACTGGTGGGTACAGGTCTGTCACTGTATAACACTGGGGTACAGTACTGGTGGGCACAGGTCTGTCACTATAACGGGTATAGTACTGGTGGGTACAGGTCTGTCACGATAACACTGGGGTACAGTACTGGTGGGTACAGGTCTGGCGCTGTATAACACTGGGGTACAGTACTGGTGGGTACAGGTCTGTCACTAACACTGGGGTACAGTACTGGTGGGTACAGGTCTGGCGCTGTATAACGGGTACAGTACTGGTGGGTACAGGTCTGTCACTAACACTGGGGTACAGTACTGGTGGGTACAGGTCTGTCACTGTATAACCCTGGGGTACAGTACTGGTGGGTACAGGTCTGGCACTGTATAACACTGGGGTACAGTACTGGTGGGTACAGGTCTGGCGCTGTATAACACTGGGGTACAGTACTGGTGGGTACAGGTCTGGCGCTGTATAACACTGGGGTACAGCACTGGTGGGTACAGGTCTGTCACTAACACTGGGGTACAGTACTGGTGGGTACAGGTCTGTCACTAACACTGGGGTACAGTACTGGTGGGTACAGGTCTGTCACTGTATAACCCTGGGGTACAGTACTGGTGGGTACAGGTCTGTCACTGAAGGGGTAAGTCTTTAAAACTGTTAATTCAGCTCCATCCCTCATGAATGCACTGACTGGCTCACACTCTAGTCCTTTGTAAGCATGTTGGCATAACGTTTGGAGTTTTTATTCTAAGCCAATGCCAATTCTCTAAACGCACCCGAGGGTTAACACTGCGAGGGGCTAACAGCAAACCGCAGCTGAGGGGCCGACCTGTTGCCCCGGGTGCCAGTCCTTTGTTTGAGTGCCCTGAATTTTGGGGGGGTTTTCTACCGTGTCCGCAGGCTTCGGGGAGCAGGGAAGAGTCACCCAGGGAAACTAAAGTGTTTTTAAAGGTGTTTGGGGTGGAGTTTGTGTCCTGGTGATGTTTTGTTTTGAGATGGCTGTGTTCTTGAGTATCAGGTTATCTGTGGAGCTCTGTAGCACAAGGCAAAGTTGGAGCTTCACTCACTCAAGGCTGAATAGCTGAACAAGAAAATCAATAATTGGGTGGTTTTGTTGGAATGATTTGGTCTGAGTGTGAACTGAAGATTTCTCTGCTGCCGTAGGGCGATGGATGTGAGTTTGAGCTCGATGTTTCTTGGTGAAAGTCAGGGATGTGGAATTAATTTGACCGAACAGATTTTGAAATGCAGTGAACAACACTTTTTTTTAATAACGTTTTCTGTTTTTAGCAACACGGGCTTTTAAAAGGAGGGATGGCGATAGTGAAAGGACTGCCCCCCCTGGTGGCTCAGTGCTCTGACTGGTGGGACTCCTGGGCTGTGCTGAGATCGTGTTCTCCGGTGTCGTGGGGTTTAAGGACGATGGACTTGGTCTTCGGTGCCCCCCTCGGAAGGTCTGGCTCCTGATTTGCACCCCCGCCGGACGGTGCACTCGTGCTGACCTCCGCCACGAAGAGCATCAGGGGAGAGGGTTGCCTCTGCAGTCGAATAGCCAGCCGATGGTCTCTGTGTCTAAACCCAAGCAGGGAGCTTGGCCGCTTGGGGTTAGGTACAGGAGCGAGCCCGGTGACTCTGGAGCCTGAGCGAGAGGCAGCTGGAAGGGAGACTGGGTGGGAAAGGAATCGCAGGGTGGGGGAGAGGGACTGTGGGGTGAAACCCACAGATGGGGGAGCAGGGCGGTGGGTTTTCGATGCAGGTACTGCCCCTTTAAAGAAGCCCAGAGGGCTTTTAAACTACAAAGAAAAGGTTACACCTGGGCCTTGGTATTTGGCCCAGTGTTAAAAGTTGCCATGTAACGTTTCATTTGTAAATACCCCAGAATTGAGCTGTAAATAATTCTGTTTGAAAAGCCAAGGAAGATATTGTGATAGACATTGAGCTTACTTGGGATGTGGTTTAAATTGCACTAAACCTTTCACCACGAGAATCACCAGAGGGGGGGGTCAGCCCTCTGCTTGTATTACTTTGTACAAATGTAAGATAATCAATCCCTGCGTTTGTAAAGTGCGGGCCGTGTTTAAGATGTACCTGTTTATTCCTTAAGGCCATTTTTCTGTGGAAATAATTTGTATTTTCTGTAAGGGTCACCTTGATTTGTTTTGCTGCAGGAGGGGGAGTGGGAAAGGAGTAAATCATTTAAAAATGTTTCTCTCTCTCTCTCTCTCTCTCTCTGCCTCCTCTCGGTGTCGGACTTTCACCCCAGCTCGAAGCCTGGGCCTTGACCTGGTGACCTTCCGGTTGTTCGGCAACTACCTGCATCACCACGTCGGCTGGTTTTCTACTCTTGGGAAGTAAAATAAAATCTACATTGAATATAAAACTTGGCGTTTTAACATTGAGACAACAGGAGTGAGTTATTTATCGGGTGTGATTGGGCCATTGGGACAGAGTCCATCGTCCGTCTCGGGGCAGGGTGGCAGCAGGCTATCCAACTGCTGCAGCCGTCACGGGCACAGTTCTGTCTGCACAGAGCAGCTGGCGGTAGGATGAGTGGAACCCTCTCATTTCTCTTTGGGTCCTCGCCTGTGGGCGCAGGAACCCGGCACCCCCACTGCCGTAGCACGAGAGCAAAATACTGCGGATGCTGGAAATCTGAAATAACAACAGAAAACGCTGGAAATACTCAGCAGGTCAGGCAGCATCGAGGAGAGAGAAACCGAGTCAACGTTTCGGGTCGAGGACCCTTCGTCAGAACTGGAAAAGGTTAGAGAAGAGAGATTTTTAAGCAAGGACAGGGAGGAGGGGAGGAAAGGACAAAGGGAAGGTCTGTGATGGGCTGGAAGCAGGAGAGATTAACTGACAAAAGGAATGGTGGTGCGAGGCATAAAAAGGTAATGGGACAAGTTAAGAAACAACAGCTGACTCTAGATGAGGTGTAAATGGCAATGGCGGCAACATCAACCGCTGCCATGTGAGAGAAAAGGGGAGAAAAATATCGGGGCCGAGGTTCTAATCTGAAATTGTTGAACTTAATGTTGAGTCCGGAAGGCTGTAGTGTCTAATCGAAAGATGAGGTGCTGTTCCTCGAGTTTACGTTGAGCTTCATTGGAACAATGTAATAGGCCGAGGACAGAGAGGTCAGAGTGGGAGTGGACTGGAGAATTAAAATGACAGGCGACCGGAAGCTCAGGGTCACCCTTACGGACTGAACGGAGGTGTTCCGCAAAGCGGTCGCCCAATCTGCGTTTGGTCTCCCCAATGTAGAGGAGACCGCATTGTGAGCAGCGAATACAGTATACTAGATTGCAAGAAGTACAAGTAAATCGCTGTTTCACCTGGAAGGGGTGTTTGGGGCCCTGGACAGTGGGAAGGGGGGAGGTAAAAGGGCAGGTGTTGCATCTCTTGCACTTGCACGGGAAGGTGCCGTGGGGAAGGGGTGCTGGGGGTGGTAGAGGAGTGGACCAGGGTGTCGCGGAGGGAACAGTCCCTTCGGAATGCTGAAAGGGGAGGATGTGGTGGGATCACGTTGGAGGTGGCGGAAATGGTGGAGGATGATCCGTTGAATGTGGAGGTTGGCGGGGTGTAAGGTAAGGACAAGGGGAACCCTATCGTGGGTCTGGGAGGGAGGGGAAGGGGTGAGAGCAGAAGTGCGGGAATTAGAACGGACGCGGTCAAGGGTCGTGTCAACCACGGTAGAGGGGAATTCTCGGTTGAGGAAAAGGGAAGATCCCCCAATGCCACCCTGGCCTTAATCAGCTGACCTGGAAGGGACAGAAAGGTCAAACTTTGGATCTTGCTGTTCTGTATCGCTCAGTGCTCCATCAGACAATGAGGCTTGCACCATCCTCCATTGTGTTCTGCTAAATTAAATTGTCCTGTTTTTATCTCCCTTTATCCTGTCTGACGGCCGTAGCTAACCTGACCTTTCCTGATTGTCGGAGGGGAAGTGAACAAAGCCTTGTGTGCAACTTGGGAGCGATGCAGCAGTCTGTTCCAACATTCAATTAAATAATGGCTGATCTGCATCTTAACTCCATCTTACCCGCCTTTGCTCCACATCCCTTGACACTCTTGCCCAACAATTTACCTGTCGATCTCAGACTTAAACATTTCAATTGACTCCCGGCCTCCACAGACTTTTGGGAGGGAACGAGGTGCAGATTTCCACCAGCCTTTGTGGGACGAAGAGTTTCCTGATTTCACTCCTGAACGGCCGGGCTCTAATTCTAATGTTACAGCCCCTGGTTCTGGACTCCCCCCACCAGAGGAAACCGTTTCTCTCTAGCTGCCTTATTGAATCCATTTATCATTTTAAACACCTTGATTAGATCACCCAACTTTATGGAAACTTTCCTCATGGTTTAACCCTTTTAGCCCCGGTATCACTCTGGTGAATCTGCGCTGCTCCCCCTCCGCGGCCAATCTATCCTTCCCGAGGGGTGGAGCCCAGAGCTGAACACGGTTACTCCAAGATGGGGTCTGACCGAGGCTCCACAACTGAGGCATCACTTCCTCACCTGGATTAGTGAAGCTGCAAAGGCAGGTGAGGCGGGAGTAGCAGGACCCAGCACCCCGGGAACAGCTGATACTGGAGATTCTCTGTGTATCTAACTCACCACCCGACCTCCCACCCCCTTATTTTACCATCATTGGGCAAGTATGTTCTGTTCATCGCTGGGCTGGACAGGTGACTATCAAAGGAACCATCATTGAGGCCAAGCCCTTTACCCAACAACTCGGCTTGATCCTCTGCTGAATTTCAGACCCTGTGGCTCCATCAGTGGACCTGTGTGTACCCCAAACTCCAGGAAACAGGCCGATGCAATGCCCCTTTCAAATATCGGTGCCCTCCGATCAGATCCTATACTTGGGCAGTTTCACAGCCAGTTCGTCGCTGGGTGCAGAGAGCGCAGGATTCAATGGGACCTGGATTCAAACTTAGGCTGAAACAGTGTAGATTTAGACTGATCTCATTTGACCTGTTCATCCTTTGAGGTATTCTCTCCCTCTCTATGATCTTGCTATTGCACATACCATTCCCAGCAGAGGGGGGTGCATGAGGGTGGCCTTCTCTCCACCCCCTGGAGCAGGGGAAAGTTGCAGCTCCTGGGCGGCAGTGGGCCTGCGGTGGGGGGTGGGGGATCCGCTGGGCCTTCACTCAGTCCCTCCATACAATGACTCGGCTCAGTGACTGCAGGGTTCTGAACGGTGACTCGCTCTCACCGCTCACAGGCAGAGTGCACAGGGGGGAATGATCACATCTATAACCGTTCAAAGATCATCAAAGAAAGAATATCCATTTATATCGCAGCTTTCACAGTTCTCAGGACATCCCACACGTTTCACAGCCAATGGATTAGTTTTGAACAGCACTGACTTGTTTTGTAGATAAACACGGCAGCCAATTTTTCTTGTGTGAACCACACCCTGGTGATCCGATAGCTCCAGGTAACAGGAACAAGAACAGCAACCAGTTCAGGTCTTTCTCTCCAGTCAAATCCAGTCAATTATCAGCAGTTTGTGCTTCTCATCTCATTCCCCTCCCTTATGACGAGGTTTCATCAAGTAAATTCTTAAAGAAAGCAATTGCATCCCGTTAACCCTATAGTGTCCGCCCTGGCTCAGTGGGCAGCACCCTCGCCTGAGTCCGGAGGTCGTGTGTTCAAGTCCCACTCCAGAGACTCGAGCACAAAATCTAGGATGCTGGTCCCAGTACAGCACTGAGGGAGCGCTGCACTGTAGGAGGGGCAGTACTGAGGGAGTGCCGCACTGTCGGAGGCGCAGTACTGAGGAAGCGCTGCACTGTCGGAGAGGCAGTACTGAGGGAGCGCTGCACTGTCGGAGGCGCAGTACTGAGGGAGTGCCGCACTGTCGGAGGCGCAGTACTGAGGGAGTGCCGCACTGTCGGAGGCGCAGTACTGAGGGAGTGCCGCACTGTCGGAGGGGCAGTACTGAGGGAGCGCCGCACTGTCGGAGGGGCAGTACTGAGGGAGCGCTGCACTGTCAGAGGGGCAGTACTGAGGGAGCGCTGCACTGTAGGAGGGGCAGTACTGAGGGAGCGCCGCACTGTCGGAGGGGCAGTACTGAGGGAGCACCGCACTGTCAGAGGGGCAGTACTGAGGGAGCGCTGCACTGTCGGAGGAGCAGTACTGCGGGAGCGCCGCACTGTAGGAGGGGCAGTACTGAAGGAGCGCCACACTGTCGGAGGGGCAGTACTGGGGGAGTGCCGCACTGTAGGAGGAGCAGTACTGAGGGAGCGCCGCACTGTGGGAGGGGCCACACTGTTGGAGGGGCAGTATTGAGGGAGCGCCGCACTGTCGGAGGGGCAGTACTGAGGGGGCGCCGCACTGTAGGAGGGGCAGTACTGAGGGAGTGCCGCACTGTGGGAGGGGCAGTACTGAGGGAGCGCCGCACTGTGGGAGGGGCAGTACTGAGGGAGCGCCGCCCTGTAGGAGGGGCAGTACTGAGGGAGCACTGCACTGTAGATGGGGCAGTACTGAGGGAGTGCCGCACTGTCGGATGGGCAGTACTGAGGGAGCGCTGCACTGTCGGAGGGGCAGTACTGAGGGAGTGCTGCATTGTCGGAGCGTAAGTACTGAGGGAGCGCCAGTACTGAGGGAGCACCGCACTGACTGAGGGGCAGTACTGAGGGAGCGCCGCACTGTCGGAGGGGCAGTACTGAGGGAGCGCCGCACTGTCGGAGGGGCAGTACTGAGGGAGCGCCGCACTGTCGGAGGGGCAGTACTGAGGGAGCGCCGCACTGTCGGAGGGGCAGTACTGAGGGAGCGCCGCACTGTCGGAGGGGCAGTACTGAGGGAGCGCCGCACTGTCGGAGGGGCAGTACTGAGGGAGCGCCGCACTGTCGGAGGGGCAGTACTGAGGGAGCGCCGCACTGTCGGAGGGGCAGTACTGAGGGAGCGCCGCACTGTCGGAGGGGCAGTACTGAGGGAGCGCCGCACTGTCGGAGGGGCAGTACTGAGGGAGCGCCGCACTGTCGGAGGGGCAGTACTGAGGGAGCGCCGCACTGTCGGAGGGGCAGTACTGAGGGAGCGCCGCACTGTCGGAGGGGCAGTACTGAGGGAGCGCCGCACTGTCGGAGGGGCAGTACTGAGGGAGCGCCGCACTGTCGGAGGGGCAGTACTGAGGGAGCGCCGCACTGTCGGAGGGGCAGTACTGAGGGAGCGCCGCACTGTCGGAGGGGCAGTACTGAGGGAGCGCCGCACTGTCGGAGGGGCAGTACTGAGGGAGCGCCGCACTGTCGGAGGGGCAGTACTGAGGGAGCGCCGCACTGTCGGAGGGGCAGTACTGAGGGAGCGCCGCACTGTCGGAGGGGCAGTACTGAGGGAGCGCCGCACTGTCGGAGGGGCAGTACTGAGGGAGCGCCGCACTGTCGGAGGGGCAGTACTGAGGGAGCGCCGCACTGTCGGAGGGGCAGTACTGAGGAAGCTCCGCACTGTCGGAGGGGCAGTACTGAGGGAGCGCTGCACCGTCGGAGGGACAGTACTGAGGGAGTGCCGCACTGTTGGAGGAGCAGTCATTCATGGAGCTGTTAAACCGAGGCTCCGTCTGCTCTCTCAGGTGGATGTAACAGATCCCATGGTACTAGTGGAAGAAGAGCGGGGGAGTTCTCCCCGGTGACCTGGGGCCAATATTTATCCCTCAATCAACATCAGTGAAACAGATTATCTGGTCATTTATCACATTGCTGTTTGTGGGATCTTGCTGTGCGCAGATTGGCTGCTGCGTTTCCTACATTACAATAGTGACTACACTTCAAAAATTACTTCATTGGATGTAAAGCACTTTGGGACATACTGGAGCGCTATATAAATGCAAGTAACAACAGAAAGTGCTGGAAATACTCAGCAGGCCAGGCAGCATCCGTGGAGAGAGAAACAGAGTTAACGTTTCAGGTCTCGGACCCTTCGTCAGAACTGGAAAAAGCTGGAGATGTAACAGATTTTAAGCAGGTGCAGAGACAGTGGGGGGGGGTTTAGGAGGGGAGGAAGGAATTGAAAGAACATACTGTGAAAATGTTGCAAATGCGAATGGCAAAATCATATTGCATGAAAAATGGGGGCAGGGATAATTATCTGAAATTGTTGAACTCGATGTCGAGTCCGGCAGGCTGTAAAGTGCCCAATCGAAAAATGAGGTGCTGTTCCTCGAGCTTACGTTGAGCTTCATTGGAACAATGTAATAGCCCGAGGACAGAGAGATCAGAGTGGGAGTGAAGCGGTGAATTAAAGTGACAGACGGTCGCCCAATCTGCGTTTGGTCTCACCAGGTGAAACAGCGATTTACTTGTACTTCTCGCAATCTAGTATACTGTATTCGCTGCTCACGATGCGGTCTCCTCTACATTGGGGAGACCAAACACAGATTGGGCGACCCTCTGTCACTTTAATTCACCGCTTCACTCCCACTCTGATCTCTCTGTCCTCGGCCTATTGCATTGTTCCAATGAAGCTCAACGTAAACTCGAGGAACAGCACCTCATCTTTCGATTGGGCACTTTACAGCCTGCCGGACTCAACATTGAGTTTAACAATTTCAGATAATTATCCCTGCCCCCATTGTTCATGCAGTATGATTTTGCCATTCTGATGTGCCAAATAACTGCCCGAATCCGAAGTTAAAGCTTAAGACTGAAGCCTTTTATTAAATAAGAATCATGGCAGAGTTAACAGAGTCCATCATCGACCGAGCCCTTGGTAGAACATACTAGAAGAGGGGCGGGGCCAGGGAGGAGCATTAGTGGTTCCCCCCGGTGGAACATTCCAGACATTACAAGTACAAGTACAAATATCAGAACACAGTTATTTCATCACATTCACCCCCTGCTATAGATTCAGTCTGTCAGGAGGTCTGATAATCCTCTGGGAACGACGTAACTCTTGCTGAGGCTCCTCCCGGAGTACTAACTCCGGTTCATTCGAATTCCCAGAATCATCAGTATTTTCCACACTGAGGGTTTGTGTCTCTGAAGGTCCAATACCACGATTGAAAACTCTACTCTCAGAGTCGAACACTTTTCGAGCTCCAGCAGGTGCAAGATCTTTCATAGAGACCGTATCCTCTCGCCCATCCGAATATTGAATATACGCATACTGGGGATTAGCCTGGAGGAGTTGTACTTCCTCCACCAGTGGATCAGTTTTGTGGCCTCTCACATGTCTGCGCAACAACACAGGGCCCGTGATCATCAACCATGTGGGTAACGATACTCCATTAGTAGCTTTTCTTGGAAAACTAAACATCCTTTCATGAGGGGTGGCATTCGTCGCTGTACACAAAAGAGACCTTATGGAATGCAGCACGTCTGGCAGGACATCCTGCCAGCGAGAGGTCGGCAGGCCTCGTGACTTCAGAGACAGTACGATAGCCTTCCACACTGTCGCATTTTCTTTCTCCACCTGCCCATTACCACGAGGGTTATAGCTGGTAGTTCTACTCATTGCAATCCCCTTCGATAGCAAAAACTGTCGTAATTCTTCACTCATAAAGGAAGAACCCCTATCACTATGTATATAGTTAGGCATGCCGAACAAGGAAAACAGTTGGCAGAGGCATTTAATTACAACAGCACTAGTCACATCCGGACAGGGGATAACAAAAGGGAACCGAGAGTACTCGTCTATAATATTAAGAAAATAGACATTACGGTCGTTCGATGGAAGGGGACCTTTAAAATCGAGGCTCAAACGGTCGAGTTGCTTTAATAAGATGAGCTGGCTCGGACAGCTTATAGAAGCGGGGTTTGCATTCAGCACAAACACGACAGGTTCTGGTCATTGTCCGGACCTCCTCAATAGAGTAGGGTAGATTGTGGGACTTAATGAAGTGGTTCATTCTGGTAACCCCAGGGTGGCAGAGTGCGTCGTGGAGACTTTGAAGCTTATCTGTACCTAGACTAGCACATACTCCTCGTGACAAAGCATCCGATGGCTCATTAAATACTCCAGGCCTGTACTGAATATCATAGTCATATGTTGACAGTTCTATTCGCCATCTTAAAATCTTATCATTTTTGATCTTGCCTCTCTGCTTAGTGTTGAACATAAAGGCCACGGATCGCTGGTCAGTAATGAGCGTAAAACGTTGGCCAGCGAGATAATGTCTCCAATACCTGACTGCTTCAATAATTGCCTGTGCCTCCTTTTCCACTGAAGAATGTCGAACTTCTGGTCCTTGCAATGTACGAGAGAAGAAAGCTACTGGTCTACCAGCTTGGTTAAGAGTTGCTGCCAACGCAAAATCAGATGCATCACTTTCCACTTGAAATGGGATCTTCTCATCCACGGCACATACCACTGCCTTCTCAATGTCCCGTTTGATATTAAGGAAAGCCTCCTGAGCTTCCGCCGATAGCGGAAAAGACGTCGACTTAATAAGAGGTCGGACTTTATCTGAGTAGCTAGCCACCCACTGGGCATAGTACGAGAAGAATCCCAGACACCTTCTTAAGGAATTACCTTTACCTCACACTGTAAAAGCCTTAAGTGGGCGTAATCTTTCAGGGTCTGGCCCGATTACCCCATTCTCCACAACGCAACCAAGAATACACAAACGTGTAGTATTGAAGGTACACTTGTTTTCGTTGTAGGTCAGGTTTAACCTCTTTGCAGTCTCTAGAAACTTCGCGAGATTTTGATCATGCTCCCGTTGGTCACGCCCACAGATGGTAACATTGTCCAGGTACGGGAATGTTGCTTCCAACGCGTATTCATCCACCATACGATCCATCTCCCGTTGGAAGACGGATACCCCATTCGTCACTCCAAAGGGCACCCGAAGGAATTGGAACAGGCGTCCATTAGCTTCGAAGGCCATATAAGGTCGGTCTTCTATTTTGATGGGGAGTTGATGGTAGGCAGACTTTAAATCAATGGTGGAGAACACGCGGTACTGAGCTATCTGGTTCACCATCTCAGAAATACGAGGCAAAGGATAGGCGTCTAATTGGGTATACAAGTTTATAGTCTGGCTATAATCGACCACAAGTCTTTTCTTCTCATTAGTTTTAACCACCACCACCTGGGCACGCCACGGGCTACCACTGTGTTCGATGATTCCCTCCCGTTGAAGCCTTTCCACTTCCTCTTTTATAAATGTTTTATCTTCTGAACTATACCGTCGACTCTTAGTCGCTATAGGTCTACAATTAGGAGCAAGGTTTGCAAACAAAGAAGGCGGGCTTACGTTTAAAGTAGAAAGGCCGCAGACTGAGCGGAGGCTGGGATCCACCATACTTAAGGGTAACGCTCTCATGCTGACACTGGAAGTCCAAGCCTAATATTAAGTTCACACACAACTGAGGTAATATGAGGAGTTTAAAATCCTTATACTCCGTATCCTTAACGGTCAATGTGACTTTACAATATCCAGTTACCTCCGAAGTAAGGGATTTGGACGCCATCACAATTTCACTTCGAGTAGGATACACCTTCAATGAACAGGAGTTAACAAGGTTGGGGTGTATAAAACTTTCAGTACTGCCACAGTCTATCAAACACCCAGTAGGACGACCATTAATCTTAATGTCCATCATAGATTTTGACAAGGAACACGGTATGGTCTGGTCAACCGTAGCCAAGGCTAGAGTAAAATGATAGGCGGCAGCAGAGAAGACATCGGGTACAGGATTACCCTTACACACTTTACTAAAATGTCCCCGTTTCTTACATTTAAAACAGGTAGCCTCTCTGGCTGGGCAACTTTGCCTGGGGTGTTTAGATTGGCCACAAAAATAACACTTAGACCCATGGGGCACAGCCGCAACAATAGGATTAAGTGGGGGCTCCATTGGTGTTATGGATGCCTCCATACTCGGAACACACGAGGCTGAGAGAGATGCATGGGCTGATGCATACACTTCTGAATTCTTCTGGGCTACATCTAACGATCGAGCAGCAGCGACAACCGTTTTTAAAACTAACGAGTCGTTCTCGAGGAGTCTCTGTCTAATATAATTAGATCGGAGGCCAGGTATGAAAGAATCGCGGATGGCTTCTTCCTGATACACTATGGCAGAGACAGCCTTGTAGTTGCAACCCTTAGCCAAAGCCTTAAGGTCCTGCAGGAAATCGTCCAGAGATTCCTCGGGTAATTGCCTGCGAGTAGACAGGAAATACCTGGCGTATACTTCGTTAACCGACTTAAGGTACTGGGCTTTAAGAGCTGAGAGGGCCTCTTCATATGTAGTAATATCTTCAATTATAGAGTAAGTTTGATGACTTACCAAGTTGGTTAGAAGACCCAACTTGTTAACCGTCGGATCGGTCGATGATGCGATGAAGTGTTCAAAACATCGGAGCCAATGCGTAAATTTCTTCGACGCATCTGCCGAATGGGGATCGATATCCAGACGCTCTGGTTTCAAAAATCGATCCATCTTCCAAAAGTTGTTATTTAATAAAATTGATATGCCAAATAACTGCCCGAATCCGAAGTTAAAGCTTAAGACTGAAGCCTTTTATTAAATAAGAATCATGGCAGAGTTAACAGAGTCCATCATCGACCGAGCCCTTGGTAGAACATACTAGAAGAGGGGCGGGACCAGGGAGGAGCATTAGTGGTTCCCCCTAGTGGAACATTCCAGACATTACAAGTGCAAGTACAAATATCAGAAGTTATTTCATCACACATTCCCATTTGCAACATTTTCACAGCATGTTCTTTCAATTCCCCCCCCCCCCCCCCCCACAACCGTCTCTGCACCTGCTTAATATCTGTTACATCTCCAGCTTTTTCCAGTTCTGATGAAGGGTCCCAGACCTGAAACGTTAACTCTGTTTCTCTCTCCACGGATGCTGCCTGGCCTGCTGAGTATTTCCAGCATTTTCTGTTGTTATTTCAGATTTCCAGCATCCGCAGTATTTTGCTATTATATAAATGCAAGTCTTTCTTTTCTTTTCAATAGGGACAAAGTTATTGGGCCAAGCCTCTAATGCTGCTTTTCAGGCAAGCAACCACCTTGCCATGTAATTACTTAGACTCACCACATGAGGGCAGTTGTGACACTGGCACGGCAGCCGGAGCTCACATGTTCCCAGTGTTGGCATCGCTCGGTGTGTGAGGAACCTCCTGATATCCGTCCTGCAAGTTTCCTTTTGCTAGTTTTACTAGACTCAGAGAGGCAAGGGGGCACAACCTTAAAATTAGAGCCAGGCCGTTCAGGGGTGAAATCAGTGATCACTTCTTCACACAAAGGGTGGTGGAAATCTGGAACTCTCTCCCCCAAAGGGCGGTGGATGACAGGGGTCAATTGGAGCTTTCAAGACTGAGATGGAGAGACTTTTGTTGGGTAAGAGTATCGAGGGATAAGGAGCAAAGGCGGGTAATTGGGGTTGAGTTACAGATCAGCCGTGATCTGACTGAATGGCGGAACAGGCTGGAGGGGCTGAACGGTCTCCTCCTGTTCCAGCGTACAGTAGGAGACAGCGCCAAGGGTTTTGATTTCGGCACACGGTGAGTGGAAGATGGGGGATACGAAGCTTCGGAGGAACAATAGGAAACACAGGAAAGACGGCCCGCGACAATTGGCCAAATTGAGTCGTTACCTTCTGTGTTCAAGAGCCCCTGAGCACCAAAGGGATCATCTTTCTGAAAGGAGTATGTGCCAGAATGTTTTTTAAAATTTGTTTGAAGATGCTCGGTGTAAATCTCACAAATTTAGCCTAACTGTACGTGTATTACTTACCTGTTTGGGTCATTGCCCCTTTAACTTACCTGTGGGGGCCGTTGCCCCTTTAAGACGCGCCCTAGCGCGCTGACGTACGTGCGGCAGCCGCCGGCCCGACTCGGCTTTCCAGGGCGGCCGCCGGCACAGCCCGGCCTACCGCGACTTCGGCCGCCAGACATAAGCGACGCGATCCCCCGCTCGGCCTCCAGCTCCCGCTACCGCGGCCGCGACTTCGGCCTCAACGGCCAGCCTCCGCACCGGGTGAACGCACGCGCGGGTCACGTGACCGCCCCAAGCGCGGGCCAATGAGCTAACATCAGGACGCGGTCACGTGACACCCGAAGAGCGGGAAAACACGACGATGTCATCACGCTCTCCTGCGGACTACGGACTCAGTCCTCGTGGAGTCCCCTCGGGGTAAGACCTATCTCGCATTGCTCCTGTGTAAAGCCAGCTTACCTGTTGTATTTCGTCAGTTCCAGTTAATAAACAACTTAGTGATTATTCATCCGAACTCGAACTAAATTATTTAGTAGGCATTCGTCCCGAGAGGTCAACACGAATACCTACAGGGGCTTGTTTTTGAGAGAGATGGCATCACCACCAGAGGGCACTGTGTTGGTGCGGCTGGTAAAAGGAATTCTGACGAAAGGTCATCGACCTGAAGTTAACTCTGTTCCTCTCTCCACAGACACTGCCCGACCTGCTGAGTGGTTCCAGCATTTTCTGTTTCTATTTCAGATTTCCAAAATCCACAGTATTTGGATTTTGTGAAAGGACTTCTTGGGTGGACGAGGAGCGTCCCCGGTTTACATAAGAGATAGGAGCAGGGGGTCGGTCATTCGACCCCTCGAGCCTGCTCCGCCATTCAATGAGATCACGGCTGATCTGTTTTTGGTCTCAACTCCACTTTCCCGCCCGCTCCCCATAACCCTTGACTCCCCTGTAGCTCAAATATCTCAATCTCCGCCTTGAATATACTCAACGACTGAGCCTCCACAGCTCTCTGGGGTAGAGAATTCCAAAGATTCATGACCCTCGGAGAAGAAATTCCTCATCTCAGTTTTAAATGGGCGATCCCTTATCCTGAAACTATGCCCCCGAGTTCTAGAGTCCCCCACGAGGGGAAACATCCTCTCTGCATCTACCCTGTCGAGCCCCCTCAGAATCTTATATGTTTCAATAAGATCCCCTCTCATTCTTCTAAACTCCAATGAGTATAGGCCCAACCTGCTCAACCTTTCTTCATAAGACAACCCTTCATCTCTGGAATTAACCTCGTGAACCTTCTCTGAACTGCCTCCAATGCAAGTACAGGAAAAGTTCTGATATCCGGCACCGACGGGACCGGCATGTTGCTGAAATATCAAAAGTGCCGGACATGCAAAGTCAACGTTGAAGCATACGGAGATGAAAATCTCTGTATTTGACAACAAACACTGTTGCTCAGCAACAGCTCGTAAACACTCGGCCCGTACCTTGAAGCGTCTTTGAAACTGTTGCTAAGCTACAAAGACGCTTTCCAGAGCCTGCCTGTTAAAAGAATGCCAGGAGAAGAAAAAAAAAATAACTAAAACGGCTGCTGATTTCTGCCGTTAGAGCAAAGTTTCCGGCCATACAACCTCCGGATAAACCAAAGTTTCCTGTAGATCCTTCCTTAAATAAGGAGACCAAAACTGCACGCAGTACTCCAGATGTGGTCTCACCAGCACCCTGTAAAGTTGTAGCAGGACTTCCCTACTTTTATACTCCATCCCCCTTTGCAATAAAGGCCAACATTCCATTTGCCTTCCTAATTATTTGCTGCGCCTGCATTTAATTTCGGCCGCTTTGTTCCTGGCCCGCTGAGTTCCGACCACCGGCACCACTTTGAATGAACATATCACGGCACTCACGCAGCAGATCGAAGCGCTTTACACAGCGTTAGACTCGGCTTCACTTGCCCATTCGAACGACACCTCGGCTGACGTGTTTCATGTACAAGGACCACCAGATCCCTCTGTACCGCAGCATTTTGTAATCTCTCTCCATTTAAATAATAATTTGCTTTTTTATTCTTCCTACCAAAGTGGATAATCTCACATTTTACCACATTATACTCCATCTGCCAGATTTTTGCCCACTCACTTAACCTATCTATATCCCTTTGCAGACTCCTTGTGTCCTCCTCACAACTTGCTTTCCCGCCTATCTTTGTATCATCAGCAAATGTGGCAACAGTACACTCGGTCCCTGATCAGCTGATCTCGGCTGTGACACCAGGTGTAACATTACCATTTCTCTCTGAGCTCCAGGCACATGTTACAGGAAAAAAATGGCCCAGGTGCAGTGTAATAATTTTTACTTTATTTAATGCTCATCAAAAAATCGAACACTTTGCATTTCAAGCACACACAGATTTATCAAACACTCCCAGGGCAGGTACAGCATGGGTTAGATACAGAGTAAAGCTCCTTCGACACTGTCCCATCAAACACTCCCAGGGCAGGTACAGCACGGGTTAGATACAGAGTAAAGCTCCTTCGACACTGTCCCATCAAACACTCCCAGGGCAGGTACAGCACGGGTTAGATACAGAGTAAAGCTACTTCGACACTGTCCCATCAAACACTCCCAGGGCAGGTACAGCACGGGTTAGATACAGAGTAAAGCTCCTTCGACACTGTCCCATCAAACACTCCCAGGGCAGGTACAGCATGGGTTAGATACAGAGTAAAGCTCCCTCTGCACTGTCCCATCAAACACTCCCAGGGCAGGTACAGAACGGATTAGATACAGAGTAAAGCTCCCTCTACACTGTCCCATCAAACACTCCCAGGGCAAGTACAGCACAGGTTAGATACAGAGTAAAGCTTCCTCTACACGGTCCCTTCATACCCCAGTCCCACCCTCTGTAGTGTGCCCCATGTTTGTTTCACTGGGAAGCTTGAAGGAACAGAAGGTTTTCATTCCATCGACCTTGCACTTGAACTCAGGCCGTCTCCATGAGTGGCATGCCTCCTCTTACCTACATTATTTTGCTGCAGAGATCAGTCGGGAAGCCCACCAACTTCAGTCTACTCCAATAGACAGCACATATGCGAGACTGTTACATTCGGGCTAAAATAGGATTTATTTGGAGCAAAATAATTATAAAGAAGCAGAAAGCCACAGCAACGAAATTACAATGTATGTCTTGCCCAATACAAGATCTGTTTTAAAACAAGGTTCAATCTGGCCTCCCGCTGATTATACTCAAAAGCTTCCGAGTTACTGATTAACAGGAAATGATCGGCTAGGCTGACCTCACATGAACCCCTTGTCCATTCCCTCCCCTGGCTTAAGGCAGTGCAGAGCAGGCAACTGGGAGTGACACTGTTCCTCAGTTACAAGTCTCTCCGTACTTTGATGCTAAAGCATTCTTAATTAATTTGTCTCAATCGTCAGGCAAGGAAGACACAGCCCACTCCCCATACCTCAGTAGATAAAGGTCTGAGCAGCAGTCTCCTACCATCTGCTGTCCCTTTCACTTTTGACGCCTGACCTCTTAAAACAAGCTTGCTCAATGTCTGCCTTAGCTCGGTGCTAGTACTCTTCCCTCTGAGGTAGAGGCTGGAGTGACGGTTATACTCACAGCGCATAATCTAAGCCGACACTCCCAGTGCAGTACTGAGGGAGCGCTGCACTGTCGGAGGTGCAGTACTGAGGGAGCGCTGCACTGTCGGAGGTGCAGTACTGAGGGAGCGCTGCACTGTCAGAGGTGCAGTACTGAGGGAGCGCTGCACTGTCGGAGGTGCGGCACTGAGGGAGCGCTGCACTGTTGGAGGTGCGGCACTGAGGGAGCGCTGCACTGTCGGAGGGGCAGTACCGAGGGAGCGCTGCACTGTCAGAGGTGCAGTACTGAGGGAGCGCTGCACTGTCGGAGGTGCGGCACTGAGGGAGCGCTGCACTGTCGGAGGTGCGGCACTGAGGGAGCGCTGCACTGTCGGAGGGGCAGTACCGAGGGAGCGCTGCACTGTCGGAGGTGCAGTACTGAGGGAGCGCTGCACTGTCGGAGGTGCGGCACTGAGGGAGCGCTGCACTGTCGGAGGTGCTGTCTTTCGGATGAAACGCTAAACCGAGGCCCCGTCTGCTCTCTCAGGTGGATGCCAGAGGTCCCTCGACCACTATTTCTAAGAAGAGCAGGGCAGTTCTCCTTGGTGTCCTAGTCCAATTTTTATTCCTCAAACAACATTACTAAAAACAGATAATCTAGTCATTTATCACATTGCAGTTTGTGGGATCTTGCTGTGTGCAAATTGGCTGCTGTGTTTCCTACATTGCGTCTGCTCTTCAGAAGTACTTCATTGGCTGCAAAGCGCTTTGGGATGTCCTGAGCTGGTGAAAGGCGCTATATAAATGCAAGTCTATAAAGGTAATCGGGCAGATTTGCAACAGGTGTGAAACTGATGTTTCAGACCAACCGCCCTTAAAGAAACCGCCCGGAATTCATTCCGTTGGCAGCATCAGATACGGGCATAACAGATATCAGACACCCTTGATACTGGATATTATGGGACAGTTTTGTAAACTGACACAAAGGAATTCTTTATGTGCTGAAGCTGGCTGTCACTGAAGCCAATATTGAAATCACACTTACCGTCTATCAAGTCATATAAAAAAAAAAGTTTGCATAGAATCATAGAATAGTACAAGACAGAAGGATTTTTTCAAAATTATGAGGGGTCTAGACAGAGAGAAACCGTTCCTGTTGGCGGAAGGGTCGAGAACCAGAGGACACAGATTTAAGGTGATTGGCAGAAGAACCGAAGGCGACATGAGGAAAAACTGTTTTACGCAGCGAGTGGTTATGATCTGGAATTCACTGCCAGAAGGGGTGGTGGAGGTAGACTCAATCGTGGCTTTCAAAAGGGAATTGGATAAATACCTGAAGGAAAAAAATTTGCAGGACTACGGGGAAAGGGCGGGAGAGTGGTCTTGCAGAGAGCCGGCATGGGCTCGACGGGCCGAATGGCCTCCTTCCGTGCTGTAACCATTCTATGAGGCCATTCGGCCCATCGAGTCTGCGCCGGCTCTCTCGAAGAGCAATCCAGTTAGTCCCACTCCCCGCTCTTTCCCCATATCACTACAATTTTTTCTCCTTCAAATATTTACCCAATTTCCTTTTGAAGGCTCCTATTGAATCTGAATCCACCGCCCTATCAGGCAGCGCATTCCCGATTCTAACCACTCGCTGCGTAAAAACCTTTTTGCTCCTATCGCCTCTGGTTCTTTTGTCAATCACATACGTTTAGCACTTTGTCCTTAGAATGTAGCAAAGCACTTTACAACCAATGATTTACTATGTGCAGTCACATTGCCCGTCTCTGCCCCTTCCTCAGCTGATCCACTACTGAAACCCTCTAGACTCGACTATTCCAACACACTCCTGGCTGGCCTCCCACATCCTACCCTACGTAAACTTGAGGTTTTCCAAAACTCGGCTGCCTGTGTCCTAACTCGCACCAAGTCCCGTTCACCCGCACACTGACATACATTGGTTCCCGGTTAAGCAACTCCTCGATTTTAAAATTCTCATCCTTGTTTTCAAATCCCTCCATGATTCGCCCCCCCCCCACCCCAAGATATCTGCGCTCCTCTAATTCTGACCTCTTGAGGATCCTCGATTATAATCGCTCCACTATTGGTGGCCGTGCCTTCAGCTGCCTAGGCCTAAGCTCCGGAATTCCCTCCCTAAACCTCTCCGCCTCTCTCTCCTCCTCTAAGTCGCTCCTTAAAACCTACCTCTTTGACCAAGCGTTTGGTCATCTGCCCTAATTTCTCCTGATGTGGCTCGGTGTCAAATTTTGTTTTATAAAGCTCCTGTGAAGCGCTTGGGACATTTTACCACGTTAAAGGCGCTATATAAACACAAGTTGTTGTTGTTGATATACAGGCAAGAGCAGCAGCCAATTTGTAAACAGCAAGATCCCAGAAACAAATGATATGAATGAAGATTTAATTTGTTTCTGGCGATGACATTGGGAGAATCATGGGAAGACACAACACAGAAGGAATCCATTCAGCCACTCTTGCCTGTGCCAGTTCTCTGAAAGTGCTGTCCAATTAGTCCTATTTCCCTGCTCTTTCCCCACACCTTTTAAAAATGTTATTTTCCAAATATTTATCCATTTGCCTTTTAAGAGGTACTGTGGATTCTGTTTCTGGTAGGATAACCAATATCTCCATGCTCTTCATAAAGAGCCACGTGAATTTTAAACACTGACCTGAATCAGCAGATCAGGATCTTGGCAAAACCTTTCATATAAAGCACAGCACCTCCGACAGTGCAGCACTCCCTCAGTACTGTCCCTCCGACAGTGCGGCGCTCCCTCAGTACTGTCCCTCCGACAGTGCGGCGCTCCCTCAGTACTGCCCCTCCGACAGTGCGGCGCTCCCTCAGTACTGCCCCTCTGACAGTGCGGCACTCCCTCAGTAATGCCCCTCCGACAGTGCAGCACTCCCTCAGTACTGCCCCTCCGACAGTGCGGCGCTCCCTCAGTACTGCCCCTCCGACAGTGCGGCACTCCCTCAGTAATGCCCCTCCGACAGTGCAGCACTCCCTCAGTACTGCCCCGCCGACAGTGCAGTGCTCCCTCAGTACTGCCCCTCCGACAGTGCGGCGCTCCCTCAGTACTGTCCCTCCGACAGTGCGGCGCTCCCTCAGTACTGCCCCGCCGACAGTGCAGTGCTCACTCAGTACTGCCCCTCCGACAGTGCGGCGCTCCCTCAGTACTGCCCCGCCGACAGTGCAGTGCTCACTCAGTACTGCCCCTCCGACAGTGCGGCACTCCCTCAGTACTGTCCCTCCGACAGTGCGGCGCTCCCTCAGTACTGCCCCGCCGACAGTGCGGCGCTCCCTCAGTACTGCCCCTCCGACAGTGCGGCGCTCCCTCAGTACTGCCCCTCCGACAGTGCAGCGCTCTCTCAGTACTGCCCCTCCGACAGCGCGGCGCTCCCTCAGTACTGCCCCTCCGACAGTGCGGCACTCCCTCAGTAATGCCCCTCCAACAGTGCAGCGCTCTCTCAGTACTGCCCCTCCGACAGCGCGGCGCTCCCTCAGTACTGTCCGACAGTGCGGCACTCCCTCAGTACTGCCCCTCCGACAGTGCAGCGCTCCCTCAGTACTGCCCCGCCGACAGTGCAGCGCTCCCTCAGTACTGCCCCTCCGACAGTGCGGCACTCCCTCAGTACTGCCCCTCCGACAGCGCAGCGCTCCCTCAGTACTGCCCCTCCGACAGTGCAGCGCTCCCTCAATACTGCTCCTCCGACAGTGCAGCGCTCCCTCAGTACTGCCCCGCCGACAGTGCGGCGCTCCCTCAGTACTGCCCCTCCGACAGTGCAGCGCTCCCTCAGTACTGCGCTGGAGTGTGAGCCTGGATTATGAAACTTTGGTCCCTTAGAGGCTGAGACAGGTGAAATTATTATGGGGAATAAGGAAATGGCAGAAACGTTAAACAAATATTTTGTACCTGTCTTCACAGTAGAAGACACAAAAAGCATACCAAAAATGGTGGGGAACCAAGGGTCTAATGAGGGTGAGAAACTTAACGTAATTAATAAAAGTAGAGAAAAAGTGCTAGAGAAACTAATGGGACTAAAAGTCGACAAATCCCTTGGACCTGACGGCTGACATCCTAGGGTTCTGAAAGAGGTTGAAGAGATAGTGGATGCATTGGTTTTGAGCTTCCAAAATTCCCTAGATTCTGGAACGGTCCCAACGGATTGCAAGGTCGCAAATGTAACACCGCTATTCAAGAAAGGAGGGAGAGAAAAAATAGGGAACTGCAGGCCAGTTAGCCTGACATCAGTCGTCGGGAAAATGCTGGAATCCATTGTTGAGGAAGTGGTGTCAGGGCACTGAGAAAATCATAACATGATTAGGCAGAGTCAACATGGGTTTATGAAAGGGAAATCGTGTTTGACACATTTATTAGAGTTTTTTGAGGATGTAACTAGCAGGGTAGATAAAGGGGAACCAGTGGATGAAGTATATTTGGATTTCCAAAAGGCATTCGATAAGGTGCCACATAAAAGGTTATAGGACAAGATTAGGGCCCATGGGGTTGGGGGTAATATAGTAGCATGGATAGAGGATTGGTTAATGGGCAGAAAACAGAGAGTAGGGATAAACGGATCTTGTTCAGGTTGGCAGGCTGTAACTAGTGGGTGCTGTAAGGATCAGTGTTGGGGCCTCAGTTATTTACAATCTATATTAATGACCCAGATGAAGGGACCGAGTGTAATGTATCCAAGTTTGCTGATGATCCAAAGCTAGGTGGGACAGTAAGCTGTGAGGAGAACACAGTCTGCAAAGGGATATAGATAGACTGAGTGAGTGGGCAGTAAGGTGGCAGATGGAGTATAATGTGGGGAAATGTGAGGTTATTCACTTTGGTAGGAAGAAGAGAAAAACAGAATCTTTTTAAAATGGTGAGAAACTTTCAAATGTTGATGTTCAGAGAGATTTGGGTGTCCTCGTGCAAGAAACACAGAAAGCTAGCATACAGGTACAGCAAGCAATAAGGAAGGCAAATGGCCTGTTGGCCTTTATTGCAAGGGGGTTGGAGTATAAGAGTAAGGAAGTCTTGCTCCAATTGTACAGGGCCTTGGTGAGACCACACCTGGAGTACTGGGCACAGTTCTGGTCTCCTTATCTAAGGGAGGATATACTTGCCTTGGAGGCGGTGCAACGAAGGTTCACTAGAGGGGTGTTCTACGCGGAGTGAACACTCGTAAAGCTGCTGGACCGGATAGCATCCCTGGACGGGTACTCAAGGAATGTGCTGATCAGCTGGCTGATGTCTTCACCGCCATCTTCAATCTGTCATTGGCCCAGGCAGTAGTCCCTACATGCTTCAGGACCGCTACCATTATTCCTGTGCCAAAACAAACGGCTGTGACGTGCCTGAACGACTATCGACCTGTCGCACTCACACCCATCATAATGAAGTGTTTCGAGAGACTGGTCCTGGCTCACATCAAAGCCAGTGTTCCCGCCTCTCTTGACCAACACCAGTTTGCCTATCGTGCAAACAGATCAACGGAGGATGCAATCACAACTGCTCTACACTCTGCACTGAATCACTTAGATGGTAAGGAGACCTACATCAGAATGCTGTTCATAGACTACAGCTCAGCATTCAACACTATTGTCCCCAACAAGCTGGCCACCAAACTCCAAACCCTTGGCCTGAACACATCCCTCTGCAACTGGACCCTGGACTTCCTAACAAACAGACCCTAGTCTGTCAAATTAGGTAACCACACCTCCCCCCCACTGACCCTGAACACGGGGGCCCCACAAGGATGTGTGCTGAGCCCCCTCCTCTACTCCCTCTTCACCCACGACTGTGTGGCTGGTCATGGTTCCAACACCATCATCAAGTTTGCGGATGATACCACGGTAGTAGGCCAGATCACCAACAACGATGAGTCAGCCTACAGGGAGGAGGTCCAGCATCTCGTGAAGTGGTGCGCCGATAACAACCTGGCCCTCAACGTCAAGAAAACCAAAGAAATCATTGTGGACTTCAGGAAGTCTAAAGGCGGAAGTCACACCCCCATCCACATCAATGGGGCTGTGGTGGAAAGGGTGGACAGCTTTAAGTTCCTCGGAGTCCACATCACGGAAGACCTCTCCTGGTCCCTCAATACCTCCTCTCTGGTGAAGAAGGCCCAGCAGCGCCTATATTTCCTAAGGAGGCTGAAGGGATGTAACCTGTCACCCCTGATCCTCTCTAACTTTTACCGCTGCACAATAGAGAGCATCCTGACAAACTGTATCACAGTATGGTATGGCAGCTGTAGCTACTATGACCGGAAAGCCCCTGCAGCAGGTAGTCAAAACTGCCAAACGCATTACCGGCACCCGGCTACCGACCATAGAGCACATATACCAGAAACGCTGTTTACGGAGGTCACGGTCCATCATCAAAGACCCTACCCACCCCAGCCACAGTCTGTTTGCCCTCCTGCCATCTGGGAGACGCTACAGATGCATTCGCACCCGTACGACCAGATTTAGGAACAGCTTCTTTCCCAGGGCTGTCATCCTACTGAACTCCACAAATAAACTCTAAAGCCTGCACATCTGCCAATGCACTTTATTATGTTTATGTTAATGTATTACAAGCCAAATGTATGTTGAATGTTTAAATGTCTTAATCTAAGTGTACACTCTCGGAAGCCGCAAGCCTACATTTCGTTGTACTGCACTTGTGCACTAACAATGACAATAAAAAGTTGATTTGATTTGATTTTTTGATTTGAGATTGATTCCTGGGATGAGAGGGCTGTCCTATGAGGAGAGATTGTGTAGAATGGGCCGATACTCTCTGGAGTTTAGAAGAATGAGAGGTGATCTCATTGAAACATACAAGATTCTGAGGGGGATTGACAGGGTAGATGCTGAGAGGTTGTTTCCCCCTGGCTGGGGAGTCCAGAACGAGGGGGCAGAGTCTCAGGATAAGGGGTCGGCCATTTAAGACAGAGATGAGGAGAAATTTCTTCACTCAGGATTGTGAATCTTTGGAATTCTCTGCCCCAGAGGGCTGTGGAGGCTGAGTCGTTGAGTATATTCAAGGCTGAGATCGATAGATTTTTGGATTCTAGGGGAATCGAGGGATATGGAGATCGGGCGGGAAAGTGGAGTTGAGGTCGATGATCAGCCATGATCTTATTGAATGGCGGAGCAGGCTCGAGGGGCCGAATGGCCGACTCCTGCTCCTATGTTCTTATTAGGCACTCAGTTTCTGGAGTGGGGCTTCAACCCACGACCTTCTGACCCAGAGGGGAGAGTGCGACCCACTGAGCCAAACTGACACTTTCAGATATATAAACATGTTCAGGGCAGGGGATTTCCTTATTTTGGGGCATGAAAATTCGTCTTTCGTGAAACCTTGGGCTGGGGGTGGGGAGGGAGGTTGGGGGTCCTCAGGAGAATTTAATCCCATAAACCTAGGTGGGATTTGAACTGAGGTGGAAGGGGCCGTATTTAAACCAATTTCCCCCCAACTTCTCTTTAGGCAAAACTGTTCATGTTTTATCACCAAGAATTATAGAATTTACAGCCAAGAAACAGGCCATTCGGCCCAACTGGTCTCTGCTGGCGGTTATACTCCGCACGAGCCTCCTCCCACCCTAATTACCTCTCCCCGTCCTGTCCCAATATGCTTCCTCTCTCAAAAAAGCAACATGTTATACATGCATAATACATACACAATACATTGTGTAAACATGATTCCCCAAACGTTATGTGACCGTTTACATCACGGGAGATCTGTAACCGTTCCTGGGTAACAAGCAGAGAAATCCATGTGTTCACTTCACACCAATCTGTCGAAAAGGCCACTTTGAATTTTTCATTGAAACATTTTTCTCAGGCATTTTCTTGAAGAGTAGTTCCCCCGCGTTTGAAGAGCAGGAATATTAAACGCGGCGCAAGGTATCCCAGTGAGTATTTCACGGAACTACTCTTCGCCTGCCAACACCGGGTTCTGTTGCTGTAATGCTGGCAAGACTGCTCTGGTGTGGAACTCTTCCAGCTTATCCACGGTTTTTTCCCAGAACTCTCCGTCATATTTCACCGGGACCACGACGGTCTCACGGTCGGTGTGGACCACAAGGTCGGCCTTCTGGAGGCCAGTGACCGCCAGCTGGCACTGAATCTGGGTGAAGTAGGCATGATCCTTCTTCAGCTGAAGATCGCCTTCGTGACGCTCCAGGCAGAAGGCCCTGTCTTCACAAGCCTTGTTGATGGTGTGGTTCCTGTGCTTGTAGGGGCATTTGACCTCCACCAGGCCGATGGTATCTCCTGTTGCCTTGTCGACCACTAGCCCATCAGGACTGGCGGCCAACCAGCTCTTCGCCGGGTCTACGATCAATCCACATGGTTTGACGGATATTTTTCGCCCGGAGTCCCCGGAATTCGCTAACTCATATTTTTCAATGGCAACGGGCTCCTGATCGACCCCCCATTTCATCGCGGGCGTCGAAACATTTGAGCCCTGGCCCACGATGGACTTCAGGTAGGACTGCGGGACCTCGGTGCTTTTCCCATTCACAAACTTGCAGTGGGAAACCTTGTGCGCGTTCGAAGCAGTGATCCGGTTTCTGCGCTGTTCGAACCAGACCGGGTTTTGCTTTTGTCCGCGGGTCACTTCCTCGATCTCCGCTGCCTTCTGCTGGCTGATCTTCTCCAGGTGTGGGGCAATGCTGGGTTGACTCTTTTGGCCAGGCTGTTTTTTGGAGCCTGTCGCTTTGCCCAATGCCTTGGACCCAGGGCTGGCGTTACCAGCAGCCAGGGTGGGTTGTGTGGCACCAGGACTGCTACTCTCTGCTTCTCTGGTAGTCGTCTTGCCGGATCTCTGGGCTTCAGCGGTTCTGGATCTAGTGGTTGGGTTTGGAGGTCTTCCTGCACTTGACGGTCTGGCTGAGCTGAGACCACCACCTTTTGCCCTCGCTCCCTGGCTTTTAGACCCCGAGGCCCGCGGACCGGCTGCTTCAGTCCCAGGAAGCCGAGCTCCCTCCTGAGGCACAGGTTGGCTCGGGTTAGCTCCCTGCTTTTTCCCACGATTCGCAGCTCTTCCTGCCATTTGGAGAATGTTTGGCTCAGGTTAAAGATTCTGGAAACAAAAACACCAATTTAAAAAAAAACTTAAAAATTAAACCAATTTTGTATCAGTCACAAGAACCATGTGAGACGGTGCAAATCAGAGCAACCAAGGAGAATGTGATACAGCAATAGAAACATAGAAGATAGGAGCAGGAGTAGGCCATTCGGCCCCTCGAGTCTGCTCCGCCATTCAATGAGATCATGGCTGATCATCCAAATTCAGTACCCTGTCCCTGCCTTCTCCCCATATCCCTTGATCCCTTTAGCCTTAAGAAATATATCCAACTCCTTCTTGAATATATTTAATGAATTGGCCTCCACTGCCTTCTGTGGTAGAGAATTCCACAGGTTCACCACTCTCTGGGTGAAGAAATTCCTCCTCATCTCTGTCCTAAATGGCCTACCCCTTATCCTTAGACTGTGACCCCTGGTTCTGGAAATGATTCACAAACATGGAAAACAGAGAGTGTGAAGAGCGCAGACAAAAGTGACACCTTGGAGAGGGTCCGAGCGTCATGTTTCATTAGAGCAAAGAAGGTAAAGAGGAGATTGGATGTGGTGCGTGGTATGGCGGTGTACTAGTTATGTTACTGGACTAGTAATCCAGAGGCCTGGACTAATACAACAACCTGTTCCATTTATATAGCGCCTTTAACGTAGTAACACGTCCCAAGGCGGTTCACAGGAGCGATTATCAAACAAAATTTGACACCGAGCCACAGGAGGAGATATTAGGACAGGTGACCAAAAGCTTGGTCAGAGAGGTAGGTTTTAAGGAGCGTCTTAAAGGAGGAAAGAGAGGCGGAGAGGTTTAGGCAGGGAATTCCAGAGCTTAGGGCCTCGGCAGCTGAAGGCACGGCCACCGAAGGTTGAGCGATTATAATCAGGGATGCTCAAGAGGGCAGAATTAGAGGAGCGCAGATATCTCAGGGGTTGTGGGGCTGGAGGAGACGATAGAGATAGGAAGGGGCGAGACCATGGAGAGATTTGAAAACAAGGATGAGAATTTTGAAATCGAGAAGTTGCTTAACCGGGAGCCAATGTAGGTCAATGAGCACAGGGGTGATGGGTGAACGGGACTTGGTGCAAGTTAGGACACGGGCAGCCGAGTTTTGGATGACCTCAATAGGGTGGAATGTGGGAGGCCAGCCAGGAGTGTGTTGGAATAGTCAAGTCTAGAGGTAACAAAGGCATGGATGAGGGTTTCAGCAGCGGATGAGCTGAGGCAAGGGCGGAGACGGGCGATGTTACGGAGGTGGAAGTAGGCGGTCTTTGTTATGCTGCGGATATGTGGTCGGAAGCTCATTTCAGGGTCAAATATGACCCCAAGGTTGCGAACAGTGTGGTTCAGCCTCAGACAGATGTTAGGGAGAGGGATGGAGTCAGTGGCTCGGGAACGGAGTTTGTGGCGGGGACCGAAAACAATGGCTTCAGTCTTCCCAATATTTAATTTTAGAAAATTTTTGCTCATCCAGTTGGACAAGCAGTCTGACAATTAGAGACCGTGGAGGGGTCGAGAGAAGTAGTGGTGAGGTAGAGCTGGGTGTCATCAGCGTACATGTGGAAACTGATGCTGTGTTTTCGGATGATGTCACCGAGGGGCAACATGTAGATGAGAAATAGGAGGGGCCAAGGATCGATCCTTGGGGAACACCAGAGGTAACGATGCGGGAGCGGGAAGAGAAGTCGTTGCAGGTGATTCTCTGGCTAGGATTTGATAGATAAGAATGGAACCAGGCGAGTGCAGTCCCACCCAGCTGGACGACGGTGGAGAGGTGTTGGAGAAGGATGTCATTTGTGACTTTGACGAGAGCTGTTTTGGTACTGTGGCAGGGGCGGAAACCTGATTGGAGGGTTTAAAACACGGGTTGCTGGAAAGATGGGCATGGATTTGGGAGGCGACTTTGGAGAGGAAAGGGAGGTTGGGCATGGAGCGGTAGTTTGGAAGGACTGAGGGATCGAGGTTTGTTTTTTTGAGGAGCGGGGTGATGACGGCAGATTTGAGAGGGGGACAGTACCTAAGGAAAGAGAACCGTTAACAATATCAGTTAACATGGGAGCCAGAAAAGGAAGTTGGGTGGTCAGCAGTTTGGTGGGAATAGGGTCAAGGGAGCAGGAAGCGGGTCTCGTGGACAAGATGAGCGCGGAGAGGTCATGAGGGGAGATCGGAGAGAAACTGGAGAAAGATGGGTTCAGGGCGAGGGCAGGGGGGAACCTTAGAGGAAGTTTGGGCCGGTGGGCTAGGGGAAGGAAGGGAAGTGGCAGAGGCAGCTGAACGGATTGTCTCAATCTTAGAGACAAAGATGTCCATGAGCTCCTCACACTTGTTGCTGGAGGTGAGGGTGGAGGAGACAGGGGAGAGGGGTTTAAGAAGACTGTTAGCAGTAGAGAATAGAAGCCGGGGTTTATCTTTGCATTGCAGAATGATTCTGGAATAGTGAGCAGTTTTGGCAGACGAGAGCAGGGCCCGATAATGCTTTATGTTGGCCAGCCTGATCTGGTGGTGAATGAATAAACCAGTTGTCCGCCATATCCATTTAAACCTCTGTCCCTTAGACTTAAGGGAGCGAAGATGACGGCCGTACCCGGGGCAACGGCCAGGGTGAGAGAGGGTAATTGTTTTAATAGGGACTAGGGCATCGAAGGTGGTGGTGAGGGTGGAGAGCGATACAAGTGGTCACAAATGGCCGTATCTACGATTGGCACGACGGGAGTAGTGAGGCCACGAGGGGGGGCAAGGTCGAGGGGGTGGCCGTGGATATGGGTTGGGGAATTTACACGGAGGGAGAGATTAAGGGAGGATAGGAGGCTAGTAAACTCAGAGGAGAGACAGCGTGATGAATTGAGATGGATGTTGAAATCACCGAGGATGAGAAGTCACTCCGTCATCGAGTCAGAGTTATACCGCACAGAAAGAGGCCCTTCGGCCCATCGTGTCCACGCCGGCCATCAAACCCTGCCTATTCTAATCCCATTTTCCAGCACTTGGTCCGTAGCCTTGTATGCTATGGTGTTTCAAGTGCTCATCTAAATGCTTCTTGAATGTTGTGAGGGTTCCTGCCTCTACCACCCTTTCAGGCAGTGAGTTCCAGATTCCAACCACCCTCTGGGTGAAAAAGTTTTACCTCAAATCCCCTCTAAACGTCCTGCCCCTTACCTTTAATCTATGCCCCCTTGTTATTGACCCCTCTACTAAGGGGAAAAGTTCCTTTCTATCTATCCTATCCATGCCCCTCATAATTTTGTACACCTCAATCAGATCCCCCCATAGCCTTCTCTGCTCCAAGGAAAACAACCCCAGCCTGTCCAGTCTCTCTTCATAGCTGAAGCGCTCCAGCCCAGGTAACATCCTGGTGAATCTCCTCTGCACCCTCTCCAATGCAATCACATCCTTCCTATAGTGTGGCGACCAGAACTGCACACAGTATTCCAGCTGTAGCCTAACCAGGGTTTTGTACAGCTCCATCATAACCTCCCTGCTCTTATATTCTATGCCTCGGCTAATGAAAGCAGGTATCCCATATGCCTTTTTAACCACCTTATCTACCTGTCCTGCTGCCTTCAGGGATCTATGTACATGCACACCAAGGTCCCTCTGATCCTCTGTCCTTCCTAGGGTCCTACCATTCATTGTGTATTCCCTTGCCTTGTTAGTCCTCCCAAAATGCAGCACCTCGCACTTTTCAGGGTTAAATTACATTTGCCACTGTTCTGCCCATCTGACCAACCCAGCTATATCGTCCTGTAGCCTGAGGCTTCCCTGCTCGCTATTTACCACTCCACCAATTTTCGTGTCATTTGTGAACTTACTGATCATACCTCCTACATTTATATCTAAATCATTAATGTACACTACAAACAGCTAGGGACCCAGCGCCGATCCCTGCAGTACACTACTGGACACAGGCTTCCAGTCACAAAAACAACCTTCGACCATCACCCTCTGCCTCCTGCCACTAAGCCAATTTTGGATTCAATGTGCCAAATTGCCCTGGATCCCATGGGCTCTTACCTTCTTGACCAGTCTCCCATGCGGGACTTTGTCAAAATCCTTACTGAAGTCCATGTAGACTACATCAACTGCACTGCCCTCATCCACACACCTAGTCACCCCCTCGAAAAATTCAATCAAATTGGTCAGACATGATCTCCCCCTGACAAAGCCATGCTGACTATCCCTGATTAATCCTTGCCTCTCCAAGTGGAGACTAATTCTGTCCCTCAGAATTTTTTCCAATAATTTCCCTACCTCTGATGTTAGGCTCACTGGCCTGTTATTCCCTGGTTTATCCCTACTACCCTTCTTGAATAATGGTACTACGTTAGCTGTCCTCCAGTCCTCTGGCACCTCCCCTGTGGCCAGAGAGGTTCTGAAAATTTGTGTCAGAGCCCCTGCAATCTCCTCCCTTGCCTCACACAGCAGCCTGGGATACATCTCGTCTGGGCCTGGGGATTTATCCACTTTTAAGCCCGCTAAAACCGCTAGTACCTCCTCCCTCTCAATACTAATTTGTTCAAGTATATCACAATCCCCCTGCCTGATTTCTATGCCTACATCGTCCTTCTCCATAGTGAACACAGATGCAAAATATTCATTTAAAACCTCACCCACATCTTCTGGTTCTACATACAGATTGCCACTTTGGTCCCTAATGGGCCCTACTCTTTCCCTGGTTATCCTCTTGCCCTTAATATACTTATAAATCACTCAGCGCAGAGGCTGAGGGAGGAGAGCAGTGAAGATAGCTCTGATATATAATTTTATGGTACTTGGTCGGGCGATAGAGAACGAAAACTTTAAATGAGAGGCGAGAGGGGTGGAACAATGTGAGATGTTCAAAGCAGGAGAAAGTGCCGGAGTCGGGGGACAGACCAAGGTGTGATTTGGTGATTGAGAGCCACACCGTCACCACGGCGGTCTGAGTGGGGCAAGTGGTGGAAGGTCTCGCCAGGCGGGGAGGCTTCATTTAAGGGTAAGGTGTCATCACCCCTCAACCAAATGGACATTCTGGAGGGAGATGCCGAGAGGATCGGTGATAGCTGATCCACTGCCAGCATCCACTGGGTCAGCACTGGGAGGGATGAGCTGGATTTGGAGGAGATTGGCCAGATTAGCCCCCACCATCACGCAGGTCGTCGAGAGAGTAGGATGGGACAGTTGGGGTTGCTGCTCGTAAGGAGGCAGCGACGAGTGCCTCGATGGGCCCTTCAGAGGATGCCAAGGGAGGCAGAGAGGGAAGCTGTGGGCTTATCGAAGAGGGAGTCAAGCCTGGGACAGCGGCAGGAGAGCAGGAAGGTGGAAGAGTAATGAAGGATCGGGGTAGGGATTTGAGGGCAGAGTGTCCGAGAGAGGAGAGATGAAAGGAGGCACGACGACAGGAGAGAGCGGTCCGGGAGGGATAGAGAGAAAAGGAAACGGTGGGAGAAAAAAGTGGAAATAGAAGTGAATGGCTTGGGTCCAGAGCGACACAGTGCACACGTGAATGGAAACAGGGAAAAACTCAGGTTACATAGGGCTGGCTATACGGTAATTAATTAATTAATGGGATACATATTTCCTGGGAGTAGCAGGGATTAGGTTGGAGACAATATGGAGACCAGAGTTAAAGTCAGAGACCCCGTGGAGGGATAAAGTTAATGTAGGCAGGATGGAGTCAGCACGGAGCATCGACGAACCGTTGTCCAAGTTCGGAGACAGGTGTAGCAGGCAAGTGAAGTCCAGAAGCTATGTGAAGGGTAGCGAGTTCGAGGATGGAGGTTGTTGCTGTTGGAATGAGAGTCGGGAGCGGTGCAGAAGATGATGGCGAAATTGACGCAAGTTGGAGGTCACCGTAGATCAAAAGCGGCGGAGAAAAAATAAAACCACAAGCCAGTGACCAACAAAGCTGAAAAACCAGTAAATTGAGTCACCAGACAGCAGCGAAGCAGCAGCTGTTAGCCAGAAACCAACAAAGCTGAAAAAGCAGTAGAACCAGTTCAGCAGAGAGACGGACGCAGTATAAAAGTTATTTTTTTTAAATTTTAGCAGCAGAATCAGAAACACAGCAGATGAGTCTGATAGTGTAACCCAGTGTAGTCCAAAGCGGAAATGTAGTCTCGATGTCCAGGAGTTCAGAAACCAAGTTGAGAAAAGAATTCAGCAGCTGAGTGAGAAGCAGAGCAGGGGTGGGGGGTGGGTAATGGTGGTTTAAAAGTTTATTTGTACTTAACTTGTAGTTAGAGCTAAAAATGCACCAACTGATGGAGCCTGGGGAACTTGAACAGTGGAAGCGAGGAGATTTGGTAGATAAAGGGCAAAGGATGGCAGAGATTCCCATGGATAGAGATGAACAATGAGGAGCTCACCTATGGAGCAGTCATCCTTACAGCAGCCATTTTGAGGTATGGATGAGGGTTTCGGCAGCCAATGAGCTGAGGCAAGGGCGGAGATGGACGATGTTATGGAGGTGGAAGTAGGAGGTCTTATAATCAGTCAGAAGTTCAGCTCAGGACGCCCCAACGCACTTTGCAGCCAATGAAGTACTTTCTTGAAGTGTGGTCACTGTGGTAATGTAGACAACGCGGCAGCCAATTTGCGCACAGCAAGCTCCCACAAACAGCAATGTGATAGTGACCAAATGCTTAGGAACAAGAATAGGCCATTCAGCCCCTTGAGCCTGTTTTGCCATTTAATGAGACCGTGACTGATCTGTATCCTAACTCCATCCACCTGCCTTGGCTCCATATCCCTTAATATCCTTGTCTAGTAAAAATCTATTGATCTTGGATTTAAAGTTATTTATTGAGCCCCAGCATCTACTGCTTTTTGTGGAAGAGGGTTCCGCACATCTACCACCCTTTGTGTGAAGAAGTGTTTCCTAACTTCTCTCCTGAATGGCCTGGCTCTGATTCGAAGGTTCTGTCCCCCTGCCCGAGACTCCCCCACCAGTGGAAGAAGTTTCTCTATCCACCCGATCAATTCCTTTCAAAATTCTAATAACCCCAATCAAATCGCCCCTTAACCTTCTATATTCCAGGGAATACAAGCCTAGTTAATGTAATCGCTCCTCATAATCTAACCCTTGGAGTTTCAGTTATGTTGGTTCTGGGATAAATATTGGCCCAGGACACTGAATGAGATTGCGTACCTGAGCCGTACAAACTAGGAAGATCTTGGGATGAAAACCTGGCCTATACCGGGACAGTATTGGGGGCAATATGTAACGCACCTCAGAACCCTTAGGCTCTGGGGGAAGAAGATAAAGATTTGGAGGAGGGGACCGAGTGTAACATATCAAAGTTTGCAGATGGCCAATGGAATGTTAGCTTTCATTGCTAGGGGGATAGAATATAAACTGGAAAGTACTGAAGTACAAAGGGATCTGGGGGTCCTGGTGCACGAAACTCAAAAGGTTAGTATGCAGGTGCAGCAAGTGATTAAGAAGGCCAATGGAATGTTGGCTTTCATTGCTAGGGGGATAGAATATAAAAATAGGGAGGTATTGCTTCAGTTGTACAAGGTATTGGTGAGACCGCACCTGGAATACTGCATACAGTTTTGGTGTCCATACTTAAGAAAAGACATACTTGCTCTCGAGTCAGTACAAAGAAGGTTCACTCGGTTAATCCCGGGGATGAGGGGATGGACATATGAGGAGAGGTTGAGTAGATTGGGACTCTACTCATTGGAGTTCAGAAGAATGAGAGGCGATCTTATTGAAACATATAAGATTGTGAAGGGGTTGGATCGGGTGGATGCAGGGAAGATGTTCCCGATGATGGGTGAAACTAGAACTAGGGGGCATAGTCTTAGAATAAGGGGCTGCTCTTTCAAAACTGAGATGAGGAGGAACTACTTCACTCAGAGAGTGGTAGGTCCATGGAATATGCTGCCCCAAAAAGCTGGAGAAGCTACATCATTACATAAATTTAAAACAGAAATAGACAGTTTCCTAGAAGTAAAGGGAATTAAGGGTTACGGGGAGCAGGCAGGAATTTGGACACATGTCTAGGTTCGGATCGGACATGGCCCTGTGGGTAGCGGAGCGGGCCCAGGGGCCGTGTAGCCTGATCCTGCTCCTATTTCGTGTGTCTAATTCTGTTAGATTCAGATGGTTCTGTGATAGTAGATTGGCGGTTAGGATCAGATCAGCCATGATCTTATTAAATGGCGGAGCAGGCTCGAGGGGCTGATTGGCCTACTCCTGCTCCTATTTCTTATGTTCTTATGTTGTCAGCCAAGACAGCCTGTCTGCGAGACCTGCTACGTAAAACAAATGAGTTCGCATGGACAGAAAACACATCAGACTTACCTGTGCTGAGAAGATCCACACGTGAAGTAAAAAAGCCTGATAGACTTAATCTTTGAGTACAAAGAAAACTACATTGAAAATGTATTGACTGTTGAAGATGTTTATGTTGTTATTGATTGATATTGATTTTGTTTAACCTCAAAGAAAGGGGGATGTAATGATCAGTAACCTGTCATTCTGGAATGGTACACTAGGTGGTGCTGTATGTATATAAGAGTGGGCTACCCACGATGCACTAGGCCACCCACAAGGCAGCAGTCAAGATGGAGGCCTCTATAGATACTGTACCTAGTCCACATGTGCTCAATAAAGTGTCTAGCAAAAGCTAGCTGTTCTTAATAAAAACGACTAGTTATTAATGAACATAACACTCTCTGCTTTCGGTCCCTTAGCCAATTATGTTGTTTGAATAGTTCAATAAGAACATAAGAATATAAGTAATAGGAGCAGGAGTCGGCCATTCAGCCCCTCGAGCCTGCTCCGTCATTCAATAAGATCTTGGCTGATCTTTTACCTCAACTCCACTTTCCCACACTATCCCCATATCCCTTGATTCCCTTAATATCCAAAAATCTATCGATCTCTGTCTTGAATATACTAAACGACTGAACCACCACAGCCCTCTGGGGTAGAGAATTCCAAAGATTCACAACTCTGAGTGAAGAAATTTCTCCTCATCTTAGTCCTAAATGGCCGACCCCTTATTCCGAGACTGTGACCCCTGGTTCTAGACTCCCCAGCCAGGGAAAACATCCTCTCTGCATCTACCCTGTCAAGCCCTGTACGAGTGCTTCAAGTCGCCTCTGTGTTTTCGGTGTCTCTCCCTCTCAATTAGCCCAACGGAGGAAGTGTTAAAACATTTCAGAAACAGGTACACAGGACAGTAGGATTGGAGGGTCGGCCCACGCCCGCCCGTGTAATCTTACCATCATTTCGATCTCCCCCGTAGCGTGCGTTTATGCTCTGCTCATGTCCGACTGCTAACTTGGGAGGATCTAAGCTCCTCTGCTACTTTATGCTCGCCCCCTGGGCAGGATTTTGGCGGGTTCAGTTGTTAATCGGGTGGGTCGTGTCCCTCCCAGGCCCACCCATGGCTCTGCCCTATTAGTACAACTGAAAAATGTGCGTGTTTGGTATATTGGGGAGGGAAAGGAATCGGAACAGACTGTGTGCCCCACGTAGTGGAATAGCCAGTCAGCATTCCTTGTCTAGCTGCAAGTGAGGATTGGGTGAGGTGCTCGCAGGTCCCCCTACTGTGGGGCAAGAGAGAGGGAGTGGGACTGATTGGAGAGCTCTTTCAAAGAGCCGGCACAGGCACGATGGGTCGAATGGCCTCCTCCTGTGCGGTGTAATTCTATGATTAAGGTGCTCGGTTCTGTGTAACTGGCGGCCTGTCAACAGGCAGTAAAACAGCACAGAAACACGGCAAAAAAATGGGGAATAGTGACAACACGATCACTTTCCACCGCTGAGTCGTTGGTTGGGTTTTATATGACAGCGATGTGGGACATTTGCAGAGTTATTAATAGGCCGGTGTACAGCTGTCGAGTGGGCCCTGTTCTGACTTGTTATTGCTGTGCTTTGTTACAGAGTTTAAAGCGTCTCCATGAGTCACTGGGCAGAACAAGGGAAAGATACTGACTAATTGTACCTTAAATTATGGATTATAAGGCAAGGAATTCCCTCAAAACTGTTTCTGCTCCACTGTTTACAATCCCCACTGCCCTCAAATCCCCCCCCAATTCACTCCTACATCCCAATCACCCCCCATTCTCCCCCCCCCCACCAATCCCCAGCCTCCCCAATCCACACCCCCCAGAATCCCAGGTTCTGGAGCTGATTGCCCAATCCACACTATTCCCAGGGATAGAGATTGGGGTCTGGGAGTTTGGGGTCCGGGGGGTCGGGGTCTGGGGTCGCGGTCCGGGGGGTCGGGGTCGGGGTCTGGGGGGGGGGGTCGGAGTTTGGGGTCTGGGTCAGGGTTTCGGGAGGTCGGGGTCCGGGGGGGGGGGTCGGGGTCCGGGAGGTCGTGGTCTGGGGGGTCGGGGTCTGGGGGGGGTTGGGGTCTGGGAGGTCGGAGTTTGGGGGGGTTGGGGTCTGGGGTGGGGTCGGGGGTCCGGGGGGGGTCGGGGGTCCGGGGGGGTCGGGGTTTGGGGGGGGGGGGTCGGGGTCTGGGGGGTCGGAGGTTGGGGTCTGGGAGCTGGGATAAGATCTCATTGCTCCCAGACATGAGAATCTGTTATAAATTCAGGAACCAGCATTAAAATGTAACAGGAATTAGTGATGGGCAATAAATGCAGGCCTTGCCAGCGAGGCCCACATTCCAGGAACAAATAGAAAAAAACGGGAGCACCGAAACACTGAAGCAGGTGAAACTGAAACGATCGCAAATATAAAACTCAACTCTGACTGAAACTTGTACCGAGTGTGTGAGGCTGCTTCTTACCGGGATCCAGGACTTGTCTCCTCGCTGCTGCCCTCAGACCGCTCTCCCCCGGTGCTCCGCTCTCCCCCGGTGCTCCGCTCTCTCAGTTCCTCACACACTCACTCCCTGCCCGGACGGCACAGCTTCCGCTTCGCGCCTAATGCAAACACTTGGCGCTAAAACCCAGGCAGCAGAATTTAAAAGGGCAATGCAAGAGGCAGCGTGGTCCCCACTTGACACCTTCGAGTGGTGACTGCCCAACACAGACACCCTCAGCATTGAGAAAGCGTGTCTGAAATATTAGCAGAAAGTGCTGGAAATGGCAGAGCAGGTCAGTCAGCAGCAGAACATAAGAACAGGAGGAGGCCATTCAGCCGCTCCAGCATGATCATGGTTGATCTGTATCTCAACTCCACTTACCGGCCTTTGCTCCATATCCCTTAATCCAACAAAAAAGCTCCTTGGAGTCCTGATAGAATTCCAGTGAATCAGCGCTGCACTCCTTCCAAGGCCAGTATATCCTCCCAGAACAGTATGCAGTGCTCCAGGGGTGGCCTAACCAGGGCTTTGTATAGCTGCAGCAAAACTTCCCTTAATAGTCTAACCCAGTAGATATAAATGTTACGTCCGTGTATAATCAGACACAGACTGCGCAGAACTGTACAAACGGTTTTTACTCAACGTGGCTCAGACTGCAACTGATCTGTACAGATTACTACTCAGCATTATATACAGGTGTGGTCACTGCCGGTACTACAGTATACATGAGCTGTACAAAGTAGTTCCCCCCCTTACCTCTTTTTTTTAATTTGAACCCAAAAGACCCAATTCGACTGTAAATAAACAAAAGTTCAACTAAATCTTAACAAAGATGTGCGGGTTAGGTTGATTGGCTATGATAAATTGACCCTTAGTATTAGGGGGATTAAATACGTGGGGTTACGGGGATAGGGTGGGATATGTGTTGGTGTAGGGGTTATCGGGATCGGGTGGGATATGTGTCGGTGCACGCTCGATGGGCCAAAATGGCCTCTATCTGCACTGTGGGGTTTCTGTGATTCTGTGAAATCAAATTAAAATTTGGTTTTCCGAATTGATGATGCACTCCAGTCCCCGAGGCGCCCACCGGCCGCGGAAATACTCAAGCGTACCGGCGGACATCGCGTGCTCCATCTCCAGGGCCACCCGGGCGCGAACATGGCCGCGGAAGAGAGGCAGGCAATCCGGCTGGACGACCCCCTCGACCGCCCGCTGCCTGGACAAATTGATTGCTCTTTTATAGTTCCTCCCCTTAAAGGTACATACATTACAATTCCTCCCCTTTTAGATTAACAGTACCATAACACTCATTTAACAATTAAATATCAAACTAATTACAATTAACACTTTTAACATGCAACATTAGCTGAAAATAGTCTATTTATAAATTCAGTCTTTGGGGAGGCTTCCTGATCTTTTCTGGATAGCGCCTTTCCCGAGTGTCTTGCTCTTGGTGCGGAGGCGATTCTGGCCCCCTGTCGTCAGTTGGTTCATCAGCTTCCGATGCTACTGTTTCTGGGGTAGATGCTACCTGTACGTCGGGTTCATCACCAGGTACGTATGGGCGAGTCATGGGGTTGACTTGTTCCCGTGACTCTAGGATCTGGTCAGCATGGCATCTCACGATGCTCTCCCCAACGTCCACTGTGTACATTAGTGGGCCCTGCCGTGTGCATATCGTTCCTGGCTGCCATTTTTCTGTTCGGTAGTCGCGGGCCAAGACTGGTTGCCCTACATCGAAGCTCCTTGTTGGCTTCTCATGGATGTGCTGGAATTGCTTACTCTCAACATCTCTTCGTACGTTTGGTCTGAGCAAATCCAGGCGAGATCTTAACCTTCGGTTAAAGAACATCATGGCTGGGGCCTGGTTGGTGACTGCATGTGTCGCATTCCGGTCGGCGAACAGGAAATTGTCCACCTTGTGCTGCAGCGGAATGTTGTCATTGTACATAGCCTTTACTGCCTTCTTAAAGGTTTGTACGAACCTCTCAGCCAATCCATTTGTGGCTGGATGATATGGGGCGGATGTGTAATGCCTTACCCCATTCTTTTTCAAGAACCTCCGGAACTCTTCGGACACAAACTGTGGTCCGTTGTCGGAGCAAATCTGTTCTGGCAAGCCATTCCTGGCAAAAATGGTCCGTAGGACTGCATTAGTTTTCTCCGTGGTGGTGGAGGACATTTTGATGACCTCAGGCCATTTCGAGTGCGCATCCACGGCTATTAAAAACATTGAGTCCATGAATGGACCAGCAAAATCAATATGCACCCGTTGCCATGGAGATGAGGGCCACTCCCATGGGTGTAGAGGGGCCTGTGGTGGTGCATTTTGGACTCTCTGGCATCCTGAGCAGCTCTTGGTCAGGTCCTCGATTTGTTTATCGATTCCCGGCCACCACACATAAGCCCTGGCTAGGCTTTTCATTTTTACCCCTCCCAGATGACCCTCATGAAGCTCATTGAGCACACTATCCCTTAACTTGGGTGGAATTACCACTCGGGATCCACACATCAAGGTCCCCCGGCACACTGACAGCTGTTCTCTCCTTGTCGAGAATGCTGGCAACAGTGAGTCGCCATGTGCTGGCCATCCCTTCACCGTCAAATCATATACCCGAGACAGTGTCGGGTCATTTCGGGTTTCCTTTTCGATACAAGCGTTAGTTACCGGTAGGTATTCAACTATAGTTGAATGGAATATTTCGACAGGTTCCACTGCTGGTGCTTCCTCCGCAGTAGGCAGTGGCAGGCGTGATAGCCCATCAGCATTTCCATGCTGTTTCGTGCCCTTATATTTAATCTCATAGTGGTGCGCCCCTAGAAAAAGTGACCATCTTTGTAGTCGTTGCGCAGTCATCACCGGAACGCCCTTCTTCGGATTAAAAATGGAGACAAGAGGCTGGTGATCAGTCAGCAAGGTGAATTTCTGCCCGTGCAGATAGTGATTGAACTTTTTCACTCCCCACACTAGGCTGAGGGCCTCCCTGTCAATCTGGGCGTAGTTACGCTCGGCTGAGGTTAGTGATCGTGACGCGAAGGCTATTGGCCTCTCTGAGCCGTCCGAGAATTTGTGCGACAGCACCGCTCCAATGCCATAGGGTGACGCATCACATGCCAACCGAATTGGTAATGCCGGGTTGTAATGGGCCAATACCTCTTTCGATGTGATTAGTGTTTTGCTCTTCTGGAAAGCTCGCCTACATTCGTCACTCCACTTCCATGGCACCCCAGTTTGCAGTAGGGTGTTCAGTGGGTGTAGTATTGTAGACAAATTTGGCAAGAACTTATGGTAGTAGTTTACCAGCCCGAGGAACGACCTCAGTTGTGACACATTTTCCGGTGTTGGAGTCTTGACTACTGCCTCAATCTTCTCTGGGGACTTATGTAACCCCTCTTTATCGATAACGTGGCCACAATACGAGATCTGTTTTCTAAAAAACTCGCATTTGGGGCGGTTAGCTCGGAGCCCATATTCCTGCAATCTAGTGAGCACCTGCTCCAGGTTGGCAAGGTGATCACTGTCATTTTCGCCCGTGACCAGGATGTTGTCCAAATAACACTGGGTCCCTGGGATCCCTTGCGGGACTTGTTCCATTGCCCTCTGCCAAATAGCCAGAGCTGATGCTACCCCGAATACCAGCCGGTTGTATTGGTAGAGACCTTTATGGGTGTTGATTGTGAGGTATTTTTTTGATGCTTCTTCTACCTCCATTTGCAGATACGCCTGGGCCAGATCAATCTTAGTGAAGCGTTTCCCTCCAGATAGCGAGGCGAAAATATCTTCAATCCGCGGAAGTGGATATTGTACGGTGTGAAGGACCGGGTTCACTGTTACCTTAAAGTCCCCACAGATGCGAACCTTCCTTGGTTCCCCAGGCGTGCTGCTCAACGACTTTTTCATCACAGGGACAATGGGTGTAGCCCACTTGCTCCAGTTTACCTTGGACAGTACACCTGAACATTCCAGACTCTCCAGCTCTGCTTCGACGGCTGGGCAGATCGCATAAGGTACCGGTCTGGCCTTAAAAAATTTTGGGCTTGCGTTTTCTTCAATTTTAATCGTCGCTGTCATGCCTTTTAGTGTTCCGAGTCCTTGCTGGAACACTTCTTTCGTGTCAGTTAGGATCTTTGACAGTCGCCCAGGTGTGACGTCGTCATCCTTTTTGTCAGCCACAGTCAGTGCCTGTATGGAATGCCAATCCAGTTGTATTTTCCGGATCCATTCATGTCCCAGTAATGGTGGTCCTCCATCTTGCAATACATACAGGTCTAGTTTTGGTGTTTCCTTACCGTTATATATAACGGTCACCCTTATTTTTCCTTTGGGGTAGACTTTTTGCCCCGTGTACGTCTTCAAAATAATTTTTGTGTCTCTCAAGGGTATGTGTGAGAATAGCCGTTCGTAGTTCCGTCGGTTTATGACTGTTAGGGCTGATCCTGTGTCCAATTCCATCTTTACCTGGACTCCTGCTATCTTGAGAGTGACCCAAATGGTTCGGTGATCCTCCGTTGTGATCACATTATGTAGTTTCAGACAACTCAGTTCCCTGCTTTCGGAGTCGTTATCACTCTTTTGTTCGTCTGAACTATTCTCCGTCATCTTATGTACCTTCTTGTACTTTTCTTTGGCAGGTTTCTTATTGCTGGTTTTCTTTCCCGACCTGCAGACTCGTGCTATGTGTCCTACTTTTCCACACTGTCTGCACACTTTGTCTTTGAACCAGCAATCATTCTGGTCGTGTGTTGTTCTGCCGCAGCGATAGCACTTCTCTGTTCCATATGACATTTCGTTTGTGCCATATTCTTACGGTCTCTGTTGTATCTCTGCAGCGCCCCGTGCTGCTGCTTCATATGATACCGCAATGCTGAAAGCCTTTTCCAGCGTAAGGTCCTTTTCAGATAAAAGCCGTTTCTGGGTCCCTTCACTTTGAAGCCCACACACAAACTTGTCCCTTAAGGTATCTGCCAGTCCCGCTCCAAACTGGCAGTGTTTCGATAGTTTGCGCAGTTCTGTTAAATAATCAGCATTGCTTTCATCCTTATGCTGGTTCCGTTTGTGAAACTTGAATCTTTCTGCTATCAGCAGCGGTGTGGGGTTTAAATGTTCCTGTAGTATCATTACTATGTCTTCAAAACTCTTTTCCATTGGCTTCGTTGGGGTTACTAGATTTCGTAATAAACCATACGTCTTTGCACCCATTAAATTTAACAATACCGACGCTTTCTTGTCATCTGACACCTCATTTGCCTTGCAGTACACCTCTATTCGTTCGACAGATGTAGTCCAATCTTCGACTTCATTGTCAAATGCGGTGATACTGCCACTCTTCGGCATTTTGGGTGTGGTTTAAAACGGGATCTCCCAATAGCTTTAAATGGCATCTCCCGCGCTCTCCTTCCTCCCCCGCTGCTGCCAACGTCGCTCCCGGCGGATCTCATGGCAATGGCGGCGCCCTGTAGGTTTCGCGCGCTTCTCCTGCGCTGCTGCCAACGCCGCTCTCGGCGGTCCTCATGGCAATGGCGGCGCCTCGCGGGTTTCTGCGCGTCTCTCTCTCCCTCTCTTCGACGCTGCTCGGCCCCTGAACACCGGCTGCGCCCTGTGCGCTCTGCCCTCTCTCTCTCTCCCCCGTCGACGCTGCTCGGCCCTTTGCTGTGCCGCTCGGTCGGTCTCTAGCTTGCCGCTGTCCGGGAAGGGTCTGCGCACTACCTGTTGCCAGCCCGTTTTGCTGGACCACCTCGACTGGAAAGCCAAGCCTGGCTCTCGACAGCCTCCCCCGCAATTCTCGAGTCTCTGCTGGATGACTGGGCGGTTGCCCGTGGTCGACGCCCGAGTCTCTGGCCTTGACCTCCAATCCACTGATCTCCAGGAACGAATCCCCGGGAGGTGATGCAGAGTTGCAGGTAGGTTCGAACTTGCCTCGTCGCCAATGTTGTGTCTGTGTATAATAAGACACAGACTGCAGGAGAACGGTACAACAGGTGTTTACTCAACGTGGCTCACACTGGAACTGTCTGTACAGATTACTACTCAGGGCTATATACAGGTGTGGTCACTGCCGGTACTACAGTATACATGAGCTGTAAAAAGTAGTTCCCCCCTTAAAGGTATATACCTTACAACTCCCACTCTGATCTCTCTGTCCTCGGCCTATTACATTGTTCCAATGAAGCTCAACGTAAGCTCGAGGAACAGCACCTCATTTTTCGATTGGGCACTTTACAGCCTGGACATCGAGTTCAACAATTTCAGGTAATTATCCCTGCCCCCATTGTTCATGCAGTATGATTTTGCCATTCGCATTTGCAACATTTTCACAGCATGTTCTTTCAATTCCTTCCTCCCCTCCTAAACCCCGCCCCCCCCCACCACCATCTCTGCACCTGCTTAATATCTGTTACATCTCCAGCTTTTTCCAGTTCTGATGAAGGGTCCCAGACCTGAAACGTTAACCCTGTTTCTCTCTCCACGGATGCTGCCTGGCCTGCTGAGTATTTCCAGCATTTTCTGTTGTTATTTCAGATTTCCAGCATCCGCAGTATTTTGCTATTATATAAATGCAAGTCTTTCTTTTCTTTTCAATAGGGACAAAGTTATTGGGCCAAGCCTCTAATGCTGCTTTTCAGGCAAGCAACCACCTTGCCATGTAATTACTTAGACTCACCACATGAGGGCAGTTGTGAGACTGGCACGGCAGCCGGAGCTCACCTGTTGCACAGACTCCATCCCAGTGTTGGCATCGCTCGGTGTGTGAGGAACCTCCTGATAGCCGTCCTGCAAGTTTCCTTTTGCTAGTTTTACTAGATTCAGAGAGGCAAGGGGGCACAACCTTAAAATTAGAGCCAGGCCGTTCAGGGGTGAAATCAGTGATCACTTCTTCACACAAAGGGTGGTGGAAATCTGGAACTCTCTCCCCCAAAGGGCAGTGGATGACGGGGGTCAATTGGAGCTTTCAAGACTGAGATGGAGAGACTTTTGTTGGGTAAGAGTATCGAGGGATAAGGAGCAAAGGCGGGTAATTGGGGTTGAGTTACAGATCAGCCGTGATCTGACTGAATGGCGGAACAGGCTGGAAGGGCTGAAGGGTCTCCTCCTGTTCCAGCGTACAGTAGGAGACAGCACCAAGGGTTTTGATTTCGGCACACGGTGAGTGGAAGATGGGGGATACGAAGCTTCGGAGGAACAATAGGAAACGCAGGAAAGACGGCCCGCGACAATTGGCCAAATTGAGTCGTTACCTTCTGTGTTCAAGAGCCCCTGAGCACCAAAGGGATCATCTTTCTGAAAGGAGTATGTGCCAGAATGTTTTTTAAAATTTGTGTGAAGATGCTTGGTGTAAATCTCACAAACTTCGGGGTGTGGCGGTTCCACCGGGTGTCCCTTACACATATTATATATATATAATGTATATAATTCACTTTAACCTAAATGTACGTGTATTACTTACCTGTTTGGGCCATTGCCCCTTTAAGACGCGCCCTAGCGCGCTGACGTCACGTCACGCATTGCATGATGTACGTGCGGCAGCCGCCGGCCCGACTCGGCTATCCAGCCCGGCCTACCGCGACTTCGGCCGCATCGGCTGGCAGACATAAGCGACGCGATCCCCCGCTCGGCCTCCAGCTCCCGCTACCGCGGTCGCGACTTCGGCCTCTGCACCGGGTGAACGCGCGTGCGGGTCACGCGACCGCCCCAAGTGCGGGCCAACGCGCTAACGTCAGGACGCGGTCACGTGACACCCGAAGAGCGGGAAAACGCGACCGAACGCGATGACGTCATCACGCTCTCCCGCGGACTACGGACTCAGTCCTCGTGGAGTCCCCTCGGGGGTAAGACCTATCTTGCATTGCTCCTGTGTAAAGGCAGCTTACCTGTTGTATTTCGTCAGTTCCAGTTAATAAACAACTTAGTGATTATTCATCCGAACTCGAACTAAATTATTTAGTAGGCATTCGTCCCGAGAGGTCAACACGAATACCTACAGGGGCTTGTTTTTGAGAGAGATGGCATCACCACCAGAGGGCACTGTGTTGGTGCGGCTGGTAAAAGGAATTCTGACGAAAGGTCATCGACCTGAAGTTAACTCTGTTCCTCTCTCCACAGACACTGCCCGACCTGCTGAGTGGTTCCAGCATTTTCTGTTTCTATTTCAGATTTCCAGCATCCACAGTATTTGGATTTTGTGAAAGGACTTCTTGGGTGGACGAGGAGCGTCCCCGGTTTACATAAGAGATAGGAGCAGGGGGTCGGCCATTCGGCCCCTCGAGCCTGCTCCGCCATTCAATGAGATCACGGCTGATCTGATTTTAGCCTCAACTCCACTTTCCTGCCCGCTCCCCATAACCCTTGACTCCCCTGTAGCTCAAATATCTCAATCTCCGCCTTGAATATACTCAACGACCCAGCCTCCACAGCTCTCTGGGGCAGAGAATTCCAAAGATTCATGACCCTCGGAGAAGAAATTCCTCCTCATCTCAGTTTTAAATGGGCGATCCCTTATCCTGAAACTATGCCCCCGAGTTCTAGAGTCCCCCATGAGGGGAAACATCCTCTCTGCATCTACCCTGTCAATCCCCCCTCAGAATCTTATATGTTTCAATAAGATCACCTCTCATTCTTCTAAACTCCAATGAGTATAGGCCCAACCTGCTCAACCTTTCTTCATAAGACAACCCCTTCATCTCTGGAATTAACCTCGTGAACCTTCTCTGAACTGCCTCCAATGCAAGTACAGGAAAAGTTCTGATATCCGGCACCGACGGGACCGGCATGTTGCCGATATATCAAAAGTGCCGGACATGCAAAGTCAACGTTGAAGCATACGGAGATGAAAATCTCCGTATTTGACAACAAACACTGTTGCTCAGCAACAGCTCGTAAACACTCGGCCCGTACCTTGAAGCGTCTCTGAAACTGTTGCTAAGCTACAAAGACGCTTTCCAGAGCCTGCCTGTTAAAAGAATGCCAGGAGAAGAAAAAAAAAATAACTAAAACGGCTGCTGATTTCTGCCGTTAGAGCAAAGTTTCCGGCCATACAACCTCCGGATAAACCAAAGTTTCCTGTAGATCCTTCCTTAAATAAGGAGACCAAAACTGCACGCAGTACTCCAGATGTGGTCTCACCAGCGCCCTGTAAAGTTGTAGCAGGACTTCCCTACTTTTATACTCCATCCCCCTTTGCAATAAAGGCCAACATTCCATTTGCCTTCCCAATTATTTGCTGCACCTGCATTTAATTTCGGCCGCTTTGTTCCTGGCCCGCTGAGTTCCGACCACCGGCACCACTTTGAATGAACATATCTCGGCACTCACGCAGCAGATCGAAGCGCTTTACACAGCGTTAGACTCGGCTTCGCTTGCCCATTCGAACGACACCTCGGCTGACGTGTTTCATGTACAAGGACCACCAGATCCCTCTGTACCGCAGCATTTTGTAATCTCTCTCCATTTAAATAATAATTTGCTTTTTTATTCTTCCTACCAAAGTGGATAATCTCACATTTTACCACATTATACTCCATCTGCCAGATTTTTGCCCACTCACTTAACCTATCTATATCCCTTTGCAGACTCGTGTCCTCCTCACAACTTGCTTTCCCGCCTATCTTTGTATCATCAGCAAATGTGGCAACAGTACACTCGGTCCCTGATCAGCTGATCTCGGCTGTGACACCAGGTGTAACATTACCATTTCTCTCTGAGCTCCAGGCACATGTTACAGGAAAAAAATGGCCCAGGTGCAGTGTAATAAATTTTACTTTATTTAATGCTCATCAAAAAATCGAACACTTTGCATTTCAAGCACACACAGATTTATCAAACACGCCCAGGGCAGGTACAGCACGGGTTAGTTACAGAGTAAAGCTACTTCGACACTGTCCCATCAAACACTCCCAGGGCAGGTACAGCACGGGTTAGATACAGAGTAAAGCTCCCTCTACACTGTCCCATCAAACACTCCCAGGGCAGGTACAGCACGGGTTAGATACAGAGTAGAGCTCCCTCTACACTGTCCCATCAAACACTCCCAGGGCAGGCACAGCACGGGTTAGATACAGAGTAAAGCTCCCTCTACACTGTCCCATCAAACACTCCCAGGGCAGGTACAGCACGGGTTAGATACAGAGTAAAGCTCCATCTACACTGTCCCATCAAACACTGCCAGGGCAGGTACAGCACGGGTTAGATACAGAGTAAAGCTCCCTCTACACTGTCCCATCAAACACTCCCAGGGCAGGTACAGTACAGGTTAGAAACAGAGTAAAGCTCCCTCTACACTGTCCCATCAAACACTCCCAGGGCAGGTACAGCACGGGTTAGATACAGAGTAAAGTTCCCTCTACACTGTCCCATCAAACACTCCCAGGGCAGGTACAGCACGGGTTAGATACAGAGTAAAGTTCCCTCTACACTGTCCCATCAAACACTCCCAGGGCAGGTACAGCACGGGTTAGATACAGAGTAAAGTTCCCTCTACACTGTCCAATCAAACACTCCTAGGGCAAGTACAGCACAGGTTAGATACAGAGTAAAGCTTCCTCTACACTGTCCCTTCATACCCCAGTCCCACCCTCTGTAGTGTGCCCCATGTTTGTTTCACTGGGTAGCTTGAAGGAACAGAAGGTTTTCATCCCATCGACCTTGCACTTGAACCCAGGCCGTCTCCATGAGTGGCATGCCTCCTCTTACCTACATTATTTTGCTGCAGAGATTGTTGTATCCGTGTGTTAATGGAGACACGGAATGCAGGAGTTGGTTTACAGGTGTTTATTGAACAAAGTCTGGAGGTGAACTAAAAGATACAAGACACTATACAGGCTTATGTAGCCCGTGTGGCCACTACCGGCATTACAGTACACAGGGGCTCTTAAAGGTACATACACTACAATTCCTCCCCTTTTAGACAACCAGTACATAACATTTTAAGTAATCATTAATTAACATGTTTACAACAACAATAATCTACACATTTGCTGCAGTTAATCAATTATAAGTCAGTCTCTCTGGAGGCTTCCTGACTCGGTCCGGACAACGCCTCGGTGGGGTAGTAGTTTTCGGTGGTGTAGTAGGTTCTTTTGGCAAGGTAGATTCGACTTGAATGCCAGTGTCGGGTTCATCTGGTTCCAGTATCACCGGATCGGAGGTAGATACTATGGGTATCTCTACTTCATCATTAGGCGTATAGGATTGTGGTGTAGGTTGTCCCTTTTCGGATGACTCTATGATCTGGTCAGCATGGCGCCTTATTATGCTTTCTCCAATGTCCACGGTATACATCAGCGGTCCTAGTCGTGTGCAAATAGTTCCAGGCTGCCATTTCTCGGTACGGTAGTCCCGGTCCAAAACTTGTTGACCTATCTGGAAGGTTCTAGTTGGCCTTTCATTCATGCCTTGAAATTGCCGGTTCTCTACGTCCCTTCTGATGTTTGGCTTGATCAAATCCAGCCGGCACCTTAGTCTTCTATTGAAAAACATCATGGCGGGAGTTTGGTTTGTAACCACGTGTTGCATTCCTGTATGCAAACAAGAAGTTATCTACCTTATGTTGTAGATTTATGTCTTCATTACCCATGGCCTTTATGGCCTTCTTGAAGGTCTGGACAAACCTTTCAGCTAATCCATTGGTGGCAGGATGGTATGGGGCGGACGTGTAGTGCTTAACCCCATTGTTTTTTAAGAACTTCCTGAATTCTTCGGACACAAATTGCGGTCCATTATCAGAACATATCTGTTCAGGCAGCCCATTCCTGGCAAATATGGTCCTTAATACTGTGATGGTTTTTTCCGTGGTAGTGGAGGACATCTTTATTACCTCCGGCCACTTGGAGCGTGCATCAACCGCGATTAAGAACATTGAGTCTATAAATGGACCAGCAAAGTCGATGTGTACCCTTTGCCATGGAGATGAGGGCCACTCCCATGGATGTAGAGGGGCTTGTGGTGGGGCGTTTTGGACCTTCTGGCATCCTAGACAGCTCTTGGTCATTTCTTCGATGTCTCCATCGATACCTGGCCACCACACAAACGCTTTGGCTAGGTTCTTCATTTTCACTCCACCCAGATGCCCCTCGTGAAGCTCCTTTAGCACTCTATCCTGGAGTTTGGGTGGAATCACCACTCTGGATCCACACATCAAGGTTCCTCGGCACACTGACAGCTGTTCTCTTCTTTGTGAGAATGCTGGCAACAGTGGTTCGCCATGTGCTGGCCATCCCTTCACCGTTAAATCGTAGACTCGTGAGAGAGTCGGGTCATTTCTCGTTTCCTTTTCAATGGTAGAATTTGTTACTGGTAGACATTCCACTATGGTTGAGTGGAACATCTCCACTGGGTCCACTGTAGGTGCCTCTTCTACCGTTGGCAACGGTAGGCGCGATAAACCGTCAGCATTCCCATGCTGTTTTGATCTTTTGTATTCTATGTCATATTGGTGCGCCCCTAGGAAAAGGGACCACCTCTGTAGCCTTTGCGATGTCATAATGGGAACGCCCTTTTTAGGGTTGAATATGGAGACGAGGGGTTGATGGTCAGTCAACAAGGTAAATTTTTGTCCGTGTAGGTAATGGTTGAATTTCTTCACTCCCCATACCAGGCTGAGTGCTTCCCTGTCGATCTGGGCATAGTTACGCTCAGCTGAGTTTAATGAGCGTGACGCAAAAGCTATCGGCCGCTCCGAGCCATCAGGGAATCTATGCGATAATACCGCTCCTACGCCGTAAGGGGATGCATCGCATGCCAGTCTGATTGGCAGTGATGGGTTGTAATGAGCCAACACTTCCTTGGACGCGATCAAGCCTTTGCATTTATGGAAGGCACGTTTACATTCTTTGCTCCATTTCCAAATTACTCCCGTTTGTAGCAGTGCGTTAAGAGGGTGCAGAACAGTTGACAAGTTCGGTAAAAATTTATGATAGTAATTTATCAATCCCAGGAACGACCTTAATTGTGAGACATTTTCAGGTGCTGGGGCTTTTATGACTGCTTCAATTTTTTCAGGTGACTTATGCAACCCTTCTTTGTTAATTATATGGCCACAATATGATATTTGTTTCTGGAAAAATTCGCACTTGGGGCGATTTGCTCGTAGGCCCCGTTCTCTCAGCCTAGTGAGCACCTGCTCCAAATTGGCAAGGTGCTCGTTGTCATTTTCTCCTGTTACAAGGATGTCGTCTAAGTAGCATTGAGTCGCTCCATAGCTCTTTGCCAGATAGCTGGAGCTGATGCTACTCCGAAGACCAGTCGATTTTACTGGTACAGGCCTTTGTGTGTGTTTATCGTGAGATACTTTTTAGAGGCCTCCTCAACCTCCATTTGTAGATATGCCTGTGCCAAGTCAATTTTGGTGAAACGTTTCCCTCCGATAGTGAGGCGAAAATATCTTCTATCCTCGGAAGAGGATACTGTACCGTGTGAAGGACCGGGTTTACAGTCACCTTGAAGTCCCCACAGATGCAAATTTTTCTCTGTTCTTCAGATTTATCATTATTCAACGTTTTCTTCATGACCGGGACGATGGGTGTTGCCCACTCGCTCCAATCTATCTTGGATAACACACCTGCCTTTTCCAAATTCTCCAGCTCTGCTTCGACTGCTGGACGAATTGCGTATGGCACCGGCCTTGCCTTAAAAAACTTGGGAATTGCCGCATCTTCCACTTTTATTGAGGCGGTGACGCCTTTCAAGGTTCCTAGTTCCTGTTGAAACACTTCTTTGGCGTTGGCCAAGATGTCTTTTAATCGTTCAGGTTTGACGTCATCATCATTTTTTTTCTTACTGGTCACCGTCAGTGCCTGAATGGAGTGCCAGTCTAAACGTATCTTCCTGATTCATTCACGTCCCAACAGCGGTGGACCACCATCTTGCAGAACGTATAAAATACAACTTCTGTATTTCCTTGCCGTTGTATACAACAGGCACCCTTATTTTCCCTCTGGGGTATACTTTCTGCCCCGTATATGTCTTCAAGATAATGGATGTGTCTTTCAAAGGTATATGCGGAAATAGCCGCTCGTAATCCCGTCGACTTATGACGGTCAGAGCTGATCCTGTATCTAGCTCCATTTTAACTGGGGACCCCGCTATCGTGAGGGTAACCCAAATGGTCTGGTAATCTTCTTTGGCAATTACATTATGTAATTTGAGAGAGCTTAGTCTCTTGTTTCCGGAGTCGCTATCGCTCTTCTGGTCTTCGGAGCTACTGTCCGTCATCATTTGTACCTTTCTGTACTTTTCCTTATTGATTATTTTTCTGTCAGTGGATTTTTTGTTTCCAGATCGGCATACACGTGTAATGTGTCCCATCTTTCCGCATTGCCTGCATGCTTTGTCCTTGAACCAGCAGTCCCTCTGGTCATGGGTGGATCTGCCGCAGCGATAACATCTCTCGAAACCCCGTGTCATTTCATGGGTGCCGAAGTCCTGTGGCTTTTGCTGTATCGCTGCAGCTCCTCTTGCTGCTGCTTCGTATGATACAGGCACACTGAAAGCCTTGTCCAGTGTCAAATCTTTCTCAGAAGGTAGCCTTTTTTGTGTTCCTTCACTTAGGAGACCGCAGACGAATTTGTCTCGTAGAGAATCTGCCAGTCCTGCCCCAAATTGGCAGTGTAGGGTATCAACAATCTCCATAAAATTCTTGTCCATCGGTTTGGCTGGAGTAATTAAGTTTCGTAACAGCCCGTATGTCCTTGCGCCCATCAGATTTAGAAGTACCGATGCCTTTTTATCATCCTCTACTTCATTCGCTGTGCAATATACCTCCACTCTTTCCACATGTGGTCCAATCCTCTATATCACTATCGAAAGCAGTAATATTGCCAGTCTTAGGCATCCTGAAAATCAAAAATGGCGCCTCCCGCGCTTTCCTTTCTTCCCTGCGGAGAAAAAAAAGGCGCCTCCCGCTGCTGACAACGCTGTTCTCCGCGGTTTTTATTTACAGATATTTTTAATAGTTGGAGACTCGTTCCCGCCGGACTCTCTGGGACTTTTCCCTCCCTCTGCTTGGTCCGAATGCCGACCTGCTTTGCAGCGCCCGCCGTCTCTGTTTGCCTCCGCCTTCCGACTCGCTGCTTGGCCCCGCTGCAGAGCCACCCGATCGAGCCCCAGCCCGCCGCCCAGGAAGGACCAATGCAATACCTGCCACCAGCCTGGTCAGCTGGTGAAACCAGTTTCCTTTTTTTTCTTTGACCTTCGCCTGAGGAATCGATCTCCTTGAGGTGCTGCCGAATTGCAGGTAAGTCCATTTCCAATTCGTCACCACTGTTGTATCCGTGTGTTAATGGAGACACGGAATGCAGGAGTTGGTTTACAGGTGTTTATTGAACAAAGTCTGGAGGTGAACTAAAAGATACAAGACACTATACAGGCTTATATAGCCCGAGTGGCCACTACCGGCATTACAGTACACAGGGGCTCTTAAAGGTACATACACCACAGAGATCAGTCGGGAAGCCCACCAACTTGAGTCTACTCCAATAGACAGCACATATGTGAGACTGTTACATTCGGGCTAAAATAGGATTTATTTGGAGCAAAATAATTATACAGAAGCAGAAAGCCACAGCAACAAAATTACAATGTATGTCTTGCCCAATACAAGATCTGTTTTAAAACAAGGTTCAATCTGGCCTCCCGCTGATTATACTCAAAAGCTTCCAACTGAGTTACTGATTAACAGGAAATGATAGGCTAGGCTGACCTCACATGAACTCCTTGTCCATTCCCTCCCCTGGCTAAGGCAGTGCAGAGCAGGCAACTGGGAGTGACACTGTTCCTCAGTTACAAGTCTCTCCACACTTTGATGCTAAAGCATTCTTAATTAATTTGTCTCAATAGTCAGGCAATGAAGACACAGCCCACTCCCCATACCTCAGTAGATAAAGGTCTGAGCAGCAGTCTCCTACCAGCTGATGCCCCTTTCACTTTTGATGCCTGATCTCTTAAAACAAGCTTGCTCAATGTCAGCCTTGGCTCGGTGCTAGTACTCTTCCCTCTGAGGTGGAGGCTGGAGTGATGGTTGTACTCACAGCGCATAATCTAAGCCGACACTCCCAGTGCAGTACTGAGGGAGCGCTGCACTGTCGGAGGTGCGGCACTGAGGGAGCGCCGCACTGTCGGAGGTGCGGCACTGAGGGAGCGCTGCACTGTCGGAGGTGCGGCACTGAGGGAGCGCCGCACTGTCGGAGGTGCGGCACTGAGGGAGCGCTGCACTGTCGGAGGTGCGGCACTGAGGGAGCGCTGCACTGTCGGAGGTGCGGCACTGAGGGAGCGCTGCACTGTCGGAGGTGCGGCACTGAGGGAGCGCTGCACTGTCGGAGGTGCTGTCTTTCGGATGAAACATTAAACCGAGGCCCCGTCTGCTCTCAGGTGGATGCCAGAGATCCCTCGACCACTATTTCTAAGAGCAGGGCAGTTCTCCTCGGTGTCCTGGTCCAATTTTTATTCCTCAAACAACATTACTAAAAACAGATAATCTAGTCATTTATCACATTGCAGTTTGTGGGATCTTGCTGTGTGCAAATTGGCTGCTGTGTTTCCTACATTACAACAGCGTCTACTCTTCACAAGTACTTCATTGGCTGTAAAGCGCTTTGGGATGTCCTGAGCTGGTGAAAGGCGCTATATCGATGCAAGTCTATAAAGGTAATCGGGCAGATTTGCAACAGGTGTGAAACTGATGTTTCAGACCAACCGCCCTTAAAGAAACCGCCCGGAATTCATTCTGTTGGCAGCATCAGATACGGGCATAACAGATATCAGACACCCTTGATACTGGATATTATGGGACAGTTTTGTAAACTGACAAAGGAATTCTTTATGTGCTGAAGCTGGCTGTCACTGAAGCCAATATTCAAATCACACTTACCGTCTATCAAGTCATATAAAAAAAAAAGTTTGCATAGAATCATAGAATAGTACAAGACAGAAGGATTTTTTCAAAATTATGAGGGGTCTAGACAGAGTAGACAGAGAGAAACCGTTCCTGTTGGCGGAAGGGTCGAGAACCAGAGGACACAGATTTAAGGTGATTGGCAGAAGAACCGAAGGCGACATGAGGAAAAACTGTTTTACGCAGCGAGTGGTTATGATCTGGAATTCACTGCCAGAAGGGGTGGTGGAGGTAGACTCAATCGTGGCTTTGAAAAGGGAATTGGATAAATACCTGAAGGAAAAAAATTTGCAGGACTACGGGGAAAGGGCGGGAGAGTGGTCTTGCAGAGAGCCGGCATGGGCTCGACGGGCCGAATGGCCTCCTTCCGTGCTGTAACCATTCTATGAGGCCATTCGGCCCATCGAGTCTGCGCCGGCTCTCTCGAAGAGCAATCCAGTTAGTCCCACTCCCCGCTCTTTCCCCATATCACTACAATTTTTTCTCCTTCAAATATTTACCCAATTTCCTTTTGAAGGCTCCTATTGAATCTGAATCCACCGCCCTATCAGGCAGCGCATTCCCGATTCTAACCACTCGCTGCGTAAAAACCTTTTTGCTCCTATCGCCTCTGGTTCTTTTGTCAATCACATACGTTTAGCACTTTGTCCTTAGAATGTAGCAAAGCACTTTACAACCAATGATTTACTATGTGCAGTCACATTGCCCGTCTCTGCCCCTTCCTCAGCTGATCCACTACTGAAACCCTCTAGACTCGACTATTCCAACACACTCCTGGCTGGCCTCCCACATCCTACCCTACGTAAACTTGAGGTTTTCCAAAACTCGGCTGCCTGTGTCCTAACTCGCACCAAGTCCCGTTCACCCGCACACTGACATACATTGGTTCCCGGTTAAGCAACTCCTCGATTTTAAAATTCTCATCCTTGTTTTCAAATCCCTCCATGATTCGCCCCGCCCCTCCCCATCTCTGTAACCTCCTCCAGCCCCATAAACCCCCACCCCCCGAGATATCTGCGCTCCTCTAATTCTGACCTCTTGAGGATCCTCGATTATAATCGCTCCACTATTGGTGGCCGTGCCTTCAGCTGCCTAGGCCTAAGCTCCGGAATTCCCTCCCTAAACCTCTCCGCCTCTCTCTCCTCCTCTAAGTCGCTCCTTAAAACCTACCTCTTTGACCAAGCGTTTGGTCATCTGCCCTAATTTCTCCTGATGTGGCTCGGTGTCAAATTTTGTTTTATACAGCTCCTGTGAAGCGCTTGGGACATTTTACTACGTTAAAGGCGCTATATAAATACAAGTTGTTGTTGTTGATATACAGGCAAGAGCAGCAGCCAATTTGTAAACAGCAAGATCCCAGAAACAACAAATGATATGAATGAAGATTTAATGTTTCTGGCGATGACATTGGGAGAATCATGGGAACGCACAGCACAGAAGGAATCCATTCAGCCACTCTTGCCTGTGCCAGTTCTCTGAAAGTGCTGTCCAATTAGTCCTATTTCCCTGCTCTTTCCCCACACCTTTTAAAAATGTTATTTTGCAAATATTTATCCATTTGCCTTTTAAGAGGTACTGTGGATTCTGTTTCTGGTAGGATAATCAATATCTCCATGCTCTTCATAAAGAGCCACGTGAATTTTAAACACTGACCTGAATCAGCAGATCAGGATCTTGGCAAAACCTTTCATATAAAGCACAGCACCTCCGACAGTGCAGCACTCCCTCAGTACTGCCCCGCCGACAGTGCGGCGCTCCCTCAGTACTGCCCCTCCGACAGTGCGGCACTCCCTCAGTAATGCCCCTCCAACAGTGCAGCGCTCCCTCAGTACTGTCCGACAGCGCGGCGCTCCCTCAGTACTGTCCGACAGTGCGGCACTCCCTCAGTACTGCCCCTCCGACAGTGCGGCACTCCCTCAGTAATGCCCCTCCAACAGTGCAGCGCTCTCTCAGTACTGCCCCTCCGACAGCGCGGCGCTCCCTCAGTACTGTCTGACAGTGCGGCACTCCCTCAGTACTGCCCCTCCAACAGTGCAGCGCTCCCTCAGTACTGCCCCTCCGACAGCGCGGCACTCCCTCAGTACTGCCCCTCCAACAGTGCGGCGCTCCCTCAGTACTGCCCCTCCGACAGTGCGGCGCTCCCTCAGTACTGCCCCGCCGACAGTGCGGCGCTCCCTCAGTACTGCCCCTCCGACAGTGCAGCGCTCCCTCAGTACTGTCCCTCCGACAGCGCGGCACTCCCTCAGTACTGCCCCAACAGTGCAGCACTCCCTCAGTACTGCTCCTCCGACAGTGCAGCGCTCCCTCAGTACTGCCCCTCCGACAGTGCAGCGCTCCCTCAGTACTGCTCCTCCGACAGTGCAGCACTCCCTCAGTACTGCCCCTCCGACAGTGCAGCGCTCCCTCAGTACTGCCCCTCCGACAGTGCAGCGCTCCCTCAGTACTGTCCCTCCGACAGTGCAGCGCTCCCTCAGTACTGCCCCTCCGACAGTGCAGCGCTCCCTCAGTACTGCTCCTCTGACAGTGCAGCGCTCCCTCAGTACTGCGCTGGAGTGTGAGCCTGGATTATGAAACTTTGGTCCCTTAGAGGCGGAGACAGGTGAAATTATTATGGGGAATAAGGAAATGGCAGAAAAGTTAAACAAATATTTTGTACCTGTCTTCACAGTAGAAGACACAAAAAGCATACCGAAAATGGTGGGGAACCAAGGGTCTAATGAGGGTGAGAAACTTAACGTAATTAATAAAAGTAGAGAAAAAGTGCTAGAGAAACTAATGGGACTAAAAGTCGACAAATCCCTTGGACCTGACGGCCTACATCCTAGGGTTCTGAAAGAGGTTGAAGAGATAGTGGATGCATTGGTTTTTAGCTTCCAAAATTCCCTAGATTCTGGAACGGTCCCAACGGATTGCAAGGTCGCAAATGTAACACCGCTATTCAAGAAAGGAGGGAGAGAAAAAACAGGGAACTACAGGCCAGTTAGCCTGACATCGGTCATTGGGAAAATGCTGGAATCCATTGTTAAGGAAGTGGTATCAGGGCACTGAGAAAATCATAACATGATTAGGCAGAGTCAACATGGTTTTATGAAAGGGAAATCGTGTTTGACAAATTTATTAGAGTTTTTTGAGGATGTAACTAGCAGGGTAGATAAAGGGGAACCAGTGGATGTAGTATATTTGGATTTCCAAAAGGCATTCGATAAGGTGCCACATAAAAGGTTATTACACAAGATAAGGGCTCATGGGGTTGGGGGTAATGTATTAGCATGGATAGAGGATTGGTTAACGGACAGAAAACAGAGAGTAGGGATAAACGGATCTTGTTCAGGTTGGCAGGCTGTAACTAGTGGGGTGCTGTAAGGATCAGTGTTGGGGCCTCAGTTATTTACAATCTATATTAATGACCCAGATGAAGGGACCGAGTGTAATGTATCCAAGTTTGCTGATGATCCAAAGCTAGGTGGGACAGTAAGCTGTGAGGAGAACACAGTCTGCAAAGGGATATAGATAGACTGAGTGAGTGGGCAGTAAGGTGGCAGATGGAGTATAATGTAGGGAAATGTGAGGTTATTCACTTTGGTAGGAAGAAGAGAAAAACAGAATCTTTTTAAAATGGTGAGAAACTTTCAAATGTTGATGTTCAGAGAGATTTGGGTGTCCTCATGCAAGAAACACAGAAAGCTAGCATACAGGTACAGCAAGCAATAAGGAAGGCAAATGGCATGTTGGCCTTTATTGCAAGGGGGTTGGAGTATAAGAGTAAGGAAGTCTTGCTCCAATTGTACAGGGCCTTGGTGAGACCACACCTGGAGTACTGGGCACAGTTCTGGTCTCCTTATCTAAGGGAGGATATACTTGCCTTGGAGGCGGTGCAACGAAGGTTCACTAGAGGGGTGTTCTACGCGGAGTGAACACTCGTAAAGCTGCTGGACCGGATAGCATCCCTGGACGGGTACTCAAGGAATGTGCTGATCAGCTGGCTGATGTCTTCACCGCCATCTTCAATCTGTCATTGGCCCAGGCAGTAGTCCCTACATGCTTCAGGACCGCTACCATTATTCCTGTGCCAAAACAAACGGCTGTGACGTGCCTGAACGACTATCGACCTGTCGCACTCACACCCATCATAATGAAGTGTTTCGAGAGACTGGTCCTGGCTCACATCAAAGCCAGTGTTCCCGCCTCTCTTGACCAACACCAGTTTGCCTATCGTGCAAACAGATCAACGGAGGATGCAATCACAACTGCTCTACACTCTGCACTGAATCACTTAGATGGTAAGGAGACCTACATCAGAATGCTGTTCATAGACTACAGCTCAGCATTCAACACTATTGTCCCCAACAAGCTGGCCACCAAACTCCAAACCCTTGGCCTGAACACTTCCCTCTGCAACTGGACCCTGGACTTCCTAACAAACAGACCCTAGTCTGTCAAATTAGGTAACCACACCTCCCCCCCACTGACCCTGAACACGGGGGCCCCACAAGGATGTGTGCTGAGCCCCCTCCTCTACTCCCTCTTCACCCACGACTGTGTGGCTGGTCATGGTTCCAACACCATCATCAAGTTTGCGGATGATACCACGGTAGTAGGCCAGATCACCAACAACGATGAGTCAGCCTACAGGGAGGAGGTCCAGCATCTCGTGAAGTGGTGCGCCGATAACAACCTGGCCCTCAACGTCAAGAAAACCAAAGAAATCATTGTGGACTTCAGGAAGTCTAAAGGCGGAAGTCACACCCCCATCCACATCAATGGGGCTGTGGTGGAAAGGGTGGACAGCTTTAAGTTCCTCGGAGTCCACATCACGGAAGACCTCTCCTGGTCCCTCAATACCTCCTCTCTGGTGAAGAAGGCCCAGCAGCGCCTATATTTCCTAAGGAGGCTGAAGGGATGTAACCTGTCACCCCTGATCCTCTCTAACTTTTACCGCTGCACAATAGAGAGCATCCTGACAAACTGTATCACAGTATGGTATGGCAGCTGTAGCTACTATGACCGGAAAGCCCCTGCAGCAGGTAGTCAAAACTGCCCAACGCATTACCGGCACCCGGCTACCGACCATAGAGCACATATACCAGAAACGCTGTTTACGGAGGTCACGGTCCATCATCAAAGACCCTACCCACCCCAGCCACAGTCTGTTTGCCCTCCTGCCATCTGGGAGACGCTACAGATGCATTCGCACCCGTACGACCAGATTTAGGAACAGCTTCTTTCCCAGGGCTGTCATCCTACTGAACTCCACAAATAAACTCTAAAGCCTGCACATCTGCCAATGCACTTTATTATGTTTATGTTAATGTATTACAAGCCAAATGTATGTTGAATGTTTAAATGTCTTAATCTAAGTGTACACTCTCGGAAGCCGCAAGCCTACATTTCGTTGTACTGCACTTGTGCACTAACAATGACAATAAAAAGTTGATTTGATTTGATTTTTTGATTTGAGATTGATTCCTGGGATGAGAGGGCTGTCCTATGAGGAGAGATTGTGTAGAATGGGCCGATACTCTCTGGAGTTTAGAAGAATGAGAGGTGATCTCATTGAAACATACAAGATTCTGAGGGGGATTGACAGGGTAGATGCTGAGAGGTTGTTTCCCCCTGGCTGGGGAGTCCAGAACGAGGGGGCAGAGTCTCAGGATAAGGGGTCGGCCATTTAAGACTGAGATGAGGAGAAATTTCTTCACTCAGGATTGTGAATCTTTGGAATTCTCTGCCCCAGAGGGCTGTGGATGCTCAGTCGTTGAGTATATTCAAGGCTGAGATCGATAGATTTTTGGATTCTAGGGGAATCGAGGGATATGGAGATCGGGCGGGAAAGTGGAGTTGAGGTCGATGATCAGCCATGATCTTATTGACCGGCGGAGCAGGCTCGAGGGGCCGAATGGCTGACTCCTGCTCCTATGTTCTTATTAGGCACTCAGTTTCTGGAGTGGGGCTTCAACCCACGACCTTCTGACCCAGAGGGGAGAGTGCGACCCACTGAGCCAAACTGACACTTTCAGATATATAAACATGTTCAGGGCAGGGGATTTCCTTATTTTGGGGCATGAAAATTCGTCTTTCGTGAAACCTTGGGCTGGGGGTGGGGAGGGAGGTTGGGGGTCCTCAGGAGAATTTAATCCCATAAACCTAGGTGGGATTTGAACTGAGGTGGAAGGGGCCGTATTTAAACCAATTTCCCCCCAACTTCTCTTTAGGCAAAACTGTTCATGTTTTATCACCAAGAATTATAGAATTTACAGCCAAGAAACAGGCCATTCGGCCCAACTGGTCTCTGCTGGCGGTTATACTCCGCACGAGCCTCCTCCCACCCTAATTACCTCTCCCCGTCCTGTCCCAATATGCTTCCTCTCTCAAAAAAGCAACATGTTATACATGCATAATACATACACAATACATTGTGTAAACATGATTCCTCAAACGTTATGTGACCGTTTACATCACGGGAGATCTGTAACCGTTCCTGGGTAACAAGCAGAGAAATCCATGTGTTCACTTCACACCAATCTGTCGAAAAGGCCACTTTGAATTTTTCATTGAAACATTTTTCTCAGGCATTTTCTTGAAGAGTAGTTCCCCCGCGTTTGAAGAGCAGGAATATTAAACGCGGCGCAAGGTATCCCAGTGAGTATTTCACGGAACTACTCTTCGCCTGCCAACACCGGGTTCTGTTGCTGTAATGCTGGCAAGACTGCTCTGGTGTGGAACTCTTCCAGCTTATCCACGGTTTTTTCCCAGAACTCTCCGTCATATTTCACCGGGACCACGACGGTCTCACGGTCGGTGTGGACCACAAGGTCGGCCTTCTGGAGGCCGGTGACCGCCAGCTGGCACTGAATCTGGGTGAAGTAGGCATGATCCTTCTTCAGCTGAAGATCGCCTTCGTGACGCTCCAGGCAGAAGGCCCTGTCTTCACAAGCCTTGTTGATGGTGTGGTTCCTGTGCTTGTAGGGGCATTTGACCTCCACCAGGCCGATGGTATCTCCTGTTGCCTTGTCGACCACTAGCCCATCAGGACTGGCGGCCAACCAGCTCTTCGCCGGGTCTACGATCAATCCACATGGTTTGACGGATATTTTTCGCCCGGAGTCCCCGGAATTCGCTAACTCATATTTTTCAATGGCAACGGGCTCCTGATCGACCCCCCATTTCATCGCGGGCGTCGAAACATTTGAGCCCTGGCCCACGATGGACTTCAGGTAGGACTGCGGGACCTCGGTGCTTTTCCCATTCACAAACTTGCAGTGGGAAACCTTGTGCGCGTTCGAGGCAGTGATCCGGTTTCTGCGCTGTTCGAACCAGACCGGGTTTTGCTTTTGTCCGCGGGTCACTTCCTCGATCTCCGCTGCCTTCTGCTGGCTGATCTTCTCCAGGTGTGGGGCAATGCTGGGTTGACTCTTTTGGCCAGGCTGTTTTTTGGAGCCTGTCGCTTTGCCCAATGCCTTGGACCCAGGGCTGGCGTTACCAGCAGCCAGGGTGGGTTGTGTGGCACCAGGACTGCTACTCTCTGCTTCTCTGGTAGTCGTCTTGCCGGATCTCTGGGCTTCAGCGGTTCTGGATCTAGTGGTTGGGTTTGGAGGTCTTCCTGCACTTGACGGTCTGGCTGAGCTGAGACCACCACCTTTTGCCCTCGCTCCCTGGCTTCTAGACCCCGAGGCCCGCGGACCGGCTGCTTCAGTCCCAGGAAGCCGAGCTCCCTCCTGAGGCACAGGTTGGCTCGGGTTAGCTCCCTGCTTTTTCCCACGATTCGCAGCTCTTCCTGCCATTTGGAGAATGTTTGGCTCAGGTTAAAGATTCTGGAAACAAAAACACCAATTTAAAAAAACTTAAAAATTAAACCAATTTTGTATCAGTCACAAGAACCATGTGAGACGGTGCAAATCAGAGCAACCAAGGAGAATGTGATACAGCAATAGAAACATAGAAGATAGGAGCAGGAGTAGGCCATTCGGCCCCTCGAGTCTGCTCCGCCATTCAATGAGATCATGGCTGATCATCCAAATTCAGTACCCTGTCCCTGCCTTCTCCCCATATCCCTTGATCCCTTTAGCCTTAAGAAATATATCTAACTCCTTCTTGAATATATTTAATGAATTGGCCTCCACTGCCTTCTGTGGTAGAGAATTCCACAGGTTCACCACTCTCTGGGTGAAGAAATTCCTCCTCATCTCTGTCCTAAATGGCTTACCCCTTATCCTTAGACTGTGACCCCTGGTTCTGGAAATGATTCACAAACATGGAAAACAGAGAGTGTGAAGAGCGCAGACAAAAGTGACACCTTGGAGAGGGTCCGAGCGTCATGTTTCATTAGAGCAAAGAAGGTAAAGAGGAGATTGGATGTGGTGCGTGGTATGGCGGTGTACTAGTTATGTTACTGGACTAGTAATCCAGAGGCCTGGACTAATACAACTTGTTGCATTTATATAGCGCCTTTAACGTAGTAACACGTCCCAAGGCGGTTCACAGGAGCGATTATCAAACAAAATTTGACACCGAGCCACAGGAGGAGATATTAGGACAGGTGACCAAAAGCTTGGTCAGAGAGGTAGGTTTTAAGGAGCGTCTTAAAGGAGGAAAGAGAGGCGGAGAGGTTTAGGCAGGGAATTCCAGAGCTTAGGGCCTCGGCAGCTGAAGGCACGGCCACCGAAGGTTGAACGATTATAATCAGGGATGCTCAAGAGGGCAGAATTAGAGGAGCGCAGATATCTCAGGGGTTGTGGGGCTGGAGGAGACGATAGAGATAGGAAGGGGCGAGGCCATGGAGAGATTTGAAAACAAGGATGAGAATTTTGAAATCGAGAAGTTGCTTAACCGGGAGCCAATGTAGGTCAATGAGCACAGGGGTGATGGGTGAACGGGACTTGGTGCAAGTTAGGACACGGGCAGCCGAGTTTTGGATCACCTCAATAGGGTGGAATGTGGGAGGCCAGCCAGGAGTGTGTTGGAATAGTCAAGTCTAGAGGTAACAAAGGCATGGATGAGGGTTTCAGCAGGGGATGAGCTGAGGCAGGGGCGGAGACGGGCGATGTTACGGAGGTGGAAGTAGGCGGTCTTAGTTATGCTGCGGATATGTGGTCGGAAGCTCATTTCAGGGTCAAATATGACACCAAGGTTGCGAACAGTGTGGTTCAGCCTCAGACAGATGTTAGGGAGAGGGATGGAGTCAGTGGCTCGGGAACGGAGTTTGTGGCGGGGACCGAAAACAATGGCTTCGGTCTTCCCAATATTTAATTTTAGAAAATTTTTGCTCGTCCAGTTGGACAAGCTGTCTGACAATTAGAGACCGTGGAGGGGTCGAGAGAAGTAGTGGTGAGGTAGAGCTGGGTGTCATCAGCGTACATGTGGAAACTGACGCTGTGTTTTCGGATGATGTCACCGAGGGGCAACATGTAGATGAGAAATAGGAGGGGCCAAGGATCGATCCTTGGGGAACACCAGAGGTAACGATGCGGGAGCGGGAAGAGAAGTCGTTGTAGGTGGATATGGGTTGGGGAATTTACACGGAGGGAGAGATTAAGGGAGGATAGGAGGCTAGTAAACTCAGAGGAGAGACAGCGTGATGAATTGAGATGGATGTTGAAATCACCGAGGATGAGAAGTCACTCCGTCATAGAGTCAGAGTTATACCGCACAGAAAGAGGCCCTTCGGCCCATCGTGTCCACGCCGGCCATCAAACCCTGCCTATTCTAATCCCATTTTCCAGCACTTGGTCCGTAGCCTTGTATGCTATGGTGTTTCAAGTGCTCATCTAAATGCTTCTTGAATGTTGTGAGGGTTCCTGCCTCTACCACCCTTTCAGGCAGTGAGTTCCAGATTCCAACCACCCTCTGGGTGAAAAAGTTTTACCTCAAATCCCCTCTAAACGTCCTGCCCCTTACCTTTAATCTATGCCCCCTTGTTATTGACCCCTCTACTAAGGGGAAAAGTTCCTTTCTATCTATCCTATCCATGCCCCTCATAATTTTGTACACCTCAATCAGATCCCCCCATAGCCTTCTCTGCTCCAAGGAAAACAACCCCAGCCTGTCCAGTCTCTCTTCATAGCTGAAGCGCTCCAGCCCAGGTAACATCCTGGTGAATCTCCTCTGCACCCTCTCCAATGCAATCACATCCTTCCTATAGTGTGGCGACCAGAACTGCACACAGTATTCCAGCTGTAGCCTAACCAGGGTTTTGTACAGCTCCATCATAACCTCCCTGCTCTTATATTCTATGCCTCGGCTAATGAAAGCAGGTATCCCATATGCCTTTTTAACCACCTTATCTACCTGTCCTGCTGCCTTCAGGGATCTATGTACATGCACACCAAGGTCCCTCTGATCCTCTGTCCTTCCTAGGGTCCTACCATTCATTGTGTATTCCCTTGCCTTGTTAGTCCTCCCAAAATGCAGCACCTCGCACTTTTCAGGGTTAAATTACATTTGCCACTGTTCTGCCCATCTGACCAACCCATCTATATCGTCCTGTAGCCTGAGGCTTCCCTGCTCGCTATTTACCACTCCACCAATTTTCGTGTCATTTGCGAACTTACTGATCATACCTCCTACATTTATATCTAAATCATTAATGTACACTACAAACAGCTAGGGACCCAGCGCCGATCCCTGCAGTACACCACTGGACACAGGCTTCCAGTCACAAAAACAACCTTCGACCATCACCCTCTGCCTCCTGCCACTAAGCCAATTTTGGATCCAATGTGCCAAATTGCCCTGGATCCCATGGGCTCTTACCTTCTTGACCAGTCTCCCATGCGGGACTTTGTCAAAATCCTTACTGAAGTCCATGTAGACTACATCAACTGCACTGCCCTCATCCACACACCTAGTCACCCCCTCGAAAAATTCAATCAAATTGGTCAGACATGATCTCCCCCTGACAAAGCCATGCTGACTATCCCTGATTAATCCTTGCCTCTCCAAGTGGAGACTAATTCTGTCCCTCAGAATTTTTTCCAATAATTTCCCTACCTCTGATGTTAGGCTCACTGGCCTGTTATTCCCTGGTTTATCCCTACTACCCTTCTTGAATAATGGTACTACGTTAGCTGTCCTCCAGTCCTCTGGCACCTCCCCTGTGGCCAGAGAGGTTCTGAAAATTTGTGTCAGAGCCCCTGCAATCTCCTCCCTTGCCTCACACAGCAGCCTGGGATACATCTCGTCTGGGCCTGGGGATTTATCCACTTTTAAGCCCGCTAAAACCGCTAGTACCTCCTCCCTCTCAGTACTAATTTGTTCAAGTATATCACAATCCCCCTGCCTGATTTCTATGCCTACATCGTCCTTCTCCATAGTGAACACAGATGCAAAATATTCATTTAAAACCTCACCTACATCTTCCGGCTCTACACACAGATTGCCACTTTGGTCCCTAATGGGCCCTACTCTTTCCCTGGTTATCCTCTTGCCCTTAATATACTTATAAATCACTCAGCGCAGAGGCTGAGGGAGGAGAGCAGTGAAGATAGCTCGGTAATATAATTTTATGGTACTTGGTCGGGCGATAGAGAACGAAAACTTTAAATGAGAGGTGAGAGGGGTGGAACAATGTGAGATGTTCAAAGCAGGAGAAAGTGCCAGAAGAGTCGGGGGACAGACCAAGGTGTGATTTGGTGATTGAGAGCCACACCGTCACCACGGCGGTCTGAGTGGGGCAAGTGGTGGAAGGTCTCGCCAGGCGGGGAGGCTTCATTTAAGGGTAAGGTGTCATCACCCCTCAACCAAATGGACATTCTGGAGGGAGATGCCGAGAGGATCGGTGATAGCTGATCCACTGCCAGCATCCACTGGGTCAGCGCTGGGAGGGATGAGCTGGATTTGGAGGAGATTGGCCAGATTAGCCCCCACCATCACGCAGGTCGTCGAGAGAGTAGGATGGGACAGTTGGGGTTGCTGCTTGTAAGGAGGCAGCGACGAGTGCCTCGATGGGCCCTTCAGAGGATGCCAAGAGAGGCAGAGAGGGAAGCTGTGGGCTTATCGAAGAGGGAGTCAAGCCTGGGACAGCGGCAGGAGAGCAGGAAGGTGGAAGAGTAATGAAGGATCGGGGTAGGGATTTGAGGGCAGAGTGTCCGAGAGAGGAGAGATGAAAGGAGGCACGACGACAGGAGAGAGCGGTCCGGGAGGGATAGAGAGAAAAGGAAACGGTGGGAGAAAAAAGTGGAAATAGAAGTGAATGGCTTGGGTCCAGGGCGACAGACACAGTGCGCACGTGAATGGAAACAGGGAAAAACTCAGGTTACATAGGGCTGGTTATACGGTAATTAATTAATTAATGGGATACATATTTCCTGGGAGTAGCAGGGATTAGGTTGGAGACAATATGGAGACCAGAGTTAAAGTCAGAGACCCCGTGGAGGGATAAAGTTAATGTAGGCAGGATGGAGTCAGCACGGAGCATCGACGAACCGTTGTCCAAGTTCGGAGACAGGTGTAGTAGGCGAGTGAAGTCCAGAAGCTATGTGAAGGGTAGCGAGTTCGAGGATGGAGGTTGTTGCTGTTGGAATGAGAATCGGGAGCGGTGCAGAAGATGATGGCGAAATTGACGCAAGTTGGAGGTCACCGTAGATCAAAAGCGGCGGAGAAAAAATAAAACCACAAGCCAGTGACCAACAAAGCTGAAAAACCAGTAAATTGAGTCACCAGACAGCAGCGAAGCAGCAGCTGTTAGCCAGAAACCAACAAAGCTGAAAAACCAGTAGAACCAGTTCAGCAGAGAGACGGACGCAGTATAAAAGTTATTAAAAAAAAATTTTAGCAGCAGAATCAGAGACACAGCAGATGAGTCTGATAGTGTAACCCAGTGTAGTCCAAGCGGAAATGTAGTCTCGATGTCCAGAAGCCCAGGAGTTCAGAAACCAAGTTGAGAAAAGAATTCAGCAGCTGAGTGAGAAGCAGGGGTGGGGGGTGGGTAATGGCGGTTTAAAAGTTTATTTGTACTTGTAATTAGAGCTAAAAATGCACCAACTGATGGAGCCAGGGGAACTTGAACAGTGGAAGCGAGGAGATTTGGTAGAGAAAGGGCAAAGGATGGCAGAGATTCCCATGGATAGAGATGGACATTGAGGAGCTCACCTATGGAGCAGTCATCCTTACAGCAGCTATTTTGAGGTATGGATGAGGGTTTTGGCAGCCAATGAGCTGAGGCAGGGGCGGAGATGGACGATGTTATGGAGGTGGAAGTAGGAGGTCTTATGATCAGTCAGAAGTTCAGCTCAGGACGCCCCAACGCACTTTGCAGCCAATGAAGTACTTTCTTGAAGTGTGGTCACTGTGGTAATGTAGACAACGCGGCAGCCAATTTGCGCACAGCAAGCTCCCACAAACAGCAATGTGATAGTGACCAAATGCTTAGGAACAAGAATAGGCCATTCAGCCCCTTGAGCCTGTTTTGCCATTTAATGAGACTGTGACTGATCTGTATCCTAACTCCATCCACCTGCCTTGGCTCCATATCCCTTAATATCCTTGTCTAGTAAAAATCTATTGAGCTTGGATTTAAAGTTATTAATTGAGCCCCAGCATCTACTGCTTTTTGTGGAAGAGGGTTCCGCACATCTACCACCCTTTGTGTGAAGAAGTGTTTCCTAACTTCTCTCCTGAATGGCCTGGCTCTGATTCTAAGGTTCTGTCCCCCTGCCCGAGACTCCCCCACCAGTGGAAGAAGTTTCTCTATCCACCCGATCAATTCCTTTCAAAATTCTAATAACCCCAATCAAATCGCCCCTTAACCTTCTATATTCCAGGGAATACAAGCCTAGTTAATGTAATCGCTCCTCATAATCTAACCCTTGGAGTTTCAGTTATGTTGGTTCTGGGATAAATATTGGCCCAGGACACTGAATGAGATTGCGTACCTGAGCCGTACAAACTAGGAAGATCTTGGGATGAAAACCTGGCCTATACTGGGACAGTATTGGGGGCAATATGTAACGCACCTCAGAACCCTTAGGCTCTGGGGGAAGAAGATAAAGATTTGGAGGAGGGGACCGAGTGTAACATATCAAAGTTTGCAGATGGCCAATGGAATGTTAGCTTTCATTGCTAGGGGGATAGAATATAAACTGGAAAGTACTGAACTCCAAAGGGATCTGGGGGTCCTGGTGCACGAAACTCAAAAGGTTAGTATGCAGGTGCAGCAAGTGATTAAGAAGGCCAATGGAATGTTGGCTTTCATTGCTAGGGGGATAGAATATAAAAATAGGGAGGTATTGCTTCAGTTGTACAAGGTATTGGTGAGACCGCACCTGGAATACTGCATACAGTTTTGGTGTCCATACTTAAGAAAAGACATACTTGCTCTCGAGTCAGTACAAAGAAGGTTCACTCGGTTAATCCCGGGGATGAGGGGATGGACATATGAGGAGAGGTTGAGTAGATTGGGACTCTACTCATTGGAGTTCAGAAGAATGAGAGGCGATCTTATTGAAACATATAAGATTGTGAAGGGGTTGGATCGGGTGGATGCAGGGAAGATGTTCCCGATGATGGGTGAAACTAGAACTAGGGGGCATAGTCTTAGAATAAGGGGCTGCTCTTTCAAAACTGAGATGAGGAGGAACTACTTCACTCAGAGGGTGGTAGGTCCATGGAATATGCTGCCCCAAAAAGCTGGAGAAGCTACATCATTACATAAATTTAAAACAGAAATAGACAGTTTCCTAGAAGTAAAGGGAATTAAGGGTTACGGGGAGCAGGCAGGAATTTGGACACAAGTCTAGGTTCGGATCGGACATGGCCCTGTGGGTAGCGGAGCGGGCCCAGGGGCCGTGTAGCCTGATCCTGCTCCTATTTCGTGTGTCTAATTCTGTTAGATTCAGATGGTTCTGTGATAGTAGATTGGCGGTTAGGATCAGATCAGCCATGATCTTATTAAATGGCGGAGCAGGCTCGAGGGGCTGATTGGCCTACTCCTGCTCCTATTTCTTATGTTCTTATGTTGTCAGCCAAGACAGCCTGTCTGCGAGACCTGCTACGTAAAGCAAATGAGTTCGCATGGACAGAAAACACATCAGACGTACCTGTGCTGAGAAGATCCACACGTGAAGTAAAAAAGCCTGATAGACTTAATCTTTGAGTACAAAGAAAACTACATTGAAAATGTATTGACTGTTGAAGATGTTTATGTTGTTATTGATTGATATTGATTTTGTTTAACCTCAAAGAAAGGGGGATGTAATGATCAGTAACCTGTCATTCTGGAATGGTACACTAGGTGGTGCTGTATGTATATAAGAGTGGGCTACCCACGATGCACTAGGCCACCCACAAGGCAGCAGTCAAGATGGAGGCCTCTATAGATACTGTACCTAGTCCACATGTGCTCAATAAAGTGTCTAGCAAAAGCTAGCTGTTCTTAATAAAAACGACTAGTTATTAATGAACATAACACTCTCTGCTTTCGGTCCCTTAGCCAATTATGTTGTTTGAATAGTTCAATAAGAACATAAGAATATAAGTAATAGGAGCAGGAGTCGGCCATTCAGCCCCTCGAGCCTGCTCCGTCATTCAATAAGATCTTGGCTGATCTTTTACCTCAACTCCACTTTCCCACACTATCCCCATATCCCTTGATTCCCTTAATATCCAAAAATCTATCGATCTCTGTCTTGAATATACTAAACGACTGAACCACCACAGCCCTCTGGGGTAGAGAATTCCAAAGATTCACAACTCTGAGTGAAGAAATTTCTCCTCATCTTAGTCCTAAATGGCCGACCCCTTATTCCGAGACTGTGACCCCTGGTTCTAGACTCCCCAGCCAGGGGAAACATCCTCTCTGCATCTACCCTGTCAAGCCCTGTACGAATGCTTCAAGTCGCCTCTGTGTTTTCGGTGTCTCTCCCTCTCAATTAGCCCAACGGAGGAAGTGTTAAAACATTTCAGAAACAGGTACACAGGACAGTAGGATTGGAGGGTCGCCCCACGCCCGCCCGTGTAATCTTACCATCATTTCGATCTCCCCCGTAGCGTGCGTTTATGCTCTGCTCATGTCCGACTGCTAACTTGGGAGGATCTAAGCTCCTCTGCTACTTTATGCTCGCCCCCTGGGCAGGATTTTGGCGGGTTCAGTTGTTAATCGGGTGGGTCGTGTCCCTCCCAGGCCCACCCATGGCTCTGCCCTATTAGTACAACTGAAAAATGTGCGTGTTTGGTATATTGGGGAGGGAAAGGAATTGGAATTGGACCAGACTGTGTGCCCCACGTAGTGGAATAGCCAGTCAGCATTCCTTGTCTAGCTGCAAGTGAGGATTGGGTGAGGTGCTCGCAGGTCCCCCTACTGTGGGGCAAGAGAGAGGGAGTGGGACTGATTGGAGAGCTCTTTCAAAGAGCCGGCACAGGCACGATGGGTCGAATGGCCTCCTCCTGTGCGGTGTAATTCTATAATTAAGGTGCTCGGTTCTGTGTAACTGGCGGCCTGTCAACAGGCAGTAAAACAGCACAGAAACACGGCAAAAAAATGGGGAATAGTGACAAAACGATCACTTTCCACCGCTGAGTCGTTGGTTGGGTTTTATATGACAGCGATGTGGGGCATTTGCAGAGTTATTAATAGGCCGGTGTACAGCTGTCGAGTGGGCCCTGTTCTGACTTGTTATTGCTGTGCTTTGTTACAGAGTTTAAAGCGTCTCCATGAGTCACTGGGCAGAACAAGGGAAAGATACTGACTAATTGTACCTTAAATTATGGATTATAAGGCAAGGAATTCCCTCAAAACTGTTTCTGCTCCACTGTTTACAATCCCCACTGCCCTCAAATCCCCCCCCCCAATTCACTCCTACATCCCAATCACCCCCCATTCTCCCCCCCCCCACCAATCCCCAGCCTCCCCAATCCACACCCCCCAGAATCCCAGGTTCTGGAGCTGATTGCCCAATCCACACTATTCCCAGGGATAGAGATTGGGGTCTGGGAGTTTGGGGTCCGGGGGGTCTGGGGTCTAGGGGGTCGGGGTCTGGGTGGTCGGGGTCTGGTGGGGGGGGGGGGGTGGTGGTCGGGGTCTGGGGGGTCGGAGTTTGGGGTCTGGGTCAGGGTTTGGGGAGGTCGGGGTCGGGGGGTCGGGGTCCGGGAGGTCGTGGTCTGGGGGGTCGGGGTCTGGGGGGGGTTGGGGTCTGGGAGGTCGGAGTTTGGGGGGGTTGGGGTCTGGGGGGGGGGGGGTTGGGGTCCGGGGGGGGTCGGGGTCTGGGGGGTCGGGGGTCTGGGTGGGTCGGGGTCCGGGGGGGTCGGGGTCTGGGTCCAGGGAGGTCGGGGTTTGGGGGGGGGGGTGGGGGGGGAGGTCGGGGTCTGGGGGGTCGGAGGTTGGGGTCTGGGAGCTGGGATAAGATCTCATTGCTCCCAGACATGAGAATCTGTTATAAATTCAGGAACCAGCATTAAAATGTAACAGGAATTAGTGATGGGCAATAAATGCAGGCCTTGCCAGCGAGGCCCACATTCCAGGAACAAATAGAAAAAAACGGGAGCACCGAAACACTGAAGCAGGTGAAACTGAAACGATCGCAAATGTAAAACTCAACTCTGACTGAAACTTGTACCGAGTGTGTGAGGCTGCTTCTTACCGGGATCCAGGACTTGTCTCCTCGCTGCTGCCCTCAGACCGCTCTCCCCCGGTGCTCCGCTCTCCCGCTCTCTCAGTTCCTCACACACTCACTCCCTGCCCGGACGGCACAGCTTCCGCTTCGCGCCTAATGCAAACACTTGGCGCTAAAACCCAGGCAGCAGAATTTAAAAGGGCAATGCAAGAGGCAGCGTGGTCCCCACTTGACACCTTCGAGTGGTGACTGCCCAACACAGACACCCTCAGCATTGAGAAAGCGTGTCTGAAATATTAGCAGAAAGTGCTGGAAATGGCAGAGCAGGTCAGTCAGCAGCAGAACATAAGAACAGGAGGAGGCCATTCAGCCGCTCCAGCATGATCATGGTTGATCTGTATCTCAACTCCACTTACCGGCCTTTGCTCCATATCCCTTAATCCAACAAAAAAGCTCCTTGGAGTCCTGATAGAATTCCAGTGAATCAGCGCTGCACTCCTTCCAAGGCCAGTATATCCTCCCAGAACAGTATGCAGTGCTCCAGGGGTGGCCTAACCAGGGCTTTGTATAGCTGCAGCAAAACTTCCCTTAATAGTCTAACCCAGTAGATATAAATGTTACGTCCGTGTATAATCAGACACAGACTGCGCAGAACTGTACAAACGGTTTTTACTCAACGTGGCTCAGACTGCAACTGATCTGTACAGATTACTACTCAGCATTATATACAGGTGTGGTCACTGCCGGTACTACAGTATACATGAGCTGTACAAAGTAGTTCCCCCCCTTACCTCTTTTTTTTAATTTGAACCCAAAAGACCCAATTCGACTGTAAATAAACAAAAGTTCAACTAAATCTTAACAAAGATGTGCGGGTTAGGTTGATTGGCTATGATAAATTGACCCTTAGTATTAGGGGGATTAAATACGTGGGGTTACGGGGATAGGGTGGGATATGTGTTGGTGTAGGGGTTATCGGGATCGGGTGGGATATGTGTCGGTGCACGCTCGATGGGCCAAAATGGCCTCTATCTGCACTGTGGGGTTTCTGTGATTCTGTGAAATCAAATTAAAATTTGGTTTTCCGAATTGATGATGCACTCCAGTCCCCGAGGCGCCCACCGGCCGCGGAAATACTCAAGCGTACCGGCGGACATCGCGTGCTCCATCTCCAGGGCCACCCGGGCGCGAACATGGCCGCGGAAGAGAGGCAGGCAATCCGGCTGGACGACCCCCTCGACCGCCCGCTGCCTGGACAAATTGATTGCTCTTTTATAGTTCCTCCCCTTAAAGGTACATACATTACAATTCCTCCCCTTTTAGATTAACAGTACCATAACACTCATTTAACAATTAAATATCAAACTAATTACAATTAACACTTTTAACATGCAACATTAGCTGAAAATAGTCTATTTATAAATTCAGTCTTTGGGGAGGCTTCCTGATCTTTTCTGGATAGCGCCTTTCCCGAGTGTCTTGCTCTTGGTGCGGAGGCGATTCTGGCCCCCTGTCGTCAGTTGGTTCATCAGCTTCCGATGCTACTGTTTCTGGGGTAGATGCTACCTGTACGTCGGGTTCATCACCAGGTACGTATGGGCGAGTCATGGGGTTGACTTGTTCCCGTGACTCTAGGATCTGGTCAGCATGGCATCTCACGATGCTCTCCCCAACGTCCACTGTGTACATTAGTGGGCCCTGCCGTGTGCATATCGTTCCTGGCTGCCATTTTTCTGTTCGGTAGTCGCGGGCCAAGACTGGTTGCCCTACATCGAAGCTCCTTGTTGGCTTCTCATGGATGTGCTGGAATTGCTTACTCTCAACATCTCTTCGTACGTTTGGTCTGAGCAAATCCAGGCGAGATCTTAACCTTCGGTTAAAGAACATCATGGCTGGGGCCTGGTTGGTGACTGCATGTGTCGCATTCCGGTCGGCGAACAGGAAATTGTCCACCTTGTGCTGCAGCGGAATGTTGTCATTGTACATAGCCTTTACTGCCTTCTTAAAGGTTTGTACGAACCTCTCAGCCAATCCATTTGTGGCTGGATGATATGGGGCGGATGTGTAATGCCTTACCCCATTCTTTTTCAAGAACCTCCGGAACTCTTCGGACACAAACTGTGGTCCGTTGTCGGAGCAAATCTGTTCTGGCAAGCCATTCCTGGCAAAAATGGTCCGTAGGACTGCATTAGTTTTCTCCGTGGTGGTGGAGGACATTTTGATGACCTCAGGCCATTTCGAGTGCGCATCCACGGCTATTAAAAACATTGAGTCCATGAATGGACCAGCAAAATCAATATGCACCCGTTGCCATGGAGATGAGGGCCACTCCCATGGGTGTAGAGGGGCCTGTGGTGGTGCATTTTGGACTCTCTGGCATCCTGAGCAGCTCTTGGTCAGGTCCTCGATTTGTTTATCGATTCCCGGCCACCACACATAAGCCCTGGCTAGGCTTTTCATTTTTACCCCTCCCAGATGACCCTCATGAAGCTCATTGAGCACACTATCCCTTAACTTGGGTGGAATTACCACTCGGGATCCACACATCAAGGTCCCCCGGCACACTGACAGCTGTTCTCTCCTTGTCGAGAATGCTGGCAACAGTGAGTCGCCATGTGCTGGCCATCCCTTCACCGTCAAATCATATACCCGAGACAGTGTCGGGTCATTTCGGGTTTCCTTTTCGATACAAGCGTTAGTTACCGGTAGGTATTCAACTATAGTTGAATGGAATATTTCGACAGGTTCCACTGCTGGTGCTTCCTCCGCAGTAGGCAGTGGCAGGCGTGATAGCCCATCAGCATTTCCATGCTGTTTCGTGCCCTTATATTTAATCTCATAGTGGTGCGCCCCTAGAAAAAGTGACCATCTTTGTAGTCGTTGCGCAGTCATCACCGGAACGCCCTTCTTCGGATTAAAAATGGAGACAAGAGGCTGGTGATCAGTCAGCAAGGTGAATTTCTGCCCGTGCAGATAGTGATTGAACTTTTTCACTCCCCACACTAGGCTGAGGGCCTCCCTGTCAATCTGGGCGTAGTTACGCTCGGCTGAGGTTAGTGATCGTGACGCGAAGGCTATTGGCCTCTCTGAGCCGTCCGAGAATTTGTGCGACAGCACCGCTCCAATGCCATAGGGTGACGCATCACATGCCAACCGAATTGGTAATGCCGGGTTGTAATGGGCCAATACCTCTTTCGATGTGATTAGTGTTTTGCTCTTCTGGAAAGCTCGCCTACATTCGTCACTCCACTTCCATGGCACCCCAGTTTGCAGTAGGGTGTTCAGTGGGTGTAGTATAGTAGACAAATTTGGCAAGAACTTATGGTAGTAGTTTACCAGCCCGAGGAACGACCTCAGTTGTGACACATTTTCCGGTGTTGGAGTCTTGACTACTGCCTCAATCTTCTCTGGGGACTTATGTAACCCCTCTTTATCGATAACGTGGCCACAATACGAGATCTGTTTTCTAAAAAACTCGCATTTGGGGCGGTTAGCTCGGAGCCCATATTCCTGCAATCTAGTGAGCACCTGCTCCAGGTTGGCAAGGTGATCACTGTCATTTTCGCCCGTGACCAGGATGTTGTCCAAATAACACTGGGTCCCTGGGATCCCTTGCGGGACTTGTTCCATTGCCCTCTGCCAAATAGCCAGAGCTGATGCTACCCCGAATACCAGCCGGTTGTATTGGTAGAGACCTTTATGGGTGTTGATTGTGAGGTATTTTTTTGATGCTTCTTCTACCTCCATTTGCAGATACGCCTGGGCCAGATCAATCTTAGTGAAGCGTTTCCCTCCAGATAGCGAGGCGAAAATATCTTCAATCCGCGGAAGTGGATATTGTACGGTGTGAAGGACCGGGTTCACTGTTACCTTAAAGTCCCCACAGATGCGAACCTTCCTTGGTTCCCCAGGCGTGCTGCTCAACGACTTTTTCATCACAGGGACAATGGGTGTAGCCCACTTGCTCCAGTTTACCTTGGACAGTACACCTGAACATTCCAGACTCTCCAGCTCTGCTTCGACGGCTGGGCAGATCGCATAAGGTACCGGTCTGGCCTTAAAAAATTTTGGGCTTGCGTTTTCTTCAATTTTAATCGTCGCTGTCATGCCTTTTAGTGTTCCGAGTCCTTGCTGGAACACTTCTTTCGTGTCAGTTAGGATCTTTGACAGTCGCCCAGGTGTGACGTCGTCATCCTTTTTGTCAGCCACAGTCAGTGCCTGTATGGAATGCCAATCCAGTTGTATTTTCCGGATCCATTCATGTCCCAGTAATGGTGGTCCTCCATCTTGCAATACATACAGGTCTAGTTTTGGTGTTTCCTTACCGTTATATATAACGGTCACCCTTATTTTTCCTTTGGGGTAGACTTTTTGCCCCGTGTACGTCTTCAAAATAATTTTTGTGTCTCTCAAGGGTATGTGTGAGAATAGCCGTTCGTAGTTCCGTCGGTTTATGACTGTTAGGGCTGATCCTGTGTCCAATTCCATCTTTACCTGGACTCCTGCTATCTTGAGAGTGACCCAAATGGTTCGGTGATCCTCCGTTGTGATCACATTATGTAGTTTCAGACAACTCAGTTCCCTGCTTTCGGAGTCGTTATCACTCTTTTGTTCGTCTGAACTATTCTCCGTCATCTTATGTACCTTCTTGTACTTTTCTTTGGCAGGTTTCTTATTGCTGGTTTTCTTTCCCGACCTGCAGACTCGTGCTATGTGTCCTACTTTTCCACACTGTCTGCACACTTTGTCTTTGAACCAGCAATCATTCTGGTCGTGTGTTGTTCTGCCGCAGCGATAGCACTTCTCTGTTCCATATGACATTTCGTTTGTGCCATATTCTTACGGTCTCTGTTGTATCTCTGCAGCGCCCCGTGCTGCTGCTTCATATGATACCGCAATGCTGAAAGCCTTTTCCAGCGTAAGGTCCTTTTCAGATAAAAGCCGTTTCTGGGTCCCTTCACTTTGAAGCCCACACACAAACTTGTCCCTTAAGGTATCTGCCAGTCCCGCTCCAAACTGGCAGTGTTTCGATAGTTTGCGCAGTTCTGTTAAATAATCAGCATTGCTTTCATCCTTATGCTGGTTCCGTTTGTGAAACTTGAATCTTTCTGCTATCAGCAGCGGTGTGGGGTTTAAATGTTCCTGTAGTATCATTACTATGTCTTCAAAACTCTTTTCCATTGGCTTCGTTGGGGTTACTAGATTTCGTAATAAACCATACGTCTTTGCACCCATTAAATTTAACAATACCGACGCTTTCTTGTCATCTGACACCTCATTTGCCTTGCAGTACACCTCTATTCGTTCGACAGATGTAGTCCAATCTTCGACTTCATTGTCAAATGCGGTGATACTGCCACTCTTCGGCATTTTGGGTGTGGTTTAAAACGGGATCTCCCAATAGCTTTAAATGGCATCTCCCGCGCTCTCCTTCCTCCCCCGCTGCTGCCAACGTCGCTCCCGGCGGATCTCATGGCAATGGCGGCGCCCTGTAGGTTTCGCGCGCTTCTCCTGCGCTGCTGCCAACGCCGCTCTCGGCGGTCCTCATGGCAATGGCGGCGCCTCGCGGGTTTCTGCGCGTCTCTCTCTCCCTCTCTTCGACGCTGCTCGGCCCCTGAACACCGGCTGCGCCCTGTGCGCTCTGCCCTCTCTCTCTCTCCCCCGTCGACGCTGCTCGGCCCTTTGCTGTGCCGCTCGGTCGGTCTCTAGCTTGCCGCTGTCCGGGAAGGGTCTGCGCACTACCTGTTGCCAGCCCGTTTCGCTGGACCACCTCGACTGGAAAGCCAAGCCTGGCTCTCGACAGCCTCCCCCGCAATTCTCGAGTCTCTGCTGGATGACTGGGCGGTTGCCCGTGGTCGACGCCCGAGTCTCTGGCCTTGACCTCCAATCCACTGATCTCCAGGAACGAATCCCCGGGAGGTGATGCAGAGTTGCAGGTAGGTTCGAACTTGCCTCGTCGCCAATGTTGTGTCTGTGTATAATAAGACACAGACTGCAGGAGAACGGTACAACAGGTGTTTACTCAACGTGGCTCACACTGGAACTGTCTGTACAGATTACTACTCAGGGCTATATACAGGTGTGGTCACTGCCGGTACTACAGTATACATGAGCTGTAAAAAGTAGTTCCCCCCTTAAAGGTATATACCTTACAACTCCCACTCTGATCTCTCTGTCCTCGGCCTATTACATTGTTCCAATGAAGCTCAACGTAAGCTCGAGGAACAGCACCTCATTTTTCGATTGGGCACTTTACAGCCTGGACATCGAGTTCAACAATTTCAGGTAATTATCCCTGCCCCCATTGTTCATGCAGTATGATTTTGCCATTCGCATTTGCAACATTTTCACAGCATGTTCTTTCAATTCCTTCCTCCCCTCCTAAACCCCGCCCCCCCCCCACCACCATCTCTGCACCTGCTTAATATCTGTTACATCTCCAGCTTTTTCCAGTTCTGATGAAGGGTCCCAGACCTGAAACGTTAACCCTGTTTCTCTCTCCACGGATGCTGCCTGGCCTGCTGAGTATTTCCAGCATTTTCTGTTGTTATTTCAGATTTCCAGCATCCGCAGTATTTTGCTATTATATAAATGCAAGTCTTTCTTTTCTTTTCAATAGGGACAAAGTTATTGGGCCAAGCCTCTAATGCTGCTTTTCAGGCAAGCAACCACCTTGCCATGTAATTACTTAGACTCACCACATGAGGGCAGTTGTGAGACTGGCACGGCAGCCGGAGCTCACCTGTTGCACAGACTCCATCCCAGTGTTGGCATCGCTCGGTGTGTGAGGAACCTCCTGATAGCCGTCCTGCAAGTTTCCTTTTGCTAGTTTTACTAGATTCAGAGAGGCAAGGGGGCACAACCTTAAAATTAGAGCCAGGCCGTTCAGGGGTGAAATCAGTGATCACTTCTTCACACAAAGGGTGGTGGAAATCTGGAACTCTCTCCCCCAAAGGGCAGTGGATGACGGGGGTCAATTGGAGCTTTCAAGACTGAGATGGAGAGACTTTTGTTGGGTAAGAGTATCGAGGGATAAGGAGCAAAGGCAGGTAATTGGGGTTGAGTTACAGATCAGCCGTGATCTGACTGAATGGCGGAACAGGCTGGAAGGGCTGAAGGGTCTCCTCCTGTTCCAGCGTACAGTAGGAGACAGCACCAAGGGTTTTGATTTCGGCACACGGTGAGTGGAAGATGGGGGATACGAAGCTTCGGAGGAACAATAGGAAACGCAGGAAAGACGGCCCGCGACAATTGGCCAAATTGAGTCGTTACCTTCTGTGTTCAAGAGCCCCTGAGCACCAAAGGGATCATCTTTCTGAAAGGAGTATGTGCCAGAATGTTTTTTAAAATTTGTGTGAAGATGCTTGGTGTAAATCTCACAAACTTCGGGGTGTGGCGGTTCCACCGGGTGTCCCTTACACATATTATATATATATAATGTATATAATTCACTTTAACCTAAATGTACGTGTATTACTTACCTGTTTGGGCCATTGCCCCTTTAAGACGCGCCCTAGCGCGCTGACGTCACGTCACGCATTGCATGATGTACGTGCGGCAGCCGCCGGCCCGACTCGGCTATCCAGCCCGGCCTACCGCGACTTCGGCCGCATCGGCTGGCAGACATAAGCGACGCGATCCCCCGCTCGGCCTCCAGCTCCCGCTACCGCGGTCGCGACTTCGGCCTCTGCACCGGGTGAACGCGCGTGCGGGTCACGCGACCGCCCCAAGTGCGGGCCAACGCGCTAACGTCAGGACGCGGTCACGTGACACCCGAAGAGCGGGAAAACGCGACCGAACGCGATGACGTCATCACGCTCTCCCGCGGACTACGGACTCAGTCCTCGTGGAGTCCCCTCGGGGGTAAGACCTATCTTGCATTGCTCCTGTGTAAAGGCAGCTTACCTGTTGTATTTCGTCAGTTCCAGTTAATAAACAACTTAGTGATTATTCATCCGAACTCGAACTAAATTATTTAGTAGGCATTCGTCCCGAGAGGTCAACACGAATACCTACAGGGGCTTGTTTTTGAGAGAGATGGCATCACCACCAGAGGGCACTGTGTTGGTGCGGCTGGTAAAAGGAATTCTGACGAAAGGTCATCGACCTGAAGTTAACTCTGTTCCTCTCTCCACAGACACTGCCCGACCTGCTGAGTGGTTCCAGCATTTTCTGTTTCTATTTCAGATTTCCAGCATCCACAGTATTTGGATTTTGTGAAAGGACTTCTTGGGTGGACGAGGAGCGTCCCCGGTTTACATAAGAGATAGGAGCAGGGGGTCGGCCATTCGGCCCCTCGAGCCTGCTCCGCCATTCAATGAGATCACGGCTGATCTGATTTTAGCCTCAACTCCACTTTCCTGCCCGCTCCCCATAACCCTTGACTCCCCTGTAGCTCAAATATCTCAATCTCCGCCTTGAATATACTCAACGACCCAGCCTCCACAGCTCTCTGGGGCAGAGAATTCCAAAGATTCATGACCCTCGGAGAAGAAATTCCTCCTCATCTCAGTTTTAAATGGGCGATCCCTTATCCTGAAACTATGCCCCCGAGTTCTAGAGTCCCCCATGAGGGGAAACATCCTCTCTGCATCTACCTTGTCAATCCCCCCTCAGAATCTTATATGTTTCAATAAGATCACCTCTCATTCTTCTAAACTCCAATGAGTATAGGCCCAACCTGCTCAACCTTTCTTCATAAGACAACCCCTTCATCTCTGGAATTAACCTCGTGAACCTTCTCTGAACTGCCTCCAATGCAAGTACAGGAAAAGTTCTGATATCCGGCACCGACGGGACCGGCATGTTGCCGATATATCAAAAGTGCCGGACATGCAAAGTCAACGTTGAAGCATACGGAGATGAAAATCTCCGTATTTGACAACAAACACTGTTGCTCAGCAACAGCTCGTAAACACTCGGCCCGTACCTTGAAGCGTCTCTGAAACTGTTGCTAAGCTACAAAGACGCTTTCCAGAGCCTGCCTGTTAAAAGAATGCCAGGAGAAGAAAAAAAAATAACTAAAACGGCTGCTGATTTCTGCCGTTAGAGCAAAGTTTCCGGCCATACAACCTCCGGATAAACCAAAGTTTCCTGTAGATCCTTCCTTAAATAAGGAGACCAAAACTGCACGCAGTACTCCAGATGTGGTCTCACCAGCGCCCTGTAAAGTTGTAGCAGGACTTCCCTACTTTTATACTCCATCCCCCTTTGCAATAAAGGCCAACATTCGATTTGCCTTCCTAATTATTTGCTGCGCCTGCATTTAATTTCGCCCACTTTGTTCCTGGCCCGCTGAGTTCCGACCACCGGCACCACTTTGAATGAACATATCACGGCACTCACGCAGCAGATCGAAGCGCTTTACACAGCGTTAGACTCGGCTTCGCTTGCCCATTCGAACGACACCTCGGCTGACGTGTTTCATGTACAAGGACCACCAGATCCCTCTGTACCGCAGCATTTTGTAATCTCTCTCCATTTAAATAATAATTTGCTTTTTTATTCTTCCTACCAAAGTGGATAATCTCACATTTTACCACATTATACTCCATCTGCCAGATTTTTGCCCACTCACTTAACCTATCTATATCCCTTTGCAGACTCCTTGTGTCCTCCTCACAACTTGCTTTCCCGCCTATCTTTGTATCATCAGCAAATGTGGCAACAGTACACACGGTCCCTGATCAGCTGATCTCGGCTGTGACACCAGGTGTAACATTACCATTTCTCTCTGAGCTCCAGGCACATGTTACAGGAAAAAAATGGCCCAGGTGCAGTGTAATAATTTTTACTTTATTTAATGCTCATCAAAAAATCGAACACTTTGCATTTCAAGCACACACAGATTTATCAAACACTCCCAGGGCAGGTACAGCATGGGTTAGATACAGAGTAAAGCTCCTTCGACACTGTCCCATCAAACACTCCCAGGGCAGGTACAGCACAGGTTAGATACAGAGTAAAGCTCCCTCTGCACTGTCCCATCAAACACTCCCAGGGCAGGTACAGCTCGGGTTAGATACAGAGTAAAGCTCCCTCTACACTGTCCCATCAAACACTCCCAGGGCAGGTACAGCATGGGTTAGATACAGAGTAAAGCTCCTTCGACACTGTCCCATCAAACACTCCCAGGGCAGGTACAGCATGGGTTAGATACAGAGTAAAGCTCCTTCGACACTGTCCCATCAAACACTCCCAGGGCAGGTACAGCACGGGTTAGATACAGAGTAAAGCTCCTTCAACACTGTCCCATCAAACACTCCCAGGGCAGGTACAGCACAGGTTAGATACAGAGTAAAGCTCCCTCTGCACTGTCCCATCAAACACTCCCAGGGCAGGTACAGCTCGGGTTAGATACAGAGTAAAGCTCCCTCTACACTGTCCCATCAAACACTCCCAGGGCAGGCACAGCACGGGTTAAATACAGAGTAAAGCTCCCTCTGCACTGTCCCATCAAACACTCCCAGGGCAGGTACAGCTCGGGTTAGATACAGAGTAAAGCTCCCTCTACACTGTCCCATCAAACACTCCCAGGGCAGGTACAGCACGGGTTAGATACAGAGTAAAGCTCCCTCGACACTGTCCCATCAAACACTCCCAGGGCAGGTACAGCACGGGTTAGATACAGAGTAAAGCTCCCTCTACACTGTCCCATCAAACACTCCCAGGGCAGGTACAGCACGGATTAGATACAGAGTAAAGCTCCCTCTACACTGTCCCATCAAACACTCCTAGGGCAAGTACAGCACAGGTTAGATACAGAGTAAAGCTTCCTCTACACGGTCCCTTCATACCCCAGTCCCACCCTCTGTAGTGTGCCCCATGTTTGTTTCACTGGGAAGCTTGAAGGAACAGAAGGTTTTCATTCCATCGACCTTGCACTGGAACTCAGGCCGTCTCCATGAGTGGCATGCCTCCTCTTACCTACATTATTTTGCTGCAGAGATCAGTCGGGAAGCCCACCAACTTCAGTCTACTCCAATAGACAGCACATATGCGAGACTGTTACATTCGGGCTAAAATAGGATTTATTTGGAGCAAAATAATTATACAGAAGCAGAAAGCCACAGCAACGAAATTACAATGTATGTCTTGCCCAATACAAGATCTGTTTTAAAACAAGGTTCAATCTGGCCTCCCGCTGATTATACTCAAAAGCTTCCAACTGAGTTACTGACTAACAGGAAATGATCGGCTAGGCTGACCTCACATGAACCCCTTGTCCATTCCCTCCCCTGGCTTAAGGCAGTGCAGAGCAGGCAACTGGGAGTGACACTGTTCCTCAGTTACAAGTCTCTCCGTACTTTGATGCTAAAGCATTCTTAATTAATTTGTCTCAATCGTCAGGCAATGAAGACACAGCCCACTCCCCATACCTCAGTAGATAAAGGTCTGAGCAGCAGTCTCCTACCATCTGCTGTCCCTTTCACTTTTGACGCCTGACCTCTTAAAACAAGCTTGCTCAATATCTGCCTTGGCTCGGTGCTAGTACTCTTCCCTCTGAGGTAGAGGCTGGAGTGACGGTTATACTCACAGCGCATAATCTAAGCCGACACTCCCAGTGCGGCACTGAGGGAGCGCTGCACTGTCGGAGGTGCGGCACTGAGGGAGCGCTGCACTGTCGGAGGGGCAGTACCGAGGGAGCGCTGCACTGTCGGAGGTGCGGCACTGAGGGAGCGCTGCACTGTCGGAGGGGCAGTACTGAGGGAGTGCTGCACTGTCGGAGGGGCAGTACTGAGGGAGCGCTGCACTGTCGGAGGTGCTGTCTTTCGGATGAAACGTTAAACCGAGGCCCCGTCTGCTCTCTCAGGTGGATGCCAGAGATCCCTCGACCACTATTTCTAAGAGCAGGGCAGTTCTCCTCGGTGTCCTGGTCCAATTTTTATTCCTCAAACAACATTACTAAAAACAGATAATCTAGTCATTTATCACATTGCAGTTTGTGGGATCTTGCTGTGTGCAAATTGGCTGCTGTGTTTCCTACATTACAACAGCGTCTACTCTTCACAAGTACTTCATTGGCTGCAAAGCGCTTTGGGATGTCCTGAGCTGGTGAAAGGCGCTATATAGATGCAAGTCTATAAAGGTAATTGGGCAGATTTGCAACAGGTGTGAAACTGATGTTTCAGACCAACCGCCCTTAAAGAAACCGCCCGGAATTCATTCCGTTGGCAGCATCAGATACGGGCATAACAGATATCAGACACCCTTGATACTGGATATTATGGGACAGTTCACCTGAGGAGAAACTGTTTTACGCAGCGAGTGGTTATGATCTGGAATTCACTGCCTGAAAGGGTGGTGGAGGCAGACTCAATCGTGGTTTTCAAAAGGGAGTTGGATAAATACCTGAAGGAAAAAAATTTGCAGGACTACGGGGAAAGGGCGGGAGTGGTCTTGCAGAGAGCCGGCATGGGCTCGACGGGCCGAATGGCCTCCTTCTGTGCTGTAACCATTCTGAGGCCATTTGGCCCATCGAGTCTGCGCCGGCTCTCGAAGAGCAATCCAGTTAGTCCCACTCCCCGCTCTTTCCCCATAGCCCTGCAATTTTTTCTCCTTCAAATATTTACCCAATTTCCTTTTGAAGGCTCCTATTGAATCTGAATCCACCGCTCTATCAGGCAGCGCATTCCCGATTCTAACCACTCGCTGCGTAAAAACCTTTTTTTCTCCTGTCGCCTCTGGTTCTTTTGTCAATCACATACGTTTAGCACTTTGTCCTTAGAATGTTGCAAAGCACTTTACAACCAATGATTTACTATGTGCAGTCACATTGCCCGTCTCTGCCCCTTCCTCAGCTGATCCACTACTGAAACCCTCTAGACTCGACTATTCCAACACACTCCTGGCTGGCCTCCCACATCCTACCCTACGTAAACTTGAGGTTTTCCAAAACTCAGCTGCCTGTGTCCTAACTCGCACCAAGTCCCGTTCACCCGCACACTGACCTACATTGGTTCCCGGTTAAGCAACTCGATTTTAAAATTCTCATCCTTGTTTTCAAATCCCTCCATGATTCGCCCCCCCCCACCCCAAGATATCTGCGCTCCTCTAATTCTGACCTCTTGAGGATCCTCGATTATAATCGCTCCACCATTGGTGGCCGTGCCTTCAGCTGCCTAGGCCTAGGCTCTGGAATTCCTTCCCAAAACCTCTCCGCCTCTAAGTCGCTCCTTAAAACCTACCTCTTTGACCAAGCGTTTGGTCATCTGCCCTAATTTCTCCTGATGTGGCTCGGTGTCAAATTTTGTTTTATACAGCTCCTGTGAAGCGCTTGGGACATTTTACTACGTTAAAGGCGCTATATAAATACAAGTTGTTGTTGTTGATATACAGGCAAGAGCAGCAGCCAATTTGTAAACAGCAAGATCCCAGAAACAACAAATGATATGAATGAAGATTTAATTTGTTTCTGGTGATGACATTGGGAGAATCACAGAAACCCCACAGTGCAGATAGAGGCCATTTCGGCCCATCGAGCCTGCACCGACACATATCCCACCCGATCCCCGTAACCCCTACACCAACACATATCCCACCCTATCCCTGTAACCCCACGTATTTAATCCCCCTAACACTAAGGGTCAATTTATCATAGCCAATCAACCTAACCCGCACATCTTTGGACTGTGGGAGGAAACCGGAGCACCCGGAGAAAACCCACGCAAACACGGGGAGAATGTGCAAACTCCACACAGACAGTCGCCCCAGGCCGGATTCGAACCCGGGTCTCTGGCGCTGTGAGGCAACAGTGCTAACCACTATGCCACCGTGCTGCCCCTGGGATCATGGGAACACACAGCACAGAAGGAATCCATTCAGCCACTCTTGCCTGTGCCAGTTCTCTGAAAGTGCTGTCCAATTAGTCCTATTTCCCTGCTCTTTCCCCACACCTTTTAAAAATGTTATTTTGCAAATATTTATCCATTTGCCTTTTAAGAGGTACTGTGGATTCTGTTTCTGGTAGGATAATCATATCTCCATGCTCTTCATAAAGAGCCACGTGAATTTTAAACACTGACCTGAATCAGCAGATCAGGATCTTGGCAAAACCTTTCATATAAAGCACAGCACCTCCGACAGTGCAGCACTCCCTCAGTACTGCCCCTCCGACAGTGCAGCACTCCCTCAGTACTGTCCCTCCGACAGTGCGGCGCTCCCTCAGTACTGTCCCTCCGACAGTGCAGCGCTCCCTCAGTACTGCTCCTCCGACAGTGCAGCGCTCCCTCAGTACTGCCCCTCCGACAGTGCGGCACTCTCTCAGTACTGCCCCGACAGCGCGGCGCTCCCTCAGTACTGCCCCTCCGACAGTGCAGCGCTCCCTCAGTACTGCTCCTCCGACAGTGCAGCGCTCCCTCAGTACTGCTCCTCTGACAGTGCAGCACTCCCTCAGTACTGCCCCTCCGACAGTGCAGCACTCCCTCAGTACTGCCCCTCCGACAGTGCAGCGCTCCCTCAGTACTGCCCCTCCGACAGTGCAGCGCTCCCTCAGTACTGCTCCTCTGACAGTGCAGCGCTCCCTCAGTACTGCCCCTCCGACAGTGCAGCGCTCCCTCAGTACTGCTCCTCCGACAGTGCAGCGCTCCCTCAGTACTGCCCCTCCGACAGTGCGGCGCTCCCTCAGTACTGCCCCTCCGACAGTGCGGCGCTCCCTCAGTACTGTCCCTCCGACAGTGCAGCGCTCCCTCAGTACTGCCCCGCCGACAGTGCAGCGCTCCCTCAGTACTGCCCCTCCAACAGTGCAGCGCTCCCTCAGTACTGCCCCTCCGACAGTGCAGCGCTCCCTCAGTACTGCCCCTCCGACAGTGCAGCGCTCCCTCAGTACTGCCCCTCCGACAGTGCAGCGCTCCCTCAGTACTGCGCTGGAGTGTGAGCCTGGATTATGAAACTTTGGTCCCTTAGAGGCTGAGACAGGAGAAATTATTATGGGGAATAAGGAAATGGCAGAAAAGTTAAACAAATATTTTGTATCTGTCTTCACAGTAGAAGACACAAAAAGCATACCAAAAATGGTGGGGAACCAAGGGTCTAATGAGGGTGAGAAACTTAACGTAATTAATAAAAGTAGAGAAAAAGTGCTAGAGAAACTAATGGGACTAAAAGTCGACAAATCCCTTGGACCTGACGGCCTACATCCTAGGGTTCTGAAAGAGGTTGAAGAGATAGTGGATGCATTGGTTTTGAGCTTCCAAAATTCCCTAGATTCTGGAACGGTCCCAGCGGATTGGAAGGTCGCAAATGTAACACCGCTATTCAAGAAAGGAGGGAGAGAAAAAATAGGGAACTACAGGCCAGTTAGCCTGACATCAGTCATCGGGAAAATGCTGGAATCTATTGTTAAGGAAGTGGTATCAGGGCACTGAGAAAATCATAACATGATTAGGCAGAGTCAACATGGGTTTATGAAAGGGAAATCGTGTTTGACAAATTTATTAGAGTTTTTGAGGATGTAACTAGCAGGGTAGATAAAGGGGAACCAGTGGATGTAGTATATTTGGATTTCCAAAAGGCATTCGATAAGGTGCCACATAAAAGGTTATAGGACAAGATTAGGGCCCATGGGGTTGGGGGTAATATAGTAGCATGGATAGAGGATTGGTTAATGGGCAGAAAACAGAGAGTAGGGATAAACGGATCTTGTTCAGGTTGGCAGGCTGTAACTAGTGGGTGCTGTAAGGATCAGTGTTGGGGCCTCAGTTATTTACAATCTATATTAATGACCCAGATGAAGGGACCGAGTGTAATGTATCCAAGTTTGCTGATGATCCAAAGCTAGGTGGGACAGTAAGCTGTGAGGAGAACACAGTCTGCAAAGGGATATAGATAGACTGAGTGAGTGGGCAGTAAGGTGGCAGATGGAGTATAATGTGGGGAAATGTGAGGTTATTCACTTTGGTAGGAAGAAGAGAAAAACAGAATCTTTTTAAAATGGTGAGAAACTTTCAAATGTTGATGTTCAGAGAGATTTGGGTGTCCTCGTGCAAGAAACACAGAAAGCTAGCATGCAGGTACAGCAAGCAATAAGGAAGGCAAATGGCATGTTGGCCTTTATTGCAAGGGGGTTGGAGTATAAGAGTAAGGAAGTCTTGCTCCAATTGTACAGGGCCTTGGTGAGACCACACCTGGAGTACTGGGCACAGTTCTGGTCTCCTTATCTAAGGGAGGATATACTTGCCTTGGAGGCGGTGCAACGAAGGTTCACTAGAGGGGTGTTCTACGCGGAGTGAACACTCGTAAAGCTGCTGGACCGGATAGCATCCCTGGACGGGTACTCAAGGAATGTGCTGATCAGCTGGCTGATGTCTTCACCGCCATCTTCAATCTGTCATTGGCCCAGGCAGTAGTCCCTACATGCTTCAGGACCGCTACCATTATTCCTGTGCCAAAACAAACGGCTGTGACGTGCCTGAACGACTATCGACCTGTCGCACTCACACCCATCATAATGAAGTGTTTCGAGAGACTGGTCCTGGCTCACATCAAAGCCAGTGTTCCCGCCTCTCTTGACCAACACCAGTTTGCCTATCGTGCAAACAGATCAACGGAGGATGCAATCACAACTGCTCTACACTCTGCACTGAATCACTTAGATGGTAAGGAGACCTACATCAGAATGCTGTTCATAGACTACAGCTCAGCATTCAACACTATTGTCCCCAACAAGCTGGCCACCAAACTCCAAACCCTTGGCCTGAACACTTCCCTCTGCAACTGGACCCTGGACTTCCTAACAAACAGACCCTAGTCTGTCAAATTAGGTAACCACACCTCCCCCCCACTGACCCTGAACACGGGGGCCCCACAAGGATGTGTGCTGAGCCCCCTCCTCTACTCCCTCTTCACCCACGACTGTGTGGCTGGTCATGGTTCCAACACCATCATCAAGTTTGCGGATGATACCACGGTAGTAGGCCAGATCACCAACAACGATGAGTCAGCCTACAGGGAGGAGGTCCAGCATCTCGTGAAGTGGTGCGCCGATAACAACCTGGCCCTCAACGTCAAGAAAACCAAAGAAATCATTGTGGACTTCAGGAAGTCTAAAGGCGGAAGTCACACCCCCATCCACATCAATGGGGCTGTGGTGGAAAGGGTGGACAGCTTTAAGTTCCTCGGAGTCCACATCACGGAAGACCTCTCCTGGTCCCTCAATACCTCCTCTCTGGTGAAGAAGGCCCAGCAGCGCCTATATTTCCTAAGGAGGCTGAAGGGATGTAACCTGTCACCCCTGATCCTCTCTAACTTTTACCGCTGCACAATAGAGAGCATCCTGACGAACTGTATCACAGTATGGTATGGCAGCTGTAGCTACGATGACCGGAAAGCCCCGCAGCGGGTAGTCAAAACTGCCCAACGCATTACCGGCACCCGGCTACCGACCATAGAGCACATATACCAGAAACGCTGTTTACGGAGGTCACGGTCCATCATCAAAGACCCTACCCACCCCAGCCACAGTCTGTTTGCCCTCCTGCCATCTGGGAGACGCTACAGATGCATTCGCACCCGTACGACCAGATTTAGGAACAGCTTCTTTCCCAGGGCTGTCATCCTACTGAACTCCACAAATAAACTCTAAAGCCTGCACATCTGCCAATGCACTTTATTATGTTTATGTTAATGTATTACAAGCCAGATGTATGTTGAATGTTTAAATGTCTTAATCTAAGTGTACACTCTCGGAAGCCGCAAGCCTACATTTCGTTGTACTGCACTTGTGCACTAACAATGACAATAAAAAGTTGATTTGATTTGATTTTTTGATTTGAGATTGATTCCTGGGATGAGAGGGCTGTCCTATGAGGAGAGATTGTGTAGAATGGGCCGATACTCTCTGGAGTTTAGAAGAATGAGAGGTGATCTCATTGAAACATACAAGATTCTGAGGGGGATTGACAGGGTAGATGCTGAGAGGTTGTTTCCCCCTGGCTGGGGAGTCCAGAACGAGGGGGCAGAGTCTCAGGATAAGGGGTCGGCCATTTAAGACTGAGATGAGGAGAAATTTCTTCACTCAGGATTGTGAATCTTTGGAATTCTCTGCCCCAGAGGGCTGTGGATGCTGAGTCGTTGAGTATATTCAAGGCTGAGATCGATAGATTTTTGGATTCTAGGGGAATCGAGGGATATGGAGATCGGGCGGGAAAGTGGAGTTGAGGTCGATGATCAGCCATGATCTTATTGAATGGCGGAGCAGGCTCGAGGGGCCGAATGGCCGACTCCTGCTCCTATGTTCTTATTAGGCACTCAGTTTCTGGAGTGGGGCTTCAACCCACGACCTTCTGACCCAGAGGGGAGAGTGCGACCCACTGAGCCAAACTGACACTTTCAGATATATAAACATGTTCAGGGCAGGGGATTTCCTTATTTTGGGGCATGAAAATTCGTCTTTCGTGAAACCTTGGGCTGGGGGTGGGGAGGGAGGTTGGGGGTCCTCAGGAGAATTTAATCCCATAAACCTAGGTGGGATTTGAACTGAGGTGGAAGGGGCCGTATTTAAACCAATTTCCCCCCAACTTCTCTTTAGGCAAAACTGTTCATGTTTTATCACCAAGAATTATAGAATTTACAGCCAAGAAACAGGCCATTCGGCCCAACTGGTCTCTGCTGGCGGTTATACTCCGCACGAGCCTCCTCCCACCCTAATTACCTCTCCCCGTCCTGTCCCAATATGCTTCCTCTCTCAAAAAAGCAACATGTTATACATGCATAATACATACACAATACATTGTGTAAACATGATTCCTCAAACGTTATGTGACCGTTTACATCACGGGAGATCTGTAACCGTTCCTGGGTAACAAGCAGAGAAATCCATGTGTTCACTTCACACCAATCTGTCGAAAAGGCCACTTTGAATTTTTCATTGAAACATTTTTCTCAGGCATTTTCTTGAAGAGTAGTTCCCCCGCGTTTGAAGAGCAGGAATATTAAACGCGGCGCAAGGTATCCCAGTGAGTATTTCACGGAACTACTCTTCGCCTGCCAACACCGGGTTCTGTTGCTGTAATGCTGGCAAGACTGCTCTGGTGTGGAACTCTTCCAGCTTATCCACGGTTTTTTCCCAGAACTCTCCGTCATATTTCACCGGGACCACGACGGTCTCACGGTCGGTGTGGACCACAAGGTCGGCCTTCTGGAGGCCGGTGACCGCCAGCTGGCACTGAATCTGGGTGAAGTAGGCATGATCCTTCTTCAGCTGAAGATCGCCTTCGTGACGCTCCAGGCAGAAGGCCCTGTCTTCACAAGCCTTGTTGATGGTGTGGTTCCTGTGCTTGTAGGGGCATTTGACCTCCACCAGGCCGATGGTATCTCCTGTTGCCTTGTCGACCACTAGCCCATCAGGACTGGCGGCCAACCAGCTCTTCGCCGGGTCTACGATCAATCCACATGGTTTGACGGATATTTTTCGCCCGGAGTCCCCGGAATTCGCTAACTCATATTTTTCAATGGCAACGGGCTCCTGATCGACCCCCCATTTCATCGCGGGCGTCGAAACATTTGAGCCCTGGCCCACGATGGACTTCAGGTAGGACTGCGGGACCTCGGTGCTTTTCCCATTCACAAACTTGCAGTGGGAAACCTTGTGCGCGTTCGAGGCAGTGATCCGGTTTCTGCGCTGTTCGAACCAGACCGGGTTTTGCTTTTGTCCGCGGGTCACTTCCTCGATCTCCGCTGCCTTCTGCTGGCTGATCTTCTCCAGGTGTGGGGCAATGCTGGGTTGACTCTTTTGGCCAGGCTGTTTTTTGGAGCCTGTCGCTTTGCCCAATGCCTTGGACCCAGGGCTGGCGTTACCAGCAGCCAGGGTGGGTTGTGTGGCACCAGGACTGCTACTCTCTGCTTCTCTGGTAGTCGTCTTGCCGGATCTCTGGGCTTCAGCGGTTCTGGATCTAGTGGTTGGGTTTGGAGGTCTTCCTGCACTTGACGGTCTGGCTGAGCTGAGACCACCACCTTTTGCCCTCGCTCCCTGGCTTCTAGACCCCGAGGCCCGCGGACCGGCTGCTTCAGTCCCAGGAAGCCGAGCTCCCTCCTGAGGCACAGGTTGGCTCGGGTTAGCTCCCTGCTTTTTCCCACGATTCGCAGCTCTTCCTGCCATTTGGAGAATGTTTGGCTCAGGTTAAAGATTCTGGAAACAAAAACACCAATTTAAAAAAACTTAAAAATTAAACCAATTTTGTATCAGTCACAAGAACCATGTGAGACGGTGCAAATCAGAGCAACCAAGGAGAATGTGATACAGCAATAGAAACATAGAAGATAGGAGCAGGAGTAGGCCATTCGGCCCCTCGAGTCTGCTCCGCCATTCAATGAGATCATGGCTGATCATCCAAATTCAGTACCCTGTCCCTGCCTTCTCCCCATATCCCTTGATCCCTTTAGCCTTAAGAAATATATCTAACTCCTTCTTGAATATATTTAATGAATTGGCCTCCACTGCCTTCTGTGGTAGAGAATTCCACAGGTTCACCACTCTCTGGGTGAAGAAATTCCTCCTCATCTCTGTCCTAAATGGCTTACCCCTTATCCTTAGACTGTGACCCCTGGTTCTGGAAATGATTCACAAACATGGAAAACAGAGAGTGTGAAGAGCGCAGACAAAAGTGACACCTTGGAGAGGGTCCGAGCGTCATGTTTCATTAGAGCAAAGAAGGTAAAGAGGAGATTGGATGTGGTGCGTGGTATGGCGGTGTACTAGTTATGTTACTGGACTAGTAATCCAGAGGCCTGGACTAATACAACTTGTTGCATTTATATAGCGCCTTTAACGTAGTAACACGTCCCAAGGCGGTTCACAGGAGCGATTATCAAACAAAATTTGACACCGAGCCACAGGAGGAGATATTAGGACAGGTGACCAAAAGCTTGGTCAGAGAGGTAGGTTTTAAGGAGCGTCTTAAAGGAGGAAAGAGAGGCGGAGAGGTTTAGGCAGGGAATTCCAGAGCTTAGGGCCTCGGCAGCTGAAGGCACGGCCACCGAAGGTTGAACGATTATAATCAGGGATGCTCAAGAGGGCAGAATTAGAGGAGCGCAGATATCTCAGGGGTTGTGGGGCTGGAGGAGACGATAGAGATAGGAAGGGGCGAGGCCATGGAGAGATTTGAAAACAAGGATGAGAATTTTGAAATCGAGAAGTTGCTTAACCGAGAGCCAATGTAGGTCAATGAGCACAGGGGTGATGGGTGAACAGGACTTGGTGCAAGTTAGGACACGGGCAGCCGAGTTTTGGATCACCTCAATAGGGTGGAATGTGGGAGGCCAGCCAGGAGTGTGTTGGAATAGTCAAGTCTAGAGGTAACAAAGGCATGGATGAGGGTTTCAGCAGCGGATGAGCTGAGGCAAGGGCGGAGACGGGCGATGTTACGGAGGTGGAAGTAGGCGGTCTTTGTTATGCTGCGGATATGTGGTCGGAAGCTCATTTCAGGGTCAAATATGACACCAAGGTTGTGAACAGTGTGGTTCAGCCTCAGACAGATGTTGGGGAGAGGGATGGAGTCAGTGGCCAGGGAACGGAGTTTGTGGCGGGGACCGAAAACAATGGCTTCGGTCTTCCCAATATTTAATTTTAGAAAATTTTTGCTCATCCAGTTGGACAAGCTGTCTGACAATTAGAGACCGTGGAGGGGTCGAGAGAAGTAGTGGTGAGGTAGAGCTGGGTGTCGTCAGTGTACATGTGGAAACTGACGCTGTGTTTTCGGATGATGTCGCCGAGGGGCAACATGTAGATGAGAAATAGGAGGGGCCAAGGATCGATCCTTGGGGAACACCAGAGGTAACGATGCAGGAGAGGGAAGAGAAGTCGTTGCAGGTGATTCTCTGGCTAGGATTTGATAGATAAGAATGGAACCAGGCGAGTGCAGTCCCACCCAGCTGGACGACGGTGGAGAGGTGTTGGAGAAGGATGTCATTTGTGACTTTGACGAGAGCTGTTTTGGTACTGTGGCAGGGGCGGAAACCTGATTGGAGGGTTTAAAACACGGGTTGCTGGAAAGATGGGCATGGATTTGGGAGGCGACTTTGGAGAGGAAAGGGAGGTTGGGCATGGAGCGGTAGTTTGGAAGGACTGAGGGATCGAGGTTTGTTTTTTTGAGGAGCGGGGTGATGATGGCAGATTTGAGAGGGGGACAGTACCTAAGGAAAGAGAACCGTTAACAATATCAGTTAACATGGGAGCCAGAAAAGGAAGTTGGGTGGTCAGCAGTTTGGTGGGAATAGGGTCAAGGGAGCAGGAAGCGGGTCTCGTGGACAAGATGAGCGCGGAGAGGTCATGAGGGGAGATCGGAGAGAAACTGGAGAAAGATGGGTTCAGGGCGAGGGCAGGGGGGAACCTTAGAGGAAGTTTGGGCCGGTGGGCTAGGGGAAGGAAGGGAAGTGGCAGAGGCAGCTGAACGGATTGTCTCAATCTTAGAGACAAAGATGTCCATGAGCGCCTCACACTTGTTGCTGGAGGTGAGGGTGGAGGAGACAGGGGAGAGGGGTTTAAGAAGACTGTTAGCAGTAGAGAATAGAAGCCGGGGTTTATCTTTGCATTGCAGAATGATTCTGGAATAGTGAGCAGTTTTGGCAGACGAGAGCAGGGCCCGATAATGCTTTATGTTGGCCAGCCTGATCTGGTGGTGAATGAATAAACCAGTTGTCCGCCATATCCATTTAAACCTGTGTCCCTTAGACTTAAGGGAGCGAAGATGACGGCCGTACCCGGGGCAACGGCCAGGGTGAGAGAGGGTAATTGTTTTAATAGGGACTAGGGCATCGAAGGTGGTGGTGAGGGTGGAGAGCGATACAAGTGGTCAGAAATGGCCGTATCTACGATTGGCACGACGGGAGTAGTGAGGCCACGAGGGGGGGCAAGGTCGAGGGGGTGGCCGTGGATATGGGTTGGGGAATTTACACGGAGGGAGAGATTAAGGGAGGATAGGAGGCTAGTAAACTCAGAGGAGAGACAGCGTGATGAATTGAGATGGATGTTGAAATCACCGAGGATGAGAAGTCACTCCGTCATAGAGTCAGAGTTATACCGCACAGAAAGAGGCCCTTCGGCCCATCGTGTCCACGCCGGCCATCAAACCCTGCCTATTCTAATTCCATTTTCCAGCACTTGGTCCGTAGCCTTGTATGCTATGGTGTTTCAAGTGCTCATCTAAATGCTTCTTGAATGTTGTGAGGGTTCCTGCCTCTACCACCCTTTCAGGCAGTGAGTTCCAGATTCCAACCACCCTCTGGGTGAAAAAGTTTTACCTCAAATCCCCTCTAAACGTCCTGCCCCTTACCTTTAATCTATGCCCCCTTGTTATTGACCCCTCTACTAAGGGGAAAAGTTCCTTTCTATCTATACTATCCATGCCCCTCATAATTTTGTACACCTCAATCAGATCCCCCCATAGCCTTCTCTGCTCCAAGGAAAACAACCCCAGCCTGTCCAGTCTCTCTTCATAGCTGAAGCGCTCCAGCCCAGGTAACATCCTGGTGAATCTCCTCTGCACCCTCTCCAATGCAATCACATCCTTCCTATAGTGTGGCGACCAGAACTGCACACAGTATTCCAGCTGTAGCCTAACCAGGGTTTTGTACAGCTCCATCATAACCTCCCTGCTCTTATATTCTATGCCTCGGCTAATGAAAGCAGGTATCCCATATGCCTTTTTAACCACCTTATCTACCGGTCCTGCTGCCTTCAGGGATCTATGTACATGCACACCAAGGTCCCTCTGATCCTCTGTCCTTCCTAGGGTCCTACCATTCATTGTGTATTCCCTTGCCTTGTTAGTCCTCCCAAAATGCAGCACCTCGCACTTTTCAGGGTTAAATTACATTTGCCACTGTTCTGCCCATCTGACCAACCCATCTATATCGTCCTGTAGCCTGAGGCTTCCTCCTTGCTATTTACCACTCCACCAATTTTCGTGTCATTTGCGAACTTACTGATCATACCTCATACATTCGTATCTAAATCATTAATGTACACTACAAACAGCTAGGGACCCAGCGCCGATCCCTGCAGTACACTACTGGACACAGGCTTCCAGTCACAAAAACAACCTTCCACCATCACCCTCTGCCTCCTGCCACTAAGCCAATTTTGGATCCAATGTGCCAAATTGCCCTGGATCCCATGGGCTCTTACCTTCTTGACCAGTCTCCCATGCGGGACTTTGTCAAAATCCTTACTGAAGTCCATGTAGACTACATCAACTGCACTGCCCTCATCCACACACCTAGTCACCCCCTCGAAAAATTCAATCAAATTGGTCAGACATGATCTCCCCCTGACAAAGCCATGCTGACTATCCCTGATTAATCCTTGCCTCTCCAAGTGGAGACTAATTCTGTCCCTCAGAATTTTTTCCAATAATTTCCCTACCTCTGATGTTAGGCTCACTGGCCTGTTATTCCCTGGTTTATCCCTACTATCCTTCTTGAATAATGGTACTACGTTAGCTGTCCTCCAGTCCTCTGGCACCTCCCCTGTGGCCAGAGAGGTTCTGAAAATTTGTGTCAGAGCCCCTGCAATCTCCTCCCTTGCCTCACACAGCAGCCTGGGATACATCTCGTCTGGGCCTGGGGATTTATCCACTTTTAAGCTTGCTAAAACCGCTAGTACCTCCTCCCTCTCAATACTAATTTGTTCAAGTATATCACAATCCCCCTGCCTGATTTCTATGCCTACATCGTCCTTCTCCATAGTGAACACAGATGCAAAATATACATTTAAAACCTCACCTACATCTTCCGGCTCTACACACAGATTGCCACTTTGGTCCCTAATGGGCCCTACTCTTTCCCTGGTTATCCTCTTGCCCTTAATATACTTATAAATCACTCAGCGCAGAGGCTGAGGGAGGAGAGCAGTGAAGATAGCTCGGTAATATAATTTTATGGTACTTGGTCGGGCGATAGAGAACGAAAACTTTAAATGAGAGGCGAGAGGGGTGGAACAAGGTGAGATGTTCAAAGCAGGAGAAAGTGCCGGAAGAGTCGGGGGACAGACCAAGGTGTGATTTGGTGATTGAGAGCCACACCGCCACCACGGCGGTCTGAGTGGGGCAAGTGGTGGAAGGTCTCGCCAGGCGGGGAGGCTTCATTTAAGGGTAAGGTGTCATCACCCCTCAACCAAATGGACATTCTGGAGGGAGATGCCGAGAGGATCGGTGATAGCTGATCCACTGCCAGCATCCACTGGGTCAGCGCTGGGAGGGATGAGCTGGATTTGGAGGAGATTGGCCAGATTAGCCCCCACCGTCACGCAGGTCGTCGAGAGAGTAGGATGGGACAGTTGGGGTTGCTGCTCGTAAGGAGGCAGCGACGAGTGCCTCGACGGGCCCTTCAGAGGATGCCAAGAGAGGCAGAGAGGGAAGCTGTGGGCTTATCGAAGAGGGAGTCAAGCCTGGGACAGCGGCAGGAGAGCAGGAAGGTGGAAGAGTAATGAAGGATCGGGGTAGGGATTTGAGGGCAGAGTGTCCGAGAGAGGAGAGATGAAAGGAGGCATGACGACAGGAGAGAGCGGTCCGGGAGGGATAGAGAGAAAAGGAAACGGTGGGAGAAAAAAGTGGAAATAGAAGTGAATGGCTTGGGTCCAGAGCGACAGACACAGTGCGCACGTGAATGGAAACAGGGAAAAACTCAGGTTACATAGGGCTGGTTATACGGTAATTAATTAATTAATGGGATACATATTTCCTGGGAGTAGCAGGGATTAGGTTGGAGACAATATGGAGACCAGAGTTAAAGTCAGAGACCCCGTGGAGGGATAAAGTTAATGTAGGCAGGATGGAGTCAGCACGGAGCATCGACGAACCGTTGTCCAAGTTCGGAGACAGGTGTAGCAGGCGAGTGAAGTCCAGAAGCTATGTGAAGGGTAGCGAGTTCGAGGATGGAGGTTGTTGCTGTTGGAATGAGAATCGGGAGCGGTGCAGAAGATGATGGCGAAATTGACGCAAGTTGGAGGTCACCGTAGATCAAAAGCGGCGGAGAAAAAATAAAACCACAAGCCAGTGACCAACAAAGCTGAAAAACCAGTAAATTGAGTCACCAGACAGCAGCGAAACAGCAGCTGTTAGCCAGAAACCAACAAAGCTGAAAAACCAGTAGAACCAGTTCAGCAGAGAGACGGACGCAGTATAAAAGTTATTAAAAAAAAATTTTAGCAGCAGAATCAGAGACACAGCAGATGAGTCTGATAGTGTAACCCAGTGTAGTCCAAGCGGAAATGTAGTCTAGATGTCCAGAGAAGCCCAGGAGTTCAGAAACCAAGTTGAGAAAAGAATTCAGCAGCTGAGTGAGAAGCAGGGGTGGGGGGTGGGTAATGGCGGTTTAAAAGTTTATTTGTACTTGTAATTAGAGCTAAAAATGCACCAACTGATGGAGCCAGGGGAACTTGAACAGTGGAAGCGAGGAGATTTGGTAGAGAAAGGGCAAAGGATGGCAGAGATTCCCATGGATAGAGATGAACAATGAGGAGCTCACCTATGGAGCAGTCATCCTTACAGCAGCCATTTTGAGGTATGGATGAGGGTTTCGGCAGCCAATGAGCTGAGGCAGGGGCGGAGATGGACGATGTTATGGAGGTGGAAGTAGGAGGTCTTATAATCAGTCAGAAGTTCAGCTCAGGACGCCCCAACGCACATTACAGCCAATGAAGTACTTTCTTGAAGTGTGGTCACTGTGGTAATGTAGACAACGCGGCAGCCAATTTGCGCACAGCAAGCTCCCACAAACAGCAATGTGATAGTGACCAAATGCTTAGGAACAAGAATAGGCCATTCAGCCCCTTGAGCCTGTTTTGCCATTTAATGAGACTGTGACTGATCTGTATCCTAACTCCATCCACCTGCCTTGGCTCCATATCCCTTAATATCCTTGTCTAGTAAAAATCTATTGATCTTGGATTTAAAGTTATTAATTGAGCCCCAGCATCTACTGCTTTTTGTGGAAGAGGGTTCCGCACATCTACCACCCTTTGTGTGAAGAAGTGTTTCCTAACTTCTCTCCTGAATGGCCTGGCTCTGATTCGAAGGTTCTGTCCCCCTGCCCGAGACTCCCCCACCAGTGGAAGAAGTTTCTCTCCAGCCACCCGATCAATTCCTTTCAAAATTCTAATAACCCCAATCAAATCGCCCCTTAACCTTCTATATTCCAGGGAATACAAGCCTAGTTAATGTAATCGCTCCTCATAATCTAACCCTTGGAGTTTCAGTTATGTTGGTTCTGGGATAAATATTGGCCCAGGACATTGAAAGAGATTGCGTACCTGAGCCGTACAAACTAGGAAGATCTTGGGATGAAAACCTGGCCTATTGGGGGCAATATGTAACGCACCTCAGAACCCTTAGGCTCTGGGGGAAGAAGATAAAGAATCTGCTGGGGTCCGTGCTCCGGATGCTGTTCGGTCAGTGACAGAGCTGGGAATAAAAGCTTGGCCAATGACTCAAGGTCGGAGGTCAATACTAATTATTTAATTGAATCATAGAATACAGCACAGGAGGAGGCCACCTTAAATCTGTGTCCTCTGGTTACCGACCCTCCTGCCACTGGAAACAGTTTCTCCCGATCTGCTGTATTGAAACCATTCATGACTTTGAACACCTCGATCAAATCTCCCCCTTATCCTTCTCTGCTCTAAGGAGAACAATCCCAGCTTCTCCAGTCTATCCAAATAACTGAAGTCCCTCATCCCTGGAACCATTCTAGTAAATCTCCTCTGCATCCTCTCCAAGGCCTTGACATCCTTCCTAAAGTGCGGTGCCCAGAATTGGACACAATACTCCAGCTGAGGCCTAACCAGTGTTTTATAAAGGTTTAGCATAACTAACTTGCGTTTGTACTCTGTGCCTCTATTAATAAAGCCAAGGATCCCGTGTGCTTTTTTAACAGCCTTCTCACCTTGTCCCGCCACCTTCAATGCTTTGTGTACGTCCACCCCCAGGTCTCTCTGTTCCTGCATCCCTTTTAAAATTGTACCATTTAGTTTATATTGCCTCTCCTCATTCTTCCTACTAAAATGCATCACTTCATACATTTCTGCATTAAATTTAATCTGCCATGTGTCTGCCCATTTCACCAGTCTGTCTATGTCCTCCTGGTCTGTTACTATCCTCCTCATTGTTTACTACATTTCCGAGTTTCGTGTCATCTGCAAACTTTCAAAATTCTCACCCTTATTTTCAAATCTCTCCATGGCCTCGCCCCTTCCTATCTCTCTAATCTCCTCCAGCCCCACAACTCCGAGATATCTGCGCTCCTCTAATTTTGCCCTCTTGAGCATCCTCGATTATAATCGCTAGGGTTGCAAAGGGGTGGAAAGTTTCCGGTAAATTTCCGGAAATTCTCCACGGGAAGTTTAGCTTGGGAATTTGGCCCAAAAAAGCATATGCTAGCATAATATTGTTTCTTTTGTATTTCTTTCTTTTTTTTCCACAGGTCCTCTCTTAAAATTACTAACAGAGATGGAATCTTAATTATTAAGGAATTTCTTAATCAATATATGTTTATCTTCTTACTTGGCTTGTTTTAATAATTACAAGTTTTGCGTGTGACTGTGAACAAATGTGTCCTGATTGGTTGGATGAGTGGATCAGTGATTAGCTCCCTCTATTTGTAATATTTGCATATCAAATTGTGATTGGCCTGCAGGCATCTGTAAGACTGCTATAGTTTTTTAAAGATCCAGGTTAGGGGTCCTGAGGGAAGTCATTTTGTTTTCTGCTGATGTTGTGATGATGCAGTAAGTAAATCAGACTTTATACCAAATAAACCAGTTACTTGTTGAACTCTGTTGTCCTTCAATTTAAAATATACAAAATAATACACTATTGGTGATGTAGCGTCGTGTGTGTACAGGTCATGCTTCCATCACATGGAGCATCAGCAAAAATGTACTCACCCTGTTGCAATCGTGCTGATCGACCGCAGTTCGACACAGAGATGAATGCCCTTTATTTCTCTGCATAGAACAATGCCACGTTTACCGTCGGATGTGTGGAAGCATTTTACCCCAGGCATTAAAGATGGAAAGACTGTGTACATGTGCAAACACTGTAGAAAGCCATATGTAAAGAATCACAAAGATGCAGCAGCATTTATCCAAATGCAACAACTTCACTCAAAGCTCACAGCAGTCAGCCCAGAGTTCCTCTGCTTCCATTCAAGAAGATGATGGTTCTCATTCAGCATCAGGCTCCTTATCATCAGCAACTCCTGGCCCACTTGGAAGGTTCTTTGATACAATGGATAACCATAGCCAGAAGAATGCAGATGAGTGCCTTGCTCGAGCTGTATATGCAACAGGCTCACCCCTCATGCTCACAGCCAATGTATACTGGAAGAGATTTTTCAATGTTATTCGCCCTGCATACTGTCCTCCCACCAGACATGCTTTGTCTACTTATTTGCTGGAGGCTGAGTATAACAGAGTCCAAGGAAAGCTCAAAGAAACAATAGCGATGGCAAACTGTGTTGCAGTTATCTCAGATGTCAGAGAATCAGGAGGAGCAATGAGGAGTAGAAGACTCCTCTAGGGGGGTCAATAACAAGGGGGCATAGATTCAGGGTAAGGGGCAGGAGATTTAGAGGGGATTTGAGGAGCAACTTCTTCACCCAGAGGGTGGTTGGAATGTGGAACTCAATGCCTGAAAGGGTGGTAGAGGCAGGAACCCTCACAACATTCAAGAAGCATTTGGATGAGCACTTGAAATGCCATTGCATACAAGGCTATGGACCAAATGCTGGAAAATGGGATTAGACTGGACAGGGATGGATGGGCGGCGCAGACACGATGGGCCGAAGGGCCTCTTTCTGTGCTGTAAAACTCTATGACTCTAAGGGACAAAATAAGGACAAATTACAGGCTAAATAAGCTGACGCTCTTTATTTTAGATGGGTCTTTTTTGTAGGGGTTCAATAAAGTTCAAAATTATAACCTAAATAAAGCTTTGAAAGCCTGTTTTTATTTGTATGGAACAGTAAGTCTATTTTGACGACAAAGATAATATAAGGGTCAGAGACAAAAACCATCAGTGTGCAAAAAATCTCAAAATTCCCAAAAATTCCCATGGAAAGTTTCCTCTTTTAAAAATTCCCAGAATTTTGCAACCCTAATAATCGCTCAACTATTGGTGGCCGTGCCTTCTGCTGCCTGGGCCCCAAGCTCTGGAATTCCCTGCCTAAAACTTGTCCGCCTCGCTGCCTCTCTTTCCTCCTTTAAGACTCTCCTTAAAACCTACCTCTTTGACCAAGCTTTTGGTCACCTGCCCTAATTTATCCTTATGTGGATCGGTGTCAAATTTTTTGACTTAAAATACTCCTGTGCAGCGTCTTGGGACGTTTTACTACGTTAAAGGTGCTATATAAATACAAGTTGTTGTTGTTGTTTGAAATGACGTCCTGTATACCCAAGTCCAGGTCATTAATATCTATCAAAAGGAGCCGTGGTCCTAATACCAACCCCTGGGGAACACCACTGTACACTTCCCTCCAGTCTGAAAGACAACCGTTCACCACTACTCTCTGTAATGATCAGTAACCTGTCATTCTGGAATGGTACACTAGGTGGTGCTGTATGTATATAAAAGAGTGGGCTACCCACGATGCACTAGGCCACCCACAAGGCAGCAGTCAAGATGGAGGCCTCTACGAATACTGTACCTAGTCCACATGTGCTCAATAAAAAGTGTCTAGCAAAAGCTAGCTGTTCTTAATAAAAACGACTAGTTATTAATGAACATAACATGGTACCAGGATTGGTAAGATCTGCTGAATATTGTGCAACGCGACATGGAGAATTTGAAGCCACCAGAGCGTTTGAAACTCACAAGAACTGTCTACTACAATTGGCAGACTTTTAAACAACAATTCGAACTCTACATTGCTGCCATCGGGTACAGTACGAAGCCAGACGCAAGGAAAATAGCGTTGCTGCTCATGGTTGCAGGCCCACAGGCGATAGAGGTATTTAATACATTTGTATTTAATCCAGAGAACAGAGAAAAATTAGACGATATGATAAAGAAGTTTGATACATTGTTCTCCCAAAAAGAATGAAACCTATGAGAGGTACATCTTCCGTTCTCGGACACAGCAGCAAAATGAGACTTTTGATAGCTTTTTGACTGATCTGAAACTGAAAGCACAGACATGTAATTTCTCTGAGCTGAAAGCATCCATGATTCGTGACCAGATTGTGTTTGGTATTCATGATTAAAAAAAAGTCAGGGAACGTCTGTTGTTGAGAGAAACCGAACTAACATTGGAAATTGCTGTGAAAATATGCCAAGCTAGCGAGCTAGCTCAAAAGCATGCCAAGACTTTGTGAAATCAATGATGATGCGATTGCAGTAAGTGCTGCTGTCGGTGCTGTGTCCTACAAGGGGAAGAAACATGGGCAGAACAGAAGTGAAAAGCAATCGGAGGAAGGAATTTCTAATTGTAAATGCTGTGGTTACAAACACCAGTTAAAACAATGTCCAGCGTTTGAAAAAAAAATGTGCACAAAATGTCATGGAAAGAATCACTTTGCCAAACAATGCTTTTCAAAAGTAAAAACTAAGAAAGGGCAACGAGTTAATGTAATTGAGGACACTGATTTAAGTGAGACATGTTTTGTAGGAATGGTGTCATGTGACAATATCAAAAAGGGATACAGAAAATGTGCAGCCCTCAGGAATTAACAATGCTGAACATAAAGTTAATGCAGTAAAAGAGGACAAATGGGTGATCCCACTGCAGGTAAATGGAGCATTAGTTACATTGAAACTAGACACTGGGGCAAAAGCAAACTTAATCAGTATGAGTGACATTAACAATATGAAAGAAAAGCCCAAAATACAGAAAAAGTCAGTACTACTGAAGGACTATAATGGACAGAAAATAGATAGCTTAGGTGTATGCAGACTTAAAGTGACAGTCAAAGACAAAGTGCATCATCTCATGTTTTCTGTTGTGGCTGAAGGACTTGATTCACTACTGGGTGACAAAGCTTGTGAGGACTTAGAACTGGTCAAGAGAGTCTACCGTATAAACTGTGCCATAAGCAGACCAGATGACTTGGTGGATTCTGTCGTGAATAATTTCCAGGATGTGTTCAAAGGATTTGGAGTTCAACCATTCACTTACAAGATCCAGCTAAAGGAGGATGCTCAGCCAGTGGTACATGCTCCACAAAAAGAGTTCCAGCACCCCTGCGTGACCGGCTCAAGAATGAATTGGACAGAATGACCACACTAGGAGTCATCAGGAAAGTCGAAGAGCCAACAGACTGGGTTAACTTCATGGTATGTGTAAAGAAAAAGAACAATGATCTAAGAATATGCATGGATTCAAAGGACTTAAATGCAAACATAAAACGTGAACACTACCAGATTCCCAAGCGAGAAGAAATCACCAGTGAAATGTCAGGTGCCAGATACTTTACAAAGCTCGATGCCTCACAAGGATTTTGGCAACTAAAACTGGATGAAGAGAGCACCAAATACTGTACCTTCAACACACCATTTGGCAGGTATTGGTTCCTCAGAATGCCTTTCGGGATAATATCTGCATCTGAAATCTTTCATAGAGCGATGGAACACATAATTGAAGGTCTGGAAGGAGTTCGGGTCTATGTTGATGACATCATCATCTGGGGCTCCACACTGAAAGAACACAATGAGAGACTGACTAAAGTGCTACAGAGCATACGTCGGAATGGACTGAAGCTCAACAAAGCCAAGTGTCAGTTTGGCGTCCAGGAAGTCACTTTCCTAGGAGATAATCTATCTGGTAAAGGAATAGAGCCAGATATGGAAAAAGTAAACTCAAAATGCCCCGACCCACTGACAAAAAAGGAGTGCTACGCATCATGGGGATGATAAACTTCATTGGAAAGTTAATTCCTAACTTGTCAGCCAAGACAGCCTGTCTGCGAGACCTGCTACGTAAAACAAATGAGTTCGCATGGACAGAAAACACATCAGACTTACCTGTGCTGAGAAGATCCACACGTGAAGTAAAAAAGCCTGATAGACTTAATCTTTGAGTACAAAGAAAACTACATTGAAAATGTATTGACTGTTGAAGATGTTTATGTTGTTATTGATTGATACTGATTTTGTTTAACCTCAAAGAAAGGGGGATGTAATGATCAGTAACCTGTCATTCTGGAATGGTACACTAGGTGGTGCTGTATGTATATAAAAGTGTGGGCTACCCACAATGCACTAGGCCACCCACAAGGCAGCAGTCAAGATGGAGGCCTCTACAGATACTGCACCTAGTCCACATGTGCTCAATAAAGTGTCTAGCAAAAGCTAGCTGTTCTTAATAAAAACGACTAGTTATTAATGAACAGAACACTCTCTGCTTTCGGTCCCTTAGCCAATTATGTTGTTTGAATAGTTCAATAAGAACATAAGAATATAAGTAATAGGAGCAGGAGTCGGCCATTCAGCCCCTCGAGCCTGCTCCGTCATTCAATAAGATCTTGGCTGATCTTTTACCTCAACTCCACCTTCCCACACTATCCCCATATCCCTTGATTCCCTTAATATCCAAAAATCTATCGCTCTCTGTCTTGAATATACTAAACGACTGAACCACCACAGCCCTCTGGGGTAGAGAATTCCAAAGATTCACAACTCTGAGTGAAGAAATTTCTCCTCATCTTAGTCCTAAATGGCCGACCCCTTATTCCGAGACTGTGACCCCTGGTTCTAGACTCCCCAGCCAGGGAAAACATCCTCTCTGCATCTACCCTGTCAAGCCCTGTACGAATGCTTCAAGTCGCCTCTGTGTTTTCGGTGTCTCTCCCTCTCAATTAGCCCAACGGAGGAAGTGTTGAAACATTTCAGAAACGGGTACACAGGACAGTAGGATTGGAGGGTCGCCCCACGCCCGCCCGTGTAATCTTACCATCATTTCGATCTCCCCGTAGCGTGAGTTTACGCTCTGCTCATGTCTGACTGCTAACTTGGGAGGATCTAAGCTCCTCTGCTACTTTATGCTCGCCCCCTGGGCAGGATTTTGGCGGGTTCAGTTGTTAATCGGGCGGGTCGTGTCCCGCCCAGGCCCACCCATGGCTCTGCCCTATTAGTACAACTGAAAAATGTGTGTGTTTGGTATATTGGGGAGGGAAAGGAATCGGAACAGACTGTGTGCCCCACGTAGTGGAATAGCCAGTCAGCATTCCCTGTCTAGCTGCAAGTGAGGATTGGGTGAGGTGCTCGCAGGTCCCCCTACTGTGGGGCAAGAGAGAGGGAGTGGGACTGATTGGAGAGCTCTTTCAAAGAGCCGGCACAGGCACGATGGGTCGAATGGCCTCCTCCTGTGCGGTGTAATTCTATAATTAAGGTGCTCGGTTCTGTGTAACTGGCGGCCTGTCAACAGGCAGTAAAACAGCACAGAAACACGGCAAAAAAATGGGGAATAGTGACAACAGTGACAAAACGATCACTTTCCACCGCTGAGTCGTTGGTTGGGTTTTATATGACAGCGATGTGGGACATTTGCAGAGTTATTAATAGGCCGGTGTACAGCTGTCGAGTGGGTCCTGTTCTGACTTGTTATTGCTGTGCTTTGTTACAGAGTTTAAAGCGTCTCCATGAGTCACTGGGCAGAACAAGGGAAAGATACTAATTGTACCTTAAATTATGGATTATAAGGCAAGGAATTCCCTCAAAACTGTTTCTGCTCCACTGTTTACAATCCCCACTGCCTCAAATCCCACCCCCCCCAATCCACTCCTACATCCCAATCACCCCCCATTCCCTAATCCCCAGCCTCCCCAATCCACACACCCCAGAATCCAGGTTCTGGAGCTGATCGCCCAATCCACGCTATTCCCAGGGATAGAAGTGGGGCCTGGGAGGTTGGGGTCCCGGGTGTTGGGGTCTGGGGTCGGGGTCCGGGAGGTCGAGGTCCAGGGGGGTCAGGGTCTGGGGGGTCGGAACCTGGGGAGGTCGGGGTCTCGGAGTCGGGGTCAGGGTCCGGGGGGTCGCGGTCGGGGGAGGTCGGGGTCTCGGAGGTTGGGGTCTGGGGGGGGTTGGGGGGTCGGAACCTGGGAGGTTGGGGTCTGGGGGTTCGGAGATTGGGGGTCTAGGGTAAGATCTCATTGCCCCCAGACATGAGAATCTGTTATAAATTCAGGAACCAGCATTAAAATGTAACAGGAATTAGTGATGGGCAATAAATGCAGGCCTTGCCAGCGAGGCCCACATTCCAGGGACAAATAGGAAAAAATAGGGAGCACCGAAACACTGAAGCAGGTGAAACTGAAACGATCGCAAATGTAAAACTCAACTCTGACTGAAACTTGTACCGAGTGTGTGAGGCTGCTTCTTACCGGGATCCAGGACTTGTCTCCTCGCTGCTGCCCTCAGACCGCTCTCCCCCCGGTGCTCCGCTCTCTCAGTTCCTCACACACTCACTCCCCACCCGGGCGGCACAGCTTCCGCTTCGCGCCTAATGCAAACATTTGGCGCTAAACCCAGGCAGCAGAATTTAAAAGGGCAATGCAAGAAGCAGCGTGGTCCCCTCATAATTCCAATTTAATCCAGATCTTGTAAACATTCAAATGAATTTTCTTCCAAGCACATTGGCAACTGTAACTTTAAGGCAGAAGCTTTGCTTTTGTAAAGCTATGAACAAACAAACAAAACAAAATAGCACATTCTTGCAGAAAACAGTAAATTACTTGATGATGGTGTTGGAACCATGAACAGCCACACAGTTGTGGGTGAACTAATTTAAACTTATCCACTATTTAAACTGCATCTCTCACCCGTCACGGATACCAGATTCTTTTGGTACTGCATCGCTGTCACACCACCCTTCCGAGTGATCGAATTTCTGGACGGTCAAGATTTGACTACTCGCCCTGTTCACTGGTACAGGCGGTCTTCCAGCTCCGAAGTACCCTGCTCGCAGCGCCAATTTGTTGTGGTGAAAATAAATTCACATCTAAACCATGTAAAAGTAAAAAGATGCAGTTTATTATCAGAACTCTGGGAGAAGCGTCTCAAACCCCACAGTCTGTGTGAGCACCTTCTCATCCTCTCTTGGTTGGTACAGCTTTTTATTCTATTTTCATCCAATCACATTGTATTACAATAATCACCTGATCACATTGTATTACAATAATCACCTGATCACATATGGATTCTTTTCAGTATTAGTAAAGGTTAGTTACATCTTACTATGCCTTTGGTCACAGGTCAAATTCCCATGATCCCTATATTCTGCTGTGTCTACAATTTTTAACTAAAGCAGCATATTCCTTATCGCTTACGCAAAACGCACATATTCTGTCTGGTCCCACAACTGCGTCTTATCTTGGTTTTTCGAAGCTTCTCACATTGTTCTTTGTTTAGTTTTGCCTTTTTACGTAAGTCAATTTTTATTGTGATATTTCTTATCTCAACCTGGTTTCTTTTAGTCACTTTCACATGACCTCACTCCTTTGTTCTGATTTTAATTTTGCTGGCATCACTTAAGTAGTGGTCACCTCGGCTGTCCGAATTCTGAGAGGGTTCAATTTAACCCCTTCAATACAATAGCTAATTAATCCTCCCCTGCAATGATTCTGGCGGTTAGGCCCTCGTGACCCTTCTTGGTCTGCAATACTGGGCTGCAGGTCATAGGTTACAGTATCAACAACTCGTTTGTAACTGAGCCCATTCTTTCTGTTCTGTTTCTTATCTCTGCCACCTGGATTATGAAGTCTGGTTCTACAGGCTGCCAGACCATATTTGCTAGGCTGAGGCTTCTTTAATAATCTACGCAAGCCATTTTGTTTCTTTATGTTACTACTTTAAGTTTAGCTGACAGCTTTATTAAATCTTTCTCACACTTCAGCATTAGCTGTGTGTAGCTTGGTGGCTGTGTCTTATCCTGTTCTTGTAAGGCTCCATTGTATAATGTCCTTGGGCTGGGCTGGTTTATTGCCACCTGGTTTCTTCTCAGCTCTTAGTGATCTTGCACATGACCCCTCTCTTTTTCCTCTGTCTGAAGTAATTTGTTTGCCCTGCATTTTAAACACTGAAAGGATTTGCTTTGAACCCTTTCACAGGTGACTGATGAGTTCAATGCGGGAGCTACAGTCTCTGTCACAGGTGGTTGATGGGGCGGGTGGGTGGGGTGCTTGGGTTAACGTGCACTCCTTGCGCTGCCTGCGCTTGGCTTCCGCTTGCTCCCGGCGAGGTGTTCGGCGCCTTCCCGGATGCTTCTCCTCCACTTTGTGCGGCCTTGGGCCAGGGATTCCCAGGTGTCGATGGGAATGTTACACTTTTTCAAGGAGGCATTGAGGGTGTCCTTGAAGCGTTTCCTCTGCCCACCTGGGGCTCTCTTGCCGTGCCGGAGCTCCGAGTAGAGCGCTTGTTTTGGGAGTCTCGTATCGGGCATGCGGACAATGTGACCCGTCCATCGGAGCTGATTGAGCGTGGTCAAAGCTTCGATGCTGGGGATGTTGGCCTGAGCAAGAACACTGACATTGGTGCGCCTATCCTGCCAATGGATTTGCAGGATCTTGCGGAGGCAGCGTTGGTGGTACCTATCCAGTGCTTTGAGGTGCCTGCTGTACATGGTCCATGTCTCTGAGGCATACAGGAGGGCTGCTCTGTAGACCATGAGCTTAGTGCCGGGTTTGAGGTCCTGGTCTTCAAACACTCTCTTCCTCAGGTGACCGAAGGCTGCACTGGCACACTGAAGGCGCTGTTGGACTTCGTCGTCGATGTCTGCCCTTGCTGACAGTAAGCTCCCGAGGTATGGAAAGTGGTCCACGTTGTCCAAGGCCTTGTTGTGGATTTTGATAATTGGGGTGCAGTACTGTGTGGCGGGGGCAGGTTGGTAGAGGACCTTTGTCTTACGGATGTTTAGTGTAAGGCCCATGCTCTCGTACGCTTCGGTGAAGGTGTTGACGATGGTTTGGAGTTCGACCTCCGAGTGAGTGCAGATGCAAGCATCGTCTGTATACTATAATTCGACGACAGAGGATGGGACGACCTTGGATCTGGACTGGAGGCGACGGAGGTTGAACAGTTTCCCGTTTGTTCTGTAAATTAGCTCCACTCCAGCGGGGAGCTTACTGAAGGTGAGTTGGTGCATTGCAGCAAGAAAGATCGAGAAGAGCGTTGGTGCGATGACACAGCCTTGCTTGACCCCAGTTCGTACATGAATTGGGTCTGTGGTGGAACCGTTGGTCAGGATCATGGCTTGCATGTTGTTGTGAAGCAGGCGGAGGATGGTGACAAACTTTTGAGGGCAGCTGAATTTGAGGAGGACATTCCATAATCCCTCACGGTTGACAGTGTCGAAGGCCTTTGTGAGATCAAAGAAGGCCATGTACAGCGGTTGGTGCTGTTCCCTGCATTTCTCTTGTAATTGACGCGCGGTGAAGATCATGTCCATTGTGCCCCTTAGTGAGCGGAATCCACATTGCGACTCTGGGAGGAGCTCTTCGGCCACTGGGAAGAGGCGATTGAGGAGGATTCTTGCGATGACTTTCCCTGTAGCAGACAGCAGGGAGACTCCTCTGTAATTACCGCAATCGGACTTGTCACCTTTCTTGAAGATGGTCACAATTATGTCTCTTTGAGATCCCCTGGCATGCTCTCCTCCTTCCAGATAAGAGAAATTAGTTCATGAATTCGCGCCAGTAGTGCTTCTCCGCCAAGCTTTAGTGCCTCGGCAGGGATTCCATCTGTTCCTGAGGCCTTGTTGTTCTTCAGTTGTCGGATGGCCTTTTCAACCTCATGCCGGGCTGGGGTTGTGCTGAGATGGTGGCGGGTAGCATGCTGTGGGATGGAGTTGAGGACACTCGTGTCGAAGACAGAGTCGCGGTTAAGGAGATCTTCAAAGTGCTCCTTCCAGCGGGCACTGACTGTCTCTCTGTCCTTGATGAGTACCTCTCCGTTCTTTGCCCGCAGTGGGGTAGGACCTTGGGTGCTTGGGCCGTAGATGGTCTTGACTGCGCTAAAGAATCCACGCATGGCGTGGTTGTCGGCTAGCTGCTGGATCTCCTGCGCTTTCTCCACCCACCATCTGTTCTTTAGGTCACAAGTTTTTTGTTGGACCTCGGCCTTCAGGCTTCTGTAGAGCTGATTTCTTGCTCTCGAGTTCTGTTGCTGTTTCCAGATCAGGAATGCCTTGCGCTTGCGGCTTATTAGCTCCTGGGTCTCCTGGTCATTCTCGTCGAACCAATCTTGGTGTTTCCTGGTCGAGTGACCGAGCGTCTCTTCACAGGTGCTGATTATGGAGGCCTTGAGTGCAGACCAGACGCTGTGGGCACTCTGTGTCTCTGCATCACTGGGAGTCATCAGGTTTGTTGTGAAGCGCAGGCTGAATAGGGCTTTCTTAGCAGGGTCTTTGAGTGCTCCAGCGTTAATTTTCCTGCGGCATTGCTTCTGTTGCCGCCGCTGTTTTGAGGCTACATTGATGGAGATGACAGAGTGGATTAGGCGGTGGTCTGTCCAGCAATCGTCAGCTCCTGTCATGGCGCAGGTGATGCGGATGTCCTTGCGGTCTCTCGCTCAGACGATGATGTAGTCCAGCAGATGCCAGTGCTTGGAGTGAAGGTGCTGCTATGAAGCCTTGTACTTGTCTCTCTGATGGAACAAGGTGTTGCTTATGACAAGGCCATGTTCTAAGCATTTCGACAGGAGGAGGGTCCCTGGAGTTGGCTTTACAACAGTGACTACACTTCAAAAAGTACTTCATTGGCTGTAAAGTGGTTTAGGACGTCCTGAGGTCATGGAAGGCCTGTAGAAATGCAATTTCTTGCTTTCAGGTACCATGGGACTATTTATGGGCGGTCCAAACTTTACGGTAAAAACACAATTAGCACCCAGCTCCGCAGCAGCTTAAGGGATGGAATAATGTTTAATTGTCCAGAAATTTGACATACAGAAACAGAGGAAGACAAATCCCCGTAGTCTATTTCAGCTGTGAAACTCACATTCAGTGAATCGGCAGCCCCGTTTTAACAGCCCTGCCTGCTTTCCTTTTCCATCGAATGCAATTGGGAGGCTATTCGACTACAGAAGGCACACCCTCAGCTGGCATCCAGTTTCCAGCAGCGCGGAGTCACTGGATACCGATCGGACCTGGGAGCCCCCGGCCAGTTCTTCCTTCCCCCCACCCCCTCTCTCTAGCCCAAGGCCGCTGAGGTTAATTATAAAGACACAGCTCAGATGGGCAGAGTCAGAAGGAGCCCAGGTTCACCCCGCGGTTGTGAAAGGCGTGCTGTGACACCGTGGGTCACCAGCCTGACATCGAGTTACATTACAGAATGGTTAATAATACAGAGGGAGGGGGCAAGGGTGAGAGAGCTGCTGACTCAGAGAATGGAATATTCTGGCTGTCACATATCGGGGAACGAAGACTCCACCAACCTGACTCACATTCTGGCAAACTCTGCTGTTATTTGTTATTTTTAATGGAACTTGTCGTAACCTGGAGAACCGGGTGTGGTTGAAGTTAGGACACAAATCACATCGGCAGAGCCATCATGTGCGTTATGGGATAGTCAGAAAGTATTGGGTGGGCAAAGGGTTGCGGGTTATCTTAAGTGCTCCCTCAGTATTGCCCCGCTGACAGTGCAGTGCTACCTCAGTACTGCCCCTCTGACAGTGCAGTGCTTGCTCAGTACTGCCCCTCCGACAGTGCTGCGCTCCCTCAGTACTGCCCCTCCGAGAGTGCAGCACTTCCTCAGTACTGCCTCTCCGACGGTGCAGCACTCCCTCAGTACTGCCCCTTCGACCGTGCGGCGCTCCCTCAGTACTGCCCCTCCCATAGTGCAGCGCTCCCTCAGTACTGCCCCACAGACAGTGCAGCACTCCCTCAATACTGCCCCTCCAACAGTGCAGGACTCCCTCAGTACTGCTCCTCTGACAGTGCAGCGCTCCCTCAGTACTGCCCCTCCGAGAGTGCAGCACTCCCTCAGTACTGCCCCTCCAACAGTGCAGGACCCCCTCAGTACTGCTCCTCTGACAGTGCAGCACTCCCTCAGTACTGCCCCTCCAACAGTGCAGGACTCCCTCAGTACTGCTCCTCTGACAGTGCAGCGCTCCCTCAGCACTGCCCCTTTGACAGTGCAGCGCTCCCTCAGTACTGCCCGTCCGATAGTGCAGCGCTGCCTCAGTACTGCCCCTCTGCCAGTGTAGCGCTCCCTCAGTACTGACACTCCAACAGTGCAGGACTCCCTCAGTACTGCCCCTCCAAAAGTGCAGCGCTCCCTCAGTAATGCCCCTCCGATAGTGCAGCGCTCCCTCAGTACTGCCCCTCTGCCAGTGTAGCAATCCCTCAGCACTGCTCCTCCAACAGTGCAGGACTTCCTCAGTACTGCCCCTCTGACAGTGCAGCGCTCCCTCACTACTGCCCCTCCGACACTGCAGCGCTCCATCAGTACTGCCCATCCAATAATGCAGTGCTCCCTCAGTGCTGACCACTCCTACAGTGCAGTGTTCCCTCAGTAATACCTGTCCGACAGTGTAGCGCTCCCTCAGTACTACCCATCTGACAATGCAGTGCTCCCTCAGTGCTGCCCCTCCGACAGTGCAGCGCTCCCTCAATACTGCCTCTCCGATAGTGCAGTGCTTCATCAGTACTGCCCCTCCGACAGTGCAGTGCTCCATCAATACTGCCCCTCCGACAGTGCAGCGCTTCCTCAATACTGTCCCTCCGACAGTGCAGTGCTCCCTCAGTACCGCCCCACCGACAGTGCAGTGCTCTCTCAGTACCGTCCCTCTGACAGTGCGGCAGTCCCTCAGTACTGCCCCTCCGACAGTGCAGCGCTCTCTCAGTATTGCCCCTCCCATAGTGCAGCGCTCCCTCAGTACTGCTTCTCCGATAGTGCGGCGCTCCATCAGTATTGCCCCTCCGACAGTGTAGCACTCCCTCAGTACGCCGCTCTGACAGTGTAGCACTCCCTCTGTACACCCCTCTGACAGTGCAGCAATCCCTCAGTACTGCCCCTCCGATACTACAGTGCTCCCCCAGTACTGCCCCTCTGACAATGTAGCACTCCCTCAGTACTGCCCCTCCGATAGTGTGGCGCTTCCTCAGCACTGCCCCTCCGACAGTGCGGCGCTCCCTCAGTACTGCCCCTCTGACAGTGTAGCACTCCCTCAGTACTGCCCCTCTGACAGTGTAGCGCTCCTTCAGTACTGCCCCTCTGACAGTGTAGTGCTCCCTCAGTACTGCCTCTGCGACAGTGCAGTGCTCCCTCCATACTGCCCATCCGACAGTGCAGCACTCCCTCAGTACTGCCCCTCCGACAGTGCAGTGCTCCCGCCGTACTGCCCCTCCGACAGTGCAGTGCACCCTCAGTACTGCCCCTCCAACAGTGCAGCGCTCCCTCAGTACCACCCCTCCGATACTGCAGCGCTCCCTAAGTAATGCCCCTCTGACAGTGCAGCACTTCCTCAGTACTGGCCCTCCAACAGTGCAGGACTCCCTCAGTACTGACCCTCCGACAGTACAACGCTCCCTTAGTACCGCCCCTCCGATACTGCAGCGCTCCCTCAGTAATGCCCCTCTGACAGTGCAGCACTTCCTCAGTACAGCCCCTCCGACAGTGTGACGCTCCCTGAGTACTACCCATCTGACAATGCAGTGCTCCCTCCATACTGCCCCTCCGACTGTACGGCGCTCCCTCAGTACTGCCCCTCTGACAGTGCGGTGCTCCCTCAATACTGCCTCTGCAACAGTGCAGTGCTCCCTCAGTACTGCCCCTCCAACAGTGCAGCGCTCCCTCAGTACCGCCCCTCTGACAGTGTAGCGCTCTCTCAGTACTGCCCATCTGACAATGCAGTGCTCCCTCCGTAATGCCCCTCCAACAGTGCAGCGCTCCCTCAGTACTGCCCCTCCGACAACGCAGTGCTCCCTCAGTACTGCCCCTCCGACAGTGCAGCGCTCCCTCAGTACTGCCCCTCCGATAGTGCAGCCCTGCCTCAGTACTTCCCCTCTGACAGTGCAGTGCTCCCGCCGTACTACCCATCTGGCAGTGCAGCGCTCCCTCAGTACTGCCCATCTGACAATGCAGCGCTCCCTCAGTACTGCCCCTCCGATAGTGCAGCGCTCCCTCAGTACTGCCCATCTGACAATGCAGTGCTCCCTCCGTAATGCCCCTCCGACAATGCAGTGCTCCCTCAGTGCTGCCCCTCCGACAGTGCAGCGCTCCCTCAATACTGCCTCTCCGATAGTGCAGTGCTTCATCAGTACTGCCCCTCCGACAGTGCAGTGCTCCATCAATACTGCCCCTCCGACAGTGCAGCGCTTCCTCAATACTGTCCCTCCGACAGTGCAGTGCTCCCTCAGTACCGCCCCACCGACAGTGCAGTGCTCTCTCAGTACCGCCCCTCTGACAGTGCGGCAGTCCCTCAGTACTGCCCCTCCGACAGTGCAGCGCTCTCTCAGTATTGCCCCTCCCATAGTGCAGCGCTCCCTCAGTACTGCCTCTCCGATAGTGCGGCGCTCCATCAGTATTGCCCCTCCGACAGTGTAGCACTCCCTCAGTACGCCGCTCTGACAGTGCAGCAATCCCTCAGTACTGCCCCTCCGATACTACAGTGCTCCCCCAGTACTGCCCCTCTGACAATGTAGCACTCCCTCAGTACTGCCCCTCCGATAGTGTGGCGCTTCCTCAGCACTGCCCCTCCGACAGTGCGGCGCTCCCTCAGTCCTGCCCCTCTGACAGTGCAGCGCTCCCTCAGTACTGCCCCTCTGACAGTGTAGCGCTCCTTCAGTACTGCCCCTCTGACAGTGTAGTGCTCCCTCAGTACTGCCTCTGCGACAGTGCAGTGCTCCCTCCATACTGCCCATCCGACAGTGCAGCACTCCCTCAGTACTGCCCCTCCGACAGTGCAGTGCTCCCGCCATACTGCCCCTCCGACAGTGCAGTGCACCCTCAGTACTGCCCCTCCAACAGTGCAGCGCTCCCTCAGTACCACCCCTCCGATACTGCAGCGCTCCCTAAGTAATGCCCCTCTGACAGTGCAGCACTTCCTCAGTACTGGCCCTCCAACAGTGCAGGACTCCCTCAGTACTGACCCTCCGACAGTACAACGCTCCCTTAGTACCGCCCCTCCGATACTGCAGCGCTCCCTCAGTAATGCCCCTCTGACAGTGCAGCACTTCCTCAGTACAGCCCCTCCAACAGTGTGGCGCTCCCTCAGTACTGCCCCTCTGACAGTGTAGCACTCCCTCTGTACTGCCTCTCCAACAGTGCAGGACTCCCACAGTACTGTTCCTCCGACAGTGTGACGCTCCCTGAGTACTACCCATCTGACAATGCAGTGCTCCCTCCATACTGCCCCTCCGACTGTACGGTGCTCCCTCAGTACTGCCCCTCTGACAGTGCGGTGCTCCCTCAATACTGCCTCTGCAACAGTGCAGTGCTCCCTCAGTACTGCCCCTCCAACAGTGCAGCGCTCCCTCAGTACCGCCCCTCTGACAGTGTAGCGCTCTCTCAGTACTGCCCATCTGACAATGCAGTGCTCCCTCCGTAATGCCCCTCCAACAGTGCAGCGCTCCCTCAGTACTGCCCCTCCGACAACGCAGTGCTCCCTCAGTACTGCCCCTCCGACAGTGCAGCGCTCCCTCAGTACTGCCCCTCCGACAACGCAGTGCTCCCTCAGTACTGCCCCTCCGACAGTGTAGCGCTCCCTCAGTACTGCCCATCTGACAATGCAGTACTCCCTCCGTAATGCCCCTCCGACAGTGCAGCGCTCCCTCAGTACTGCCCCTCCGATAGTGCAGCCCTGCCTCAGTACTTCCCCTCTGACAGTGCAGTGCTCCCGCCGTACTACCCATCTGACAGTGCAGCGCTCCCTCAGTACTGCCCCTCCGACAATGCAGTGATCCCTCAGTGCTGCCCCTCCACTTTCCTGCACTATCCTCATATCGCTTGATTCCCTCAATATCCAAAAATCTATTGATCTCTGTCCTGAATATACTCAACGACTGAGCCTCCACAGCCCTCTGGGGTAGAGAATTCTAAAGTTCACCACCCTCTGAGTGAAGAAATTTCTCCTCATCTCAGTCCTAAATGGCCAACCTCTTATTCTGAGACTGTGACCCCTGGTTCTAGACTCCGCAGCCAGGGGAAACATCCTCCCTGCATCTACCCTGTCAAGCCCTGTAAAATTTTGTATGTTTCAATGAGATCACCTCTCATTCTTCTAAACTCTAGAGAATATAGGCCTAGTCTACTCAATCTCTCCTCACAGGACAATCCCCCCATCCCAGGAACCAGTCTGGTGAACCTTCGCTGCACTCCCTCTATGGCAAGTATATCCTTCCTTTGGTAAGGAGACCAAAACTCTCCACAATACTCCAGGTGTGGTCTCACCAGGGCCCTATATAATTGCAGTAAGACATCTTGGCCTAGAAATTCAGTTGGCTGCGCCAGCCGTTAGCGCCTTAGGAGGAGTAGATCTCGAGCGCTAGGTGCTTAGCGCCCGGGCGCAGCGCGATCTGCGCCTCGCCCCAACTTCAGTAGACATTTAGCGCCGGCGCAAAGTCATTGCGCGCGCTCATCTGCGCGCACAGATCATGACGTCATTTCGTCGTGCAACGCCCTTTGTGCGCCCGGAACCGGAACTTCACTCGCGCCGCCCCATTGTGCGCCTGGCGGCCCGAATGACTGTGAAGTGGAATGGTACACAGCCGAGGCGGGCCGCGGGGAGCGCAAATTAAAGGGCACTCCTGCAGTAGAAAAGGCAGCCGCTTTGCAACACTCCTTCTTTGGGAGGAGGAGGAAGAGGAGGAGGAGGAGGAGGAACAACAACAAAGTGATGGAGAGAAGCCCTCCCCAAAAACACAAATACACTAGTCTCGGCCTATCAAAAAAACAAATCCACCCTCCCCCTTTAAGAGCTCACCGGAGCCAGAGTGTCTGCTGGCAATCAGCAGCTCGCCGCACCTGCCCTGCGCCCAACTTCCGGTGTTAGCGCCCCGGGCTGCCGGCTTAGCGCCTAATGATAGTCGTGCATCGCCTGTTTTAGCGCAGCAGCAACCTCTTAGGGCGATGCAACTGAATATCGGCGAAGGGGGCTCGACTGCGCCGGGCGCAAACTTTAGCGGCCGCCCGACTTTACCGCCCCAAAAGTGGCTATAATGAATTTCTAGGCCCTTTACTCTTATACTCAAATCCTCTTGTAATAAAGACCAACATACCATTTGCTTTCCTAATTGCTTGCTGTACCTGCATGTTAACTTTCAGTGATTCGTGTACAAGGACACCCAGGTCCCTCTGAACACCAACATTTCCCAATCTCACCATTTAAAAAATACTCTGCTTTTCTATTTTTCCTACCAAAGTGGATAACTTCACATTTCTCCACATTATATTCCATTTGCCATATTCTTGCCCACTCACTTAGCCTGTCTATATCCCTTTGAAGCCACTTTGCATCCTCCTCACAATTTACATTCCCACCTAGCTTTGTATCATCAGCAAACTTGGATATATTACATTTGGTCCCCTCATCCAAATCATTGATATAGATTGTGAATAGCTTCTTCTTCTTCTTATCGTGTCCACGGACAGTCTATACATAGCCCAGCCAGAACTGGACACATTTTTGCGCCTTGTTGTTGAATTCGGCATTATTCCTGCCATCCCAGGTATCAATCTGGTGAATCGTCGCTGCACTCCCTCCATGGCAAGATCATCCTTCCTCAGATAAGGTGACCAAAACTGCACACAATACTCAAGGTGTGGTCTCACCAAGGCCCTGTACAACTGCAGCAAGACATCCTTGCTCCTGTACTCGAATCCTCTCGCTAGTACCTCCTCCCTCTCCATACTAATTTGTTCAAGTATATCACAATCCCCCTGCCTGATTTCTATGCCTACATCGTCCTTCTCCAAAGTGAACACAGATGCAAAATATTCATTTAAAACCTCATCTACATCTTCCGGCTCTACACACAGATTGCCACTTTGGTCCCTAATGGGCCCTACTCTTTCCCTGGTTATCCTCGTGCTTATTTTGCCTGCCAGTGTTTTTTCTTGCCCCCTCTTCGCTCTACTAATTTCTTTTTTAAGTATCCCCCTGCACTTTCTATACTCCTCAAGGGCTTCCACTGTTTTTAGTCCTTTGTATCTGCCAAAAACCTCCCTTTTTTTCCTAATCCATTCTTTATATCCCTTGACATCCAGGGTTCCCTGGGCTTGTTGGTCCCACCCTTGACCTTTACGGGAACATGTTGGCGTTGTACTCTCTCTATTTCCTTTCTGAAAGCCTCCCACTGCTCTGATGTGGATTTTCCTACAAGTAGCTGATCCCAGTCCACTTTGGCCAAATCCTGCCTTATCATATTAAAATCGGCCTTCCCCCAATTTAGAACCTTTATTTCTGGTCTATCTTTGTCCTTTTCCATGACTACCTTAAATCTCACCGAATTATGGTCACTGTCACCAAAATGCTCTCCTACTGACACTTCTACCACTTGCCTGGCTACATTCCCTAGAATTAGGTCCAGTACCGCCCCCTCTCTTGTAGGACTTTCTACATGCTGGCTCAAAAAGCTCTCCTGGATGCACTTTAAGAATTCCGCACCCTCTAAGCCTTTCACACTCTGACTATCCCAGTTAATATTGGGGAAGTTGAAATCCCCTACTATTATTACCCTATTATTTCTACACTTCTCTGAGATTTGCCTATATCTGTTCCTCTATCTCCCCCTGACTGTTTGGGGGCCTATAGTACACTCCCAGCAAAGTGCTTGCCCCCTTTTTGTTTTTAAGTTCTACCCATATGGCCTCATTAGAGGAATCTGCTAAGATATCATCCCTCCTTACAGCAGTAATTCACTCCTTGATTAATATTGCGACACCCCCTCCTCTTTTACCCCCCCCCCCCTCTGTCTCGCCTGAAGATTCCATACCCTGGAATATTGAGCTGCCAGTCCTGCCCCTCCCTCAACCATGTCTCTGTGATAGCAACAATATCATACTCCCATGTGTTCATCAACACCTTCAATTCACCTGCCTTACTCGCAAGACTCCTTGCATTAAAATAACTGCCATCCAGCCTTGCCCTACTCTCTTGTGCCGTTACATATTTGCTCTGCCTTCCAGGCTGACTTGTTTCTTCCTCTATATTTGGCTGTGCATCACATAAGAACATAAGAACATAAGAAATAGGAGCAGGAGTAGGCCAATCGGCCCCTCGAGCCTGCTCCACCATTCAATAAGATCATGGCTGATCTGATCCTAACCTCAAATCTTCTATCACTCTGCATCCACCCGAACCCATGTGATCTCCCGGGAGAGGCGAAAAACCAGATAAAGACCCAATGGCCAATTTGGGAGAAAAAAATCTGGGAAATTCCTCTCCGACCCATCTAGGCGATCGAATTTCTTCCAGGAGATCACTCTGTCCCTATATTTTCTACAGTACTTACCTTCTGTAAAGGCGATCTCCACCCCAGCCAGGAACAGGAATAAAACCATCTCCTGAAATCTAACAGAATTAGAACACAGTAGGAGCAGAACAAGGCTACACGGCCCCTGGGCCCGCTCCACTACCCACAGGGCCATGACCATTCCGAACCTAGACTCATGTCCAATTTCCTGCCCGCTCCCCGTAACCCTTAATTCCCTTTACTTCTAGGAAACTATCTATTTCTGTTTTAAATTTATTTAATGATGTAGCTTCCACAGCTTTCTGGGGCAGCAAATTCCACAAACCTACCACCCTTTGAGTGAAGAAGTTTCTCCTCATCTCAGTTTTGAATGAGCAGCCCCTTATTTTAAGATTATGCCCCCTAGTTCTAGTTTCACCCATCATTGGGAACATCCTCACCGCATCCACCCGATCAAGCCCCTTCACAATCTTATATGTTTCAATAAGATCGCCTCTCATTCTTCTGAACTCCAATGAGTAGAGTCCCAATCTACTCAACCTCTCCTCATATGACCACCCCCTCATCCCCGGGATTAACCGAGTGAACCTTCTTTGTACTGACTCGAGAGCAAGTATGTCTTTTCTTAAGTATGGACACCAAAACTGTATGCAGTATTCCAGGTGCGGCCTCACCAATACCTTGTACAACTGCAGCAATACCTCCCTGTTTTTATATTCCAACCCCCTAGCAATAAAAGCCAACATTCCATTGGCCTTCTTAATCACTTGCTGCACCTGCATACTAACTTTTTGAGTTTCGTGCACCAGGACCCCCAGATCCCTTTGTACTACAGTACTTTCCAGTTTCTTGCCATTAAGATAATAACTTGCTCTACGATTTTTCCTGCCAAAGTGCATAACCTCACACTTTCCAGTATTGTATTCCATCTGCCAAATCTCTGCCCACTTACTTAGCCTGTCTATGTCCCTTTGCAGGTTTTTTATGTCCTCCTCACTCACTACTTTCCGTCCCATCTTTGTATCATCTGCAAACTTTGATATGTTACACTCGGTCCCCTCCTCCAAATCGTTAATATAGATTGTAAAGAGTTGGGGACCCAGCACTGACCCCTGCGGAACACCACTAGTTACAGGTTGCCAATCTGAGAATGAACCATTTATCCCAACTCTCTGCTTTCTGTTAGAGAGCCAATCCTCCACCCACGCCAGAATATTACCCCCAATCCCATGATTTTTTATCTTGAGCAATAATCTTTTGTGTGGCACCTTGTCAAATGCCTTTTGGAAGTCTAAATACACTACGTCCACTGGTTCCCCTTTATCCACCCTGTATGTTACTTCCTCAAAAAACTCAAGCAAATTTGTTAAACATGACTTCCCCTTCATGAAACCATGCTGAGTTTGCCCTATTAAATTATGTTTATCCAAATGTCCCGTTACTGTCTCCTTAATAATGGACTCTAACATTTTACCAACCACAGATGTTAGGCTAACAGGTCTATAGTTTCCAGCCTTCTGCCTACTACCCTTTTTAAATAAGGGTGTTACATTAGCAGTTTTCCAATCTGCCGGGACCTTTGCTGAGTCCAGTGAGTTTTGGAAAATTATTACCAATGCATCCACAATCCCTACCGCTACTTCCCTCAAGACCCTGGGATGCAAGCCATCAGGTCCAGGGGATTTATCCGCCTTGAGTCCCATTATTTTACCAAGTACCACTTCCTTAGTGATTTTAATTGTATTGAGTTCCTCCCCCCCTAGAGCCCCCTGTTTGTCCAGTGTTGGGATATTCTTAGTGTCCTCTACTGTAAAGACTGATACAAAATAATTGTTCAGTGTTTTTGCCATCTCCATGTTTCCCACCATTAATTTCCCGGTCTCATCCTCTAAGGGACCAACATTTACTTTAGCCACCCTTTTTCTTTTTATATAACTATAGAAACTTTTACTGTCTGTTTTTATATTTTTTGCTAATTTACTTTCATAATCTATCTTCCCTTTCTTAATCAATCTTTTTGTTATTTTTTGCTGTCTTTTAAAGACTTCCCAATCTTCCATCCTCCCACTAGATTTGGCTACCTTATATGCCCTTGTTTTTAGTCGGATACTATCCTTAATTACTTTACTTAGCCACGGATGGCTATCTTTTCTTTTACACCCTTTTTTCCTCAGTGGAATATATTTTTTTGGAAGTTGTAAAATAACTCCTTAAATGTACACCACTGGTCATGTACCGTCTTACCCTTTAATCTATTTTCCCAGTCCACTCTAATTAATTCCGCTCTCATACCTTCATAGTCTCCTTTATTCAAGCTCAGCACGCTTGTTTGAGATCCAACCTTCTCACCCTCTAATTGAATATGGAACTCAACCATGTTATGGTCACTCATTCCAAGGGGATCCTTTACTAGGACATTTTTAATTAATCCTGTCTCATTACACAGGACCAAATCTAAGGTTGCTTGCCCCCTGGTCGGTTCAGTTACATACTGCTCAAGAAACCCATCCCTAATACACTCAATGAACTCTTCCTCAAGGCTGCTCTGCCCAATTTGATTTGTCCAGTTAATATGATAATTAAAATCCCCCATAATTATAGCTGTTCCCTTATTACAAGCCTCAACTATTTCCTGATTAATACTCCGTCCAACAGAGTTGCAACTGTTCGGAGGCCTATAGACTACACCCACTAGTGTTTTTTTCCCCTTATTATTCCTTACCTCCACCCAAACTGTTTCACTATCCTGCTCCTTTGACCCAATATCATTTCTCTGTATTATAGTGATTCCTTCCTTTATTAACATAGCCACCCCACCTCCTCTCCCTTCCTGCCTGTCCTTCCTGATTGTTAAATAACCTGGTATGTTTAATTCCCACTCATGGTCACCCTGCAGCCATGTTTCTGTAATGGCCACAAGATCATACCCATATGTCATTATTTGTGCCGTTAACTCATTCATTTTGTTACGAATGCTACGTGCATTCAGATAAAGAACTTTCAAATATGTTTTGTAACACTTAGTTCCTGTTTTTTCCCTTTCTAGTACTTTACTTTTTACTCCATACCTTCTGTCCCTTCCTGACACATTCTGTTTTTTAATTCCCCCACTGCTACCTAAGTCTATGACCTTCTCTGTTGTCATTTCTATTATTTGCTCTCTAGAAACCTCCCCCCTACTAATTAGTTTAAAGCCCTCTCTACAGCCCTAGTTATATGATTCGCCAGGACTCTAGTCCCAGCACTGGCCAAGTGGAGTCCGTCCCAACAGAACAGCTCCCTCCTGTCCCAGTACTGGTGCCAGTGTCCCAAGAAGCAAAACCCATTTCTCCCACACCAGTCTTTGAGCCACGCATTTAACTCTTTAATTTTATTTATCCTAGCCAAATTCGCTCGTGGCTCAGGCAATAACCCAGAGATTATTACCCTTGAGGTTCTGTTTTTTAATTTGACCCCTAGCTGCTCATACTCCTTTAACAGAACCGTCTTCCTTGTCCTATCTACGTCGTTTGTACCAACATGGACCACGACAACTGGATCCTCCCCCTCCCACTGCAAGTTTCTTTCCAGCCCAGAAGAGATGTCCTTAACCCTGGCACCAGGCAGGCAACACAGCCTTCGGGACTCCCGCTCTTGACTGCAGAGAACCCTATCTATCCCCCTAATGATACTATCCCCTACCACTACAACATTTCTTTTTACTCCTGATATACCTATCAATTCGTCCAATAAAAGGCGACGAGTTAAGAACGTAACTAAAGGTTTTTATTGACTAAATAACAGAGCCCACCCTCGTGGGTGATCGGGTCCAACAAGGAGGAATACCAGCCAGTCGACTACCTTTATACCTGGGCAGGTAGGTGGAGCCATGGGTGGAGTCGGAGGTGGTCAGCCCAGGTATAACAGCGCGACAAGAGGCGACCTCGTATCGTGATACAACGGTGATAACAATACAACAGTGATAACTATAGTGTAACGATAAAGTGGTTTACCACATTCACCCCTTGTTTAGATTTGAGTCCGGCGGGGTGAAGTGTACTACCAGTTCTGGTATGTCAGTCTGTCCGGAGGCCTCGTAAGCCTCTCCGATCGTCGCAGCGGCGGTGCTGCATTATCCGGTGTTAGTGCTGGTGTCTGCGTGGTCGGCGAAGGCTCGTGGGGTTCCGGCATGCCGTCTACCTGGGCTGGAATTGGGGGGGTGGTGGGGCGGGAGGACAAGGTGGTGTCTCCGGAGTGACGAGAGTGCGAGGTCTCGTAAGGAGACAGTGTCCTCCCGCCCGTCTGGGTAAGCCACGTAGGCGTACTGGGGGTTGGCGTGCAGGAGGTTCACCCTTTCGACCAGGGGGTCTGTTTTATGGGCCCTCACGTGCTTTCGCAGCAAGACGGGCCCCGGAGAGGTCAGCCAGGTTGGTAGAGTGGTTCCCGTAGTCGACTTCCTGGGGAAAACAAACATTCGTTCATGGGGGGTGGCGTTAACGGCAGTGCAAAGTAGTGACCGGATGGAGTGCAGCGCTGTCGGGAGGACTTCCTGCCAGCGGGAGGTTGGGAGGCCCTTAGACTTTAAGGCTAAGAGGACGGCCTTCCATACCGTCGCGTTCTCTCTTTCCACCTGGCCGTTCCCTTGGGGGTTGTAGCTGGTGGTCCTACTTGCTGCAATACCTCTCGCTAGTAGGAACTGACGGAGTTCCTCGCTCATGAAAGAGGAGCCCCGGTCACTATGTATATAGTTTGGGAACCCGAACAAGGCGAAGAGGTCGTTCAGGCATTTAATGACCGTGGTACTGGTCATGTCTGGGCAGGGGAAGGCAAAGGGGAAACGGGAGTACTCATCAACAATGTTGAGGAAGTACACATTACGGTCAGAGGACGGGAGGGGCCCCTTAAAGTCGATGCTCAGGCGCTCGAAGGGGCGGGTGGCCTTGATCAGGCTTGCTCTGTCCGGCCTAAAGAAGTGCGGTTTGCACTCGGCGCAGGTCTGGCAGTTCCTGGTTATGGTCCTGACCTCCTCGATGGAGTAGGGCAGGTTGCGGGCCTTGATGAAGTGGTAAAGTCTGGTGACCCCGGGGTGGCAGAGGTCGTTGTGGAGGGTCTGAAGTCTATCACTTTGCGCGCTGGCGCATGTAATTCGTGACAGAGCATCGGGGGGTTCGTTCAGCTTACCTGGCCGGTACAAGATATCATAATCGTAGGTGGAGAGCTCGATTCTCCACCTCAAGATCTTGTCATTCTTGATTTTGCCCCTCAGCTTGTTATTAAACATAAAAGCGACCGAACGTTGGTCGGTAAGGAGGGTAAATCGTTTGCCTGCCAGGTAGTGCCTCCAGCGTCGTACCGCCTCCACAATCGCCTGGGCCTCCTTCTCGACCGACGAGTGTCGGATCTCAGGGCCCTGTAGGGTCCTTGAGAAGAAGGCCACCGGTCTCCCCTCCTGGTTAAGGGTGGCGGCTAGGGCGAAGTCGGATGCATCGCTCTCGACTTGGAAGGGGATGGACTCATCCACTGCGTGCATAGTGGCCTTGGCAATGTCTCCCTTAATGAGGGAGAAGGCTGCGCACGCTTCCTCCGTAAGGGGGAAGGATGTGGACTTCATGAGGGGTCTGGCTTTGTCCGCATAATTGGGCACCCATTGGGCATAGTAGGCGAAGAGCCCCAGGGTTCTCTTAAGTGCCTTAGGGCAGTGGGGGAGGGGTAGCTCCATGAGGGGGCGCATTCTTTCGGGGTCGGGGCCGATGAGTCCGTTCTCTACTACACAGCCAAGGATGGCAAGGCGCGAGGTGTTAAACACACATTTCTCCTTATTGTAGGTGAGGTTCAGCCGTTGGGCTGTACGGAGGAATTTCTCCAGATTCACGTCGTGGTCCTGCCGGTCGCGGCCGCAGATGGTGACGTTATCTAGGTAGGGGAATGTGGCCTGCAGTCCGTTCTGGTCAACCATCCGGTCCATCTCCCTTTGGAAGACCGAGACCCCGTTGGTGACACCGAAGGGGACCCTAAGGAAGTGGTATAGGCGCCCATTCGCCTCGAAGGCGGTGTACTGGCGGTCCTCGGGGTGGATAGGGAGTTGGTGGTAGGCCGACTTAAGGTCGATGGTCGAGAATATGCGGTATTGTGCAATCTGATTGACCATGTCAGATATGCGGGGAAGGGGGTATGCGTCCAGCTGGGTGTATCTGTTTATGGTCTGGCTGTAGTCGATGACCAGGCGATTTTTATCGCCGGTCTTAACGACCACGACCTGGGCACGCCAGGGGCTGTTGCTCCCCTCGATGATGCCCTCCTTCAGGAGACGCTGCACCTCAGAGCAAATGAAAGCTCTGTCCCCAGCGCTGTACCGCCTGCTCTTGGTAGCGACGGGTTTGCAGTCGGGGGTGAGGTTAGCGAACAGGGAAGGTGGCGGCACCTTGAGGGTGGATAGGCTGCAGGTGTTACGCGGTGGGCGGTTTAACCTTCGCTGGTTGTCGACTGTGAGTGGGGGGAGGGGTCCACCGTATGCTAGGGTTACACTTTGGAGGTGGGATTGGAAGTCCAGCCCTAGTAGGACGGCAGCGCAGAGCTGGGGGAGGACGAGGAGTTTAAAGTTTTTATACTCTGTACCCTTAACCGACAAGGTCACAGCACAGTAGCCGCTAATGTCCGTGGCGTGGGACCTCGATGCCATCGAGATTCGGTTGCGCGTTGGCAGGACAGGGAGGGAGTAGTGGCTCACCGTGTCTGGGTGGATGAAGCTCTCCGTGCTTCCGCTGTCGAACAGGCAGGTCGTGGCGTGGCCGTTTACTTTGATGTCCATCATCGACTTGGACAGGTGGTGTGGGCGGGCTTGATCCAGAGTGACGGAGGCTAGCGTGTAGGTAAGCGAGTCGTTGTCGTCTGCGGGCGAGGCGGTCGTCGGGTCCGGGGGCCCGGTGGCAGTCGGGCGTGGTGGGTAAAATGGCATCTCCCACGAGGTAGGACAAAATGGCGGAGAAGATGGCTGCCCCCATAACTCACATGAGGCACTATTGGGGTCGGTTGCCTTGATCAAAGATGGCCGCCCCCATGACTCACGTGTGGGGATACTGGCCTCAGTTGCCGTGAAAGAAGATGGCCGCCCCCACAGTTCGCATGAGGCACTGCTGGCCTCTGAAGATCCGCTCCTGCAGGCCTTAGAGAAATGGCCTTTCTTCCTGCAGGTTGTGCAGGTAGAGTTCCTGGCTGGGCAGCGCGACCTCGGGTGCTTCTCCTGGCCGCAAAAGAAGCAGCCGGCGGCCCGATCGCGGGTGCCCGATGTCGGAGCCGGTACCGGGGGTGGCGGGCCCGGTCGGGTCCGGGACGCCGACGCTGAGGTAGGTCCCGGGGGCGGCGCTGCGAAGGGTATTGCGGTAGGGGTCGGGCCCGAGTCCCAGGGTCGCGAGCAGTACCTGGAAAACGCCTCCTGGTCCTGATGGGCCACCTCCAGGGAGAGAGCGAGGGCTTCAGCTTTGTCCAGGTCGAGGTCTTTAGCTTCAAGCAGTCTTTGCCGTGAGTAGTCGGACCGTAGGCCTTTCACAAAGGCATCGCGGATATTATCTTCCGTATTTTCAACAGCCGTCACCGCTTTAAAGTCACAGTTCCTGCCGAGTGCTCTTAGCGCCCGTAAAAATTCAGCTACAGACTCTCCTGGCTGTTGCGGGCGGGATCTTAGGAGGTGCCTGGTGTACATGTAATTTACCGGGCTGCGGTACTGCTGTTTCAGTAGGTTGATAGCGGCCTCGTACGTAGTCGTGTCCTGTATGAGTGCGTATACTCTCGGGCTCGCTTGGGCGTTCAGAAGTCTTAGTTTGGATCTCTGCGGGGCGCCGGATTCTTCCAGGTAGGATTCGAAGCAGTCCAGCCAGTGTTTGAAGTTGAGGGCTGCGTTTGCTGCCTGTGGGTTTAGATCCAGGTACGGTGGTTTGAGGGCTTGCAGCCAAGCCGGCTGGTGTGGCTGTGCTTCTGGGAGGGCTTCTGGCTGGCCAGTAGTAGACATCTTTAAAATTTAGTCAATAAAATTGATATACCTATCAATTCGTCCAATAAAAGGCGACGAGTTAAGAACGTAACTAAAGGTTTTTATTGACTAAATAACAGAGCCCACCCTCGTGGGTGATCGGGTCCAACAAGGAGGAATACCAGCCAGTCGACTACCTTTATACCTGGGCAGGTAGGTGGAGCCATGGGCGGAGTCGGAGGTGGTCAGCCCAGGTATAACAGCGCGACAAGAGGCGACCTCGTATCGTGATACAACGGTGATAACAATACAACAGTGATAACTATAGTGTAACGATAAAGTGGTTTACCACAACTCCCTCCACTTGAATGGCCCCCTGCACCACGGTGCTGTGGCCAGGTTGCTCATCCTCCCTGCAGTCCCCGCTCCCGCCCTCACAGGGAGTAAGAACCTCGATCCTGCTGGACAAGAACAAGGGCTGCGTCTCCTTCAACACTACATCCTGGATCCCTGTACCTTCCTCACTCGTAGTCACACCGTCCTGTCCCTGACCACGGACTACATCTGCAGTAATTAACTTCATAGGTGTGACCATCTCCTGAAACATAGAGTCCAGGAACTTCTCCCCCTCCCTGATGTGTCGCAGTGTCTGAAGCTCGGTCTCAAGCTCCATAACATGGAACTTGAGTTCCTCTAGCAGCAAACACTTGTCGCAGATGTAATCACCGTTAGCCTCAATGGGGTTCACCGGCTCCCACATCTCGCAACAGTAACACATCACCTGCTCCATTCTATATAATTAATTTAATTTCTTATTATTAGTTATGAAGACCCTGCCCGGATATATATGATAATATCACACCACTATTCAATAGGACTTACCAACTTAAAGGTATGAAAGAGAAGAGAAGGAAGAAAACCAACCAACCAGCTGATCACCAACCTCCTCCTTGAATACTGTCTGTGGAGCCTGTTTGGTTGACTCGTCTCGCTGCTCCGCCTCCGCAGTGCTGTCTAAGCCTGGGAGTGGGCTACTATAGCCTACTATAGCTCCACTCCGTATCCCATCCCCCTGCCAAGTTAGTTTAAACCCCCCCCCCCAACAGTACTAGCAAACCTCCCCGCAAGGATGTTGGTCCCGTTCCAGTTCAGGTTCAGCTGCAGCCCGTGCTTCCTGGCATCACCCCTGAACGGCCTGGCTCTAATTTTGAGGTTCTGTCCCCTTGTTCTGGACTCACCCACCAGAGGAAATAGTTTCTCTCTATTGACCCTGTCGAATCCTTTTGTTGTTTGAAGCAGCTCGATCAGATCACCACTTAATCTTCTAAACTCAAGGGAACACAAGCTAGGTTTGCACATCCTGTCCTCATTATTTAACCCAAGACATCAAGCAACGAGTCTGTGGAATGATCTAATGGGCAGTAGGACCCAGGGCAGGACATTAGTTTGGGCCACACAGATGTGGCCAAATGAGTCAACGCTTCTCCAAAGAGTGGGTGGGCCGATTAGACTCTGCAGCAGGCACATCACCATGGCAACGTCATGTGTAACGAGGAAACAAAGAGGTGGATTGTACTTTCCATATAGTCACATGGTCAGTCAGATGAAAAAGGCCCTTTGGCCCATTTAATTCCCCCCAATTCAATTCCCCCCAATTCCCCCCCATTCAGCCCCTCCAGTCATTCCGCCATTCAATTAGATCGAGGATGGTCTGTACCTCAACTCCAGTTCCCCGCCTCTGCTCCATATCCCTCGATACCCTGACCCAACAAATATCTGTCGATAGCAAAATACTGCGGATGCTGGAAATCCGAAATAACAACAGAAAACGCTGGAAAAACTCAGCAGGCCCGGCAACATCCGTGGAGAGAGAAACAGAGTTAACGTTTCAGGTCGAAACCCTTCGTCAGAACTGAGAAAAAAGCAGGAAATGAAACAGATTAAAAAGCAAGTTTGGGGGCTGGGAAATGGGGGAGGGGATGAAAGAACAAAAGGGAAGGTCAGTGAGAGGTGAAGAGACATGAAGAGATATTCAAGGTGAGATGAGATGGTAATAGGACAGGTAAAGAGACAAAGGATGGCTCGAGATGAAGTGTGAAATGCGCTGGCAGAGAGAGAGACAGCTGCCATGTGGGAGAGAGAAACAGGAAAAGGCACAAACCGAAGGTGTGGATAAAAAATATATAAAAATATGATAGGGGCCGAGGTTATGATCTGAAATTGTTGAACTCTATGTTGAGTCCAGAAGGCTGTAAAGTGCCTAATCAGAAGATGAGGTGCTGTTCCTCGAGCTTACGCTGAGCTTCCGTGGAACAATGCAAGAGGCCGTGGACGGTGAGGTCAGAGTGGGAATGGGGCGGTGAATTAAAGTGACAGGCCACCTCAGTCTTGTAAAATCTGTCGATCTCAATCTTGAAAGCTCCAATTGACCCCCGCCATCCACAGCCTTTTGGGGGAGAGAGTTTCAGATTTCCACTAGCCTTTGTGTGGAAAAGTGCTTCCTGGCATCACCCCTGAACGGCCTGGCTCTAATTTTAAGGTTATGCCCCCTTGTTCTGGACTCCCCCCACCAGTAGAAATAGTTTCTCAGGATATGGGTGAGTGGATGTCACTCAATGGCACTGTTGGTAACTACTTCCATCACTTTGGGAGGAGGCTAATAGGGCAATACTTAGCCCAGATCAATAATGGTGATGTAGTGGTTCTGTTACTGGGCTAATAATTCAGAGGGCGTGAGTTCACATCCCACCAGGGCAGTTTGAGAATTTGAGTTCAATTTAAAAATCTGGAAATAAAAATCTGGTGTCAGTAAATGTGACCATGAAGCTGTCGGATTGTCGTAAACACCCAACTGGTTCACTGATGTCCTTTAGGGAAGTAAACCTGCCGTCAATGTTCGCTCTAAGCTGCGCGGCCGCACTGTAATGGGGAAGTTCCCATGCGGGCCGCTCACCGGCTCTTACACTGTAAACACGGCGCAGGTGCAGAAATTTAAAGGGACCGCACGTTAAAAGAAACAGTCCGTGCAGAACAAATGCAGCTTACAAGGAACATTGCCTGCCTTCTTCACCCGGTCTGGGCCTATATGTGATTCCAGTCCCACACCCATGTGGTTAACTCTTAACTGCCCTCTGAAGGGGCCCAGCGAGCCATTTGGTTATATCAATCCCGAGCGACTAGGGATGGTCAATAACTAGAGGTGGTCAATAACAAGAGATGGTCAATAACTAGAGGTGGTCAATAACAAAAGATGGTCAATAACAAGAGATGGTCAATAACTAGAGGTGGTCAATAACTAGGGATGGTCAATAACTAGGGATGGTCAATAACTAGAGATGGTCAATAACTAGGGTTGGTCAATAACTAGAGATGGTCAATAACTAGAGGTGGTCAATAACTAGAGATGGTCAATAACTAGGGATGGTCAATAACTAGAGATGGTCAATAACTAGAGGTGGTCAATAACTAGAGATGGTCAATAACTAGGGATGGTCAATAACCAGAGGTGGTCAATAACTAGGGATGGTCAATAACTAGAGGTGGTCAATAACTAGAGGTGGTCAATAACTAGGGATGGTCAATAACTAGAGGTGGTCAATAACTAGAGATGGTCAATAACTAGGGATGGTCAACAACTAGAGGTGGTCAATAACTAGAGATGGTCAATAACTAGAGATGGTCAATAACTAGAGGTGGTCAATAACTAGAGATGGTCAATAACTAGAGGTGGTCAATAACTAGGGATGGTCAATAACTAGAGGTGGTCAATAACTAGGGATGGTCAATAACTAGAGGTGGTCAATAACTAGAGATGGTCAATAACTAGAGGTGGTCAATAACTAGGGATGGTCAATAACTAGGGATGGTTAATAACTAGAGGTGGTCAATAACTAGAGATGGTCAATAATTAGAGATGGTCAATAACTAGAGATGGTCAATAATTAGAGATAGTCAATAACTAGAGATGGTCAATAACTAGGGATGGTCAATAACTAGAGGTGGTCAATAACTAGGGATGGTCAATAACTAGGGATGGTCAATAACTAGAGGTGGTCAATAACTAGAGATGGTCAATAGCTAGAGGTGGTCAATAACTAGAGATGGTCAATAATTAGAGATGGTCAATAACTAGAGATGGTCAATAATTAGAGATGGTCAATAACTAGAGATGGTCAATAACTAGAGGTGGTCAATAACTAGGGGTGGTCAATAACTAGAGGTGGTCAATAACTAGGGATGGTCAATAACTAGAGGTGGTCAATAACTAGGGATGGTCAATAACTAGAGGTGGTCAATAACTAGGGATGGTCAATAACTAGAGATGGTCAATAACTAGGGATGGTCAATAACTAGAACTAGAGGTGGTCAATAACTAGAGGTGGTCAATAACTAGGGATGGTCAATAACTAGAGATGGTCAATAACTAGGGATGGTCAATAACTAGAGGTGGTCAATAACTAGAGATGGTCAATAATTAGAGATGGTCAATAACTAGAGATGGTCAATAACTAGGGATGGTCAATAACTAGAGGTGGTCAATAACTAGGGATGGTCAATAACTAGAGGTGGTCAATAACTAGGGATGGTCAATAACTAGAGGTGGTCAATAACTAGGGATGGTCAATAACTAGGGGTGGTCAATAACTAGGGATGGTCAATAACTAGAGGTGGTCAATAACTAGAGATGATCAATAACTAGAGGTGGTCAATAACTAGGGATGGTCAATAACTAGAGATGGTCAATAACTAGAGATGGTCAATAACTAGAGGTGGTCAATAACTAGAGATGGTCAATAATTAGAGATGGTCAATAACTAGAGATGGTCAATAACTAGGGATGGTCAATAAGTAGAGGTGGTCAATAACTAGGGATGGTCAATAACTAGAGGTGGTCAATAACTAGGGATGGTCAATAACTAGAGGTGGTCAATAACTAGGGATGGTCAATAACAGCTGGTGCAGTCGGGAGAGCAGGAGGCCAGTAACTGGTGAGTTTAAAAGCTCACCTTTCGGGGGCTTTTTCTTTCACAGCTGGGGCAGTCGGGAGAGCAGGAGGCCAGTAACTGGTGAGTTTAAAAGCTCACCTTTCGCGGGCTTTTTCTTTCACAGCTGGTGCAGTCGGGAGAGCAGGAGGCCAGTAACTGGTGAGTTTAAAAGCTCACCTTTCGGGGGCTTTTTCTTTCACAGCTGGGGCAGTCGGGAGAGCAGGAGGCCAGTAACTGGTGAGTTTAAAAGCTCACCTTTCGCGGGCTTTTTCTTTCACAGCTGGTGCAGTCGGGAGAGCAGGAGGCCAGTAACTGGTGAGTTTAAAAGCTCACCTTTCGGGGGCTTTTTCTTTCACAGCTGGGGCAGTCGGGAGAGCAGGAGGCCAGTAACTGGTGAGTTTAAAAGCTCACCTTTCGCGGGCTTTTTCTTTCACAGCTGGTGCAGTCGGGAGAGCAGGAGGCCAGTAACTCTTATATAGGTGGAGCTGTTGCTAAACCCGAAACACTACAGTGTAGTGTCTCCCACCCTTCCACCTCCTCTAACCTTTTAGGGGTTAGGGGAAGTTGAAAAGGTAGGTTCAATTTATTTTATTTCAGGAGCCTAACCTAGGTGGAAAAGGTTCCAGGACAGGAGGCGGCAGTGAAAATACAACACCAGAAAACAGGTAGGTGACTGGTTGGTGAGTACTTTCACAAACTTATTCTAAGTAGAATTCAATAATTAAGCTAAATCGTAGTAAATAAAAGGGTATTGTAAGGGTTAAGTCATGGAAGGGCAGCTCGGACCCGTGTCATGCTCCTCCTGTGCCATGTGGGAAATCAGGGACACTGTCCCTGACAACTATGTGTGCAGGAAGTGTGTCCAGCTGCAGCTCCTAGCGGACCGCATGGCGGCGCTGGAGCTGCGAATGGACTCACTCTGGAGCATACGCGATGCTGAGGATGTTGTGGATAGCACATTCAGTGAGTTGGTCACACCGCAGGTAAAGGCTAGCTCAGACAGTAAATGGGTGACCAAAAGGCAGGGTAAAGGCAGGAAGGTAGTGCAGGAGTCACCTGCGGTCATCTCCCTCCAAAACAGGTTTACCGTTTTGGGTACTGTTGGGGGAGATGACTTATCAGGGGAAGGCACCAGCAGCCAGGTTCAGGGCACCATGACTGGCTCTGCTGCACAGAAGGGCGGGAAAAAGAGGGATAGGGCTATAGTGATAGGGGATTCAATTGTAAGGGGGATAGATAGGAGTTTCTGTGGCCGAGACCGAGACTCCAAGATGGTATGTTGCCTCCCTGGTGCAAGGGTCAAGGATGTCTCGGAGCGGGTGCAGAGCATTCTGAAGGGGGAGGGGGATCAGCCAGTTGTCGTGGTACATGTAGGTACCAACGATGTAGGTAAAAAGAGGGAGGAGGTCCTACAAGCTGAATTTAGGGAGTTAGGAGCTAAATTGAAAAGTAGGACCTCAAAGGTAGTAATCTCTGGATTGCTACCAGTGCCACGAGCTAATAAGTTTAGAGAGAGTAAGATAGATAAGCTAAATACGTGGCTTGAGCAGTGGTGCAAGGGAGAGGGATTTAAATTCTTGAGGCATTGGAACCAGTTCTTGGGGAGGAGTGACCTGTACCAAGGGGACGGTCTACACCTGAACTGTGAGGGAGCCGATGTCCTCGGGGTAATATTTTCTAGGGCGGTTCGGGAGGATTTAAACTAATTTGGCAGGGGGATGGGAACCTAGGTAGTGGAAAAGAGGGAAGTCATATGAAGTCAGAAATAGATGGTAGAAAGGTGAGAAGCAATAAGCAAAGGAGAGAAACACAAAGGGCCAAACTAATTCATAATGAGAGTGTGAAAAAAGCAAGCCTGAAGGCTTTGTATCTTAATGCTAGAAGCATTAGGAACAAGGTGGATGAATTAGTTGTGGAAATAGAGGTAAACAAGTATGATTTGATTGGGATTACAGAAACGTGGCTGCAGGGTGGGCAAGGCTGGGAACTTAACATCCAGGGATATACAATATTTAGGAAGGATCGGCAAAAAGGTAGGGGAGGTGGGGTAGCATTGCTGGTAAAGGAGGGGATTAATGCAATGGAAAGGAAGGATATTAACTCGGATGAAACGGAATCTGTATGGGTAGAAATGAGAAATAGCAAGGGGAGGAAAACGTTAGTGGGTGTGATATATAGGCCTCCAAATAGTAATATGGAGGTGAGGGAAGGCATAAAAAGGGAAATTAGAGAAGCGTGCGATAAGAGCACAGCTGTCATCATGGGTGACTTTAATTTACATATTGATTGGACTACCCAAATTAGTAAAAATTCTGAGGAGGAGGAATTCCTGGAATGTTTTCGGGACGGTTATCTGGACCAATATGTCGAGGAGCCGACTCGAGATCAGGCCATTTTAGACTGGGTATTGTGCAATGAGAAGGGACTTATCAGCAATCTTCTTGTACGAGGCCCCTTGGGTCAGAGCGATCATAATATGATCGAGCTCTCAGTCGAGATGGAGAGTGAGGAAATTGAATCAGAGACTAAGGTCCAGAACTTAAATAAAGGGAATTACGAGGGTATGAGACGGGAATTGGGTAAGATTGATTGGGTGGTGTTTCTGGGGGGATTGACAGTGGATAGACAATGGCAAGCATTCAAAGATAGAATGGAAGAATTCCAGAACATGTTTATACCGGTTTGGCATAAAAATAAACCTAAAAAGGTGACTCAACCGTGGATAACGAGGGAAATTAGGGACAGCATAAAATCAAAAAAAAGGGCATATCAACTGGCAAAAAAAAGCACCAGACCGGAAGATTGGGGGCAGTACAGGATACAGCAAAAGAGGACAAAGGGATTAATCAGGAAGGGGAAAATAGAATACGAAAGTAAACTTGCAGCAAACATAAAGACAGACTGCAAAAGCTTTTATCGGTATATCAGGAGGAAAAGACTGGTAAAATCCCAAGTCGGTCCCTTGCAGTCCGATTCGGGAGAATATATAATGGAGAATAAGGAAATGGCAGACCAATTAAACTCATACTTTGGTTCTGTATTCACAAAGGAGGACACAAATAACCTCCCAGGAATATCGGCAAACATAGGGACTAATGAGAGGGAGGAGCTGACAGAAATTAGTATCTCTAGGGATATGGTGTTGGGTAAGTTGAGGGGACTGAAGGCCGACAAATCCCCGGGGCCTGATAAACTACATCCTAGGGTACTTAAGGAGGTGGCCCTGGAGATAGCAGATGCTCTAAGGATCATCTTCCGGAACTCCATTGACTCGGGAACAGTACCCGTGGATTGGAGGGTAGCTAATGTTACCCCAATATTTAAAAAGGGGGGTAGAGAGAAAGCAGGGAATTATAGACCAGTAAGCCTTACATCGGTTGTGGGCAGAATGCTAGAGTCCATTATTAAGGATAAAATAGCGGAGCACTTGACAAATGGGGAAAGGATCGGACAGAGTCAACATGGATTTACAAAGGGTAAATCGTGTTTGACTAATCTGCTGGAATTTTTTGAGGAAGTAACTGGTAAAATAGATGGGGGAGAGCCAGTGGATGTGGTGTACCTTGACTTCCAGAAAGCCTTCGATAAGGTTCCACACAAAAGATTATCATGCAAAATTAAGGCTCATGGGATTGGGGGCAAAGTATTAACGTGGATAGAGAACTGGCTGGCGGATAGAAAACAGAGAGTTGGAATAAACGGCTCGTTTTCGGAGTGGCAGGCAGTGACCAGCGGGGTGCCGCAAGGATCTGTCCTGGGACCCCAGCTGTTCACAATATATATAAATGATCTGGATCAGGGAATTGGATGCAATATTTCCAAATTCGCTGACGACACTAAACTAGGAGGAGGGGTGGGCTCTGATGAGGATGTCAGGAGGCTACAGTGCGATTTGGACAGGTTGGGGGAATGGGCGGATACGTGGCAGATGCACTATAATGTGGATAAATGCGAGGTTATCCACTTTGGGGGTAAAAACAGGAGGGTAGATTATTATCTAAATGGCAATAGATTGGGAGATGGGGAAGTGCAGAGGGACCTGGGTGTTCTTGTGCACCAGTCACTGAAGGAGAGCATGCAGGTGCAACAGGCGATTAAGAAGGCAAATGGTATGTTGGCCTTCATATCAAGGGGGTTCGAGTATAGGAATAGGGATACCTTACTACAGCTGTACAAGGTGCTGGTGAGACCGCATCTGGAGTATTGTGTACAGTTTTGGTCGCCCCATCTGCGGAAGGATGTTCTTGCCATGGAAAGAGTGCAACGGCGATTCACCAGGCTGATACCTGGAATGGCGGGAATGACCTACGAAGAGAGATTAAATAGTTTGGGCTTGTACTCACTGGAGTTTAGAAGATTGAGAGGGGATCTCATCGAAACATATAAAATTATGGCAGGCCTGGACAGGCTGAATTCAGAGAGAATGTTTCCAATGGCCGGGGAGCACAGAACCAGGGGCCACAGTCTAAAAATAGCGGGCAAATCATTTAAAACAGAGATGAGGAAGAATTTCTTCACTCAAAGAGTGGTGAGCCTGTGGAATTCCCTGCCACAGAGGGCTGTGAAGGCTAATTCAATAAATATTTTCAAGAGAGAATTGGATATATTTCTGAAGGCTAAGGGGATTAAGGGTTACGGAGAAAAGGCGGGGACGGGGTACTGAACTGGTAAGATCAGCTATGATCTCAGACGAAGATCAGCCATGAACTCATTGAATGGCGGAGCAGGCTCGAAGGGCCGAATGGCCTACTCCTGTTCCTATCTCTATGTTTCTATGTTTCTAACTAGAGGTGGTCAATAACTAGAGGTGGTCAATAACTAGAGATGGTCAATAACTAGGGATGGTCAATAACTAGAGATGGTCAATAACTAGGGATGGTCAATAACTAGAGATGGTCAATAACTAGGGATGGTCAATAACTAGAGGTGGCCCCGCCAGTGACGCCCACATCCTGAGAATGAATAATAAAAAGGTTTGGTCAGATTTTGGTGGATTTGTCTACTTTTTGTGCAACTGACTCTATTTGGTTTGTATAATAAAGTGCTGCTAATCACATTCACCCACCCTGTTCCCATCTCCCTTCAACCCCTCTCCTTTATTCTCCTCTCCAATCTAATCTTCAACGTTGACCCAGTTTCTGCCTCAACCACTGACCCCGGGAGTGAATCCCACAGCCTCACGACTCTCTGTGTCAAACCTTTCTCGTGTCCTCGGTTCTAAATCTCTTACATTTAATCTTACTGAGGGAGCACTGCACTGTCGGAGGGTCAGTATTGAAGGAGCACTGCACTGTCGGAGGGCAGTACTGAGGGAGCACCGCACTGTCGGAGGGTCAGTACTGAGGGAGCGCTGCACTGTCGGAGGGGCAGTACCGAGGGGGCGCCGCACTGTCGGAGGGTCAGTACTGAGGGAGCGCTGCACTGTCGGAGGGTCAGTACTGAGGGAGCGCCGCACTGTCGGAGGGTCAGTACTGAAAGAGTGCTGCCCTGTCGGAGGGGCAGTACCGAGGGGGCGCCGCACTGTCGGAGGGTCAGTACTGAGGGAGCACTGCATTGTCTGAGGGCAGTACTGAGGGAGCACCGCATTGTCGGAGGGGCAGTACTGAGGGAGTGCTGCACTGTCGGAGGTGCCGTCTTTCGGATGAGACGTTAAACCGAGGCCCCGTCTGCCCTCTCAGGTGGACATGAAAGATCCCGTGGCACTATTTCGAAGAAGAGCTGGGGAGTTCTCCCCGGTGTCCTGGCCAATATTTATCCCTCAACCAATATCACTGAAACAGATTATCTGGTCATTCTCACATTGCTGTTTGTGGGAGCTTGCTGTACGCAAAGTGGCTGCCGCGTTTCCTACATTACAACAGTGACTTCACTTCAAAAACAGTACGTTGTCTGTAAAGCGCTTTGGGACGTCGCGCGGTCATTCAAGGCGCTATAGAAATGCGAGTCTTTCTTTTTTTCTTCTTTCTATGGTCCCTCGTTCTGGACACCTGCGGAGTGTTTGCTTCTACATGTTATTAAAAAAAGAAAGACTTGTATTGCTATAGCGCCTTGAATGACCGCGGGACGTCCCAAAGCGCTTTACAGCCAATGAAGTACTTTTTGAAGTGTAGTCATTGTTGTAGTGTAGGTAAATATGTAGTTAGAGAACTGGGAGCTGGGTTTAAACTGAAATGAAATGTATTTGTCTTTTGAGCACAGCATAGGGTGTGATGCAAATCTAATCTGGTTCTCTGTGCCTCCAGATGAAGAGAATTCTGAAGTCTGACATCTGATGAACACAAGGTTCAGGTATTCTTACTGCCACCTGCTGACAGATATTGGCATGACAGGAAGATGCTGGCCCTCCACTGCCACCTGCTGACAGACAATGGCATGACAGGAAGATGCTGGATCTCCACTGCCACCTGCTGACAGACAATGGCATGACAGAAAGGTGCTTTAAACTAGTGAGAAAGAAAAGACTTGCATTTATACAGCGCCTGTCACGACCACCGGACGTCTCAAAGCGCTTTACAGTCAATGAAGTACTTTTTGGAGTGCGGTCACTGTTGTAATGTGGGAAACGCGGCAGCCAATTTGCGCACAGCAAGCTCCCACAAACAGTAACGTGATAAATGACCAGATAATCTGTTTCAGAAATGTTGATTTGGGATAAATATTGGCCCCAGGATACCGGGGATAACGCCCCTGCTCTTCTTCGAAATAGTGCCATGGGATCATTTACGTCCACCTGAGAGGGCAGATGGGGCCTCCGTTTAACGCCTCATCCGAAAGACGGCACCTCCGACAGTGCAGCGCTTCCTCAGTACTGACCCTCCGACAGTGCAGCGCTCCCTCAGTACTGCCCCTCCGACAGTGCAGCGCTCCCTCAGTACTGACCCTCCGACAGTGCGGCGCCCCCTCAGTACTGCCCCTCCGACAGTGCAGCACTCCCTCAGTACTGCCACTCCAACATTGCAACGCTCCCTCAGTACTGCCCCTCCGACAGTGCAGCACTCCCTCAGTACTGCCCCTCTGACAGTGCAGCGCTCCCTCAGTACTGCCTCTCCGACAGTGCAGCGCTCCCTCAGTACTGCCCCTCCGACAGTGCAGCGCTCCCTCAGTACTGTCCCTCCGACAGTGCAGCACTCCCTCAATACTGCCCCTCCGACAGTCCAGCACTCCCTCAGTACTGCCCCTCCGACAGTGCAGTGCTCCCTCAGCATTGACCCTCCGACAGTGCGGCGCCCTCTCAGTACTGCTCCTTCGATAGAGCAGCACTCCCTCAGTACTGCCCCTCCGACTGTGCGGCGCTCCCTCAGTACTGCCTCTCCGACAGTGCAGCGCTCCCTCAGTACTGCCCCTCCGACAGTGCAGCGCTCCCTCAGTACTGCCTCTCCGACAGTGCAGCCCTCCCTCAGTACTGCCCCTCCGACAGTGCGGTGCTCCCTCAGTACTGCCCCTCCGACAGTGCGGTGCTCCCTCAGTACTGCCCCTCCGACAGTGCGGTGCTCCCTCAGTACTGCCCCTCCGACAGTGCGGTGCTCCCTCAGTACTGCCCCTCCGACAGTGCAGCGCTCCCTCAGTACTGCACTGGAGCGTCAGCCTAGATTTAATGAAGGCGGGGCTTGGGTTGGGATGATTCAGAAAAGGGTAAAATCAAAAGCAGTAAGAGTAATGTCAAGGCTGTAGAGCAGAGTGGTGATCTGGGTAAAGATACAAGAGAAATGGCGGGAACAGCACCAACCGCTGTACATGGTTTTCTTTGATCTCACAAAGGCCTTCAACACTGTCAACCGTGAGGGATTATGGAGTGTCCTCCTCAAATTCAGCTGCCCTCAAATGTTTGTCACCATCCTCCGCCTGCTTCACGACAACATGCAAGCCGTGATCCTGACCAATGGATCCACCACAGACCCAATTCACGTATGAACTGGGGTCAAGCAAGGCAGTGTCATCGCACCAACGCTCTTCTCGATTTTCCTTGCTGCAATGCTCCACCTCACCCTCAGTAAGCTCCCCACTGGAGTGGAGCTAATTTACAGAACAAACGGGAAACTGTTCAACCTCCGTCGCCTCCAGTCCAGATCCAAGGTCATCACATCCTCTGTCGTTGAATTACACTGTGCAGATGAACTCCAAACCATCGTCAACACCTTCACCAAAGCGTACGAGAGCATGGGTCTTACACTAAACATCCGTAAGACAAAGGTCCTCTACCAACCTGCCCCCGCCACACAATACTGCCCCCCGATTATCAAAATCCACAACAAGGCCTTGGACAACGTGGACCACTTTCCATACCTCGGGAGCCTACTGTCAATAAGGGCAGACGTCGATGACGAAGTCCAACACTGCCTTCAGTGTGCCAGTGCAGCCTTCGGTCGCCTGAGGAAGAGAGTGTTTGAAGACTAGGACCTCAAACCCGGCACCAGGCTCATGGTCTTCAGAGCAGTAGTGATACCCACCCTCCTGTATGCTTCAGAGACATGGACCATGTACAGCAGGCACCTCAAAGCACTAGAGAGGTACCACCAATGCTGCGTCTGCAAGATCCTGCAAATCCATTGGCAGGATAGGCGCACCAAGGTCAAGTATTCTTGCTCAGGCCAACATCCCCAGCATCGAAGCTTTGACCACGCTCGATCAGCTCCGGTGGACGGGTCACATTGGCCGCATGCCCGATACGAGACTCCCAAAACAAGCGCTCTACTCGGAGCTCCGACACGGCAAGAGAGCCCCAGGTGGGCAGAGGAAGCGCTTCAAGGACACCCTCAAAGCCTCCTTGAAAAAGTGCAACATCCCCACTGACCCCTGGGAATCCCTGGCCGCATACAGTGGAAGAGAAGCATCCGGGAAGGCGCCGAACACCTCGAGTCTCTTTGCCGGGAGCAAGCGGAAGCCAAGCACAAACAGCGGAAGGAGCGCACGTCAACCCAAGCACCCCACCCACCCGCCCCTTCAACCACCGTCTGCCCCACCTGTGACAGAGACTGTAGGTCCCGCATTGGACTCATCAGTCACCTGAGAACTCATTTCTATTGTGGAAGCAAGTCATCCTCGGTTCCGAGGGACTGCCTAAGAAGAAGAAAGATAAGCAGAGTGTGTCCGGAAGGAACAGAGATTAATAAAGTTAATAGGGCACCAGTGACTAAAGTGACATCAGTGAAAAATAGAAAAAGATTAAAGCTAAAGGTACTATATATGAATGCACGAAACATACACAACAAAATAGATGAATTAATAGCTGAGATAGAAATAAATGGGTTTAATTTAATAGCCATTGCAGAGACATGGTTGCAGAGTGACCAAAGTTGGGAACTAAATATTCCAGGATATTTGATTTTTAGCAGAGACAGGCAAAATGGAAAAGGAGGAGGGCGGGGCGGGGGGAGGGTGGGGGCTTTAGCCCTGATGCTAAAGGAGGGGATGAAGACAGTAGAGAGAAAGGAACTTGGCTCAGAAAAACAAAATGTAGAATCAGTTTGGGTGGAGCTAAGAAACAACAAGGGGCGGAAAACATTAGTGGGAGTAGTTTATCAGCCCCCTAACAGTAGTTGTAGTGTTGGGCAGAGTATAAATTAGGAAATTAGAGAGGCATGTAACGGGGTAATACAGTAAACATGGGGGAGTTTAACTTTCATATAGATTGGGAAAATCTAATTTGCAGAAAAAGTGCAGAGGAAGAGTTCATGGAATGCATTCAAGATAGTTTTCTAGATCAGTATGGCGAGCAACCTACTAGGGAATTGGCTATTTTAGATCTAGTTTTGTTCAATGAGACAGGGTTAATTATAACCTTGTAGTAAAGGAGCCTCTGGGGAGCAGTGATCATAATATGATAGAATTTTACATTGAGTTTGAGAGTGATTTAGTTAAGTTTGAAACTAGGGTCTTAAATCTGAGCAAACAAACTATGTAGGTATGAGAGACGAGTTGGCTAAGGTAGGTTGGGAAACTAGATTAAAATATATGTCTGTAGAAAAGCAATGGAAAACATTTAAAGAAATAATTCACAATTCGCAACAAATATGCATTCCCTTAAGGAATAAAAACACCACGGGAGAAATGGTCCACCTGTGGTTAACAAGAGAAATTAAAGATAGTACAGGAAACTCTCGTTTAAACGGCACCTAAACATTCGGAATTCTCTATTAACCGGCAAAATTCTCACTCCGAAAACAACACCTCAATAACCGGCAATGTTGCCGAGTCCGAATCTCCCGTGGTGGCCGAGTTAGTCAGTGGGGGTAGTTCTCCAAACTGCCACTACTCGGCTTCTTGGCGCTGTCGGAAGTCCGAACACCTCAATAACAGGAGCCTGACTCTCCCGCGCTGCCGGTAGTCTCTTCTGATCCGCCATTTTACAGGGGTACTGTGTGTCATTGCATTGCATTGCATTACCCTCAACTGGCAGTACTGTACTTAATCAAGCATCTTCCACCATCCATTTAACACAACATTCTGTAGGTGAGTACCCAATTACTGTATACTGCACATTTTTTGATTTTTTAATTTTTCTTTGTTAAAAACAGCCTCGGTAGATAACCCTCTCCGTCATCCAGAAATTTTGATAATCCGGCAACAGGCCGGTCCCGTCGGTGCCGGATACCAAAGAGTTTCCTGTATTAGATTAAAGGAAGAGGCCTATAATGTTGCCAAAAAGAGTAGTAAGCCTGAGGATAGGGAGGATTTTAGAATTCAGCAAAGGAGGACCAAGAAATAGAATATGAGAGTAAATTATTGAGAGACATGAAAACAGACTGTAAAAGCTTCTATAGGTATGTAAAAAGTTAAAGAATAGCGAAAGTAAATGTGGATCTCTTAAAGGCTGAGACAGGAGAAATTACAATGGGGAATAAAGAAGTGGCAGAGAAATTAAACAAATACTTTGTATCTGCCTTCATGGAAGAAGACGCAAAAAACATTCCAGAAATAGTGGAGAACCAAGGCTCTGGCAAGAATGAGGGACTGAAAGAAATTAGTGTCAGTAAGGTAATAGTACTGGAGAAATTAATGGGACTGAAAGTCGATAAATCCCCTGGGCCTGATGGCCTACATCCTAGGGTTTTGAAAGAGGTGGCTATAGAGATAGAGGATGCATTGGTTGGCATCTTCCAAAATGTCATAGATTCTGGAATAGTTCCTGCAGATTGGAAGGTAGAAAAAGTAATCCCACTACTTATAAAAGGAGGGAGAGAGAAAACGAGGAACTACAGACCAGTTAGCCTGACATCAGTAGTGGGGAAAATGTTAGAATCTGTTATTACAGACGTGGTAACAGAGCACTTAGAAAATAATAATAGGATTGGGCAGAGTCAACACGGATTTATGAAAGGGAAATCGTGTTTGCTGATGATACAAAGCTGGGTGGGAATGTAAGTTGTGAGGAGGATGCAAAGAGGCTTCAAGGGGATATAGGCAGGCTAAGTGAGTGGGCAAGAACATGGCAAATGGAATATAATGTGGAGAAATGTGAAGTTATCCACTTTGGTAGGAAAAATAGAAACTCAGAATATTTTTTAAATGGTGAGAGATTGGGAAATGTTGGTGTTCAGAGGGACCTGGGTGTCCTTGTACATGAATTGCTGAAAGTTAACATGCAGGTACAGCAAGCAATTAGGAAAGCAAATGGTATGTTGGCCTTTATTACAAGAGGATTTGAGTATAAGAGTAAAGATGTCTTACTGCAATTATATAGGGCCCTGGTGAGACCACACCTGGAGTATTGTGTACAGTTTTGGTCTCCTTACCTAAGGAAGGATATACTTGCCATAGAGGGAGTGCAATGAAGGTTCACCAGACTGATTCCTGGGATGGGGGGATTGTCCTATGAGGAGAGATTGAGTAGACTAGGCCTATATTCTCTAGAGTTTAGAAGAATGAGAGGTGATCTCTTTGAAACATACACAATTCTTAAAGGGCTTGACAGGGTAGATGCAGGGAGGATGTTTCCCCTGGCTGGGGTGTCGAGAACCAGGGGTCACAGTCTCAGAATAAGGGGTCGACCATTTAGGACTGAGATGAGGAGGAATTTCTTCACTCAAAGGGTTGTGAATCTTTGGAATTCTCTACCCCAGAGGGCTGTGGAGGCTCAGTCGTTGAGTATATTCAAGACAGAGAGCGATAGATTTTTGGATACTAAGGGAATCAAGGGATATGGGGATCGGGCGGGAAAGTGGAGTTGAGGTCGATGATCAGCCATGATCTTATTGAATGGTGGAGCAGGCTCGAAGGGCCGAATGGCCGACTCCTGCTCCTAATTATGTTCTTATGCTGGGCCTGCACTGCCACCTGCTGACAGGTAATGGTATGACAGTAACATGCTGGGCCTGCACTGCCACCTGCTGACAGGTAATGGTATGACAGTAACATGCTGGGCCAGCACTGCCACCTGCTGACAGGTAATGGTATGACAGTACAATACAATACAATACAATACAAATCGCTTTATTGGCATGATAAGGTACATCTTATGTTGCCAAAGCATCAAAATACATTTATGGTTGAACACATAAACGCGGTTCCATTCATACAGTGTATAAACAGGTATATCCCTGAGTTTATAAATATACAATATACTCTTGTCTTAGTTTACTGGTTGTCCCTCTGTTCATGGCAAGCTGTAACATAGTGTGCTGCCAGTGTTACACAGCTTCTCTCCTCCCCCAGTAGGAATGGGAGTTTTTGGTTGTCAGTCAGATTTCTGAATTCAGGGCATATTTGTGAGAATTTTTGGTAGAAATTAGAAACATAGAAACATAGAAGATAGGAGCAGGAGTAGGCCATTCGGCCCTTCGAGCCTGCTCCGCCATTCAACGAGATCATGGCTGATCATCCAAACCCTAGCACCCGGTCCCTACACCAACAGCCATCCCACACAAGCCCTATCCCCGTAACCCTGTAACCCCACGTATTTAATCCCCCCCTAACACTAAGGGCCAATTTTTGTCATGGCCAATCAACCTAACCCGCACATCTTTGGACTGTGGGAGGAAACCGGAGCACCCGGAGAAAACCCACGCAAACACGGGGAGAATGTGCAAACTCCACACAGTCACCCGAGGCTGGATTTGAACCCGGGTCCCTGGTGCTGTGAGGCAACAGTGCTAACCACTATGCCACCGTGCTCTCTGATGCCCTGATATTTTCCACAGGCTGTGAGGAAGTGCATCGCTGTCTCAACTACTCCCTGACTGCAGTGAGAGCATATCCTGTCTTCTCTTGGCAGCCTGGTCTGCCTGTGTCTGCCTTTTTCGATCGCTAGGCTATGTTCGCTAAGTCTGTACCTTGTCAAGGTTCTTCTCAGTTTGTTATCCTTTACCATGGTCAGGTAATCAGCTATGTTGTATTGTCTGTTTAGGGCCAAGTAGCAATTGAGTTTGCTTTGGGTTTTTGTTGTTTCTGCCCAATATGACAGATATTTTTCCTTTTGCTTAGCGACGATTGTGTTGGGTCGAATTCTTTGTGTTACCCTGTCACTGTCCTGGGACTGGTTATTGTTAGTATTGTTATTAGTTACTTTATTGAGTCCCAGGACTAGTTGACTGAGGGTATTCTTCTTTATGGTCAGCTCTTGGCATTTCAGGGCGTCGTAGTGATAGCATTGGGGGTTGCTCATTTGTAGATGATTCCAAAATTTGGTGGCTCTTTTTTGGATAGTGATTATTAATGGGTATTGGCCTAGTTCCGCCCTGCATGCGTTGTTTACTGTTTTCCTTTGAGTCCGGAGGATACTTTTACAGAATTCCGCATGTAGGATCTCAATTGGGTGTTTGTCCCATTTTGCAAAATCTTGTTGTGTTAGTGGTCCCCAGACCTCACTGCCATAGAGTGCAATTGGTTCAATTACTGATTTGAAAATTTTGAGCCAAATGCTAATTGGGATTTCTATTTGGATTGATTTTTTGATGGCATAGAAAGCCCTTCTTGCTTTCTCTTTCAGTTCATTCACAGCCAGTTTGAAGTTTCCCGTAGAACTGATTTTTAAGCCCAAGTATGTGTAGTGAGTGGTTTGTTCAATTTTGGTTGTTCCTACTGTGAAATTTATTGTGGGTCCATGTTGTTTGGATCTTTGCTGGAACACAAGGACTTTGGTTTTTTGGGGATTTATTGTCAGGGCCCAAGTCTGGCAGTATGACTCCAGCAGGTCCAGGTTCTGCTGTAGACCCTCCTTAGTTGGTGACAGCAGAACCAGGTCGTCGGCATAGAGGAGGAATTTAACCTTGGATTCATATAGGGTGAGGCCGGGTGCTGTAGATTGTTCAAGTAGTTTTGCCAATCCATTAATGTAAATATTAAAGAGTGTCGGTGAGATTGGCGAGCCCTGCGTCACCCCCCGCCCCTGTGGGAAGTATTTTGTTTGTTTGTCTCCAATTTTAACTGCACATTTATTGTTTGTATACATTGATTTAATTACATCATATGTTTTCCCTCCTACCCCGCTTTCGATAAGTTTCAGGAATAAACCGTCATGCCAGATGGAGTCGAAAGCCTTCTGGAAATCTACAAAGCATGCGTAGATTTTGCTTTTGTTATGGTGAACGTGTTTGTCAATTAGGGTCTGTAGGGTGAAGATATGATCGGATGTTCTATAGTTTGGCAGGAATCCAATTTGGCTTTTACTCAAGACATTGTGCTCTTCAAGGAAGTTTATAAGTCTTTTGTTTATGATGCTACAGAATACCTTCCCCAGGTTACTGTTTACACAGATGCCTCGATAGTTGTTTGGGTCGATTTTGTCTCCACTTTTGTATATGGGTTTTATGAGTCCTTTGTTCCAGATGTCAGGGAAATAACCGACACTCAGAACCAAGTTGAAGAGTTTTAGGATAGCCAGTTTCAGTTTGTCGTCTGCGTGTTTAATCATCTCGTTTAGTATGCCGTCTGTCCCGCAAGCTTTTCCTGGTCGCAGGTCCTTGAGTTTTTCAAGAAGTTCTTTTTCTGTTATTATGGCGTCTAGCGGGTTTTGGTTATCTTTTATGGCCATTTCAAGCTTTTCTAGTTTTTTGCGTATTTGGTGTTGCTCTGGTCTTAGTGTGTTTTTCTGGTATAATTTTTGAAAGTGGTTTACCCATGTGTCCCCATTTTGAATGGACAAATCGTCGTGTTGTTTTTTGTGTAGTGTTTACAAGTTGTCCCAGAAACAATTCGACTCAATGGATTCCTCCATGGAGCTGAGTGTATTCTTAATAAATTGCTCTTTTTTGGTCCTGAGTGTGTTTCTGTATTGTGTTAGCGTCTGACAATAAGTAAGGCGTAATTCCTCGTTTTCTGGATGTCTGTGTTTTTGGTTTGATAGTTTTCTAAGTTTTTTCCTCATGTTATGGCAATCATGGTCAAACCATTTTTCATAGTTTTTTGTTTTGGGTTTGTTCTTGCGAGCTTTCAAGTTTGCATTTGTTGCCAAATTATCAAAAATATTGTTTAGTTTACTAACTGCCCGGTTTACGCCTTCTTTATTGTGAGTGTGTATGCTATCCAGAAAGGTGTCTAAGAGAGCTTGAGTTGATGCATTGCTAATTGTTTTCTGGTATTTTTCCGTGTCATTTTTGGCCCATCTGTACGATTTTTTGGTGTTGTACAGTTTACTGGGTTGTGTTTCTATGTTGTTTGTTTCTGTCTTTTTGAGAAACATAGTAATTTGGCTGTGATCTGACAGTGTTGTTTGTGGTTTGACTGTGAATGCTCTGAAAGAGGATGGGTCCAAGTCTGTAATCATATAGTCTACTGTGCTGCAGCCAAGAGGTGAGCAGTAGGTCGATCTTCCTAGGAGGTCTCCTATGAACCTACCATTGACAATGTACAGACCCAGGTTTCGACAGGGCTGTAGTAGCTGTTTACCGTTGGTATTTGACTGCTTGTCGCAGTTATGCCTGTATGGAAGGGAAGGGATGTCAAAGTGGTTATTCCCGAAAACGTAATTGTTTCCCTGATTATTGGTGAAGTCTGGTTCTTCGCCCGTTCTTGAATTGAGGTCCCCACAGATCAACATGTTCCCCTGGGCCTGGTATTGGATAATTTCCCCCTCCATGTTGGAGAAGGTGTCCTCTTTGTAGTACGGGGAATCGATTGGAGGGATATAAAGTGCGCAAATGTAAACATCTTGGGTGTTTGAGATAATCTCCCTCTCAAGTTTGAGCCACATGGTTTTCGCCCTTTTTTATAAATTTGATGTAATTCTTAAGTTCTGTTTTAAACCAGATCAGTATGCCTCCGGAGTCTCTGCCTTGGGTTACACTTGGTAATTTATTGGAGGGGGCCACTAGCTCAGTGTACCCTTGGGGACAGCCGGTGTGTCCTTTTCCTTTATACCAAGTTTCCTGTAAAATGATAATATCTAGATCTTTAGTTTCCTCTATGAACTCTGGGGTCCTACTCTTCACTTCTCGCACTGAAGAGCGTAGACCTTGGATATTCCAGGTCGAAATATATAAGGATTTCATGTTAAGTTTTATCTTTTTCTATGATAGGTTAAAGAGTGGTACGTGTTTGTCGTGTCTAAGTGTGGGGAAAAAAAAGATCACCCCAGTTGTCTACAAAAGTTAATACAATTTGGTTACAGTTCTTTCTATTAATTAGTCCTTGATCCATAAGGCGGAAGTAGATGCTGCTGCACATCTGCTTATTGTCTCTTAATGGATTGTTTCTGTCTGAGGTATTGCGTACGTCCTGTGCATCTCTCCCTCTGTCTGGCTGGTAGCGGTCCTATTCCCCTGTGGGACAGGAGTGGTGCAGGTCTGATAATGTTGTTTTGCATGGGGATCCTCTCCGGTCTCGGTTGGTGTGGTGGTGGTCTTTGTAGTGTTCCTGATATGTACCCCGCTGATCTCTGGTGGTCGGGGGGGGGGTCCTCTTGGAGTCTGGGTATGGACCCGGTTAAAAGCGACGTCCTTCAGGGCTTTAGCAAAGATCGATATTTTTTGCCTTTGGATGTGGACGTGGTCGTAAAGACATTCTTCATCGAGGGTGGGGTGTTGGGCCAGGTGTACGTTGTGGTTTGATTCGCATTCTGTTGCTATGCTGGCATTTATCTCATGAATTGTGTTGTTGTTGAAGTCTGTTCTCGGCAATATTGTGGAAACAGTGATTCTAGTGTTTGGAAATGTACTGCTTGCCTTCCTAATCATTGCTCTGAGCGATGTTGCTACCTCTTTCTGTTTGGCCTTTAGGTCATTTGTGCCCGTGTGTATTATTATGTGTTGGGGGGAGCCTAATCTGGCTTTGGTCAGCCATCCCATGGCTCTGTCTGTTGTTGGGCACCAAATCTTTTCTACTTTACTTCTAGGGAAGAGCTTTTTCTCCCATAGAAATTTCCCATTTGAGTCTATGAGTATTACGACGTCAGCCTTGTTTGTGTTTACTGTCTGGTGGCTTTCGCCTGGACTCATAGTGTGTGTGCTGGGCTGGGGTGTCTGGTGTGTGCGTACCTCTTGTGAGCGGCTCGCTTGTGGTTCCATGGTGGTGGGGGAAGATTGCGAGTCAGTATGCTGGTCGGTCTGTGTGGCACCCCTTGTATTGTGTGTCTGTTGCTTTTGTTCCATGTGGGAGTGCAGCCGTTCCGTCCGGCTCTGTCTTGTCTTATCTCTAGTCTCTGGTTGCTGGTCTAATGGTGTTTTCTCTCCTCTATGGCTCTCTTCTTTTTCGTGCAGCTCTTTCACCTGATTCTTAAGTAGATTCACCTGGTTATCAAGTCTATTCAGCTCTCTCTTGTGTCTCTCCCTCTCCTGCTTTTGTTTGTCATTCAATTTGAGGACCTCCTCTCTAAGTTTAACCATCTCTATCTCTAATTGATTAAATTTATCTTTTGGTTGTATCTGGCTGTGTGATCCCGGGGTATGTGTCTGGTCGGCCCTGGAAGGCTCACTCACTTCCTGGCTAAGCTGGTCGGCCCTGGAAGGCTCACTCACTTCCTGGCTATGCTGCTCTTCTCTTGGTGGGCTGGGAATGGTAGGGGAACTATGTGTGGCTTCCTCCGTGGTAGTTATGCTGGGGTTTGTCAGTTGTATCGTGTGGCTGTGGTTCCCCGGGGTTAGTGTCTGGTTTGAACTGTGTGGCTCGTTCATCCCTTGACCATGCAGATTTTCTCCTGGTAAGTTGTCAATGTTGGGGGGAGTGCGGGCCACTCTGGGGCTGTTCATTCCCCTCGTAGTTGATCTTTTCAGTGTCCTGAAGGCCGTTGCAAATTTGTCGAGGTTGCCTTGCACTAATATTGTTCCGGTATTGTACGCGTTGACAGTCGTGATTGAACTGTCTCCTGGTGTGTTAATTTTCATTATGGACCCATTTGCGGTATTTTTTAGCTTAACACTGGTATAGTGTGATTTTATTGCTCTGATCCAAGCCGCTGGCTGATCTGAGTAGAATATGAGGTTACTTTTTGTCCCATTGTTGTAACAGTCAGTAAAGAGAGTTTCTGGTTTTTCTCTCATCTGAGCATGCTTGATCGTTTTTATAGCTTTTTTTGTGGTGTTGGGGGGAATCTGGAAGCGGGGCTGTTGTGGATCTTCTGATTCGCTCATTTTTGGTAAAGTATTGTTGATCTTAGAATAAGCTTTTCTGGGGCCCCGGGTTTGGTGTTACCCTCTCCCTGTTCGCGAACTTTCCCGGTCCCCCTCTCCAACCCCGTGGTCCCTGGGCCTCGGCTCCTGGGTTCACCCTTCTCAGGTCTGAGTCTGTGAGCCGCTGTTTCCCGGTGCCTTCGGGCTGTTCCCCTCCCCCTCAGAGGTCTCTGGGCCTCTGCTTCGGCCTGGCTCCTCGGGCCTTTCCCTGGGCCTCCCTCCCTGGGCCCTGTACTCACGGTCCTGGTTGCGAGCCTTCTGGTTGCTCTCCTTCTCCTCAGAGGTCTCTGTGCCTGCTGGCCTGGCTCCTCGGGCCTTTCCCGTGCTGGATTGTTGGACTGCGGCCCGAGTCCCCTCGGCTGTGCCGATTGCTGGATTTCCGGGCTGCGTTCCGAATCTCCTCGGCTGTGCCGATTTCTGGGATGCGGCCCGAGTCCTCTCCGCTGTGCCGATTGCCGGGCTGCGTTCCGGATCTCCTCGGCTGTGCCGATTTCTGGGATGCGGCCCGAGTCCTCTCCGCTGTGCCCGTTGCCGGGCTGCGTTCCGATTTCTGGGATGCGGCCCGAGTCCCCTCGGCTGTGCCGGTTGCTGGACCGCTGGGCTGTGGCCCGAGTCACCTCGCCTCCTCGAACTCGGTCCCGATGCCGCCGACTCAACCACCGCTGCTGAAGCCCCGTGTGGCTGCCGTTCACTGGTTTGTGTAGTTCTTCTCTTGTTTCTTTTTTTTTTTGCTTTGGCTTTTTTTTTTCCTCTATTTTCCTCTGGGTTTTTTTTTCTTTGGTAGTCTTTCTGGCGGTCTTTTCCTTCTCTACTTTGTCTAGACTAATCTAAACTTAAACCAAACTAAACTAAACTAAACTAACTTAACTAGAACTAAATTTAATTTTAAAACCTTTTAAAAGTTGAAATGAAATGAAACTTTTTTCCCCCACTTTAGACACTAAAAACACTAAAATCTCAGCAGCCCATCTTCAGCGTGTGTATTCACTCCGTCTGCTGGATCACACCTCCCTTTTGTACGAGGTGATCTCCGCCCCAGCCAGAAACCTGTCCAGCTCCCTGCACTGCCACCTGCTGACAGGTAATGGTATGACAGTAATATGCTGGGCCTGCACTGCCACCTGCTGACAGGTAATGGTATGACAGTAACATGCTGGGCCTGCACTGCCACCTGCTGACAGGTAATGGTATGACAGTAACATGCTGGGCCTGCACCTCAGACCCCGTCACTGTTGCCATTCATGTCCTGCTGCTTCTCCTTGTGTTTTGGAGAATGTCTCACTCGGCCTTCGCCTTTCTGATGGGGTTTGAGAAGCCTTGATCAGTAATATTTTACTGGGTAGAATTTCAACTTGGAGCCCAGGTGTAAAACTGGCGCTTCTGGATCGGCCGCCCGATATAAACAGAAAATGCTGGAAATGTTCAGCGGGCCAGGGCAGCATCTGTGGAGAGAGAAACAGAGTTAACGTTTCAGGTTGATGACCCTTCGTCAGAACTGGTTAAAGTTAGAGATGTAGCAGTTTTTAAGCAAGTGCAGGGTCAGGGAAAGGGGGGAGGGGAGGAAAGAACAAAAGGGAAGGTCTGTGATAGGATGGAAGGCAGGAGAGATTGACTGACAAAAGGGATGATGGTGCGAGGCAAAAGGAGATGGTAATGGGACCAGTGAAACAAAAGATGGGTCTAGAGGAGGTGTAAAGGGAATGGCAGGATCATCAACAGTTGCCACCAGAAAAAATAGGGGCCGAGGTTATAATCTGAAATTGTTGAACTCGATATTGAGTCCAGAAGGCTGTAAAGTGCCTATTTGAAAGATGAGGTGCTGTTCCTCGAGCTTACGTTGAGCTTCCGTGGAACAGTGTAAGAGGCCGAGGAGGGAGAGGTCTGAGTGGGAGTGGAGTGGAGAATTAAAGTGACAGGCGACCGGAAGCTCGGGGTCACACACGGACTGAACGGAGGTGTTCCACAAAGCGGTCGCCCAATCTGCGTTTGGTCTGCCCAGTGTAGAGGAGACCACATCGTGAGCAGTGAATACTAAATTGCAAGAAGTACAAGTAAATTGCTGTTTCACCTGGAAGGGGTGTTTGGGGCCCTGGACAGTGGGAAGGGAGGAGGTAAAAGGGTAGGTGTTGCATCTCCTGCGCTTGCACGGGAAGGTGTCGTTGGAAGGGGAAGGGGTGTTGGAGGTGATTGAGGAGTGGACCAGGGTGTCGTGGAGGGAGCAGTCCCTTTGGAATGCTGAAAGGGGAGGTGAGGGGAAGATGTGTTTGATGGTGGGATCACGCTGGAGATGGTGGAACTGGTGGAGGATGATCCGTTGAATGTGGAGGCTGGTGGGATGGAAGGTGAGGACAAGGGGAACCCTATCGTGGTTCCGGGAGGGAGGGGAAGGGGTGAGAGCAGAAGTGCAGGAAATGGAACGGACACGGTCGAGGGCCGTGTCAACTATCGGTTGAGGGAAAAGGAAGACATGTTGGAAGCACTGGTTTGGAAGGCGGCATCGTCAGAACAGACGCGGCGGAGACGGTGAAACTGGGAGAATGGAATAGAGTCCTTACAGGAAGTGGGGTGGGAGGAAGTGTAGTCCAGGCTGCTGTGGGAGTCACAGGGCTTATAGCGGATATTGGTCGATAGCCTGTGCACCAGAGAGACCAGGATGGCGACCTGTGGGTAGGGAGGGTGGGGGGGGAGGGGGAGGGATGGGGTGGGGAGGGTCAGGGTGAGGGGGAGGGATGGGGTGGGGAGGGTGGGGGTGAGGGTGAGGGGGAGGGATGGGGTGGGGAGGGGGAGGGATGGGTTGGGAGGTGAGGGGCAGGGGAGGTTAGGGTGGGGAGGGGGAAGGGAGGGATGGGGTGGGGAGGGGGAGGGGAGGGGAGGTTAGGGTGGGGAGGGTGAGAGTGAGGGGGAGGGGAGAGGGTGTTGAAGGGGAGGAATGCAGTGGGTGAGGGTGAGGGGAGGTTAGGGTGGGGAGGGTGAGGGTGAGGGGGAGGGGAGGTTAGGGTGGGGAGGGTGAGGGTGAGGGGGAGGGGAGAGGGTGTTGAAGGGGAGGAATGCAGTGATTGAGGGTGAGGGTGAGGGGAGGGGGAGGGGAGGGTGAAGGGAGGGGAGGGGGAGGTAGGTGAGTTTTACCACAGGGTATCGCTGCCACTGGCTTCTCAGCTGCCGGTGACACTGTCATTTCAAGAAATGATTTAATCTGATGCCAAAGTCAGTGCAATTGATCGCTTGGCGATTGATTAATTGCATTATCAGAGAATCAAAGAAATTTACAGCACAGAAGGAGGCCATTCGGCCCATCGTGTCCATGCCGGCCGACAAAGAGCTCTCCAGCCTAATCCCACTGTCCAGCTCTTGGTCCGTAGCCCTGTAGGTTACGGCACTTCAAGTGCATATCCAAGTACTGTTTAAATGTGATGAGGGTTTCTGCCTCTATCACCCTTTCAGGCAGTGAGTTCCAGACCCCCACCACCCTCTGGGTGAAAAAAGTTCTCCTCAACTCCCCTCTAATCCTTCTACCAATTACTTTAAATCTCTGCCCCTGGTTATTGACCTCTCTGCTAGGGGAAATAGGTCCTTCCTATCCACTCTATCTAGGCCCCTCATAATTTTATACACCACAATTAGGTCTCCCCTCAGCCTCCTCTGCTCCAAAGAAAACAACCCCAGCCTTTCCAATCTTTCCTCACAGCTAAAATTCCACAGCCCAGGCAACATCCTTGTAAATCTCCTCTGTACCCTCTCTGGTGCAATCACATCCTTCCTGTAATGTGGTGACCAGAACTGCACGCAGTATTTTAGCTGCGGCCTAACTAGCATTTTATACAGTTCTAGCATAACCTCCCTGCTCTTATATTCTATGCCTTGGCTAATAAAGGAAAGTATCCCGTGTGCCTTCTTAACCACCTTGTCCTGCTACCTTCAGGGATCTGTGGACATGCACTCCAAGGTCCCTCTGTTCCTCTACACTACTCAATGTCCTACTATTTACTGTGTATTCCCTTGCCCTGTTAACCCTCCCCAAATGCATTACCTCACACTTCTCCAGATTGAATTCCATTTTCCACTTTACTGTCCACCTGACCAGTCCATTGATATCTTCCTGCAGTCTACAGCTTTCTTCCTCACTATCAACCACAAGGCCAATTTTTGTATCATCTGCAAACTTCTGAATCATACCCCTACATTGAAGTTTTAATCATTGATATATACCACAAAAAACAAAGGACCCAGTACTGAGCCCTGCGGAACCCCAGTGGAAACAGCTTTCCAGTCACAAAAACACCGATCGACCATTACCCTTTGCTTCCTGCCAATGAGCCAATTTTGGATCCAACTTGCCACTTTCCCTTGGATCCCATGGGCTTTTACTTTTCTGACCAACCTGCGATCGATTGATCGGTGATTGATTGCATAGGCTTTCATTATATATTAATTTAAATTCCCCCCCTCCCACCTCCCCAGCCATCAGAACTGCCAAAACAGCAATCACTGCCCGGGATGAGCAGACTAGTCCATCACCGAGGAATGAGCAGCTGTCCCTTGCATCCAGAGTTGTTATGGGTTTAATCGTGTATTTCCACCATCTGAATATCTTTTCAGTAAGCCACCCGTATATTAGCAGGAATATTGAAGCTGCCCATCACTTCAGCAGGTCAGCTCATGGTCCGTGAGACATTTTGTTGTCTCCATTTTTCTGTCTCAGTTCCCCATAGAAATCAGTGGAGAGAAGGAGGGATACCACAGCCGGAATCCTGAAGAGATCCTTAAGCAAGGCCGGCATTTACTGCCCATCGCCAGTTGCCCTCAGAAGGTGCTGGTGGGCTTTCTTGAACCACTGCAGTCCGTGTGATACATTTCAGAGGGCAGTTAAGAGTTAACCACATTGGTGTGGGGACTGGAGTCACATATAGGCCCAGACTGGGATGATGACAGCAGGTTTCCTTCCCTGAAGGACGCTAGTGAACCTGTTGGGTTTTTATAATAATCCAACAGCTTCACGGTCACTTTCACTGATCCCAGCTTTTTATTTTAAACCAAATTCAAATTCTCAAATTGCTATGGTGGGATTTCGAACTCACGTTCTACTGGATTACTTATCCAGTAACATAATATATATTAATAATCTAGACGAGGGAACTAGATGTAATATCTCCAAGTTTGCAGACGACACAAAGCTGGGTGGGCGTGTGTGCTGTGAGAAGGATGCAGAGAAACTCCAGTACAATTTGGACAGGTTGGGTGATTGGGCAGATGCAGTATAATGTGGATAAATGCGAGGTTATCCACTTTGGTGGCAAAAACAGGAAGGCAGATTATTATCTGAATGGCAATAGATTGGGAAAAGGGGAAGTGCAACGAGACCTGGGTGTCCTTGTGCACCAGTCACTGAAGGCAAGCATGCAGGTGCAGCAGGCGGTTAAGAAGGCAAATGGTATGTTGGCCTTCATAGCGAGAGGGTTTGAGTACAGGAGCAAGGATGTCTTGCTGCAGTTGTACAGGGCCTTGGTGAGACCACACCTTGAGTATTGTGTGCAGTTTTGGTCGCCTTCTCTGAGGAAGTATGTTCTTGCCATCGAGGGAGTGCAGCGAAAATTCACCAGACTGATACCTGGGATGGCAGGAATGACGTATGAAGAGAGATTGGGTCGATTAGGCTTATATTCGCTAGAATTTAGAAGAATGAGAGGGGATCTCATTGAAACTTATAAAATTCTAACAGGACTAGACAGACTACATGCAGGAAGGCTGCTCCTGATGGCGGGGGAGTCCAGAACCAGGGGTCACAGTCTAAGGATAAGGGGTAAGCCATTTAGGACAGAGATGAGGAGGAATTTCTTCACCCAGAGCGTGGTGAAACTGTGGAATTCTCTACCACAGAAGACAGTTGAGGCCAATTCATTAAATATATTCAAGAAGGAGTTAGATATATTTCTTAAGGCTAAGGGCATCAAGGGATATGGGGAGAAAGCAGGGACCGGGTACTGAATTTGGATGATCAGCCAGGATCGCATTGAACGGCGGAGCAGGCTCGAGGGACCGAATGGCCTACTCCTGCTCCTATCCTCTATGTTTCTATAACCACTACACTACCGTGCCCCTCTGGATTACTAGCTCAGTAACATAACCACTATACTTTCCATATTAGTCCTACCAAAGTGCATCAGTTCATACTTCTCCGCATTAGAACTCCATTTGCCATGCTTCTGCCCATTTCATCACCTTGTCTACTTGAAAAGAGGAGAGAATATGGGCAAGGCAGCAGGAAATGGCATTTCCAAATCAGATGACAAAAGATTAGAGTGGAATTTAAAGAAAAATGTGACAGCACCAATGGGAAGGAGAAACAATGTGCTGAAATTTGGAAATAAATTCTGAATCCAGTAAGATTTTCTGAGGAACAGAGTTAATGTTTCAGGTCGATGACTTTTTGTCAAAACTGACGAAAAGTCACAGACCTGAAACGTTAACTCTGTTTCTCTCTCCACAGGTGCTGCCTGACCTGCTGAGTATTTCCAGCATTTTCTGTTTTTATTTCAGATTTCCAGCATCCGCGATATTTTGCTATTGTAAGATTTTCTGAGGCATCATTGCCAAATATACTGGCTAATCTGAGCGGAAACCTTCATTTCCTCATGGTATTAAAGTGATGATTTTAAGATTCCAACAGCTGAGGTCTTTGTAGGATAGGAGCAGGGGAGGGGATTCCCTGCGTGTCGTATTAGGGCAGTACAGCGAACTGTGCACCCGAAATAGTCTCAGGTCCAGATGTAGCCCAGAGGAAACCAATTGGGAGCGTGTAAGGGAACAAGTACTGCTTATTAATGTATTAAATAATAAATGAGCTCGGGAGCTGCTGCTCTGAGAAACATCTGAAGACGTCAGATCCTCAGGAGATGGATTGTTCATTGCTCCATTGCTATATGCGATGAGGAAAATTAATTACTGTACATTTAAAAATTAATCCAACTCTCAGTGGAGCTTACTGCCGCCTCGATGATCAGCGAACATGTTTATATTGATGTTTGTGAAACCATTTTTAAAATGTTGCCGATTTTGTTTCTTTACAGAGTTAGGAAGGAAAGACTTGCATTTCTATAGTGTCTTTCACAACGACCCAGTATGCTTTACGTACTTTTTTTGAAATGTAGTCACTGTTGTAATGTAGGAAACGCAGCAGCCAATGTGCGCACAGCACGCTCCCTCCCCAACCGCGGGGGATACGTCCCTGAACACCCCCCGTGGTTAGTAAAACCGCGGTTGGCAAATACAGTATAAATGTTCAAATAACACAATAAAAGAGAATATAAAAGCAATAAAATCATGTTATTTACCTCAATCCTAAATTAAAAACCGCGTATACGCAAAATTCACTGCAGCGGTTGGCAAAAGTTGTCGCAGAAACCGTGTATACTTGAAATCCGTGTATGGCAAAACAGCGGTTGGGGCGGGATTCCTGTAATGTGATAATGATCAGATAATGGCCCGGATTTTGTGGTCAACGGCGAAGAAATGGCACTCGCTTTGACCTCGAAAAAAGCTGCTCACAAGTCTTTGCAGGTTCTAGAGCACAGACTCCCCCTATTTTGACGTCAATTTAATTTTGGAGCTATCTACAGGGGATCTGTGCCATCCAAGAACAGGGCAGGCAGCAGGCATGCTGATCAATCAATCAGCTTGACGAATTCTCACAGACGGTAAAGCAGGAAGTAAAAAGCAGGGAATATAAATCACATTTCAATCATTGTACAGAAAGTGAAATAAAGATTGGGGCATACACATGGATTACATAGGATTACATAGGATAAACAGCACAGAAACAGGCCATTCAGCCCAACCAGCCCATGCCGGCATTTATGCTCCACTCGAGCCTCCTCCCATCTTTCCTCATCTAAATCTATCAGCATAACCCTCTATTCCCTTCTCCCTCATATGCTTATCTAACCACTCCTTAAATGCATCTATACTATTCACCTCAACCACTCCCTGTGGTACCGAGTTCCACTTCTCACCACTCTCTGGGTAAAGAAGTTTCTTCTGAATTCCCTATTGGATTTCTTGGTGACTATCTTATATTGATGGCCTCCAGTTATGCTCTTCCCCACATGTGGAAACACTCTCTCTGTATCCACTCTATCAAAACCTTTCATAATTTTAAAGACCTCCATTAGGTCACCCCTCAGCCTTCTTTTTTCAAGAGAAAGGAGACCCAGCCTGTTCATCCTTTCCTGATAGGTATACCCTCGCATGGTATCATCCTTGTAAATCTTCTCTGCACCCTTTTTATAATATGACCAAGTGCGGTCTATCCAAGGTTCGATACAGGTTTAGCAAAACTTCTCTACTTTTTAATTCTATCCCTGTAGAAATAAACCTGAGTGCTTGGTTTACCTTTTTATGGCCTTGCTAACCTGTGTCGCTACTTTTAGTGATTTGTGTATTTGTACTCCGAGATCCCTTTGTCCCTCTACCCCACCTAGACTCGCACCCTCCAAGTAATAAGGGAGACCCCTATTCTTTTTACCAAAATGTAATACCTTACATTTCTCTGTGTTGAAAATTAAGGGAGAGACTGAAATAGAAAAACACAGGGCTAGAAATTCAGTAAGGCCCCGCCAGCTTTGCGCCCAGTTACCGCCCAAAGAGGGCTTCTGCGCCAATAGAGGAGTTTGCGCTGATATTCAGCGCAGCGGTAATGGCGGCGGTAGCCGATAGCGCTGCGCCGGCACCGATGACGTCATCGGTGTGCGCAGTGCCCTGGTTCCGCCCCGATACCGGCCCGATCCCCATATTTAGTTGCGGCCGCCTCTTCCGCAGCGGCCGCAAACAACGTTCTGCAACCGTGGCCGTCCTGCAGCCTTAGTGGCGCTAGTTAAGGCGGAGGTGCGGCCGGCCGCTTTTTCGGCGGCCGCCTGCCCGCACCTCCTTCCCCGGCCTCCTCCACCCCCCCCCCCCGCGGCATTGCCGGCTGCTTTCTGCGAGCTCGGCACTTCTCCGTGGTGCCGGGCTCATTTGCCGGCACTATCAAGCGGCGATCTCCCCGTTGCAGGCACCTCCCCCTTAAGAGAAGGAGGAGGCCTGCAGTACCGCAGCCTGCCGCTCCGCAGTGGGTGGCGCAGCGGCACCTACAGCGCTGAAATTCAGTTTCAGCACCCCAAGTGGGGGCGGGCACACCCTGGAATAGCGCCCGGTTCCGACTTGGGGCGCAAAAACTGAATTTCTGACGGTCGCAACTGGCTCCGCGTGCAGCGCTAACTTTTGGGCGCAATCGAGCTGGCGGGGCCTTACTGAATTTCTAGGCCACAATCTTTAAAAAAATATATTTTAATTTTTAATTTATAAAAATCTGCAACATTTAAATTTTCTTTTGAGGGAATGAGACTCCACAATATAAAATTAATTTTTCAGGGCTGGAGGGAATGTTCAACAATATTTATGACTCAGTACGCCGTTAAAAACTCAGTTACTTCTGATTGAACAAGTCTTAACTTTTTCATCGGTCTTTACAGTGAGAATAATGTCTAATTAGTTTAAGTTCACAACCAATTAATGATATCTAATTGATTCCATCTGCGAAGACTGCTACAGTGCACCCTGTGGAAGAGCAGGATATCTCCGACAGCAACTTCAGGATTTCCGTGTTTAACTGCGCAAGTGCAGACACCAGAAGTTGCTGTCAGTTTCACTTAGTAATAACGGCAAGCGCTGACAGCTGATATGTTTTAGTGATGTTGGTTGCGGGATAAATATTGCTCAGGGTACCGGGGAGTATGAGGAGAGTTTGGGTCGATTGGGCTTATACTCGCTGGAGTTTAGAAGAATGAGAGGGGATCTCATTGAAACTTATAAAATTCTAACAGGACTAGACAGACTAGATGCAGGAAGGATGTTCCTGATGGCCGGGGAGTCCAGAACCAGAGGTTACAGTCTAAGGATAAGGGGTAAGCCATTTAGGACAGAGATGAGGAGGAATTTCTTCACCCAGAGAGTGGTGAACCTGTGGAATTCTCTGCCGCAGAGGGCGGTGGAGGCCAATTAATTAAATATATTCAAGAAGGAGTTGGATATATTTCTTAAGGCTGAAGGGATCAAGGGATATGGGGAGAAGGCAGGGACAGGGTACTGAGTTTGGATGATCAGCCATGATCTCATTGAATGGTGGAGCAGGCTCGAGGGGCCGAATGGCCGACTCCTGCTCCTATCTTCTATGTTTCTATGTTTCTATGTAACTCCCCAGCTCTTTTCCCAAATAGTAAAAAAAAGAAAGACTTGCATTTATATAGCGCCTTTCACGACCACGGGATGTCCCAAAGCGCTTTACAGCCAATAAAGTGCTTTTGAATTGTAGTCACTGTTGTAACACAGCAGTCAATTTGCGCACAGCAAGCTCCCACAAACAGCAATGTGATAATGACCAGTTAATCTGTTTTAATGATTTGATTGAGGGATAAACATTGGCCAGGACACCGGGGAGAACTCCCCTGCTCTTCTTCAAAATAGTGCCATGGGATCTTTTACGTCCACCTGAGAGAGCAGACGGGGCCTCGGTTTAACGTCTCAGTGGGACTTTAACACACAACCTTCTGACTCAGAGGTGAGAGTGTGCTACCCACTGAGCCACAGCTAACACTGACATAGTGCAGTGGGATCTTTTACGTCCATCTGAGAGGGCAGACAGGCCCTTGGTTTAACATCTCATCCAAAAGATCTCTGATGCAGTGCTTCTGCAGTACTGCATTGAAGTGTCAGCCTAGATCATGTGCTCAAGTCTCTGGAGTGTGATTTGAATCCAGGATCCTCTGAGTTGAGAGTGCTTCCCACTGAGCCAAGGTTGCACACATTGTGGGAGTTATAAGATAAAGGAGTTAAATGTGTGGCTAGAGAGCTGGCCTAAGAGGGAAGGGTTCAGATTCCTGGGACACTGTGACCAGTTCTGGGGCAGGAGTGGCTGGTACAGGGTGGACAGGGGCTGGAGAGATGGTATAGGAGGGAAGAGCTCAGATTCTTAAGACACTGAGATCATTTCTGGGGTGGAAGTGACCTGTACATGGGCTTCACGTGAAAAAGGCTGGGACCAATGCGGTGGGAGAGTGACTAGTGCTGTAAAGGCGGATTCAAACTAATACTACAGGTGAAAGAAACAAGAACAAGATGAGGATCTGATAGGAGATCAAAATGGACAGGGGATGAGGGAGAGGAAAAATAGAAAAACCAGGAAAGGAATAAAGGAGGCAGATTTAAAATGGGCAAGATTGCAAAACATGGAGTGGTTTGTATCTGACTTTACAATTTATTCAAAACAAAATTGGAGATTTACAAGCATTAATAACCCTGGGTAAGATACAGCAGCTATAATGGAGACGTGATTTTCGGTTTGGATATGGCCTGGGTTTCACTGTGAAACTTGTCGAATGGGACGGTAAGGACTCCCACCAGAAACTAATGGGCAGCAACACTTTTCAACTAACGTGATTGCTCGTCGGTCCACCCACCCTATGTAAAGAGAGACAGGTGGGCCTGGCTAATGTTTCCAAGCCATTTCCCCCATCTACCCACCTGAAACCAACCCTAACGCTTGCCGCCACTCTCTGTATCCCTGAGGCAGGAACCGTGTGGAGGGGCCGAACTTGCATATCCAGACTGAAGCTTTCCGACGCCGTGATTTTGGTTGGCATTTGCTCTGGAACGCCTCTGAAGACGTCACAGGTGGTGAGTGTTTGAGAAAGGAAATGTCTGGTCTGGGGGCACGAGTTTACCAATAGGACTCACTCTATTCCCGTGCTGTGAAGATAAGGAAGAGGCCAGATTGCAGGCTCTTAGCGTGAAGACATTTCTTTCCTACACGCCAATGGCTACTCCACAGGGTTTACAGACATAGAATCCACCATCTACAAAGCACAAGTAAGGAGTGTGATGGAATACTCCCCACTTGCCTGGATGAGTGCAGCTCCAACAACACTCAAGAAGCTCGACACTATCCAGGACAAAGCAGCCCGCTTCATTGACACCCCATCCACCACCTTAAACATTCACTCCCTCCACCACCGGTGCACCATGGCTGCAGTGTGTACCATCTACAAGATGCACTGCAGCAACTCGCCAAGGCTTCTTCGGAAGCACTTCCCAAACCCGCAACCTCTTCCAGCTAGAAGGACAAGGGCAGCAGGCGCATGGGAACACCACCAACCCCTAGTTCACCTCCAAGTCACACACCATCCTGACTTAGAAATATATCGGCCGATTCTTCATCGTCGCTGGGCCAAAATCCTGGAACTCCCTCCCTAACAGCACTGTGGGAGTACCTTCACCATACGGACTGCAGCGGTTCAAGAAGGCAGCTCCTCACCACCTTCTCAAAGGGCAACTAGGGATGGGCAATAAATGGTGGCCTTGCCAGCAATGCCCGCATCCCATAAACAAATTAAAAAGAAGGTTTTATTCAGATTTCTCCACCCATTTATGCCTCAGGAGACTGTGGAACACCCTCCACCCAGCTAGAAGCTCTGGGAAGAGAAGCTAACCATTGGCTGAAGGTAACTCACTTCCTCCAGGACAAGAATATTGTCGGTCACAGTGAAACTGACCATTGACTTGATTTATTTTCCCACTGGGTCCTTACACACAGCCTTTGGGTGACCAAAGTCACATTCGTCAATCAGCAGCACATTGTTTTATAAAGAGGGTCACTGATGCTCTATTCAGGTGAGCCTCGCAATTTAAAAAGAGAAGGAACTTGCACTTGTATGGCATCTTTCACAAACTTGGCATGTCCCAAAGTGCTTCACAACCAATGAAGTACTTTTTAAATGTAATGTAGGTCGGTTTTAAGGAGCATCTAAAAGGAGAAGAGAGGCGGAGAGGTTTAGGGAGGGAATTTCAGAGTTTAGGGCCTCGGCAGCTGAAGGCACAGTCGCCAATGTTGGGGAGATGAACACTGGAGATGCATAAGAGGCCAGAATTGGAGGAGCTTGGAGATCTCAAGGTTTGTAGGGCTGGAGAAGCTTACAGAGATAGGGAGGGGCGAGGCCATGGAGGGATTTAAAGACAAGGATAATAATTTTAAAATTGAGGTGTTGCCAGACCGGGAATTCTCTACCACAGAAGGCAGTAGAGGCCAATACATTAAATATATTCAAGAAGGAGTTAGATATATTTCTTAAGGCTAAAGGGATCAAGGGATATGGGGAGAAGGCAGGGACAGGGTACTGAAATTGGATGATCAGCCATGATCTCATTAAATGGCGGAACAGGCTCGAGGGGCCGAATGGCCTACTCCTGCTCCTATCTTCTGTGTCTATGAGCCACTGTAGGTCAGTGAACACAGGAGTGATGGGTGAACAGGACATGGTATGAGTTAGGACACGGGGCAGCAGAGTTTTGGATGAGCTGAAGTTTATGGAGGGTGGAAGATGGGAAGCCGGAGAGGATAACATGGACTTTCCCTGCAGCCACGGCTTATGACTCCAGTTAGGCATCTGCAGACAGAGAGGAGAACAAATATAATGTGGCCCATGGTTAATGGAATCATAGAATCACACAGCACAGAAGGAGGCCATTCATCCCATCACACCTGTGCCAGCTCTTTGAAAGAGCTGCCAGTAAGTCCCAATCGCCTGGTCTTGCCCCATAGCCCTGCAAATGTTTCCTTTTGGAATGACAGAATGGTAGAGCCACCGATTGGCATTTTGAAGCCTTGTTTTAGGTAGCTGTATAATTCTGTTGGAGCCCTTGTGCAGCCCAGTTAGAGTCTCAAGAACGATTGTTGCTTGCTGCTTTCTGCATAACATCGCCATGCAGAAAAGGTTAGGACTTCATGAAGGGGGATGATGAAGACGACGATGAAGAGGGAGACATCAGAAGGATGTTGCAGAAGAAGGAGTTGGAGCTGTAGAACCATCAGGCTGCAGCCGGAGATAGGAAGAAGCCGAGTGCTTTCAGTAAATAAAAGTTGTGAAACTGAATAAAATTGTTTCCCTCCCAACTAATCTTCCCTCCCAGCCCCAAATGCCTCACAAAGACGTGAATTCCCCAAAGCATCTGCACCTTGCCTCCATAATACAGAACTCATACTTCTACAAGTCTACTGTGTTGTAAACATCCGTGGAAATGATCAAAAGCTTCCAATAATTTCGCATTCTCTAACCGCAACTATTTCCTACGCGGTGTCTGAAACATAGAAACATAGAAGATAGGAGCAGGAGTAGGCCATTCGGCCCCTCGAGCCTGCTCCGCCATTCAATTCGATCATGGCTGATCATCCAAATTCAGTACACGGTCCCTGCTTTCTCCCCATACCCCTTGATCCCTTTAGCCTTAAGCAATATATCTAGCTCCTTCTTGTGATGAAATAACTCTGTGTTCTGGCATTTGTATTGTTGTTGTTGTACTTGTTAATGTCTGGAATGTTCCACCGGTGTAACCACTAATGCTCCTCCCTAGCCCCACCCCTCTTCTGGAATGTTCTACCAAGGGCTGGGTCAGTGATGACTGTGTTAACTTGATGCCATTTTCTTATTTAATAAAAGCCTTTAGTCTTAAGCTTTAACCTCATGGATTCAGGCAGTTATTTGGCACATCACTTCTTGAATATATTTAATGAATTGGCCTCCACTGCCTTCTGTGGTAGAGAGTTCCACAGGTTCACCACTTTCTGGGTGAAGAAATTCCTTCTCATTTCGGTCCTAAATGGCCTACCCTTTATCCTTAGACTGTGTCCCCTGGTTCTGGACTCCCCGACCATCGGGAACATCCTTCCTGCATCTAGTCTGTCCAGTCCTGTCAGGATTTTATAAGTTTCAATGAGATCACCTCTCATTCTTCTAAACTCCAGTGAGTACAAGCCCAATCGACCCAATCTCTCCTCATACATCATTCCTGCCATCCCAGGTATCAGCCTGGTGAATCTTCGCTGAACTCCCTCCATGGCAAGAACATCCTTCCTCAGATAAAGTGACCAAAACTGCACACAATACTCAAGATGTGGTCTCACCAAGGCCCTGTACAACTGTAGCAAGACATCCTTGTTCCTGTACTCAAACCCTCTCGCTACAAAGGCCAACATACCATTTGCCTTCTTAACCGCCTGCTGCACCTGCATGCCTTTCGTGCCATCCAGCTTACTTGCTTCGTCTCCTCGGGGGAGAAATTCAGTATCGCCCTGTTTGGGGTGCGATTATCAGCCGTGCGCAAAATTTAGCGCCTGGCGCTAATTATCGCCTCCGACGGCAAACTTGGCTTTTATCGCCCCTGGAGGTGATTGGAGCGCTAAATCAGGCGCTACACACCTCTCTTAAGGCGCTAAGGCCGAGGAGTGAGGCGCTACCTCAGAGCGCAGGCACAGTGCAGGTGCTGTCAGTTACCGATTGAACACAGACACACTGGCGCCGGCCAGTTCTTAAAGGGGAGTGTCGATCTTGCTCTCCAGCCACACCCTGGTCATTGCAGCCTTGAATCTCGGCCTGGACAGACCTGTGCTTAAATCTTCCAGCCAAGGACTATGGAGAGGGCCAGGGAGCAAGCACAGCACTTCAGCGAATGGGCCTTGGAGGCTCTGGCTGGTGAGGTGGAGTGCAGAAGATCTATACTGTACCCAGAGAGTGGCAGGAGGCCTTTGCCACGTGAGTACAGAAGAGTGTGGAGGGAGGTGGCTCAGAGCGTCTCCTCAAGCAGCATGGTGCCCAGGACCCATATCCAATGTAGAAAATAGTTCAACGACCTCACTCGGGTCGTCAGGGTGAGTGGCTTCTTTTCAAAACCTCTCCATCCCTCCATCTCAACCTCACCCTATGACCAGAAGGCCTTAAAATCCCCAATGCCCAACACTCATCCAACACCTATGGCCCTTTCATCAAACACAAACGCACATTCCTCACTTTGCATACAGTAAGGGTTATTCAACTATGGGATGCACATCAGGCAAGACTATGGCTGCATACAGTAAGGGCTATTCAACTATGGGATGCACATCAGGCAAGACTATGGCTGCATACAGTAAGGGCTATTCAACTATGAGAGGCACATCAGGCAAGACTATGGCTGCATACAGTAAGGGCTATTCAACTATGGGAGGCACATCAGGCAAGACCATGGCTGCATACAGTAAGGGCTATTCAACTATGAGAGGCACATCAGGCAAGACTATGGCTGTATATTTACTCAGACGCCGTCCTTTTTCTTGCAGGCCAAGCCAAGCTATCTCATAATAGGAGACAGCAGCAATGGATGGGTGGAGGGCGGCCTCAGCTGCAACCCCTCAGCGATCTTGAGGTGCGCGTCCAGAGGATAGTGGCAAGCCAGGTGATCGGTCCCATCACCACTGGAGACGCCGACCCTGTTCTGGACAGCAATGGTAAGGTCATCATCTTTTTGTCCTCTCTCCTTCCACTTGTTCCTCACAACACCAGCCTTTGACACTTTCAATCGAACTTACTAAATCGCTGCACTCATTCCTCCCTTGCTGCCACCCTGTCCTCACGCTAAAGCCACTCTTGTACCTCCCTACTTTCAGATGGTGATTCACCAGTTGAGGAGACGGGCCCTCAAGCTGCCAGTGGGAGTGAAGCTGCAGGCGAGGAGGAAGAGGAAGCCGGAGCATCAGCGCCACTCTCTCCCGAGGAAGCCCACGCCCACACTGGGAACACGCTTTCCCTGGAGCGGAGCAGGGGGGAATGGTCTGATGAGGGTGAAGCTCCAGGACCCAGCGGGCTGCAGCGGTGCGATGGCGTAGAGGTAGGGAAGCTCGGGCACTTTCTCCCCGGAGGGAGAGTATGCCATCGAGTCCCGCTGCACTGGACGCAGAGGAGGAGCGGCTCCTCGCTGAAATGAACACGCAGGCGTTGCAGAGGCACACTGAGCTCATGGGTGCCTGAAACCATTGAATCACAGGCAAAGAGTGTGGAGCACTTCGTTGTAGCACAGGCAGATGCCACGCAACTGCTTAGTGCTGCAATGCAGTCACTGGCTGCCATGAGCCCATCTCAGACTGCTCTCATGCAGACTCAGATTGAGGCCACGCGAGCCCTGACTGCTGCCATCCTCGCTGGTTCTGACACATTTCCCCGGGGCTCTCACCGCGCCGCAGCAGGCCAGCAATCTGTGCTCCAGCAGATTGCTCCGGATGCTGAAGTGCTGACCCGTGGGAGTGCCTGTATGTCAGTCGAGCAGGGAGTTGCTGTCCTCTCTCAAGATGACAGCATTCCTGCTGCCACCACTGTCACTTCTCCACTGCACTTGCCACCGCCTGTAGGACAGACTGCTGCTGCCCATGCAGAGTTGGTGCAGTCTGCAGCCCGGCCCTCCAGGCCCAGAGCTGGTCGAGGCCGTCCTTCAAGGGCATCTGCAGTCTCAGGTTGTGACAATCAGCAGCCTTCCACCAGCCTTGCTGCAGCCACTGGGGTCCCATTACGGAGGAGCTGCAGGGTGGGAAGGGGGGAAGTGCGCAAGGGAAGGAGATCACCCTCGAAGGGCAAAAAGTAGGAGGTGTGACAAAATGTTGTTCATTTTTTTATTAAAGGCCGAGGTTTGTGGTCAAATTTTTAAAACTGTTTTGGACATTGTCTCCAGGTTGTGAGAGCCAGTTATGTTAATTACTTTTTTTTTGTGTTTCTTTCTATTAGTTTGTCATGCGGAAATGACACACACAGAGTTTGTAAAATAAAAACGTTTTTGTATTCAAATGTACATGTTTGGTCTTTGCAATCATTGTTGCCTTGACCGGCTTAGGGGTTGGGGGTTGGTTTCATTCAGGTTGTTCTCAATAGCAGAAGCCATTTCCTCAGAAGAGGCCTAGAAGCGGCTTGCTATCAGTCTTTGACAGACGGCCCTTCCAGTCTCTACATTGTGTTCCTCCCTCCCGCTTTGGTGCTGCTGATGATCAGCCTCCTCATCTTCCTCCTCCTCTTCCTCCTCCTCCTCTGGTGGTGCTCCAAGGCCTGGTGGCATTGGCTGGGTCCTGAGGATTGCCAGGTTATGCAACATGCAGCACACAACAACGAAGTGGGAGACTCGCTCAGGTGAGTAATGAAGGGCTCCTCCAGAATGGTCCAGACAGCAGAACGTTGCTTGAGCACGCCGATTGTGTGCTCAACGATGTTCCTGGTAGCTTGATGGCTCTCATTGTATCGCAGCTCAGCAGGGGTGTTGGGCGAATGGAGCGGTGTCATCAGCCAGGTGCACAGAGGATATTCCTTGTCCCTGAGAAGCCAACCTCCTGGGTGATGCGGTGCCTGGAAAAGTTCTGCCACAGTAGTCTGGTGCAGGATGAAGGCATCGTGGCTGCTGCCAGGATAGTGGGCATTGACAACGAGTATCAGCTGTCTGTGGTCACAGGCCAACTGTACGTTTAAGGAATGGAAGCCCTTTCGGTTGCAGAAATCCTCGGCATTCTCATGTGGAGCACGCAAAGCCACATGCATGCAGTCAATGGCGCCCTGCACCATGGGGAAGCCCGCTATCCTAGCAAAGCCCATTATGCGTTCTTGCTGCTTGTCCAGGGTCATGGGGAAAGAGATGTACTCTCGTCTCCTTTTAAAGAGGGCATTTGTGACCTGACGGATGCAGCAATGCACCGCGAACTGGGATATATTGGCGATGTCCCCAGTAGCTGATTGAAATGAGCCGGTGGCATAAAAGTTGAGAGCCACTGTGACCTTCACTGCCACTGACAGAGATGTCCTGCTCCTCAGTTGAGGCTGCAGATCTGGCTGAAGCAGGTGGCAGAGCTCAGTGACCACCTCCTTGCTGAAGCGCAGCTTTCGCAAACACTGCTCCCCAGACAAATGAGTGTAGCAGAAACTTTGCTGAAATACCCTGGGAGGGTAAGGCCTCCTGTACAGAGGCCTGTTGGCCCTCCTCCGTCTGGCCATGATTGCCACTCTCTCTCTGCATCTCTGTGCCCTCTAATGTGATGGCGCAGGACGACACCCCCATTCATTGCAGCCCCCATAGTATCTTGGCAATCAAAGTAATGAAGGTCAAAAACCAAAGTACCTGCAAATTTATGGTCAGAAGCCAAAATTACCTCAGACAGCGTTGACACAATGCAGAAGTCTCTTTTTCTCTCTTTGTCTCTCTCAAAATATCTCTCTCTCTCTCAGAACGAGTGGTGCAAAAATGGCTACCTCACAAAAGCCAGGAAGAGGCCCCCTTTAAATAGCGCCCTCCCAGCCCCACAGCGACTGGGAAGCGTTCCAGTCTACCTGTCGTAGGTTGCGCCAGGCGGAAAGGAGGGGACGCCACTCAATTTTCATTCCGGGGCGTCACAAGGGCGTTGCACTCTCGAATGACGTCAAGATCTGCGTGCGCAGGAGATCGGGCGGTATTGTTTAGCGCCGCTGCAAAATGTCCGGTCAATTCCGCGAGAGGCGCAGAGATCGCCTCGCCCGGGCGCTAGTTGCTTTGCGTTCCATTAGCGCCCTCTTAAGGCGCTAACGGGAGGCGCAAACCAACTGAATTTTTCCCCCCTAATCTCCTGCTTCGTCGAGGCGTCCCTGAGTGATGTGAGGTTGAGCGGTGAGTGGCTGGGTAAATTCCTTTGAGGACTGAAGTAACTCTTGCCACAGTGAAGCTGCTATCCCAGTGGAACCAGCGGCCATTCTCCTTCATTGTCAAGGGGCGTGGGGCCCAGGTCTGATGTTCGCTCAGGTGCTAGCATTGGAGGGGGCCTTAAAGAAGTAAGCACATTCTCACTAACATGAGAGACAGCAACATCTATGGACACTCCATGTAGCCTACTGGTGCAGGGCACAGCCTCAAAGGTTCGACCAGTCAGTGTCACTATGGGAGTTCCAGGGTTTTGACTCAGCAATGATGATAGAACAGTGACATATGTCCAAGTTAGGAAGGTGTGTGGCTTGGAGTTGATGGTGTTCCCATGGCATTGCTAATCTTGTCCTTCTCAGTGATAGAGGCCGCAGGAGTGACCTTGGTGAGTTGCTGCAGCGCCTCCGTTAGATGGTACACACTGCAATCACGGTGCAGTAGTGATCGTAGAATCATAGAATAGTACAGCAGAGAAGGAGGCCATTCGGCCCATCGAGTCTGCACCAGCTCTTTCGAAGAGCAATCCAGTTAGTCCCACTCCCCCGCTCTTTCCCCAGATCCCTGCAATTTATTCTCCTTCGAGCATTTATCCAATTCCCTTTTGAAGGCTACTATTGAATCTGTATCCACCGCCCTATCAGGCAGTGCATTCCAAATCCTAACCGCTCGTTGTGTAAAAAAGTTTCCCCACGTGTTGCCTCTGGTTCTTTTGCCAATCACCTTAAATTTGTGCCCTTTCATTAATCAATCCTTCAGCCATTGGAAACAGTTTCTCTTTATTTACTCTATCTAAACCCTTTATGATTTTGAACATCGCTATCAAATCTCCTCTTAGGCTTCTCTGCTCTGAGGAGAACAACCAGCTTCTCCAGTCTATTCACGTAACTGTTATCCCTCATCCCTGGAGCCATTCTAGTAAATCTCCTCTGTACCCTCTCCAAAGCCTTCACATCCTTCCTAAAGTGTGGTGCCCAGAATTGGACACAATACTCCAGCTGGGGCCGAATGAGTGTTTTATAAAGGTTTAGCATAACCTCTTGGCTCTTGTACTCTATGCCTCTATTTATAAAGCCCAGGATCCCATAAGCATTATTAACTTTATTCGATTCACTCCACATGTTATCAAGAAATGACTGAGTGCACTGGATACAGCAAAAGCTATGGGCCCCGACAACATCCCGGCTATCGCGCTGAAGACTTGTGCTCCAGAACTAGCCATGCCTCTAGCCAAGCTGTTCCAGTACAGCTACGACACTGGCATCTATCCGACAATGTGGAAAACTGCCCAGGTATGTCCTGTCCATAAAAAGCAGGACAAATTCAATCCGCCCAATTACTGCACCATCAGTCTACTCTCAATCATCAGCAAAGTGATGGAAGGTGTCATCGACAGTACTATCAAGCGGCACTTACTCACCAATAACCTGCTCACTGATGCCAGTTTGGGTTCTGCCAAAACCACTCAGCTCCCGACCTCATTACAGCCTTGGTCCAAACATGGACAAAGGAGCTGAATTCCAGAGGTGAGGCGAGAGTGACTGCCCTTGACATCAAGGCAGCATTTTACCGAGTGTGGCATCAAGGAGCCCCAGTAAAATTGAAGTCAATGGGAATCGGGAAAAAGCTCCACTGGCTGGAGTCATACCTAGCACAAAGGAAGATGGTTGTGGTGGTTGTAGTTCAATCATCACAGCCCCAGGACGTCGCTGCAGGAGTTCCTCAGGGCAGTGTCCTAGGCCTAACCATCTTCAGCTGCTTCATCAACAACCTTCCCTCCAACATAAGGTCAGAAATGAGGATGTTTGCTGTTGATGGCACGGTGTTCTGTTCCATTCACAACTGCTCAGATAATGAAGCAGTCCATGCCCGCATGCAACAAGACCTGGACGATGTTCAGGCTTGGGCTGATAAGTGGCAGGTAACATTCGCGCCACAGCAGTGCCAGGCAATGACTATCTCTAACAAGCGAGAGTCTAACCACCGCTCCTTGACATTCAATGTCATTACCATCACTGAATCCCCCACCATCAACATCCTGGGGGTCACCATTGACCAGAAACTTAACTGGACCAGCCACATAAATACTGTGGCAACAAGAGCAGGTCAGAGGCTAGGTATTCTGTGGAGAGTGTCTCACCTCCTGACTCTCCAAACCCTTTCCACTATCTACAAGGCACAAGTCAGGAGTGTGATGGCATAGTCTCCACTTGCCTGGATGAGTGCAGCTCCAGCAACACTCAAGAAGCTCGACACCATCCAGGACAAAGCAGCCCGCTTGATTGGCACCCCATCCACCACCTTAAACATTCACTCCCTCCACCACCGGCGCACCGTGGCTGCAGTGTGTACCATCTACAAGATGCACTGCAGCAACTCACCAAGACTTCTTCGGCAGCACCTCCCAAACCTACGGCCTCTTCCACCTAGAAGGACAAGAGCAGCAGGCGCATGGAAACACCACCGCCTCCAAGTTCCCCTCCAAGTCACACTTGGAAGTAAGTCGCCGTTCCTTCATCGTCACTGGGTCAAAATCCTGGAACTCCCTACCTAACAGCACTGTGGGAGTACCTTCACCACACGGATTGCAGCGGTTGAAGAAGGCAGCTCATCACCACCTTCTCAAGGGCAATTAGGGATGGACAATAAATGCCGGCCTTGCCAGCGACACCCACATCCCATGAATGAATAAAAAAAACTGCTTTGTTTACCTGTCCTGCTACTTCAAAGATTAGTGCACAAACAGCCCCGGGTCTCTCTGTCCTTGCACCCCCTTTAAAATTGTACCATTTCGCTTGTGCTGTCTCTCCTCATTCTTCCTACCAAAAGGTAACACCTCACACTTTCCAGTGTTGAATTTCATCTGTCATGCGTCCGCCCATTCCACCAGCCTGTCTATGTCCTCTTGAAGTCTATAATTATCTTCCTCACTGCTACACTTCCAAGTTTTGTGCCATCTGCACATTTCTAAATTGTGCCATGTACCCCCAAGTCCAAGTCATTAATGTATATCAAGAACAGCAGTGGTCCTAGTACTGAACCTTGGGGAACACCGCTGTATACCTCCCTCCAAAAAACAGCCATTCACCTCAACTCTCTGTTTTCTATCCCTTAGCCAGTTTTGTATCCATGCTGCCACTGCCCCATTTATTCCATGGGCTTCAATTTTGTTAACAAGCCTAATATGTGGTACTTTATCAAACAGCTTTTGAAAATACATATACACATCAACTGCACTGCCGTCATCCACTCTGTCTGTTACCTCATCAATAAATTAAGTTAAGTTAGTGATGGAGTGGATAGATAGTGAGTCCAGTAACATTCTTCATTAACATCTGGGAGCCACACAGAGGAGGAGCATGCCGGACATACACACACCTCTCATTAGCAAGTGTAGACTCAAAGAACATGACCCGAAGTAGATGAACAAGACAAACAAAAGTGGAATAAGAAAGAAAATGAACTCCTCTAAGACTACAGGGAGAAGAGGGAATGGTCCACTGGGAAGATTACAGGAAATTTCAGAAGCTTCTCAAGTGAGTAATTAGAGGGGCAAAGATGCAGTTGGAAATTAAATCGCGGCAGACACCAAACACAACAGCAAGAAATCACTCTTGTGCCACAGCAGCCAAGGGGTGTCCTAGTTATGGAAAGGTTAAGGAGGTCACTTGCAATCAAATAGTCAATAGTTGGGCAGAGAATCTATATATATAAAGCGGTTCTTCTGTCTGTCATTCCGTCTGTCTGTCTGTATTGAATAAACTCGAAAGATTTAGAGCGTACCTACACGTGTGTTACATCGAAAGAAAGCTTACGATTCCAGAACCATCATAAGCGTATTTACGTTTCGGCCAGACAAAAATTGCGCCCGCGGTATCTAAAAAACGTTCAACATTTCGCTCATTATCCGCTCATTAGCATCGAGTGACGTCGAGGTCGACCAATCGTACGGTCGAGCGACCCGACGGTCGACCAATCGCTGCGTGGCGGGGGCGGGTTCCTGGCGCGTGCGCGCGGGCCCTCCTACAGTCGAGTGACGGGACGATTGACCAATCCTACGCTTCGCTGACCTGACGGTCCACCAATTGGTGCGTGTGTGGGCGGGCCTTATCGTTCTGAACCGGGGTGAGTCGCCGCCATCTTGATTCCAAACTTTTCATTTATTTTTCCCGCTTTCTGTGTGTTTCTTTTCAAATCTACATTTCCAGCAAAAAAAAAGTTGCTTTTAAAAGGCAAATTGTTTTTAAAAAAAGTTAATTAATTTGTAAATCTTTTGTCTAACCTCTATAATTTTCCTACCTTTCACCATTTTTCCAGGCCTCAAAGCCTAGGCGTCTGTTGACCAGCCACGCCCAAGCTAGGCGCCTCAGGTCGCGATCGACAAAACGCCAGCGATCGCCGCCATCTTTGTGAAGGCTGGAGGAGGCGGGCCTGAGCCGAGCATCACCACCGCCACCATCTTAGTAAAGGCGGGCGGGGTGGGAGTCAGCGTCCGCGTCATCTTCCGCCCGGAGCGCGACTTGAGTCCGGCCGGGCCTCACGCGGTAGGTTGCGCGGCGGCGTCTCTCTGGTCTTGAAGCCGGCTCGGGCGGGGGGCGGGGCTTGGGAAGGCAGAGCTCAGGAGGGCGCGCGTGCGGGGCTCGGGGCTCGGGAGAGCGCAGCGGGAGGGCGGGGCTCCGGAGAGCGGGAGGGCGGGGCTCCAGAGAGCGGGAGAGCGGGAGGGCGGGGCTCCGGAGGCCGATTCTCGGGAGGGCGGGGCTCGGGCTGAGCCATGTCAGTGCGTGGGGCAGCACGGAGCTCCGCGGAGCCATCAGGTCTGCTAGCTCCCCCACTCCCTTTCTCCCCCCACACCCCCCTCCCCTCCCCTCTCCCCTTCCTCCCCCCTCCCCCTCTCCCCCCTCCCCTCCCCCCTCCCCTCCCCACACCCCCATTCCCTCCCCTTCCCCCCTTCCCCCCTCCCCCTTCCCTTCCCCCCTTCCCCCCTCCCCTTCCCCCTCCCCCCTCCCCCCTCCCCCTCCCCCTCCCCCTCCCCCCTCCCCTCCCCTCCCCCTCCCCTCCCTCCCCTCCCCCTCCCCCCTCCTCCCCCTCTCCCCCTCCTCCCCCACCCCAACCCCACCCCCACCCCCTCCCCACCCCGCCCCCTCCCCCACCCCCACCCCCTCCCCCTCCCCCACCCCCACCCCAACCCTTCCCCCACCCCCACCCCCCTCCCCCCACCCCCTCCCCCCGTCGCTCTCTCTCTCTTCCCTCCAGTCGCTCTCTCTCTTCCCCCCAGTCGCTCGCTCTCTCTCTCTTCCCCCCAGTCGCTCTCTCTCTCTCTCTCTTCCCCCCCGTCGCTCGCTCTCTCTCTCTCTCCCCCAGTCGCTCGCTCTCTCTCTCTCCCCCCCAGTCGCTCGCTCTCTCTCTCTTCCCCCCAGTCGCTCGCTCTCTCTCTCTCTCTTCCCCCCCAGTCGCTCTCTCTCTTCCAACAACAACATTCCCTCAAAAATCCCCTCGGCACCGCCGGGCACTTCAGCTAGTAATTAATATATTTAATGAATATTCCATTAACATATTCATTAAGATGACATTAACAGGCTCAGCCTTAATGGAAATAATCAATGTCGATTTACAGACCATCAAGACCTGCCATAAAGACCTGGCCATCACAAAGACAGTGTGAGTGAAATTGGTCTTTGCCAGTATTGCAAAACAAATTGATAGCAAATGTGAGGCATTCAATGTAAAAAAGAATTGTGCGCATGTAAAACTGGTGCTGATTCACTAAGAGCCCACTACTGGTGAAAGACAAATTTACCCTAAGAATACAGTAGTGTAGTGGTTATGTCACTGGACTAGTAATCCAGAGGGCATGAGTTCTAAATCCTTCCTTGGTAGTTTGAGAATTTGAATTCAGTTAAAAAAGCTGGAAATAGAACAGTGAAAACAATCTGATGTCAGTAAAAGTGAGCATGAAGCTGTTGGATTGTTGTAAAAACCCAATTGGTTCACTAATGTCTTTCAGGGAAGGAAACCTGCTGTCCTCACCTGGTCTGGGCCTATAGGTGACTCCCACACCAGCGTCTTTGACTCTTACCGAACCTCTGAAGTCTCTTAGCAAACCATTCAGTTGTACAGCGGTTCAAGAAAGCGGCTCACCACCACCTCCTCAGGGCAATCGGGAATGGGCAATAAATCCCGGCCTCGCCAGCGATGCCCACACCCCGAGGATAAATAAAAAAAAACACATCTAGGTCGGCGGAACAATAGCAGATCAAATCTAATATGAACAACTGTAAAGTACTGCACATAGTGAGAAAAAATGGGTGACATTTTAAAGTGATTGGCAAAAGAACCAGAGACAACATGAGGAAAACATTTTTTACGCAGCGAGTTGCCTAAAAGGGCGGTGGAAGCAGATTCAATTATAAAAGAGAGTTGGATAAATGCTTGAAGGAAAACAATTTACAGGGCTATGGGGAACGAGCATGGCAGTGGGATGAATTGGATATCTCTACCAAAGAGCCGGCATAGGCACGATGGGCTGAATGGCCTCCTTCTGTGCTGTCTCATTCCATGATTCTATGCTTACTCTATGAATGGTGTTGAAATAAAGAAAAGAAAGACTTGCATTTATATGGCGTCTTTCATGATCACTGGACGCCTCAAAGCTCTTTACAGCCAATGAAGTACTATTTGGAGTGTAGTCACTGCTGTAATGTGGGAAAAGCAGCGCACGGCAAGCTCCCACGAACAGCAATGTAATAATGAGTAGATAATCTGTTTTTGTTACATTGATTGAGAGATAAATATTGGCCAGGACAGCGGGCATAGCTCCCCCGTTCCTCTTCAAAATAGTGCCATGGGATCTTTTACTTCCACCTGAAAGAGCAGACAGGGCCTTGGTTTAATATCTCATCCACAGTGCAGCACTCCCTCAGCAGCGGCACTGAAGCCTTCAGTGGGACTTGGACCCACAACCTTCATGAGCTCAGTAGGCAAGTGTGCTACCCACTGAACCACAGCTGACACACAATAGCAGAGGATGAATTTGAAAGAGATCTTGGGATTTTAGTAGGTTCAATACTCAACAGTAGTTAACAAGGAGGTTTGCCTGTACTAAATGGTATAGACTTCAATGCATGGAGTATAGCGAACAAGGCAGATGAGCTGAGGGCACAGGTAGATACTTGGGACTATGATATTATAGGTATTACAGAGGCGTGGCTGAAAGAGGGGCAGGTATGGCAGCTCGACATTCCTGGTTACAGGATTTTCAGATGGGATAGAGAGGGAGGTAAAAAGGGAGGGGGGGTCGCACTGTTGATTAAAGAAACTATTACAGCTGTGAGGAGGGATGATATGTTGGAGGGATCATTAAATGAGGCCATATGGGTCGAATTGAAAAACAAAAAATGGGCGATCACACTGCTGGGAGTGTACTACAGACCCCAAACAGTGAGAGGGAGATAGAAGAACAAATATGTAGACAAATTTCTGAGAAGTGCAAAAACTATAGGGCAATAATAATAGGGGATTTCAACTACCTCAATATTAACTGGGATAAAATTAGTGTGAAGGGTATAGAGGGTGCGGAATTCCTAAAATGCATCCAGGAGAACTTTTTAGCCAGTATGTAGCAAGCCCAACAAGGGAGGGGGCAGTTTTCGACTTAGTTTTAGGGAATGAAGCTGGGCAAGTAGAAGTCGTATCAGTGGGGGAGCATTTTGGTGCTGGTGACCATAATTCTGTTAGATTTAAGGTAGTTATGGAAAAGGACAAGGATAGACCAGGAATAAAAATTCTAAATTGGGGTAAAGCAAATTTTGCTAAGCTCAGAGGGGATTTAGCCATAGTGGACTGGAAACAGCTACTTGAAGGTAAATCAGTATCAGAGCAGTGGGGGGCATTCAAATCTGGAGCCCCCTGGATGTCTAGGGACATACAGGGTAGGATAAAGAAAAAAGGGAGGCGTATGACAGATACCGAGGGCTAAATATTCCAGAATCTTTAGAGGAGTAGAGAAAGTGCAGGGGTGCAATTAAAAAGGATATTAGGAAAGCAAAGAGAGCATGAAAAATTCTTGGCAAGTACAATCAAGGAAAACACAAAGATGTTTTATAAATATATTAAGAGTAAGAGGATAACTAAAGAAAGAGTAGGGCCTATTAGAGATCATGAGGGTAATCTGTGTGTGGAGGCGGGAGATGTCGGTAGGGTTCTTAATGAATGCTTTGCGTCTGTTTCCACAAAGGAGAGGGGCGAAGCAGACATTGCTATCAGGGGGAGGAGTGTGAAATATTAGATGAAATAAACATAGTGGGAGAGGAAGTATTAAGGGGTTTAGAAGCTTTAAAATTGGATAAATCCCCAGGCCCGGGTGAAATGTATCCCAGGCTTTTAAGCGAAGTAAAAGTGGAAATAGCAGAGGCCCTAACCACCATTTTTCAACCCTTTCTGGCTTCAGGTGTGGTGCCAGAGCACTGGAGGTGGGAAAATTATTGGAAAGAATTCTGAAGGACAGGATAAATCTTAATTTAGAAAGACACGGATTAATCAAGGATAGTCAGCACGGATTTGTTAAGGGAAGGTCGAGTCTGACAAACTTGATTGAATTTTTTGAGGAGTTAACAAGGAGGGTAAATTAGGGTAGTGCATTTGTTGTAGTGTATATGGACTTTATCAAGGCTTTTGATAAGGTTCCACATGGCAGACTGGTCATGAAGCTAAAAGCCCATGGGATCCAGGGCAAAGTGTCAAGTTGGATTCAAAACTGACTCGGAGACAGGAAGCAGAGGATAATGGTTGATGGGTGTTTTTGTGACTGGAAGGCTGTTTCCAGTGGGGTTCTGCAGGGCTCAGTATTAAGTTCCTTGCTTTTTCTGGTATATATCAATGATCTAGACTTGAATATAGGGGGTATGATTAAGAAGTTTGCAGATGATACTAAGATACTGAAGAAGGAAGCTGTAGACTGTAGGAAGATATCAATAAATTTGTCAGGTGGGCAGAACAGTGGCAAATGGAATTCAATCCAGAGAAATGTGAGGTAATGCATTTGGGGAGGGCTAACAAGGAAAGGGAATACACATTAAATGGTAGGGCACTGAGTAGTATAGAGGAACAAAGGGAACTTGGAGTGCATGTCCACAGATCCCTGAAGGTAGCAGGCCAGGTAGATAAGATGGTTAAGAAGGCATACGGAATGCTTACCTTTATTAGCTGTGGCATAGAATACAAGAGCAGTGGGGTTATGCTTCAACTGTATAAAACAATAATTAGGCCTCAGCTAGAGTACTGCGTGCAGTTCTGGTCACCACATTACAGGAAAGATGTGATTGCACTAGAGAGGGTACAGAGGAGATTTACAAGGATGTTGCCGGGAGTAGAGAATCTTAGCTATGAGGAAAGACTGGATAGGCTGGGTCTGTTTTCCTTGGAACAGAGGAGGCTGAGGGGACACCTTATTGAGGTGTATAAAATTATGAGGGGCCGAGATAAAGTGGATAGAAAGGACCTATTTCCCTTAGCAGAGGGGTCAAAAACCAGGGGGCACAGATTTAAAGTAATTGGGGGAAGGTTTAGAGGGGATTTGAGGGGAAATTTCTTCACCCAGAGGGTTGTGGGGGTCAGGAACTCACTGCCTGAAAGAGTGGTAGAGGCAGGAACCCTAACCTCATTTAAAAAGTACTTGGATGTGCACTTGTAATGCTGTAACCTGCCGGGCTACGGACCAAGAGCTGGGAAGTGGGATTCGGCTGGATAGCTCTTTGTTGGCCGGCGCAGACACGATGGGCCAAAATGGCCTCCTTCCATGCTGTAACTGTAACTTTCTGAATAGCCTGGATTTTATGATCGGATTTGGCTGATTATTTTTTATTCATTCACGTGATCTGGGCATCGTCAGCAAGGCCAGCATTTATTGCCCATCCTTAATTGCTCTTGAGAAGGTGGTGGTGAGCCGCCTTCTTGAACTGCTGCAGCCTATGGTACAACTGAGTGTCTTGCTGGGCCATTTCAGCAGGCAGGTAAGGGTCAACCACATTGTTGTGGGTCTGGAGTCACATATAGACCAGACCGGATAACAACGGCAGATTTCCTTCCCCAAAGGAGTTAGTAAATCGGATGGATTTTTAAAACAACCCGGTAGTTTCATGGTCACCATTACTGATACTAGCTTTTTATTCCAGATTTATTTAATCAATTGAATTGAAAACTGGTGTTGGAAGTCCCTGCCACAAACACATGGGAGTTTCAATCAAATATTAATTTGGAGTGAGGATGCCCTTCACACCATTTCTCTTAGTTTGTGCGTTTAGGTTGTCCATAAAAAACCATGGCCATGTGGGATGGGCATCACGGTTGCCAGGTGATGGTAAATATACAGAAAGTCATAATAAGTTATGTGTACTTCAGTCACTTCTTACACCTGGCACTAATGGGCTTTCCTATGGGAATCCCCCTATCTGATGTGTTTGGAAAAAGAGCGTAGGAACAGGAGGAGGCCATTCAGCCCCTCCAGTCTGTTGTTCCAGTCAATTAGATTAGTGCTGATTTGTACCTCAACTCCATTTACTCCTTAATACACTTTCCCAAGAAAAATCTAACGATTTGAGTTTCTAATTTTTCAATTGACCCCCAGCCTCAACAGAAGAAGAAGAAGAAGGAGGAGGAGGAGAAGAGTAACAATGGACTAATGCCAGACATGTCAGGCTACGCGAGAGGTGCTCTTTTCCCATTTACAGATACCTGTATGCTTGCCTCTACAGATAGGAGTGAACCAGCCCCACTATGGCAGACAATTAGTACATGAGGAAGCTTTCATTCCTAAGGAAGGCTGGCACAACAGACCCAATGGAGATGCACCATGACGATATGTCAGTGTCTATTGAACCATAGGGCTCGATTTTACCAGCCCTGAGGAGGCGGGTTTGGAGGCGGGTTGGCTGCGAAAATTGGAAAAAATGGCTTCAGACGCCCACCCGCCTCCATCCCGCCCCCACCTGATTTTTGTGAGTGTCTGTTCAGCTGTTCCCAAACTGACCCGACTCCAACCAGTGGGACAGGTAGTTAAGGCAGTTAAGAGCCTTGATAATCCTATTTTGATCGAGGTTTCCCATTTTCGTGCCTCTGGCTCCTGTTTCCCGTCTTGTCAGAAACAGTCCAGCTGTAAGGAGACGAGTTGGTGGAGGACATGATCCGTAGTCATTATTGGTGCAGAACTTTAACAGCACTCCTGTAACGTGGCTGGCATTCAAATGCAATAACTTTGTTATTGGAGGTTCGGGATAAGATTTTGCAAATCTACTGACCTTGTGACTGGTCAAGCTGACACACATCTGCTGTTTGAAATAATTGCATGCCACTTTGAGTGTGCGCTTGCAAGCTTCCTGCCTCAACTGAAATCTATAACAATGGGATGGGAAACATTTACATCCTCTCATCCTGGTCATCAGATTCGGAGGAAGAGCAGCGTGGCTTAGTGCTGCCAGATGAACAAGTGACTCAGCACACAGCCTCCTTGCAGCGACCACGCCACCACACAACCCTGCCACGGCAACCTCTGCAAGACATGCCAGATCATCAACACAGATACCATCATCACACGTGAGGACACCACCCACCAGGTACATGGTACATACTCATGTGACTCGGCCAACATTGTCTACCTCATACGTTGCAGGAAAGGATGCCCCGGAGCATGGTACATTGGCGAGACCATGCAGACTCTGCGACAACGGATGAATGGACACCGCACAACAATCACCAGGCAGGAGTGTTCCCTCCCAGTCGGGGAACACTTCAGCAGTCAAGGACATTCAGCCTCCGATCTTTGGGTAAGCATTCTCCAAGGCGGCCGTTGAGACACATGATAACGCAAAATCGTCGAGCAGAAACTGATAGCCAAGTTCCGCACTCATGAGGACGGCCTCAACCGGGATCCTGGGTTCATGTCACGCTACATGTAATCCCACCTGATGTAGATTCATCCAGACTCGAATCGTCATTGGCTTGTTCTCTCTGCACAGATGCGGCTGGACCTGCTGTGATTTCCAGCAAAGTTTTTTGTTTTTTTTCTGTTTTTCATATAGACCCTAGCATCTGCAACATTTGACCCCTTGTGACCCCACCTCATTGTTCCTGACTGACCTGTTTGGACACCATTCACACCTTTGATTGCTGTGATTATCTCTTTGCCGAGGTGTGATAAAGGGCAGTTAGAAAGATCACCTGTAATCATCTGGCAGTTTTCTCTGACTATATATGCTGTGTCTTTATGCATCTCTTCACTTCACTTGACAAAGAAGCAGCACTCCGAAAGCTTGTGATTTCAAATAAAGCTGTTGGACTATAACCTGGTGTTGTGTGACTTCCTACATTTGTCCACCCCAGTCCAACAACGGCATCTCCACATCCTTGGAGGAAGATGAGGAGGAAGATGATGAGGACGAGGAACAGGACGAGGAGGAGGATGGCGAGTGATGCCTTGTGGGGCCGGATGTGGCCAATCCAGCAGCAGATGACCACATTGCTGGCCGTCAGGCAAGAGATGCACTCATCCATGCCAGATTCCCGTAATCTTATGCTTCAACCACAGGTAGCTGGCACCTGGAGATGAATATAAGTCTGACATTCTCAAAACCCCAGGCATCATCTGTCCAATAAACGGTGGTTTGCGCTCAGTGTCACTACCAACATTCTACATGGAAATCACCCTGAGCTCTCACTCTTGAACTTCCCAGGACACAGAGGCCACACTTTAGGCGATCTCAGCAGATCATTAAACCTTTTTCCACACTGAACCCATGTGCATCTGCACACAGGCCTTGAGCTCACCTCCTCAGCAATTTGCCTTGGTTTGCTGAGGAGGCCTCCCCCTTCCGTTTCCAGGGAAGAGGAGCTCCTGACGTCCTCTAACTCCCTCAACAAGAGCATGGAGAGTGCTCTCATTGAACCTGGGTGAGCCTTAGCTATTGGGGCTGCCGTTCCTGCAGCACTTTTAAGAGAAAAAAGCATTAATATTACTAAGCCAATGATTGGAACAAATCTGGCATCTTTTTCATTTCATAGTCAGATAATCAATTGATATATAAAAAAATCATCAATATCTTTCTGGAATAATATGACCAGCAATTTCATTCATTAAATTTTGTTCAGAACAGACGCCGTCGACTCCCTTTTCTATATAATACAGTGTGGCGGAGCCACTGTATGACTCTGGGCAACTGTATATAATTCCCTTTAACGATGTTCTAACACCAGCCTAAGCCGGTACCATTGTGTTAGACATTACTGTGTTTTGTATATAGTGTTTGTATGTACGGGGCGTGGCCCTTTTAAGAGCGTGGGAAAACGCGGGCAAACGCGATGACGTCACGTCGCAAACCATGTGACTGTCCGGGCAGTCCTCGTGGAATCTCCATCTTGTTAAGACCTGTTTTCGTGGTTCTCCTGTATCGATCCCAACAAACTGTTTGAACTTGTTTAGTCTTACATTAAAGACCTGTTTGATTGATCTCCTGAGTCGACCACAGTTACTACATTGGTGACCCCGTTTTTTGTGAACGTTTTTCGCCAAAAGAACACAGCATGGAGGCCAACGCCGTTTCGCTGAAGCTACCGCTGTTCTGGGAGCAGCAAGCGACCTCGTGGTTCATTCAGGTCGAGGCACAGTTCGCCCTGAGGGACGTCGTTGCGGATCAGACCAAATATCTCTATGTGGTCTCCGCACTCGACAGCTCTGCCGCCTCGCGGATTGTCAGCCTCCTCGAGAACCCTCCAACGGAGCGCAAGTATGAAACTCTCAAGGCGTGGTTGCTGCAAGTTTTCGGGCTCACTAAATCGGAGCACGCCCGTCGATTGCTCGCTATGCCCGGGCTCGGGGACTCCAAGCCTTCGGAATTGATGAGCCAAATGCTCACACTCCTGGGCTCAGAACCGGAATGCTTCCTATTCCGTGAACCATTCCTCAGCCAGCTGCCTGAGCAGGTGCAAGCTGCCCTGACCAGATCCGAGGTGGAAGACTGCGCGGCACTCGCGGCAGAAGCGGACAAAATTTTCGCGGTAACGCAGCAGTATTGCACTGCCATGAGGCGCCCATCCCCCACAGACGCCGCCACAGCTCGTCAGCCTGCTGGGCTGTGTTTCTACCACGCGCAGTTCAGCGCGAAGGCGCAACGTTGCCGCCCTCCCTGCAGCTTTCCCCAACAAAAAAAACAACTGCGATTACTGAGGAACGGGCCTAACGGGCGCCCCGCGGCCGCCATGGTGATCGGCAACGCGGGCAAGTTGCTTTTCATCACCAATACGCTCTCCGGTCGTCGTTTTCTGTGCGACACCGGAGCGCAGTGTAGCATTTTGCCCGCGTCTGCCCTCGATGTGCAGGCAGGGAATCACGGCCTCGCCCTTGAAGCGGCCAATGGCAGAGCAATTCGGACCTTCGGCAGACGGCAAGTGGAGGTGTGCTTTGGGGGGCAACGTTTTCACTCGGAGTTTGTGATGGCCAAGGTTTCTCAACCCATTCTTGGCGCGGATTTCCTGTGCGCCAACAGCCTCTTGGTCGACGTGAAGAACCGGCGGTTGATCAACGCTGCAACTTTCAATTCTATCCCTTGTTACTGCAGTAACACTACGTCACGCACCATCGCCTGTGCTTTCCCGACTCCTGACGAGTTCGTTCGTCTGCTCACCGAATTTCCCGACCTCACAAGACCCACGTTCTCCTCCATAGCCACGAAACATGGTGTGGAACACCACATCACCACCAATGGTCCCCCGGTCTACGCGCGGGCCCGGTGCCTGGAACCTGGCAAGCTGGCGGTCGCAAAGGCAGAGTTCGCGACCATGGAATGGTTAGGGATTATTCGCCGGTTGAATAGTCCCTGGTCTTCACCCCTCCATATCATCCCGAAGCCTGGCGGCAGATGGCGACCATGTGGCGACTATCACCGCCTAAACGACACCACCACTCCTGATCGGTTCCCGATCCCCCACATCCAGGATTTCTCTGCCCATTTGGCAGGGAGCACCGTCTTCTCGAAAGTCGACCTTGTACAGGGCTACCACCAGGTCCAAGTGCACCCACAGGACGTCCAGAAGACCACAGTCATCACCCCATTCAGCCTCTTCAAGTTTCTGCGAATGCCGTTTGGGTTAAAGAACGCCGCCCAGGCTTTCCAATGCCTGATGGACTCCGTGCTGCGGGACCTCAAGTTCCTCTTCGTCTACCTGGATGATATCCTAATTGCCAGTCCCACTAAAGAAGAACATATCTGTCACCTATGCACCCTTTTTCGACGCCTCAGCCAACACAGCCTGATTATCAACCCGGCCAAGTGTCAGTTTGGCCTGCGCCAAATTGATTTCCTGGGACATTGCATCACCACAGAGGGAGCGGTTCCTTTACAAGTGAAGGTAGAGGCGGTGATATCCTTCCCACGCCCGCAAAGCATTAAGGCCCTGCAGGAATACCTAGGCATGGTAAACTTTTACCGCCGTTTCGTGCCTAAGGCAGTATAAAAACCGGCGCCAAGGCAGAGGCCCGACCAGTTCGGGGGAGAGCAGCAGCGGAGGAGGTGAGCCCGGTATAAAAACCGGCGCCAAGGCAGAGGCCCGACCAGTTCGGGGGAGAGCAGCAGCGGAGGAGGTGAGCCCGGTATAAAAACCGGCGCCAAGGCAGAGGCCCGACCAGTTCGGGGGAGAGCAGCAGCGGAGGAGGTGAGCCCGGTATAAAAACCGGCGCCAAGGCAGAGGCCCGACCAGTTCGGGGGAGAGCAGCAGCGGAGGAGGTGAGCCCGGTATAAAAACCGGCGCCAAGGCAGAGGCCCGACCAGTTCGGGGGAGAGCAGCAGCGGAGGAGGTGAGCCCGGTATAAAAACCGGCGCCAAGGCAGAGGCCCGACCAGTTCGGGGGAGAGCAGCAGCGGAGGAGGTGAGCCCGGTATAAAAACCGGCGCCAAGGCAGAGGCCCGAACAGTTCGGGGGAGAGCAGCAGCGGAGGAGGTGAGCCCGGTATAAAAACCGGCGCCAAGGCAGAGGCCCGACCAGTTCGGGGGAGAGCAGCAGCGGAGGAGGTGAGCCCGGTATAAAAACCGGCGCCAAGGCAGAGGCCCGACCAGTTCGGGGGAGAGCAGCAGCGGAGGAGGTGAGCCCGGTATAAAAACCGGCGCCAAGGCAGAGGCCCGACCAGTTCGGGGGAGAGCAGCAGCGGAGGAGGTGAGCCCGGTATAAAAACCGGCGCCAAGGCAGAGGCCCGACCAGTTCGGGGGAGAGCAGCAGCGGAAGAGGTGAGCCCGGTATAAAAACCGGCGCCAAGGCAGAGGCCCGACCAGTTCAGACCAGGGAGCAGCGAGGCATACCAAATCAACAGCAGAGGAGAGAGGTAAAAAGTAATCAGTGTGTGACGTCACCAGGGAGCAGGTAAGTGATTGGTTGGTGAGTATTTCTCTCTTTTCAATACAAGCTTGACTTCTGTGGTGTTAAATTTCTAGGGTCTCTGGTGTAGTGGGGACAGTTGGTAAATAAAGCGCCCTAGAGTATACCTGTAACTGGGGTATTGAATAAATTTTTTAATTAATTAAAGGAGTAAGTCATGGGAGGAGAGCTCAGACCCGTGTTCTGCTCCTCTTGCTCCATGTGGGAAATCAGGGACGCTGTCAGTGTCCCTGACGACCATATGTGCGGGAAATGCATCCAGCTGCAGCTACTTGCAGACCGCATTGCGGCGCTCGAGCTGCAGGTGGATGAATTTTGGAGCATGCGCGATGCTGAGAGGCTCGTGGATAGCACGTTTAGCGAGTTGTTCACGCCTCAGGGCAGGGCAGCACAGGGGGTGACCATCAGGTGGAGCAACAAAGGCAGGCAGGTAGTGCAGGGAACCACTGCGGGCATCCCCCTTTCAAACAAGTATACCGCTTTGGATACTGTTGAGGGGGATGACTCACCAGGGGAAGGCAGCAGCAGCCAAATTCCTGGCACTGGGGGTGCTCCTGCTGCCCAGGAAGGGGGGAAAAAGAGTGGGAGAGCAATAGTGGTAGGGGATTCTATAGTAAGGGGAACAGATAGGCGTTTCTGTGGCCGTAGACGTGAATCCAGGATGGTTTGTTGCCTCCCTGGTGCCAGGGTCAAGGATGTCACTGAGCGGCTGCAGGGCATTCTGGAGGGGGAGGGTGAACAGCCAATGGTCGTGGTCCACATTGGTACCAACGACATAGGTAAAAAGAGGGATGAGGTCCTGCATCAAGAATTTAGGGAGCTAGGTAACAGATTAAAGAGCAGGACCTCAAAGGTTGTAATCTCTGGATTACTCCCAGTGCCACGTGCTAGTAAGTATAGGAATGGGAGGATAGAGCAGATGAATGCGTGGCTAAAGAGTTGGTGTAGGGGGGAGGGTTTTACTTTCCTGGATCACTGGGCCTGCTTCTGGGAAAGGTGGGACTTGTACAAGTCGGACGGGTTGCACCTGAACCAGAGCGGGACAAATATCCTTGCGGGGAGGTTTGCTAGCACTGTTGGGGGGGGTTTAAACTAACTTGGCAGGGGGATGGGATACAGAGGGGAGCTGAAATAGGGGGGGATGTGCTGCCAATTATAGAGAAAAAAACAAGTCAGCTTGGTAGACAGGGCAAATCTATAAGGGCAAGGCTGGATGGCATCTATTTTAATGCAAGGAGTCTTGCAAATAAGGTGGATGAACTGAAGGTGTTGATAAACACATGGGAGTATGATATTGTTGCTATCACGGAGACATGGTTGAGGGAAGGGCAAGACTGGCAGCTCAATATTCCGGGGTACAGAATCTTCAGGCGAGACAGAGGGGGAGGTATAAGAGGAGGGGGGTGTCACAATATTAATTAAGGAGGCAATTACTGCAGTAAGGAGGGATGATATATTAGCAGGGTCCTCTAATGAGGCCATATGGGTGGAGCTTAAAAACAAAAAGGGGGCAAGCACTTTGCTGGGAGTGTACTATAGGCCTCCAAACAGTCAGGGGGAGATAGAGGAACAGATATGTAGGCAAATCTCAGAGAAATGTGCAAATAATAGGGTAATAATAATGGGGGATTTCAACTTCCCCAATATTAACTGGGATAGTCAGAGTGTGAAAGGCTCAGAGGGTGTAGAATTCTTAAAGTGCATCCAGGAGAGCTTTTTGAGCCAGCATGTAGAAAGTCCTACAAGAGAGGGGGCGGTACTGGACCTAATTCTAGGGAATGTGGCCGGCCAAGTGGAAAAAGTGCTAGTAGGTGAGCACTTTGGTGATAGTGACCATAATATGGTAAGATTTAAGGTGGCCATGGAAAAGGACAGGGATGGGCCGGAAATAAAGGTTCTAAATTGGGGGAAGGCCGATTTTAATAGGATAAGGCAGGATCTGGCCAAAATGGACTGGGATCAGCTACTTGTAGGAAAATCCGCATCGGAGCAATGGGAGGCTTTCAGAAGGGAGATTGAGATCATACAATGGCAACATGTTCCCGTAAAGGTCAAGGGTGGTTCCAAAAACCACAGGGAACCTTGGATGTCAGGGGATATACGAGAATGGATTAGGAAAAAAAGGAGGGCTTTTGGTAGATACAAAAGGCTAAAGACGGAGGAAGCCCTAGAGGAGTACAAAAAGTGCAGGGGGATACTTAAAAAAGAAATTAGGAGATCAAGGAGGGGCCATGAAATAACACTGGCAAGCAAAATAAAGGAAAATCCGAAGATGTTTTATAAGTATATTAAGGGTAAGAGGATAACTAGGGAAAAAATAGGGCCCATTAGGGACAAAAGTGGCAATCTGTGTGTGGAGCCGGAAGATGTAGGAGGGGTTCTAAATGAATTTTTTGCATCTGTTTTCACTATGGAGAAGGACGATGTAGACATAGAAATAGGGCGGGGGGACTGTGATATGCTCGAACATATTAACATCGAGAGGGAGGAGGTATTGGCGGTTTTAGCTGGCCTAAAAATGGATAAATCCCCAGGCCCGGATGAAATGTATCCCAGGCTGCTGTGTGAGGCAAAGGAGGAGATTGCGGGGGCTCTAACACATATATTCAGGACCTCTCTGGCCACAGGGGATGTGCCAGAGGACTGGAGAACCGCTAATGTAGTACCATTATTCAAGAAGGGTAGTAGGGAAAAACCGGGGAACTACAGGCCAGTGAGCCTAACATCAGTGGTAGGAAAATTATTGGAAAAAATCCTGAGGGACAAAATTTGTCTCCACTTGGAGAGGCAAGGATTAATCAGGGATAGTCAACATGGCTTTGTCAAGGGAAGATCATGTCTGACTAATTTGATTGAATTTTTTGAGGGGGTGACTAGGTGTGTGGATGAGGGTAACGCAGTGGATGTGGTATACATGGATTTCAGTAAGGCCTTCGATAAAGTCCCGCACAGGAGACTGGTCAAGAAGGTAAGAGCCCATGGAATCCAGGGTGCCTTGGCACATTGGATACAAAACTGGCTTAGTGGCAGAAGGCAGAGGGTGATGGTCGAAGGTTGTTTTTGTGACTGGAAGCCTGTGGCCAGTGGGGTACCACAGGGATCGGTGCTGGGTCCCTTGCTGTTTGTGGTCTACATTAATGACTTGGATATGAATGTAAAGGGTATGATCAGTAAGTTCGCGGATGATACAAAAATTGGTAGGGTGGTAAATAGCGAGGAGGGTAGCCTCAGTCTGCAGGACGATATAGATGGGTTGGTCAGATGGGCGGAACAGTGGCAAATGGAATTTAACCCGGAAAAGTGCGAGGTGATGCACTTTGGGGGGACTAACAAGGCAAAGGAATACACAATGAATGGAAAGACCCTAGGCAAGACGGAGGGTCAGAGGGATCTGGGTGTGCAAGTACACAGATCCCTGAAGGCGGCGGAACAGGTGGATAAGGTGGTAAAAAAGGCATATGGGATACTTGCCTTCATTAGCCGAGGCATTGAATATAAGAGCAAGGAGGTTATGATGGAGCTGTATAAAACACTGGTTAGGCCACAGCTGGAATATTGTGTGCAGTTCTGGTCGCCACACTACAGGAAGGATGTGATCGCGTTAGAGAGGGTGCAGAGGAGGTTCACCAGGATGTTACCAGGGCTGGAGCGCTTCAGCTATGAAGAGAGACTGGGCAGGTTGGGTTTGTTTTCCTTGGAGCTGAGGAGGCTGAGGGGGGACATGATTGAGGTGTACAAAATTATGAGGGGCATAGATAGGATGGATGCTGAGGAGCTTTTTCCCTTAGTAGAGGGGTCAATAACTAGGGGGCATAGATTCAAGGTAAAGGGCGGGAGGTTTAGAGGGGATTTGAGAAAGAACTTTTTCACCCAGAGGGTGGTTGGAGTCTGGAACTCACTGCCTGAAAGGGTTGTGGAGGCAGAAACCCTCACAACATTTAAGAAGCATTTGGATGTGCACTTGAAATGCCATAGCATACAAGGCTACGGGCCAAATGCTGGAATATGGGATTAGATTAGACAGGGCTTGATGGCCGGCGCGGACACGATGGGCCGAAGGGCCTCTATCCGTGCTGTATTACTCTATGACTCTATGACTCTACTCATGCAGCCCCTGTACGAGGCCCTCAAGGGCAAGACTGGCAAGAACCCAGTAGACTGGACGGACGACATGGCCCAAGCGTTCGACGACACCAAAAGCGCCTTAGCCAACGCAACGATGCTGGTGCACCCGCTGCCAGGAGCCACTATCACCCTCACCACCGACGCGTCAGACTACGCCATCGGCGCTGTGCAAGATCAGTGGGTGAACGGGATGTGGCAGCTGTTGGCATTCTTCAGCCGCCAACTACGGTGGAACGAGAGAGCGTATAGCATGTTTGACCGGGAGTTGCTCGCCCTTTTTCTGGCCATCCGCCATTTTCGCTTCCTCCTGGAAGGACGTCCTTTCACCGCCTTTGTAGACCATAAGCCACTAACTTTTGCCATGGCCAAGACCGCCGAACCATGGTCATCCCGACAGCAACATCAACTGACCTACATATCCGAATTCACCATGGATATACAGCACGTGGCCGGTAAGGACAACCTGGTGGCAGACTGCCTCTCCTGCGCGACCATCAATACGCTTCATTTGGGCATTGATTACGCCCTTATGGCAGCGGACCAAGCCTCAGACCCAGAAGTCCAAGCCTGCAGAATGACCATTACTGGCCTCTGGTTGGCCGACGTCAAGTTCCATTCGGCAGGTAGCACGCTGTTGTGTGACGTCTCCGTACAGGACCCTTGCCCGGTCGTGCCGGTCATCTGGCACCGTAAAGTCTTTGACGCCATACATGGGTTGTCACACCCAGGAATGAAGGCCTCTCAGAAGCTGATGTCAGCGAAATTCGCATGGCATGGCATGCACAAGGGTGTCCGCGACTGGGCCAACACCTGCGTGGTCTGCCAAAAGGCGAAAGTACAGTGCTACGTCAAAGCTCCGTTGCCCACCTTCACAGTTCCGGAGCGACGGTTTGACCATGTCAATGTGGACCTGGTAGGACCACTCCCACCCTCCCATGGTTTTTCACACATCCTGACCATGGTTGACTGCACCACCAGCTGGCCGGAGGCGGTTCCCCTGTTATCCACTACTTCGGCGGACGTGGCCAGGGCGTTCATTTCCACCTGGGTCGCCCGGTTCGGAGTGCCCGCAGATATTTCTTCCGACAGAGGACCACAGTTTTCCTCCGAACTCTGGAATGCAGTGGCCCAAGGACTCGGTGTCAAATTACATCGCACCACAGCCTACCACCCACAGGCGAATGGCCTCTGTGAACGTTTCCACCGATCACTGAAAGCCGCCCTGAGGGCCAGCCACCAGGATGCTGGATGGGCAGACAAGCTACCGTGGGTCCTGTTGGGCCTTTGCACGGCCCCCAAAGAAGACCTTCGCTCTTCATCAGCAGAGCTGGTGTATGGTCAGCTGCTGCGAGTCCCAGGAAATTTCCTGCCAGCTTCGACGAAGCCATGGTCCACGTCTGACCAGCTTACTAGTCACCAGGAGGTGGCCAGATGCTTCGCACCAGTGCCCACTTCGCACCACGGGCGGCAGATTTCGCACGTTCCCCCGGAGCTTCGCAAGGCTGAGTACGTCTTTATTCGCCATGATGCTCATAGGGATCCACTCAAGGCCCCATATACTGGTCCCTTCCACGTGTTGGAGGCAGGGGACAAAACCTTCACGGTAGATGTCGGTGGTAAACCGGACCACATTTCGGTCGATCGCTTAAAGCCAGCACTTCTGGACCTCTACCGCCCCGTCGAGACAGCACAACCGCCGAGCCGAGGTTGGCCACCCATCGCCGTTACAGCAGACCAAGTGCAACTGCCCGCCAGACCACCAGCCGCCCAACAGCCTCCGCCTCAGGAGTACAGGAGTCGTTCTGACAGGCTCATCAGACCCCCTCACCGTTTGACTTTGTCCGTTAAAGCGAATTCTGGGGGCGCGCATGTGGCGGAGCCACTGAATGACTCTGGGCAACTGTATATAATTCCCTTTAACGATGTTCTAACACCAGCCTAAGCCTGTACCGTTGTGTTAGACATTACTGCATTTTGTATATAGTGTTTGTATGTACGGGGCGTGGCCCCTTTAAGAGCGCGGGAAAACACGGGCAAACGCGATGACGTCATGTCGCAAACCACGTGACTGTCTGGGCAGTCCTCGTGGAATCTCCATCTTGTTAAGATGTGGTTTCGTGGTTCTCCTGTATCGATCTCAACAAACTGTTTGAGCTCGTTCATTCTTACATTAAAGACCTGTTTGATTGATCACCTGAGTCGACCTCAGTTGTTGGTTAGGAATTCGTCAATTCCTACAACAGCACCAATCCATCTGATTGACATTTTTTCCAAAGGGGACATGGCCCCTTTTAAATTTTCATTCAAACAACGCGTCATCAGATGCGAGAAACTGACAGCCTCCAAGCAATTGCCTGGAGGGACCCGCACGTCGGTCGTGACGAGACCAATCAAGCATAAATAATAAGTGATGGGAGGCGGCCACCGGGAGCGGGTCAGAAAGCTGTCGACAGCGAGCCCACCCTCAACCCGCCTCCATTAATAAAATCAAGCCCATAATGTTCGATCCTTCCTCAGTGTACCTTTAAGAGAAAAAAGAATTGGGGTATATGTCATAAGAACATAAGAAATAAGAGCAGGTGTCGGCCATTTGGCCCTTCGAGCCTGCGCTGCCTTTCAATAAGATCATGGCTGATGTTTTACGTCATCTTTACTTTCCTGAACTTCACAAAGGAGGACACAAATAACCCCCCAGAGATGTCGGGAAACATAGGGTCTAATGAAAGGGAGGAACTGAATGAAATCAGTATTTGTAGGGAAATGGTGTTCGGGTAATTGACGGGATTGAAGGCTGATAAATCCCCAGGGCCTGATAATCTACATCCTAGGGTGCTTAAGGAAGTGGCCCTAGAAATAGTAGATGCATTGCTGGTCTTCTTCCAAAATTCTATAGACTCTGGCACAGTTCCCATGGATTGGAGGGTAGCTAATGTTACCCCACTATTCAAAAAAGGTGGTAGAGAGAAAACGGTGAATTATAGACCGGTAAGCCTGATATCGGCAGTGGGGAAAATGCTAGAGTCCATTATAAAAGATGTAACAGCAGAGCCCTTGGAAAACAGTGACAGGTTTGGACAAAGTCAACATGGATTTACAAAAGGTAAATCGTGCTTGACTAATCTACTGGAATTTTTTGAGGATATAACTGGTAGAATAGATAAGGGACAACCAGTGGATGTGGTGTATTTGGGCTTTCAGAAGGCTTTCGATAAGGTCCCGCATAAGAGATTAGCGTGTAAAGTTAAGGCACATGGGATTGGGGGTAAGGTACTGTCTTGGATAGAGAACTGGTTGGCAGACAGGAAGCACAGAGTTGGAATAAACGGGTCTTTTTCCGAGTGGCAGGGAGTGACTAGTGGGGTACCACAGGGATCGGTGCTAGGACCCCAGCTATTCACAATATATATAAATGATCTAGACGAGGGAACTAGATGTAATATCTCCAAGTTTGCAGATAACACAAAGCTGGGTGGGCGTGTGTGCTGTGAGGAGGATGCAGAGAAACTCCAGTATGATTTGGACAGGTTGGGTGATTGAACAGATGCATGGCAAATGCAGTAAAATGTGGATAAATACGAGGTTATCCGCTTCGGTGGCAAAAACAGGAAGACAGATTATTATCTGAACGGCAATAGATTGGGAAAGGGGGAAGTGCAACGAGACCTGGGTGTCATTGTGCACCAGTCGCTGAAGGTAAGCATGCAGGTGCAGCAGGTGGTTAAAAAGACAAATGGTATGTTGGCCTTCATAGCGAGAGGATTCGAGTACAGGAGCAAGGATGTCTTGTTGCACTTGTACAGGGCCAGTTTTAGTCGCCTTATTTGAGGAAGGATGTTCTTGCCATGGAGAGAGTGCAGTGAAGATTCACCAGACCGATACCTGGGATGGCAGGAATGATCTATGAGGAGAGATTGGGTCGATTAGGCTTATATTCGCTGGAGTTTAGAAGAATGAGAGGGGATCTCAGTGAAACGTATAAAATTCTAACAGGACTAGACAGACTAGATGCAGGAAGAATGTTCCCGATGGCGGGGGAGTCCAGAACCAGGGGGTCACAGTCTAAGGATAAGGGGTAAGCCATTTAGGACTGAGATGAGGAGGAATTTCTTCACCCAGAGAGTGGTGAACCTGTGGAATTCTCTACCACAGAAGGCAGTTGCGGCTAATTCATTAAATATATTCAAGAAGGAGTTAGATATATTTCTTAAGGCTAAAGGGATCAAGAGATATGGGGAGAAAGCAGGGACAGGGTACTGAATTTGGATGATCAGCCATGATCTCAGTAAATGGCGGAACAGGCTCGAGGGGCCGAATGGCCTACTCCTGCTCCTATCTTCTATGTTTCTATGTATCCCCATATCCCTTGATTCCCTTAATATTCAAAAATCTATCAATCTCTGACTTGAATATACTCAACGACTGAGCCTCCACAGCCCTCTGGGGTAGAGAATTCCAAAGATTCACCACCCTCTGAGTGAAGAAATGTCTCCTCATCTCAGTCCTAAATGGCCAACCCTTATTCTGAGACTGTGACCCTTGGTTTTTGACTCCGCAGCCAGGGGAAACATCCTCCCTTCATCTATCCTGTCAAGGCCTGTAAGAATTTTGTATGTTTCAATGAGATCAACTCCCATTCTTCTAACCTCTAGAGAATATAGGCCTAGTCTACTCAATCTGTCCTCATACGTCATTCCTGCCATCCCAGGTGTCAGTCTGGTGAATCTTCGCTGCACTCCTTCCATGGCAAGAACATCCTTCCTCAGATAAGGCGACCAAAACTGCACACAATACTCAAGGTGTGGTCTCACCAAGGCCCTGTACAACTGCAGCAAGACATCCTTGCTCCTGTACTCAAACCCTCTCGCTATGAAGGCCAACATACCATTTGCCTTCTTAACAGTCTGCTGCACCTGCATGCTTACCTTCAGTGACTGGTGCACAAGGACACCCAGGTCTCGTTGCACTTCCCCTTTTCCCAATCTATTGCCGTTCAGATAATAATCTGTCTTTTGGATTTTGCCACCGAAGTGGATAACCTCGCATTTATCCATATTATACTGCATCTGCCATGCATCTGCCCAATCACCCAACCTGTCCAAATCATAGGTAAGGAGACCAAAACTGTATAGAATACTCCAGGTGTGGTCTCACCAGGGCCCTATATAATTGCAGTAAGACGCCTTGGCCTAGAAATTCATTATAGCCACTTTTGGGGCGGTAAAGTCGGGCGGCCGCTAAAGTTTGCGCCCAGCGCAAATTCGAGGCCACTTCGCCGATATTCATTAGCTTCGCCCTAAGAGTTTGCTCGAGCGCTAAAACTGGTGATGCACGGCTCTCTTTAAGCGCTAAGCCGGCGGCCTGGGCGCTAACACCGGAAGTTGGGCACAGGGCAGGTACGGCGAGCTGCTGATTGACGGCAGACACTCTGGCTCCGGTGAGCTCTTAAAGGGGGAGGGTGGATTTGTTTTTTTGAAAGGCCGAGACTGCTGTATTTGTGTTGTTGGGGAGGGCTTCTCTCCATCAGTTTGTTATGTGGTACCGGCACACCAATCATCTCCTCCTCCTCCTCCTCCTCCTCCTCCTCCTCCTCCTCCTCCTCCTCCACCACCACCATCATCATCTTTGTCTCTCACAAAGTGTTGCAAAACGGCTGCCTTTTCTGCAGGAGTGCCCTTTAATTTGCGCTCCCCGCGGCCCGCCTCGGCTGTGTACCGTTCCACTTCACAGTCGTTCGGGCCGCCAGGCGCACAATGGGGCGGCGCAAGTGAAGTTCCGGTTCCGGGCGCACAAAGGGCGTTGCACGACGAAATGACGTCATGATCTGCGCGCACAGCTGAGCGCGCGCAAAGACTTTGCGTCGGCGCTAAATGTCTACTGAAGTTGGGGCGAGGCGCAGATCGCGCTGCGCCCGAGCGCTAAGCGCCTAGCACTCGAGATCTGCTCCTCCTAAGGCGTTAACGGCTGGCGCAGCCAACTGAATTTCTAGGCCCTTTACTCTTATACTCAAATCCTCTTGTAATAAAGGCCAACATACCATTTTCTTCCCTAATTGCCTGCTGTACCTGCATGTTAACTTTCAGTGATTCATGTACAAGGACACCCTTGTCATGCTTGCACTGGAACTGCGTGAAAGAAGCATGACAGGATGATCACCAACCAGTGTAGCCTGAGTGCCCACACCTGTCTAGGTGCCACCAGCCATTTTTGAAGGAATTGCTGAACCTACCTGGCAACAATTTACCCTTTCTATTTGCCTTTGCGAGGGTAAAATGCAGATTCATCAGAATGGCACCAGGGTTAAAGGGTTAAATTAGAAAGTCAGGTTGCATAAATTTGCTTTGCATTCCCTTGAATTTAGAAGATTTATTTGAGGTCTTTAAAATAATAAAGAAATTCTATAAAGTAGCTACTATTTCCTCTGGTAAGGGAGTCCAGAATAAAGGGGAAAAATCTTAAAATTAGAGCTAGGTCATTTAGGAGTGAAATCTGGAAGCAATTTTTCACACAAAGTGTAGTAGAAATCTGGATCTCTCTCTCTCTCCCAAAAGGCTGTGGATTCTGGGTTATTTGAAATTTTCAAGACTGAGATCGATAGATATTTGTTGGGTAAGAGTATCAAGGGATATAGATCAAAGGCGGGTAAATGGAGTTGTGGTACAGATCAGCCATTATCTAATTGAATGGCACAACAGGCTTGAGGGGCTGAATGGCCTCATCTTGTTCCTATATTCCTGAGTAACCCCTGCTGAAACTCTAGCACAGAGTTGTGAATTTAGAGTGTTCAGTAAGCCGAGGCAGTGAGTGTTGAGTGAGCCTAGAGAGTGAGTGTTGAAATGCTATTCGACTGTGGGGACTATCGCAGTTGAGCATTCCATCACACATCCTGACTTCCGTACACATGCAGTTTCCAGGAGATGTCATTGGACAGGGATCAGGAGAGGGGTCGTTGGTTAATTTTTCCTCTCCTTAGCCCAGGAGGCACTGAGGCCAACTGTAGCACCCTAAATACTGCCTCAATTGAGATTAGCTACCTCGACAGGGGCCAGGGATCAAACCTGACATCTTGTGGCCTTTGCCCCTTGCTGCTATACCCCTCACCCACAGGGCTGTTGGACACACATCTAATAAATGTGCAACCTAAAAGGGGGTGATATTGGTTTTTGGGCAGGAGCACAAACTGGGTGATAGCGAATTAGATGCTAGTTTTACACCCAACCCGATGGGAAACAAAACCTGGCGGCACATAAAATGGGCATCGCCCATCTTGCTCTACTGCCCAAGACCAATTTCACTCCAAAAGGTACAAACAGATTTGAAAGACTGGGAGCACCAGTAAATTTACAGACTGTCCAGCACATCAGATATGCGGCACTGTACCTCATGTCAGAAACGATTCAATAAGAGCACTTTAACTTGTCTTGAATCTGGTATCTCCCAGTTTACAGAAGCTGTTTATTTAGGTCTGAATGAAGTCAGGTGGAATTCCATTCATTATGAGTCCAAAAACCCCAAAGAACATCCTATCCCCATTGGACAAAAATATTTACCTGGACTTACTCAGGTGGAACTAATACTTTATGGTAATCATCTCACAAACTCCCCAGTATGATATGCAAGAAATCATACTGGGAAGAGGGAAAAATATCTTTATGTATTTCTGTCTCACGAGCTGGACTTAGATCATTTGGGATTGGACCAAACTGTACTTCGAAATCCCCGCAGTCTCATGCATCTATTAGCCTGTATAAATGCTAGATATATAACGAACTCTAACCATTTTAACAGTGTTGCTTGCCTTTATGGGTCATGCAATGCATTGGAAATTCTCTTTAGTCATTCTGCACTCTATACTCTTGCCCCAATCCAAAGCAACTGGAGTATGCAAACTAAGGGAACACTTTGTTTCGCCTGGGATGGCACAGGACAGCGACATAACAATCGGAGGAATGTTCCCCATTAGTTTATATGTTAATGTGCCAAAGCTTCACTACATGAGAAAACCTGACCAGTTACGCTGCACAGGGTGAGTCAATGTATGTTGTATATATGGTGTATATATTGAACAGGCATTTTGTGGTTTCCTTGCTGGGGTCCCAGTGACTCGCCTGTGAAACATCACTAATTGTTATTATTGATCGAGGGACAAGACACACAATGAAGGACAACATCAGGGTGGGGAAGAGTAGGAGAGGAAGACTAAGTAAATCAGCAAAAATGGGGTGAATCTTAAAACCTCATGGTGGTGGGGGGTAAAGTTCAAATATATTCAATGCCATGATCCATAACCTGCCCAGAATGGGAGATCTAACTCTTTGATAAACAAAAATATTCAAGTTAATCAAAGAAAAATTGGTGAAATGGGCAGACACATGGCAGATAAAATTTAACACAGAGAAGTGTAAAGTGATTCATTTTCATAGGAAGACTGAGGAGACACAATATATACAAAATGGTGCAATTTTAAAGGGGGTGCAGGAACAGAGAGACTAGGAGGTGTATGTGCACCAATCTTTGAAGAGGCAGGACAAGTTGAGAAGGCTGTTAAAAAGGCATATGGCATCCTTGGCTTTACAAATAGAGCACCAAAAAACAAGGAAATTGTGCTAAAGCTTTATAAGTCACTGGTTAGGTCTCAGCTGGAGTATTGTGTTCAATTCTGGGCACCGCACTTTAGAAAGGATGTGAAGGCCTTAGAGAGGGTGCAGATGAGATTTACTAGAATGGTCCCAGGGATGAGGGACTTCAGTTACATGGAGAGACTGGAGAAGCTGGGATTGTTCTCCTTAGAACGGAGAAGGTTAAGGTGAGATTTGATAGAGGTGCTCAAAATCATGAAGGGTTTTGATAGAGTAAACAAGGAGAAACTGTTTCCACTGGTAGAAGGGTCAGTAATCAGAGGACACGGATTTAAGATAATTGGCAAAAATAAGAGGCGAAATGAGGATTTTTTACTCAGCGAGTTGTTGTGATCTGGAATGCACTGCCTGAAAGGGCGGTGGAAGCAGATTCAATAATAACTTTGAAAAGGGAATTGGATAAATACTTGAAGGGGAAAAATTTACAGGGCTATGGGGAAAGAGCAGGCGAGTGAGATTTTTGGATAGGTCTTTCAAAGAGCCGGCACAAGCACCGTGGACCAAATGGCTTCCTTCTGTACTGTATCATTCTCTGATTCTATGGAAACTCCCAAATGAGATTTACTGTGGTCCCTTACACTTTGTGCTTTCTAATGAGCAGTATGAGAATGCATGGGAAGCGCATATATCAGGTGATCTAAGTTAGGCAAAGCACTTAATTTTGAAGTTACAACATTATAATGCTCAAGAATTAAAAAGCAGAAAATGCAAGTTGTGAATGGCAGTAGGCAGCTGCTTCCTACAATGGATTGTTTGAAGGAGCTGAAGGTTATTTTCAACTTTGAATCTTCATTGTGCCATTGGCTGGAACTCATGTCTGCTTTGTTCTGCCAGATCTCGTTTGGCACGAAGAAGGCCCTTTGACCAATGTAATCCCGTCTGCTTCAGTGATGGATTTGCAGATGATACATAAATTGGCTGTGTGGTTGTTAGTGAGGAAGAAAGCTGTAGACTGCAGGAAGATATCAATGGACTGGTCAGGTGGGCAGAAAAGTGGCAAATGGAATTCAATCTGGAGACATGTGAGGTAATGCATTTGGGGAGGGCTAACAAGGCAAGAGAATACACAATAAATGGTAGGATACTGAGAAGTGTAGAGGAACAAAGAAACCTTGAAGTGCATGTCCACAGATCCCTGAAGGTAGCAGGACAGGTAGATAAGGTGGTTAAGAAGGCACACGGGATACTTTCCTTTATTAGCTGAGGCATAGAATATAAGAGCAGGGAGGTTATGCTTGAACTGTATAAAACACTAGTTAGGCCACAGCTAGAGTACTGCGTGCAGTTCTGGTCACCACTTAACTAGAAAGATGTTATTGCACTAGAGAAGGTACAGAGGAGATTTATGAGGATGTTGCCAGGACTGGAGAAGTTTAGCTATGAGGAAAGATTGGACAGGCTGGGGTTGTTTTATTTGGCACAGAGGGGGCTGCGGGGAGATTTAATTGTGGTGTATAAAATTATGAGGGACCTAGATAGAGTGGATAGGAAGGACCTATTTCCCTTAGCAGAGAGGTCGATAACCAGGGGGCAGAGATTTAAAGTAATTGGTAGAAGGATTAGAGGGGAGTTGAGGAGAACTTTTTTCACCCAGAGGGTGTTGGGGGTCTGGAACTCACTGCCTGAAAGAGTGGTAGAGGCAGAAACCCTCATCACATTTAATACGTACTTGGATATTCACTTGAAGTGCTGTAACCTACAGGTTAGGGACCAAGAGCTGGAAAGTGAGATTAGGCTGGAGAGCTCTTTTTCAGCCGGCACAGACACAATGGGCCGAATGGCCTCCATCTGGGCTGTAAATTTCTATGATTTTGTGAAAACCCTCTGTGCAGAGAAATACTTATTCTTTCTGTCCTCAGCCTCCCCTTCAAACTTGTCCTGCTGCCCTGGAGTTTTAAAATATCTATCTAATCTATCCAACTCAGCACCACTGAAGTGGCCTAGCAAGCCATTCCCTTGTATCACACTCAGGGCCACTAGGGGTGGGCAGTAATTGCCAGCCTTGTAGGTGACGCCCACATCCCGAGAATGATCTGCAGGCAAATTCACAGAGCGGGACAGGTCATTTTACTGGCTAGGTTCAAGGTTCCAAACAAGGCTTTGCTTCAAGTATGTAACTCCCAGTGAGATGTCACTGACACTCGTCCTGCAGTTGGCTCAAACAGAAACAGATTGGGGAACATTTGAGGAGTTACTGCTTCTGACGCTCATCCTCTCTCTGCAGATCGGGTGTGAGGTCAGAGGGCTGATTTGCTGCACGCTCGATTTCCCGATTAGTGATTAATCGCCCGGTTGCCCCATCGAACGAGGTTGCCCACAGCGAGTATCAATTCACTCACATCATTCTGTTGTATTTAAGGCATTCTCAAATATAAAAAATAGAGAATGAGCTTCAGGCTTGAAAAGCACACAGGGACATTTTAGTGTTGGGCATGATTCCAAAAGCACTGGTGACCTTCCAATATGTCACCCAAGTGATCTTTATTTAACGGAGCGCTTTGGTAGTGCGTGCTAGACTATTTGACTATGGCAGGCATCACAGTGAAGCCTGGTCCTGTCTCGCCAGATATAGGGTCTAGTGTTGTGTACTCACTTAAAAATCTTGACAATTTCTGCTTTCAAAGCATTAGTCAAACAACAAGTGGTTAAAAATCAATGAAGAAATATCTGTGCCTGTGATGCTGGGATTAATGTGTGCCGGACAGATTTGATTTCAGAGCCTTTCGCTGGTTACAAACGATGATCTTTACCATTGAAGAAATAAACAAGGAGCCGAAGATTTTGCCCAATATTACTCTGGGCTATAAGGTATACGACACTTGCGATACCTACGCTCTGAGGACAGCTATGACATTTCTCAGTGGTGGTGAAGAGGAAATGTCCAGCAGCACATGCCAAGGGGCGGTCTCTGTGCCAGCAATAATCGGTGAAGCCGGATCTCTTCAGTCCAGTATCATTGCAAGCACAACAGGACCGTTCCAGATTCCCATCGTAAGCTTTCACCACTTTTCAGCTGCTTCTCCTTTATTTTTGTGCCAGTTTTCTCTCCTGTTCTACAATAAGTTTTGACTCCTTGTTGGGGCAACAACAGCGATTTATATTTATGTGGAGCTTTTAACGTCGTAAAACTTTCCACGGCGCTTCACAGGAGCGTCAGGAGACACAATTTGACACCGAATTAAGACAGGTGACCAAAAGCTTCGTCTTAAGGTTTTAAAGAGCGTCTTAAAGGAAGAAAGAGAGGCGGAGAAGTTTAGGGAGGGAGTTCCCGAGCATAGGGTTTAGGCCGCTAAAGATAAGGCGAAGGAAATGGTCGATGTACAAGAGGCCAGAATTGCGCATGTTTCCAAAGGCACTGGTGACCTTCCAATGTGTCACACAAGTGATCGTTATTTAACTGAGAGCTTTGTGTGTGTTAGACTATTTGACTATGGTAGGCATCACAGTCGAGCCTGGTCCTGCCTCACCAGATTATCAACTTCACATGGATAACTCTATCAAAAGGGAACATGGCAAATGTCTGAATGGGAATCAGATTAGTGGCTATAATCTGAGATAATGAAATGTTCAAGGAGGAAGGGTAGTTCCCATACTGCTGGGGTTGAGGAAGCGAGGTGAACTGTTTGTGGAAAGTAGTAGGTTAGGGTTGATTAATGATACAGGAATGGAGTTGTTTTCATTGGAAAAAAGATTTATTTGATAGAGGTGTATATTATAAATATATGAAAGGATGGGACAGAATAGAGTGAAACAGATTGGGGTAGATTTTGACTTTGTGCCATAGTGTAAAATGGGTGATAGCGAATTGGCAGCCCGTTTTACATCGCTCGCCAATGTTTTTTTGTTGACTATTGATCCGCCCTGCACCATGAGCCTCAGTTCCGCTCTATGGGCCTGACTGGGCTCTGCACGATTGGCCCCGGTCCTGGGCTGTGGGTCTTGGGCTATGGGTCTTGGGCTGTGGGTCTTGGGCTATGGGTCTTGGGCTATGGGTCCTGGGCTGTGGGTCCAGTCTTGGGCTATGGGTCCTGGGCTGTGGGTCCAGTCTTGGGCTATGGGTCTTGGGCTGTGGGTCTTGGGCTATGGGTCCTGGGCTGTGGGTCCAGTCTTGGGCTATGGGTCCTGGGCTGTGGGTCTTGGGCTACGGGTCCTGGACTGTGGGTCCGGTCTTGGGCTATGGGTCCTGGACTGTGGGTCCAGGACTGTGGGTCCGGTCTTGGGCTATGGGTCCTGGACTGTGGGTCCAGGACTGTGGGTCCAGTCTTGAGCTATGGGTCCTGGACTGTGGGTCCAGTCTTGGGCTATGGGTCCTGGGCTGTGGGTCTTGGGCTATGGGTCCTGGGCTGTGGGTCCTGTACTGTGGGTCCAGGTCTGTGGGTCCGGTCTTGGGCTATGGGTCCTGGGCTATGGGTCCTGGGCTGTGGGTCTTGGGCTATGGGCCCTGGGCTGTGGGTCCGTGGGTCCGGTCTTGGGCTATGGGTCCTGGGCTGTGGGCCTTGGGCTATGGGTCCTGGGCTCTGGGTCCTGGGCTGTGGGTCCTGGACTGTGGGCCCGGTCTTGGGCTATGGGTCCTGGGCTGTGGGTCTTGGACTGTGGGTCCTGGATTATGGGCCTGGCTCTTCTCAATAAAAAACCAAATGATTTGGTTTCTTCCAGATCAGTTACTTTTCTACTTGTACCTGTTTGAGCGACAAGAGTAAATATCCGACATTTTTCCGAACAGCGCCCAGCGACTACTTTCAGACCAAGGCCTTGGCGCAACTTGTGAAACACTTTGGCTGGACTTGGATTGGAGCTTTTGCTAATGACGATGATTATGGTAGATTTGGGATTCAACAATTCATCCAACAGGTCACTGACTTCGGCGCTTGTATCGCTTTCTCATACATTCTGCCCAAGATTTACAACGCGGAGGAGATAGCTGAAATGGTGAACGTTATAAAAAGATCATCGGCCAAGGTCATTGTGGTCTTCACCCCCGAGAGGGAAATGCTTCAGTTGATTGAAGAGATTGCTCGACAGAATGTCACCGGCATTCAGTGGCTGGCCAGTGAAGCCTGGGTCACGGGAGCTGTGCTTTTTACCGACCAGTTCCTGCCATATCTGGAAGGAGCGATTGGCTTTTCATTTCGCAGAGCGGAAATCCCTGGGCTCCGGGAATTCCTTCTCCAAGTGAAACCCTCCCCACACGAGAGCAACAACTATGCCAACGTGTTCTGGGAGGAGCTGTTTGACTGTAAGTTTAAACTGCCGGAAAATATCACAGAAGGGGCAACTTTCGGAGCCCATTTATGCACGGGATCAGAGAGTCTGGAAGAAATAGACACCATATATTCTGATACTTCACAACTGAGAGTCTCATACAACGTGTACAAAGGTATATATGCGGTTGCCCACGCACTGCGTCGTTTGAGTCTATGTGAGAGTGGTAAAGGACCCTTTGAAAACAACAGTTGTGCACGTTTACACAACTTTGAACCATGGCAGGTGAGCATCTTATGTAAATTATCTCGAGAAAGCTTTTTATTGGGATTCTCAAAATCATAGACTCAGAGTACAGTAGGAGGTCATTCGGCCCATCGTGCCTGTGCCGGCTCTTTGAAAGATTTATCCAATTAGTCCCACTCCCCCCCCCCCCCCGCTCTTTCCCCATATCCCCGCAAAAGTTTCCCCTTCAAGTATTTATCCAATTCTCTTTTGAAAATTACTATTGAATCTGCTTCCACAGCCCTTCCAGGCAGCGCGTTCCAGATCACAACAACTCGCTGTAAAGAACATTCTTCTCATCTCCCCTCTGGTTCTTTTGCCAATTGCCTTAAATCTGTGTCCTCTGGTTACCCTGTCAGTGGAAACAGTTTCTCCTTATTTACTCTATCAACCCTTCATAATTGTGGACGCTTCTATCAAATCTCCCCTTAACATTCTCTGCTTTAAGGAGAACAATCCCAGCTTCTCCAGTCTCTCCACATAACTGAAGTAATTGGCTGAAATCGTTCAAAAAACAAGCACGTTCGGTGAACAGGACTTTTCCTGTTCCTGATGTTCAAAGAACGGACCCCGAAGTTCTGGCGGTCTTCGCTGGTCAACACTTTGGTGAGAGATTGGCGGAACCTGTAGCGAAACTGAGCAAATGGCTAAAACCAGCCGCTTCATTGGGGGATCAGCGGGTCTACCCACCGAATTTCCAGGCGATGTGACCAAATTAGGTCTACTCGTTGCTTGCAGAAATGGACGGTGTGATTCACAGATACACGAGTTGAGATTTTGGCAGGTCTGACATTTTAGAACAAAGGTTAAGTCGATAATATTTTAAAGATCACATGATTGGATGGTCAGGTGGGTCCTCCCATTAAACCTCCCAGTGGTTGACCTCCTCAAACTAATTTTCTTTATTGACAAAATGAGCTGAAGGACAGCAACAACTTGGAAAGAATAGGTTAGAAGGGGAGGGGGGGGGGGATGGAATCCAGAACAAGGGGCACAATCTTAATAATTAGAGCTGGGCCATTCAGGAGTGAAATCAGGAAGCATTTTTTCCACACAGAGGGTAATGGAATTCTTAAATTCCCTCTGTGAGTGCTGGGGTTCAATTGCCATTTTCAAGACTGAAATCAATAGATTTTTTTTTATTGGATAAGGGTATCAAGCTAAATGGATTAACGGCGAGTAAATGGAGTTGAAGTACTGATCAGCCATGATTTAATTGATTGGTGGAACGGGCTTGAAGGGCTGAATGGCCTCCTCTTGTTCCTAAATACAGAGCAGGAATTAAAAAAAGCCAAGAGGGCGATGGACTACACGGCGCCAAAACAGTAGAATACAAGTCAGAAGAGGTAATGACCAAACTGTACAGGGCTCTGGTGAGACTGCACCTTGTGTACTGGGTCCAGTCCTTGTCACCATAAACAAAGGAAGACATTCATCATCACTCTTATGTCTTTCTTCCCCGCCTGACCAAGGCATCTTTAAAATTCATTCTCAATATGTCTGCCTCACTGGCATGGCCGGCATTTATTGGCCATCTCTATTGATCCTGAGACGGTGGTGGTGGCCTTCTTCCTGAACCATTGGGTAGCAGGTTGATACAATTGAATGGCTTTCTAGGCTACATGAGAGTGCAGTTAAGAAGCAAACTACAAATGGTATACTCCTGCTTCTATTTCTTATGTATTCAAGCACTGGAAACAGTGCAGAGAAGAGCCAGAGGATGATCCTCACTGTCAAGGCCTGAGCTATGATAAAAGATTTGAGAGACTTGTGCTTTTCATCCTGGAAATGAGGCACCTGAGAACCGATCTTATAGAGATGCATAATATTAAGAGTATGGAAAAAGTTAACCCAGAATATTAACTTGAATTAAACTGTAGATTTAAAAATCAGGAACACAGGTTCAAACTAGTTATAGGTCATTTTAGGATAGATATCACAAACTTCTTATTCACACATAGAGTGCCCAATGTGCGGAATATGTTTGTAGATAGATGATAGTGAGGCAAAGACCCTGGAAACATTTAAGAAATAAATTGAATATTGCAATAGGGGTTAGGGGCATTGGAACCTCTCCTATGACTGAATTAAGATGGGCTAAATGGCCTCCCTCATCCATAATCATCTTATCAAGAGGGAGTGGATAGTGGACAGCAACTTGGGTTTTAAAAGCCATTGGATTGTAGGAGGCAGGGACTACTGAGGGAAGGAAGGTGTGACTGCTCTTGAGGTGCCAACAGCATTATAACTTCAGGAAGTTTTAATCTACTTCACATGGCTTTCATGTGTATGATAGTGTAATGGTTATGTTACTGAACTATTAAGCAAGAGGCCAGGATGAATAATTCAGAGAAAATGAGACCAAATCCCACCAGGGCAGTTTGAGAATTTGAATCCAGTTCAAAAAATCTGGAAATAAAAAAGCTGGTGTCAGTAAAAGTGACCCTGAAGCTGTTGCGTTGTTGCAAAAACCCAATGGGTTAATGAATGTTGTTTAGGGAAGGAAACTTGCCATCTGTGCATGTCCAGGCCTATTATATATGACTCCAGTCTCACACCAACCTGGTTGCTTATTAACTGCGTTCTGACGTAGCCTAAAAAGTAACTCAATTGTATCAACTTGGTACCCAATGGCTCATGAAGAAGGCTCACCGCCACCGTCTGAGGATCACTAGAGATGGGCAATAAATGCCAGCCATGCCACTGACGCCCACATCCCCAGAATGAATTTTTAAAATGGATTGGTCAGGTGGGGAAGAAAGAAAAAAGCGAGTGATGATGAATGAAGAATGGAAATATAAAGTATGGAGTTCCATGCATTGAAATGGTTTTTTTTCTGCATTACTGACACTTTATCCCGCTCCGCTTATTCAGCTCTTGTATTATCTGAAGGAAGTCCGATTCACCGACCAGTTTGGAGGAGAAGTAGGATTTGATGAAAATGGAGATGCAATTGCATCGTATGACATGATTAATTGTCAGAGAGGTGCCAGTGGAAAGGTTGAGTATGTCCAGGTCGGTCGTTTTGATTCTTTCGCACCCCCAGGGCAGGAACTTTCTCTGGAGGAGCATTCCATTGTTTGGACTGGGGGCAAAACCCAGGTATGATGAGGACTGCAGATACCTTTTGTTTAAAATCGAAAAGAATCACAATACACTCAATAGTTAACTGATCACGAAGTGTTCAATGGTTAATTGCCCACCATGTGTTTAAATAGTTAATAAGTCTACGCGCTCAATGGTTAATTGGTTACAATACGGCCAGCAGTTAGCCACAATGTGCTCAATATTTAATCACAATGTGCTGGATGGTTTATAAATCGCCATGTGCTGCATTGGTTAGTTTGATTACTGCTGGACACACCACCATTTTCAGACCATGTGTTTCTAGTAAACTATTTGCCGATAGAAAGCACATATGATTGGATTTTGGCCGCGGCGAGGGTTGTGGTCAGCTGTGACGCCATCTGCCAAGTAACTGTTCAATGGTCAATGGTTTACACATGAAGAATGGCGAGTTGGGTGAGGTATGAGAGGGCAGCCCTGGTTCTGGAACCGTGTCCCATCAATCAGGAGAGAATGATAGAACATTGGGGGAGTGTGATTGCGAAGAGGGAACCCCCTTAAATATCAGTTCGAAAGAATCAAGGCTAAATTTATCATCATTTAGTCTTTATCTACCCAATTTTTGGTCTTTTCATGTTAAACAGTGAGGGCTGGTTGCATCAATGGGCTATTCTGTCTTGTGTTCTTGTGCACAGCCCCCCCGGTCAGCGTGCAGTGACAGCTGCCCCCCTGGGATGAGGAAAGCGTCTCGGAACGGCGAACCGCTTTGCTGCTTTGACTGTGTGCCGTGTGCCGATGGGGAGATTAGTAATGAAACAGGTAATGCTTACTCATGCAAGCTAAATGGAAAGGGCTTTATTTCAAGGTTGTTGTAATAATATAAACGCGAACACTAGAGGGGGCATGTACCGGGGCCGGACTATTAGCTGTACAGATATGAGGCTTGCAGGTTCAAGTTAGTCAACTCCCATTTTCTACCTAGGGACAACTGCCTTCTCACAGCCAATAATTGGTTTAAATTGACTGCTTCGAAACTCTTGAAACCTTCCTTCACCCTGCCCAATTACTCATTCTTGAAGTGTGAGCCTTGAAAATCATTGATCGAAGGGTCTTTGACAGTGGAGAGCAGCATAACCAATCTTGGTCCTGTCCACACCCGATGTCCATGCACGTGCGCTTTCCAGCTACAGTGTTTGATTTGCGATCAGGAGTGGGAGCCTTGGCTGATGTTCCCTTCCTTAACTGGAGGACATTGAGGCAAATTTTAACTCAATACAATCCACCTTGAACTTGGAGCTATCGTGGCCTGTAGAGCTCAGTGCCACACTCGGAAGCACCTTTACCGACTGATCCGTCAGAGAAAAGCCCACTACATATTTAAACTTTCTTCAAAACTTTTGAGAGACCCGTATAAAGTATCATAGAACCTTCCAGCACAGACGGAGGCCGTTCGGCCCATCTTACCCGTGCCGGCTCCTTGAAACAGCTTTGCAATTAGTCCCACGCCTCTGCTCTTTCCTCATGGAGCTGCACTTTTTCCTTTGGAAGCATTTCTCTAATTCACTGTTGAAAGCTACGATTGAATCGGCTTCCACCGCCCTTTCAGGCAGTGAATTCCGGATCTTCAGAACTCGTACTTAAAGGCCCAGAGTACAAGACACCAGCAGATTTACAAAGACTAAGAGAGATGAGGCAAATTAGGATCGAGTGATGTGTGTGATCAGGCTTAGGATAGAAAAGGCTTCAGATTATAGGATCACAAAACACTGAGAAAGCACATAGAAACATAGAAAAACAGGAGCAGGAGTAGACCATTCGGCCCTTCGAGCCTGCTCCGCCATTCAATATGATCATGGCTGATCCTCTATCTCAATACCATGGGCCTAGAAATTGAGTGGGCTTTGCGCCCATTTTGCGGCGCTAGAGGTCATTGCGCTGGACTTACAGCCGGTTCAGAAATTCCCTGGGGCCCTACCATCGGCGGTAGACCGGTTGCGCTGCGCCGGCACCGATGACGTCATCGGTGTGCGCAGCGTCCCGGTTGCCGTGGTGACGGGCCCCAGCGCCGAAATTGAGTTGCGGCCGGCTCGCCCGTGGCAGCCGCAACTAAGGCCTAGAAATTGAGTTTTGGCTTAGCCAGGGCTTTAGCGCCGGAAGTTAGTGCCGGCGCTAAGTCCCCCTGCGCGCGCCAAAAATTCAGCAGGGCCGCGCCCAAATGGCTGCCGGCGCTACTGAAGGGTCTTTGCGGCGGTAAATCGGCGCTAACTGCCGTTTCGCGCCGCAATTCCGGCGCTGCGGCACCCGATGCGGTGCGGCAGGCTCGGGAAGTGCAGGCCTCCTCCTTCCCTTAAGGAGGAGCTGCCTGCACCCGGCCGCGGCCCGCGAAAATCTTTTTAAAAATGAGCCCGGCACCTCGGACAAGTGCCGGGCTTGCTTCTGTTCCGGGGGGGGGGGGGGGAAGTCCGGGGAGGGAGCTGCGGCCAGGCGGCCGGCGGGAAAGCGGCCGGCCGCCGCGGGGCCTTTAATGCGCCGGCGCAAAGACTTGTAAGACTCTGTTGCCAGAGTCTTAGTTGCGGCTGCCACGGGCGAGGCGGCAGCAACTGAATTTCGGCGCTGGGGCCCGTCGGCATGGCAACCGGGACGCTGCGCACACCGATGACGTCATCGGTGCCGGCGCAGCGCTACCGGTCTACCGCGGCGGAAGGGCCCCAGGCAATTTCGGCGCCGGCGCCAATTGCAGCGCTAGGCCCTCTAGCGCCGCAAAATCGGCGCTAAGGGCACTCAATTTCTAGGCCTAAGACTCTGGCAACCGAGTCTTACAGGAGTTTGCGCCGGCGCATTAAGGTCGCGCAGCGGCCGGCCGCATTCCCGCCGGCCGCCTGCCCGCACCTCCCTCCCCGGACTCCTCCACCCCCCCCCCCCCCCCCGCGGAACAGATGCTTCTGGGCTGCGAGCCCGGCACTTCCCCGAGGTGCCGGGCTCATTTTTGTAAAGATTTTACCGGCCAGCGGGTGGGTGCAGGCAGCTCCTCCTTAACTGAAGGAGGAGGCCTGCACTTCCCGAGCCTGCCGCACCGCATCGGGCGCCGCAGCGCCGGCATAGCGCCGCTATGCGGCAGGTAGCGCCCATTTTCAGGCGCAAACACCCTTCAGTAGCGCCGGCAGCCGTTTGGGCGCGGCGCTACTGAATTTTTGGCGCGCGCAGGGGGACTTAGCGCCGGCGCTAACTTTCCGGCGCTAAAGCCCTGGCGCGGCGCCAACTGAATTTCTAGGCCACATTCCCGCTCTCTCCCCATACCCTTTGATGCATTTTGTGTCTAGAAATCTATCTATCTCCTTCTTAAATATATTCAGTGACTTGGCCTCCACAGCCTTCTGTGGTAGAGAATTCCACAGGTTCACCACCCTCTGAGTGAAGAAATTTCTCCTCATCTCAGTCCTAAATGTCCTAGCCCATATCCTAAGACTGTGACCCCTCGTTCTAGACCCCCCAGCCAGGGGAAACATCCTCCAGGCATCCAGTCTGTCTAGCCCCGTCAGGATGTTATACATTTCAATGAGATCCCCTCTCATTCTTCTGAACTCTAGTGAATACAAGCCTAGTCGACCCAATCTCTCCTCATAGGACAGTCCTGCCATCCCAGTAATCAGTTTGGTGAAACTTCGCTGCACTCCCTCTATGGCAAGTATATCCTTTCTTAGGTAAGGAGACCAAAACTGCACACAGTACTCCAGGTGTGGTCTCACCAAGACCCTGTACAACTGTAGTAAGACATCCTTGCTCCTGTACTCAAATCCTCTTGCAATGAAGGCCAACATACCATTTGCCTTCCTAACTGCTTGCTGCACCTGCATGTTTGCTTTCAGTGATTGGTGTACAAGGACACCCAGGTCCCTTTGTACATCAACATTTCCAAAACTATCACTATTTAAATAATACTCTACCTTTCTGTTTTTCCTACTGAAGTGGATAACTTCGCATTTATCCACGTTATACTGCATCTGCCATGTATTTGCCCACTCACTCAACTTGTCTAAATCGCCTTGAAGCCTCTTTGCATCCTCCTCACAACTCACAATCCCACCTAGTTTCATGTCGTCAACAAACTTGGAAATATTATATTTGGTTCCCTCATCCAAATCATTGATATCCTTTCTCACTAGTACTCTGATTTCATCCTTTACTAACAAGGCCAGCCCATCCTTCCAAAATGCCAACCCTATCTTCCTCTCATTACAGCAGCTAACTGTTTCTTAAATTAGTCTAGCATCTTTTGTTCATGGCATAAATGAAGATTAAAGGAAGTGTGGGGTTCTGCCGTTTAGAGGTCGTGCTAAAGATTGTTAATCCACCTCTGACCAGCATGTTTTTCCATCCACAGATTCAGTGGGGTGCACAAAATGCTCTTCAGATGACTGGTCAGATGCTGAAAGGACCGCATGCATCCCAAGGGAAATCGAGTACCTTTCCTTTGAAGATGGGACAGGCATTACATTGACGATAATTGCATTGTTGGGAGCCTGTCTGACCGTCGCAGTTTTGGCCATTTTCTTTCGTCACAGGAATACTCCCATCGTAAAAGCCAACAATTCCGAGCTGAGCTTTCTTCTCCTGAGCTCCCTGGTCCTGTGCTTCCTGTGTTCCATGACATTCATTGGCCGGCCAACTGCCTGGTCCTGTATGCTGAGGCACACGGCTTTTGGAGTCATCTTCGTGCTCTGTATCTCTTGTATACTCGCCAAAACCGTGGTGGTGCTGATGGCATTCAGGGCGACGCTTCCAAACAGCAACATGATGAAATGGTTTGGAGCCACCCAACAGCGGGCTGTGATCTTTCTCTGCACCTGTGTCCAGATTGGGATCTGTGCCACGTGGCTGGCCAGGTCGCCCCCATTCCCATTTAAAAATACCACCTACCAAAGTGCTAAAACCATCCTAGAATGCAACGTTGGCTCAGCGGTGGTTTTCTACACCGTCTTAGCTTACATTAGTTTCTTGTCTTGTATGTGTTTTGTATTGGCCTTTCTGGCAAGGCAATTGCCCGACAAATTCAACGAGGCTAAATTCATAACCTTCAGCATGTTGATCTTTTTTGCAGTGTGGATTGCCTTTATACCTGCCTACCTCAGCTCACCCGGCAAATACACGGTAGCAGTGGAGATCTTTGCAATTTTGTCATCAAGCTTTGGGCTCCTTCTGTGCATTTTTGCCCCCAAATGCTACATAATACTGCTCAAGCCAGAGATGAATACAAAAAAAGTGCTCATGGGTAAAGGTTAACATACACAAGATAAATATATGGCAATATTAACCTAATCCACCCGGTGGGAAACTGACACACAATCAGATCGACCGCCTGTTCTACATTCTGCTCAATTTTCGGGTGCAGGGCAAAATGTGTGGCCAATCTGATTGCGTCAGTCTCCCACCGGGCAATTAATTTAAAATTACTCTATTATAAATATGTCACTTTTCTCTTTTCTTTCTGCTAGACTCGCTTCATATGCAAATGATTTTTAGATAGATTGTACCATAGTTGCCACTGGGCTAGAAATTCGTTTTAGCCGAGGAATGGGCAGTGTCAGTAGAAGAGTTGGAGAATTAGTGCCAGGAGCAAATGCTTTAGACTGCACGACAAATTCGTGCTTAGTGCTGAATAAAATGATTGGAGTCCTAAATCAAGTCTTAAAATCCAAGATCATTGGCGTTACACTTAAAGGGTGGACCAATATCGAGTGCAGTCTTATCGCAACTCATCATTGCCACAGGCTTTTTTCACTACTGCAACACCTCATTCTCAGCATTGCTGGCTGTGTGGCTGCCTCAGCAAGCAGAAGCAGAACAAGAAGGAGCCAGAGGACTGAACCAGGTGCACTCATGGCAGGTCCATGCCCCAGGGAGAGAGCCCACAGAATCTCCGATCAAGCATCGGCGGCATTGGTTTTCACTGTGGAGAGCTAGAGGGCAGTGTACTGGGCCAACACTTCGTGGGAGCACTAGAGTAGGAAAAGGCACAGTAATGAATTGCACTAGGGTGAAAAGTAAATATTTTTGGTGTAAATATGTGTCCACTACTTTTTGATAAATTTATTACTTCACTTACCATTCTTTTGTGGTGCCTCTAATTTCAGCTTTGCGCTGTGGCAAGAGGGATGGAATGATGGGGATGTGGAGAGCAAAGGGGATCTGGGGTTTAAGTCATCTTGGTGTGAGTCTGGAGGTCTGTTTGGAGGAGGTGCTACAGTTCTGTGACCACCTCCTTGGTGGAGCAGAGCCATCCAATACACTGCTCATCGGTTAATTGAAGGTAGGAGAAGTGCTCTCAGAATACACTCGGCGGGTAAAGGCTCCCATTGAGAGCCCTGATGTCCCTCCTCATCGCTCTGTGCACATATTCCCATATTTACCACTGCCTCCGCTCCCTCCACCATAGATCCTGGTGGGTGAGGTTGCAAGCCAGTACTGCCCCCATTAATGTTATCAAGTGTAGCAGTTTGAATCTTTGAAGAATAACTGTAGCTGCTTTTTAGTTGCCAGAAGATTCTTGATACAAAAGAACCTTGAAATTACTGAATGAAACTCTTGCAGTGGGTGAAACTAATAACAAACCACTGAAACTGCACTAACCTGATAGCTGCGAGTGATTACTGATGATCTATTTAAATAACGCCCCTGGAGCTGGCTACCTGGTGCTGCACACCAGCTCTCCCTATCGGAGTTTATTCCAGATGGTGAGGTAAGTGACGAGAATCAATTTTGCAATTCGGGCAGTCAGTGAGCATTGCACACTCACTGACATCACTATCCACCTGGCATTGATGTCCCCAGCGATACCTCTTACCAGCTGTGCTCCGGGGGTGGGGGGCGGATTTGACATTCAGTGCTGGATTCACCTCACCACAGTGATACTGGTCTAGTGCCCCATTAGCACCATCAACTGGTGCTAATGGGAGGTGTTAAGGGGATGAATTTTCCCCCATAGATTCTCACCTCTGGAATATGTGTTTGAATCCAGACTGAAGATTTGAAAGTCTGCTCTCTCTGCTCGCTGCAAGGAAAGGACTTCTCGTTCCTAATAGATTTGTTCCAACAGCCAAAGACTGCCCAATTAGCCAATGATTAGCACTAAGTTAGCATTTTTTTCAGTGCAGTCACAGCATGGTTAGTGTGAAAGATGCAAAAATATCACCCTGTGCAGTTATGGGCCATCTGCTGAGGTTGTGGTTGAGGCACCTTGGTGGAGGGTTGCTGTGGTCACCACGAGAAACATTTCCAACACCTTGAATCACCTGTGGGGCCTCGCAAGCATTGGGCAGCTTATTACAAAATCTTGGGTGCATTGTTTGCGATTGGCTAAATGTTGAAATCAATCGATGGAAATATGCATGCAGTGATTTTCCGATAAGCCATCTCTTGGGGTAGATCTTGACTTTGTGCGATAGTGTAAAATGGGGTGATAGCGAGTCGGCAGCCCATTTTATATCTCTCCCTATTTTTGAAGTCAGTGGAACTAAAATTTTCCTCCATTTCCAGATTTTGCACAAAGTCAAGATCTACCCCTTTGTGTGTGAGGCCCCACCAATAGCACGGAGTCTTGGAAAACTTCACCTTATGTGTGGAGACACTGTAAATGGATACGTGAAGATTTCCTCTGACCAGTGTTTACAGTGAAATCATTTATTTAGGATTTTCCTGGAAAAAAGAAGCAGAGGAAATGTGTGTGAAAGGATTAATGATACATTCACAAATCACTGAATAAACCTCAGCTGGAGTATTGTATCCAATTCTGGCCACCATACTTTAGGAAGGATGTCAATGCCTTAGAGAATGGTAGCAGGGATGCGGGACTTCAGTTATGTGGCGGGACACGAGAAGCTGGGATTGTTCTCCTTAGACAGAGAAAGTTAAGGGGTGATTTGATAGCGTTGTTCAAAATTATGAAGGGTTTTGACACTGTAGCTAGGGAGACATGGCCTAGAAATTCAGTGGGCTGCACCACCCGTTAGCGCCCAAAAAGGGCACTTAGTGGGTTTTGCGCCACTGGCCACGCCTCCCGCTAAATTTAGCGGGGCGCTAATGGTGGCACTAGCCGTTAGCACTGCGCCGCTACCGATGATGTAATCGGTGTGCACAGCACCCCGCTACCACCCTGATCGCCAAATTTGGTAGCCCCCCCTGCTTTAACACCGGTTGCAATTTGCGACCGGTTCAGGGGGGCCTACCTGCGGCGGTAGAGGCGCTGAGGTGCGGGGTGGCCATTTTTTTTGCTGGCCGCCTGCCAGCACCTATTCGCGCCACCGTCCCCGCATTGTGCCAGCTGTGTCCCAAGAGCCTGGCACTTCTCCTCGGTGCCGGGCTCTTTTGCCGGCACTCGCACGGAGATCGCGCTGCAGCAGGCCCCTCCCCTTTAAGAAGGAGAGGAAGGCCTGCAGTATTGCAGCGCGCTGTGCTGCAGCGTGTGGCGCTGCAGCACGTTGCGCTGCGATTTTCAGTTGCAGTGCCCCAAGAGGGATGCGGCATGCCTCGAGTAGCGCCGCGCTTCCGTTTGGGGTGCTGAAACTGAATTTCTGGCCGGCGCTCGCGACTCCTTCCGGCGGTACTTCTGGCACCCTGGCGAGACTGGCGCCCCAAACGGGGCGGCAGTGAATTTCTAGGCCATTGTTTCCACTGGCAGGAGGGTCGGTAACCAGAAGACATGGGTTTAAGATAATTGGCAAAAGGGTGAGAGGCGAGATGAGGTGGGTTTTTTTTATGCAGTGAGTTGTTATGATCTGGAATGCATTGCCTGAAAGGGTGGTGGAAGCAGGTATTTGGATATATACTTGAAAAGGAGAAATATGCAGGGCTATGGGGAAAGAGCAGGAGGAGTGTGACTAATTGGATAGCTCATTCAAAGAGCCGGCACAGGCACGATTGGCCAAATGGCCCCCTTCTGTGTTGTAGGATTCTGTGAATGAGGTGAACGAGGAGGTTGCTACATCTGACCCGGGTGTGCTTGATGTTGACGGGGGTTGCCAACAATAATGAACGTGTTCCATTTCCCAGACAGAACATTCTTCACTTTAATAACCACACAATTCACGAAAAAAATGTTTCAATGAAAACACAGATGGAAGAGGATATCCCAAAGGACCAAGCAGGCTGAAGACTTTTGAAACTCAAGATATACTTGGTGAACAAGAGTTTAGTATCAGTTGATGAACACCGTGCTATGAATGAGTGTTTTAACGTCTATGGAGGTAATTTTCAACTTCTTGACCTGGGCCGTAAAGCAACGAATGGAGTGCACGCCCGCTGTAGAACCCACCCGATATTCGTTGTGTTGAAATCAATGGAATGAAAATCAGGCCGGTTTTATAAAGGGCAGGAGATTGACTCCATCAGGATAATGCCCAGGTGGCGAAGTTGACAATCACACCCTATATAACCAGTCTTCCTTATCTCCGTAACTTACATTCTTTCATACACGTCAAATCGCTGTCAGGCTTACTACTCTTGCTGATGTTGTAAAATCTATTATATTGTAAGTTGAATATTCAGCGTGCTGTGTTCCTTTCAAACCAGTTCACTTAAAAAAGTATACTCTTCCAATCATGAAACATGGTTCAATGGTACTGACATAACGACTGGAAGAAGTTAACGTAATGTTGAATATCAATTGTAAGTTCCTCAAAATAAAAAATCCCACTGTTATTCGATTCTAGTTTTCAATCTTGGCTCAGTGGTAGTGCTCTTGTTTTGGATTAGAAGGTTGTGGGTTCAAGTCCCATTCCAGAGACTTAAGCCCATAATCTAGGATGAGACTTCAATGCTGCACTGTCGGAGGTGCCATCTTCCGGATGAGATGTTAAACCGAGGCCCAGTCTGCCCTCTCAGGTGGATGTAAAAGCTCCCATCACACTATTCGAAGAAGAGCAGGGGAGTTCTCCTGGTGTCTTGGCCAATATTTATCTCTCAAACAGTACCACTGAAAAATAGATTAACTAGTCATTTATCTCATTGCTGTATGTGGGAGCTTGCTGTGCACAAATTGGCTGTCGCGTTTCCTGCATTACAACAGTAACTACACTTCAAAAGTGCTTCATTGGCTGCGAAGCACTTTAGGACATCTTGAGGTTATTAAAGGCGCTATAGAAATGCAGGTTTCCTTTCCTAATGAACTTTAGTGAAGCAGTTGGGTTTTATTTAACAACAATCTGACAGCTTCATGGTCACTTTTACTAGTGCCATTTTTAAATTTCCAGATTTTATTATTAAATTCAATTCAAATTCGCAAACTGCCATGGATTTTAATTCACGTTCTCTGGATTTTCAGTCCAGTAAAATAATCACGAAGCTACCATGCCAATATGATGTAAATAGTGAGAAATTAGGTGTAAGAAAGTCATGTTCTCCTTTTTACAAAACTGATAATAGCTTTAATTAATAAGTTACTAGAGTTACAGTGAAGGAGAAAGTATAAATGGCTCCAGCAGGCTTCTTCTTCTTTCATGTGGTAGTAGCAAAGCAAATCAAATGTCAATATCTAAGTTGGATATCCAGGCCAAAGCGTGCAACAGCGTGCCTGCAAATTTCCTCTGAGGGCAGTGCTCAATGATGTCTGATTAGGAGCTCCACAGTCGCATGATGGGGATGCTTTAATCTTCCATCTATGGAGAAGGTGGCAGCATCTACCATGACCAGTTCTGAGGCAGTTGGTGGTTGTCCACTGTTTGCGAGGAAGGTTTGATCCTTCAGGTTGTCCTGTGGGCTCCTCTATAAGGAATCCATTCCATATGCCGCAGTTCTTCCAAGCATTTCACCATTGATCATCAAGGCTGAGGGGAGATCATTGAATGGCTTTGGTGATGGTCCAAAATGGCCTTCTAGATTTGAGATGGGTTGGTGGTAGGTTGTTCAAGTCCCCCTGGATCGTGTCTTTGCTGGTGTAGCGGTTGTATTCTCTGGAGACTGTATATTCGCAGCGTAGGTGTGGTGGTGCGATGTTTGCAAGCACGGGCAGCCAAGGTGTTGGTGTCGATAAAAGCAAACCGGTAATAATTCTCAAAGTAGAATTCAGCTGGACATCAATGGATTTGACATGCAGACTTGTTGCCATGCCAGAGAGCTGTTCTCCACTGTAGAGTACCAGGGCGAGTGTTGTCATATGGAGGGTTTGAGCGTGTGCTCCCCATGTGGATTGTGAGTTTCTGGATCAAGTTGACCCTACTCTTAAGTTTCTTCCCAATGTTCTGGAGATGTTGTCTATATGGCAGGGTGTGATCAAGCGTGACTCCTAACTAGGAGTGTTTTTTGGCATGGTTTACCTCTGCGCCACAGAAAGAGACTTTCAAAGCTTGGTTTGCTTGATGGGTGCTAAGGTGGAATGTCGAGGTGACGGTCTTTTGCGGGTTTGGCCGAAGTTGCCATCGGCGGGAGTAGGCCTCCATTCTCTGTAAATCACTGGTTGGGTCCCTTCGGTGATGGACAGATTCATATTTTGTGTGACCAAGGCAATGCCATCAGCTAAATAGTAGGAAGTTAGGAGTAAGAAAGTGAGTCATGTTTGCCATTTTACGCAACTCATAATAGCCTTAATTAATAAGTTACTAGAATTACAGTGAAGGAGAAAGTATAAATGGGTCCAGCAGGCAAATACATGTTTCTCTGCAATGAAAAGGCATTGAGAGATGTGATTGCATGTGGATACATGGGGCTGACAAAATCATAAAGGGGGCAGGTTTTTGGGCCTAATGGGCTTTTTAAAAAACATGTACACGTTCTTATGCTCTAGAATAATGGAAGTGAAATTCAGAACAATGAATATTGGCTTTATAAACAGAGTACAACAGCAAAGACGTTATACTAAACCTTTATAATCACTGGTTAGGCCCCAGCTGGTGTAATGTGTTCAATTCTGGGCAGCACACTTTTGGAAGGACATCAAGGCATTAGAGCTGCCGCAGAGGGGATTTACTGGAATGGTACCAGGGATAAAAACTTCAGTTACATTGAGAGACTAGAGACGCTGAGGTTGTTCTCCTTAGAGCAGATAAGGTTAAGTGGAGACTTAATAGAGGTGTTAAAATTCACAAAGGATATTGTTAGGGTAAATAAGGAGAAACTGTTTCCAGTGGCAGGAGGGTAGGTAACCAGACGACACAGATTTAAGGTAATTGTCAAAAGAACCAGAGGCGAGATGAGGAGAATGTTGTTACACAGCGAGTTGTTGTGATCTGGAATGCACTGCCTGAAAGGGTGATGGAAGCAGATTCAATAATAACTTTCAAAAGGGAATTGGATAAATACTTGAAGGGGAAAAATCTACTGGGCTATGGGGAAAGCAGGGGAGTGCGAATGATTGGAGAGCTCTTTCAGAGAGCTGGCACAGGTAAGATTGGTCGAATGGCCTCCTTCTGTGCTGTATAATTCTATGCTTCTATGATTCAATCTGACTTCTAATAATGCAACTGACTATGCGATGAATGCTTGAAGAAATTATGAATGACAACAATACACAAAAGATTGAACTACTGCCTTAAAATCAGAATCAAATAAAAATATTTGTATTACATTGGCTAATATTTTATGACCTCAGGTGGTCAGTGTGACGATTGGGATCTTTTTAGAAATCAGCAAAGGGGGACCAAGAAATTGTTAAATAAAGGGAAAATGGAATATGAACACAAACTAGCGAAAAATATAAAAACAGATTGCAAAAGCTTATATAGGTATATGAAAAGGAAAATACTGGTGAAGGTAAATGTAGATCCTTTACAGTCAGAGATGGAGGAATTTATAAAGAGGAATGAGGAAATGGCAGAGAAATTAAATAAATACTTTGTTTCTGTCATCACGGAGGAAGACACAAAAAACCTCCCAGAAATAAGAGAAAACCAAGGGTGTGACGAAAATGAGGAAATTATTATTAGTAAAAAAACAGTACTAGCAAAAATAATGGGACTAAAAGTCGATAAATCCCAAGGACCGGATGACCTACATTCTAGGGTTTTGAAAGAGGTGGCCATTGGGATAATGGACGCATTGGTTGTCATCTTCCAAAATTCTATAGATTCTGGAACGGTTCCTGCAGATTGGAGGATAGCAAATGCAACCCCGTTATTTAAGAATGGAGGGAGAGAGAAAACGGGGAACTACAGACCTGTTAGCCTCACATCAGTAGTTGGGAAAATGCTGGATTCTATTATAAAGGATGCAATAACTGGGCACTTAGAAACTAACAGTAAGATTGGGCAGAGTCAACATGGAATTATGAAAGGGAAATCCTGTTTGACAACCTATTGGAGTTCTTTGAGGATGTAACTAGTGGAGTAGACAAAGGGGAACTGGTAGATGTGGTGTATCTGGATTTTCAGAAGGCCTTCGATAAGGTCCCACACAAGAGGTTGGTGAACAGAATTAGGGCACATGGAATTGGGGGTAATATACTAGCATGGATTGAGAATTGGTTAACAGACAGAAAACAAAGAGTAGGGATAAACGGGTCTTTTTCAGGATGGTAGGCTGTGTCTAGTGGGTACCACAAGGATCGGTGTTTGGGCCCCAGCTATTCACAATCTATATCAATGACTTGGATGAGGGGACTAAATGTAACATTTCCAAATTTGCTGATGATACAAAACTAGGTGGCAGTGTCAGTTGGGAAGAGGATGCGAAGAGGCTTCAAGGGGATCTCGAGAGGCTCAGTGAGTGGGCGAGGACATGGCAGCTGGAATATATTGTGGATAAATCAGCAGTTATCCACTTTGGTAGAAAAAACAGAAAGGCAGAGTATTTCCTAAATGGTGAAGGATTGAGGAATGCAGATGCTCAAAGGGACCTGGGTGTCCTTGTACATGAGTCACTGAAAGTGAATGTGCAGGTACAGCAAGCCATTAGGAAGGCAAATGGTATGCTGACCTTCATTACAAGAGGATTTGAGTACAGGAGTAAAAAAGTCTTACTTCAATTATATAGGGCCTTGGTGAGACCACACCTGGAGTACTATTAACAATTTTATTCTCCTTGCCTAAGGAAGGATATATTTGCCATAGAGGGAGTGCATTGAAGGTTCACGAGACTGATTCCTGGGATGGCGGGACTGTTGTATGAGAAGAGATTGAGTAAACTAGGCCTGTATTCTCTTGAATTCAGAAGAATGAGTGGGGATCTCATTGAAGCATACAAAATTATTATAGTGCTTAATAGGGTGGATTCTGGGAAAACGTTTCCCTTGGCTGGGGAGTCTAGAACCAGGGGCCACAGCCTCAGGCTAAAGGGTAGGCCATTCAGGACTGATGAGAAGAAATGTCTTCACACACAGGGTGGTGAATCTTTGGAATTCTCTACCCCAGAGGTCTGTGGAGGCTCAGTCATTGGGTATATTCAAAACAGAAGTCGATAGATTTCTGACTAGTAAGGGCATCAAGGGATATGGCGATAGGGCCGGTGAATGGAGTTGAGGCAGAAGGTCAGCCATGATCTCATTGAATGGCGGAGCAGGCTCAAAGGGCCGAATGGCCGACTACTGCTCCTATTTCTTATGTTCAAATATTCTTATATTCTTATATTAAAATACCGTTGTTTTGATTTGATTCTTATCAGGCGATCATGTTAAGTTTATTTTTCCCAATTCAGTCTTGTAATTTTGATTGTTGCTAACAAGGAGAACATTTATTGCCCATCCCTAGTTGCCCTGAGAAGGTGTTGGTGGGCCTCCTTCTTGAATCACTGGTAGCAGTTTGATACATCTGAATGGCTTGCTCAGCACTTCAGAGGGCAGTTAAGAGTCAACCACGTTGGTGTGGGCTGGAGTCACATATAGTCCAGACTGGGTAAGGACAGAAGGTTCCCTTACCTAAAGGTCATTAGGTTGTGAAGAGGATGTGAAGAGGCTTCAACCATTCGTGAACCAGTTGGGTTTTCGAACAGTTTGATGGATCCCAAATTGTTATTTCTAGATTTCAAAACAAATTCAATTCAGATTCTCAAACTGCTATGGTGGGATTGGAACTCACATTATCAGGATCATTATAGAATAACATAACCTATGATACCATACCCATTTTTGTGTTGGCAGCATTTGCACCATCTTACTGTTTTCTGATATCCTAGTCCTTTATGCACATTAGAAATATCGGGGTCCAAATACTCACACTTGCTGGAAAAAGATAAAATTATGAGAAATGTTGCATATACCAGATTTATATAGTCTTGAATATAGGAGATTTAGCGATGAACAATTGAAATGTTTAATATGATTGAAGGATTTGTTAGGGTAAATAGAGAGAAACGATTTCCTCTGGTTTGAAAGTCCAGAATCAGAGCGAATTACCTTGAAAAAAGAGCTAGGCCGTTCAGGGTTGATGCCAGCACACACCTTTTCACACAAAGTGTATTAGAGATCTGGAACTCTCTCCCCCAAAAACCCGTTGAGGCTAGGCCAATTGAAATTTTTACAACTGAGACAGATAGATTTTTGTTAGACAAGGGTATTAAGGGTTATGGACGCAAGACATATAGATGGAGTTAAGATATGGATCAGCCATTAAATGGTGGAAAGGCTTGAGGGACTGATTGGCCTACTCCAGTTCCTATGTTCATATGATTCCAATCAACTCCTCTCCTAATCTTTCAGTATGGAATTCAAATCTGGCAGGTTCAATAAAGGGCGTGATTACCACTCAGACAGTGAAGTCGAAAATCTACCTCTATATTTGTTTATTTCGGGTCCTGTGGATCTTCACCATTCCTAGGGGATTCTTCACTGATGATATCAACTGCCCACAAAGTTTACTTCCTGGTTTGCTTCGCCACTTTAGGTTCTATGCCATCTCGCTCAGCCAAGCTTCTAGTCTTTACAAGAAGCAGAGCAACCACAGCAATTAGCATTAACATAGCAATTCTAATGCAATAAATAGTCTAAAGCATTTCACATGTTAATGACCAGACATCAAGCGGTGGTGGGAGAAAGGAATGTCATTGAAGACACGATGGAAACAATCGGTTTGCAGGAAGCTTATGAACAAGGAAATGGAAGTGAAAAGGTGGAGGGATTTTGGGAGAGTGTTCCGGAAAGTGGGGCACAGTGAGCTGAATGTTCCTGTTGAAGTTCTCATGGAGGGAAAGAGTAAAATGGAGTTGGAAGAATGGAGAACAGCAAAAACAAAAACTTGCAGGTATACAGCACCTTTAACCTAGCAATATTTCCCAAGGCGGTTCACAGGTGACTTATCAGACAGAATTTAATAGCGAGCCACATAAAGAGCTATTAGGACAACTGACCAAAAGAACATAAGAACAAAAGAAATAGGAGCAGGAGTAGGCCATTCACCCTTCGAGCCTGCTCTGTCATTCTATAAGATTATGGCTGATCTTCTACCTCAACTCCACCTTCTCGCACTATCCCCACATCTTTTGATTCCCTTAATATCCAAAAATCTATCGATCTCTGCCTTGAATATACTCAACGACTGAGCCTCCACAGCCCCCTGGGGTAGAGAATTCCAAAGATTCACCACCCTCTGAGTGAAGGAATTTCTCCTCACCTCAGTCCTAAGTGGCTGGCCCCCTTATTCTTAGACTGTGACTCCTGGTTCTAGACTCCCCAGACAGGGGAAAAATCCTCCCTGCATTTACCCTGTCAAGCCCTGTAAGAATTTTATGTTTCAATGAGATCACCCCTCATTCTCCTAAACTCCAGAGAATATAGGCCGAGTCTACTCAATCTCTCCTCATAGGACAATTCTCCCATCCCAGAAATCAGTCTGGTGAACCTTTGTTGCACTCCCTCTAAGGCAAGTATATCCTTCCTTAGGTAGGAGACTAAAACTGTACACAATACTCCAGGTGTGGTCTCACCAAGACCCTATATAATTGCAATAAGATTGGTGAAAGAGGTAGGTTTAAAGGAACGACTTAAAGGAGGAGAGATAGGTGTAGAGGCAGACATGCTTAGGGAGGGAATTCCACAGATGAGGGTCTAGACAGTTGAAGGCACAGTCACCAATAGAGGAGTAATGACAATTGGGGATGTGCAAGAGTTGTAGGAATACAGAGATCTCGGAGGGTTTTAGAGCGATGAGGAGTTTACAGAGATAGGGAGGGGGCATGACCATAGAGGGATTTGTAGATCATAGAATCATAGAATGAAACAGCACAGAGGAGGCCATTTGGCCCATCGTGTCTGTGCCTGCTCTTTGGTAGAGCTATCCAATTAATCCCACCTCCTGCTCTTTCCCCACAACCCTGTGATTATTTCCCTTCAAGTATTTATCCAATGGGCAAGGAAACCTCCTGCTGATTACCACCTACCACCCTTCCTCAGCTGATGAATCAGTGCTCCTCCATGTTGAAAATCACTTGGAAGAAGCACCGAGAGTAGCAAGGGCACAGACTGTAATCTGGGTGGGGGACTTCAATGTACATCACCAAGCGTGGCTCGGTAGCACCACTACTGACCGAGCTGGCTGAGTCCTGACGGACATAACTGCCACTCTGGGCCTGCGATCGGTGGTGAGAGAACCAACATGGGGAAAACCTACTTGACCTCGTCCTCACCAACCTACCTGTTGCAGATGCATCTGTCCATGACAGTATTGGTAGGAGTGACCACCACACAGTTCTTATAGAGACGAAGTCCCGCCTTCAGACTGAGGACACCCTCCATCATGTTGAATGGCATTACCACTGTGGTAAATGGGATAGATTCAGAACAGATCTAGCAGTTCAAAACTGGGCACCCATGAGACATTGTGGGCCATCAGCAGCAGCAGAATTGTATTCCACCACAATCTGTAACCTCATGGCCCGGCATATCCCTCACTCTACCATTACCATCAAGGCAGGGCACCAAACCTGGTGCAATGAGAAGTGTAGAAGAGCATGCCAGGAGCAGCACCAGGCATACCTAAAAATGAGGTGCCTAAACTGGGGAAGCTACAACGGAGGACTACATGCATGCTAAAGAGTGGAAGCAGCATGCTATAGACAGAGCTAAGCAATCGCACAACTAATGGATCAGATCAAAGCTCTGCAGTCCTGCCACATCCAGTCGTGAATGGTGGTGGACAATTAAGCAACTAACGGGAGGAGGAGGCTACATGAATATCCCCATCCTCAGTGATGGTGGAGCCCAGCACATGAGTGCAAAAGACAAGGCTGAAGCGTTTGCAGCCATATTCAGCCAGAAGTGCTGAGTGGATGATCCATATCGCCTCCTCCTGAGGCCCCCACCATCACAGAAGCCAGTCTTCAGCCAATTTGATTCACTCCACGTGATATCAAGAAACGGCACAGCGCACTGGAGATAGCAAAGGGTATGGGCCCCGACAACATCCCGGCTGTAGTGCTGAAAACTTGTGCACCAGAACTAGCCGCAACTCTAGCCAAGCTGTTCCAGTACAGTTACAACATGGCATGTATGCGACAATGTGTAAAACTGCCCAGGTATGTCCTGTCCACAAAAAACAGGACAAATCCAAACCGGCCAATTACTGCCCCATCAGCCTAATCTCAATCATCAGTGAAGTGATGGAAGGTGTTGTCGACAGTGTTATTGAGTGGCACTTACTCACCAATAACCTGCTCACTAATGCTCTGTTTGGGTTCCACCAGGACCACTCGGCTCCAGACCTCATTACAACCTTGGTACAAACATGGACAAAAGAGCTGAATTCCAGAGGTGAGGTGAGAGTGACTGCCCTTGATATCAAAGCAGCATTTCGCCAAAATTGGCATCAAGGAGCTCTCATAAAATTGAAGTCAATGTGAATCGGGGGAAACTCTCCACTGGCTGGAGTCATACCTAGCACAAATGATGATGGTTGTGGTTATTGGAGGCCAATCCTCTCAGCCCCAGCACATCGTTGCAGCAGTTCCTCAGGGGAGTACCCTAGGCCCAACCATCTTCAGCTGCTCCATCAGAAGGTCAGAAGTGGGGGTGTCTGCTGCTGATTGCACAGTTTTAAGTTCCATTCACAACTCCTCAGATAATGAAGATCAGCCATGACCTTATTGAATGGCAGAGCAGACTCGAGGGGCCAAGTGGCCTATTCCTGCCCCTATTTCTTATGTTCTTATGTTCTTATGAAGCAGTCCATGCCCGCATGCAGCAAGACCCGCATTCAGGCTTGGGCTCATAAGTGTTGCATAACATTTGTGCCATATAAGAGCCTGGCAAAACCATCTCAAACAAGAGGTAGCCTAGCCACCTCCCCTTGACATTCAACGGCATTACCATCACCGAATCCCCCACCATCAAACGTAGATGAGAATCTTAAAATCGAGGCATTGCTTAACTGGGAGGCAATGTTGGTCAGTGAGCACAGGGGTGATGGGTGAACGGGACTTTGTGTGAGTTAGGACACGGGCAACAGAGTTTTGGATGAGCTTAAGTATAGAGGGGGCAAAGTGTCTCACCTCCTGACTCCCCAAAGTTTTTCCACCATCTACAAGGCACAAGTCAGGAGTGTGAAGGAATACTCTCGACTTGTCTGGATGAGCGCAGCCCTACCAACACTCAAGAAATGCGACACCATCCAGGACAAAGCAGCCCACTTGATTGGCACCCCATCCACCACCTTAAACATTCACTCCCTCCACCACTGGCGCACCGTGGCTGCAGTGTGCACCATCTACAAGATGCACTGCAGCAACTCGACAGCACCTCCCAAACCCGCGACCTCTACCACCTAGAAGGACAAGGCCAGAATACGCATGGGAACACCACCACCTGCAAGTGCCCCTCCAAGTCACACACCATCCAGACTTGGAAATATATCGTCGATCCTTCATCATCGCTGGGTCAAAATCCTGGAACTCCCTCCCTAACAGCACTGTGGGAGTACCTTCACCACATGGGACTGCAGCGGTTGAAGAAGGCAGCTCACCACCACCTTCTCAAGGACAATTAGGGATGGACAATAAATGGTGGGCCTTGCCAGCGATGCCCACTTCCCATGAATTAATAAAAAAAGCTCTTTTGAATGTTACTGTTCAATCTGCTTCCCCCACTCGTTTAGACAGCGCATTCCAGATCACAAACATTGGCTGTGTAAAAAGAAAGCTTATCTCTCCTTTGGTTCTTTTGCCAATCACCCTAAAATCTGTGTTTTCTGGTTACGAACCCTTCTGCCAATGGAAACAGTTTCTCTTTATTTACTCTAACAAATCTCCTCTTAATCTTCTCTGCTCCAAGAACAACAACCCCAGCTTCTCCAGTTTCTCAGGTACCATTCGAGTAAATCTCTTCTGCACTCTCTCCACGGCCTTGACATAGTTCATTGACAAAGTGTGGTGCCCAATACTCACTACTCCAGCTGAGGCCTAACCAGTGCTTTATAAAAAATTAGCATAACTTCCTTGCTTCTGTACTTTATTCCTCTATTAATGAAACCAAGGATTGATCTGCTTTTATAACAGCTTTCTCAACTTGTTCTCCACCTTCAAAAGTTTGTGTACATACACCACCATGCCCCTCTGTTGCTGCACCTCCTTTAAAATTGTGCCATTGTGCCGCTCTTCATTCTTTCTACCAAAATATTTAACTTCACACTTCTCTGCGTTAAATTTCATCTGCCATGTGTTTATTTATTTCACCAGTCTGCCTATGTCCTCCTAACGTCTGTCACTATCCTCCTAATTGTTTACTATAATTCAGAATTTCGTGTCATCTGCAAACTTTGAAATTTTTCCCTGTATACCCAAGTCCAGGTCATTAATATATATCAAAAAGCAGTGGTCCTAATACGGACTCCTGGGGAACACTCCAGCGTGCTTCACTCCAGCCTGAACCACAACCATTCACCACTACCCTCTGTTTTCTGTCCCTTAGTCAACTTCGTATCCACGTTGCCACTGTCGCTTTAGTCCAATCGGTTTCAATTGTGCTTACATTGAATATCTTATTAATATGGCAATGATTCAGTGCTCTTCACATTTAGTCTTACAAAACCAATAGGTACACAATAGCCCCGAGCGTTGGGAAGCACGAGGTTAGTCTTTCCTATAGCCGAACATGAATGAGCACGGTAGAGGTCAGTTCACGAAACAACAACAGCACCACCCTTATCAGCAGGTTTAATGATAATGTTAGGGTTGGATCGGAGAGAACAGAGTGCTGCAAGTGGAGTGAGAGAGGGGAGCAGAGAAATGGAGATGGCCGATGTCACGTCGGCAGTTAGCAACGAAAAGATCTAGAGAGGTCAGAGGGAGGGGTCCAAGTAGAACGAATTTAGAAAGTGGGAGAAAGGGTCAGCCATGCGGGGGGAAGACTCCTGGCCAAGAAGTGGGCATGGAGATGAAGGCAATGGAAAAAGAGCTCAGCATCGTGCCGAGCTCGAAATTCATTCAGATGGGGGCGTAAAGGGATGAAGCTCAGGCCTTTGCTGAGGACTGATCATTTGGGGTCAGAGAGGGGAAGGTCAGAGGGGATAGTGAAAACACGGCAGGGGGTGAGATTGGAAGAAGGGATGGGATCAGAGGAAAGTAACAGGGAAGAAGGTTCTGGAGTGGCGTTGGTGTCCAAGAGTTGTTGAAGCTTGCGATCCTTGACATCGGAAAGGAAGAAAAAAGTTTTTTGTTGAAGCGTCGGATGAGTCGAAGGATGAAATGGAACTGTGGACCCAGACAGCTTTGAGATAGAGTGCGTCGGTGCTGCTGAAGAGAGAGGTCGAGAGTGTTCATGTGGCACTGCATGGCATTGAGTGTGGATCTCAAGGTGCGGCGAGAGCAGTGGTTCGAGGAATGCTGAATATCGAGGAGATATTTGTAACCCTGGGTGGATCCGAAACATGAAGGGTGGAAGTTCAGTTGGACTCCACGTGGAATAACTCTGAACCGGTGACAGTTACTGAGGAAAGAAATCTGGCTGTGAAACTGAGTCTTGGCAGGTACCTGATGAAACATGAGAAGGGAAATTGAAAGGAATGAAGATGAACAAGTTTGAAGGGAAATACGGAACTCCTGTCGGAGAGAAGAGCAGAACTTCTTCAACGTGGGCATTCCTAGAAGAGAGGTGGCAGTGAACCAAACACTAATAGAATAGCAAAATACTGTGGATGCAGAAAATCTGAAATAAAAACAGAGAATGCTGGAAACACTCAGCAGGCCAGGCAGCATCCGCGGAGAGAGAAACAGAGTTAACATTTCAGGTCTGGGACCCTAGGGAAATGGTGTTAGGGAAATTGATGGGATTGAAGGCCGATAAATCCCTAGGGCCTGATAATCTACATCCTAGGGGACTTAAGGAAGTGGCCCTAGAAATAGTAGATACATTGCTGATCATCTTCCAACATTCGATGGAATCTGGAATAGTACCCATGGATTGGAGGGTAGCTAATGTTACCCCACTATTCAAAAAAGGTGTTAGAGAGAAAATATGGAATTACAGACCGGTAAGCCTGACATCGTTAGTGGGGAAAATGCTAGAGTCCATTATAAAAGATGTAATAGCAGAGCACTTGTAAAACAGTGACAGGATTGGACAAAGTCAACATGGATTTACAAAAGGTAAATCGTGCTTGACTAATCTACTGGAATTTTTTGAGTATGTAACTAGTAAAATAGATAAGGGAGAACCAGTGGATGTTGTGTATTTGGACTTTCAGAATGCTTTCGATAAGGTCCCGCATAAGAGATTAGCGTGTAAAGTTAAGGCACATGGGATTGGGGGCATGGTATTGACTTGGATAGAGAACTGGTTGGCAGACAGAAAGCAAAGAGTTGGAATCAACGGGCCATTTTCCAAATGGCAGGCAGTGACCAGTGGGGTACCGCAAGGATTGGTCCTTGGACCCCAGCTATTCACAATATATATTAATGATCTAGACAAGGGAACTAGATGTAATATCTCCAAATTTGCGGACAACACAAAGCTGGGTGGGCGTGTGTGCTGTGAGGAGGATGCCGAAAAACTACAGGATGATTTGGACAGGTTGGGTGATTGGGCAGAAGCACGGCAGGGGCAAGATAACGGGGATAAATGTGAGGTTATCCACTTTGGTGGCAAAAACAGGAAGGCAGATTATTATATGAATGGCAATAGATTGGGAGAAGGGGAAGTGCAACGAGACCTGGGTGTCCTTGTGCACCAGTCGCTGAAGGTAAGCATGCAGGTGCAGCAGACGGTTAAGAAGGCAAATGGTATGTTGGCCTTCGTAGCGAGAGGGTTTGAGTACAGGAACAAGGATGTCTTGCTGCAGTTGTACAGGGCCTTGGTGAGTCCACATCTTGAGTATTGTGTGCAGTTTTGGTCGTCTTATCTGAGGAAGGATGTTCTTGCCATGGAAGGAGTTCAGCGAAGCTTCACCAGGCTGATACCTGGGATGGCAGGAATGACGTATGAGGAGAGATTGGGACGATTGGGCTTGTAGTCGCTGGAGTTTAGAAGAATGAGAGGGGATCTCATTGAAACTTATAAAATTCTGACAGGACTGGACAGACTAGATGCAGGAAGGATGTTCCTGATGGTCGGGGAGTCCAGAACCAGGGGTCACAGTCTAAGGATAATGGGTAGGCCATTTAGGACAGAAATGAGGAGGACTTTCTTCACCCAGAGAGTGGTGAATCTGTGGAATTCTCTACCACAGAAGGCAGTAGAGGCCAATAAATTAAATATATTCAAGAAGGAGTTGGATATATTCCTTAAGGCTAAAGGGATCATGAGGTATGGGGAGAAAGCAGGGACCATGTACTGAATTTGGATGATCAGCCATGGTCGCATTGAATGGCAGAGCAGGCTTGAGGAGCCGAATGGCCTACTCCTGCTCCTATCTTCTATGTTTCTATCAGAACTGGAAAAAGCTGGAAATGTAACAGATACAGGTGCAGAGACAGGGGGGTGGGGTGTTTAGGAGGGGAGGAAGGAATTGAAAGAACATACAGTGAAAATGTTGTAATTGGGATTGGCAAAATCATACAGCATGAAAAACGGGGGCAGGGATTATTATCTGAAATTGTTGAACTCAATGTTGAGTCCAGAAGGCTGTAAAGTGTCTAATCGAAAGATGAGGTGCTGTCTCTCGAGCTTACTTTGAGCTTCATTGGAACAATGTAATAGGCTGAGGACAAAGATCAGAGCGGGAGTGGAGCGGAGAATTAAAGTGACAGGTGACCGGAAGCTTTGGGTCACCTTTAGGGACTGAACGGAGGTGTTCCGCAAAGCGGTTGTCCAATCTGCATTTGGTCTCCCCAATGTAGTGGAGACCGCATTGTGAGCAGTGAATACAGTATATTAAATTGCAAGAAGTACAAGTGAATTGCTGTTTCACCTGGAAGGGGTGTTTGGGGCCCTGGACAGTGGGAAGGGAGGAGGTAAAAGGGCATGTGTTGTATCTCCTGCGCTTGCACGGGAAGGTGCCAGGTGAAGGGAAGGGCTGTTAGGGATGATTGAGGAGTGGACCAGGGTGTCGCGGAGGGAGCGGTCCCTTCGGAATGCTGAAAGGGGAGGTGAGGGGAAGATGCATTTGGTGGTGGGATCACGTTGGAGGTGGCGGAAATGGCAGAGGATGATCTGCTGAATGGTTCTGGGAGGGAGGGGAAGGGGTGAAAAATGAGGACAAGAGGAACCCTATCATGGTTCTGGGAGGGAGGGGAAGGGGTGAGAGCAGAAGTGCGGGAAATGGAATGGTCATGGTTAAGGGCCAAGTCAACCACAGTAGAGGGAATTCTCGGTTGAGGAAAAGGGAAGACATGTCGGAAGCACTGGTATGGAAGGTGGCATCGTCAGAACAGATGCGGCAGAGATGGAGAAACTGGGAGAATGGAATAGAGTCCTTACAGAAAGCGGGGTGGGAGGAAGTGTAGTCCAAGAGAAGAGGGGAAGATGTGTTTGGTGGTGGGATCATGTTGGAGGTGGCGGAAATGGTGGAGGATGATCTGCTGAATGTGGAGGCTGGTGGGGTGAATGATGAGGATCATTCTTGGTTCCAGTCCTACTCAGGCCCCCTCCCTCACTTCTTTTTCCTGTACATTGATGACTGTAAGGACTCTATCCCATTCTCCCAGTTTCTCCATCTCCGCCGCATCTGTTCTGACGATGTCACCTTCCATACCAGTGCTTCCGACATGTCTTCCTTTTTCCTCAACTGAGGATTCCCCTCTACTGTGGTTGACCTGGCCCTTGAGCGTGACCGTTCCATTTCCTGTACTTCTGCCTTCACCCCTTCCCCTCACTCCCAGAACATGATAGGGTTCCCCTTGTCCTGACCTTTCACCCCACCAGCCTCCACATTCAGCAGATCATCCTCCGCCATTTCCACCACCTGCAACGTGATCCCACCACCAAATGCATCTTCCCCTTTCAGCATTCCGAAGGGACCGCTCCCTCCACGACACTCTGGTCCACTCCTCTATCACCCCTAACAGCCCTTCCCCTTCCCCTGGCACCTTCCCATGCAAGCGCAGGAGATGCAACACATGCCATTTTACTTCCTCCCTTCCAACTGTCCAGGGCCCCAAACATCCCTTCCAGGTGAAACACTGATTTACTTGTACTTCTTGCAATCTAGTATACTGTATTCGCTGCTCACGATGCGGTCTCCTCTACATTGGGAGACCAAATGCAGATTGGGCGACTGCTTTGTGGAACACCTCCATTTAGCCCGTAAGGCTGACACTGAGCTTCCAGTCGCCTATCACTTTAATTCACCGCTTCACTCCCACTCTGATCTCTCTGTCCTCGGCCTATTACATTGTTCCAATGTAGCTCAACGTAAGCTTGAGGAACAGCACCTCATCTTTCGATTAGGCACTTTACAGCCTTCTGGACTCAACATTGAGTTCAACAATTTCAAACTATAACCCCTGCCCCCATTTTTCATGCTGTATGATTTTGCCATTCCCATTTGCAACATCTTATCTTTCCTGCCTCCTTCAAAAGCACAGTCTGTTCCTTCAGTGCCCTCCTGTCTCCGCACCTGCTTAATATCTGTTACATCTCCAGCTTTTTCCAGTTCTGATGAAGGGTCCCAGACCTGAAACGTTGACTCTGTTTCTCTCTCCACGTATGCTGCCTGGCCTGCTGAGTTTTTCCAGCGTTTTCTGTTGTTAATTAAGTGCGATTTGCCTTTAACAAATCCGTGCTGTCTTTCATTTATTAGCCCATACTTTTCCCAATGCCAATTAATTTTGTCCTGGATTATTGTCTCTTAAAGTTTCCCCATCACTGAAGTTAGGCTGACTAGTTGCCAGATTTATCCTTCTCCCCGTTTTTGAAGAGTATGTAACATTTGCAACCCACTCTGGCACCACATTCAAGGAGGATTGGGAGAATGTGGTAGAGGCTCTGCAATTTCCACCCTCACTTCCCTCAGTAAGCTAGGATGCATCCCATCTGGACCAGGTAAACATTCTACTTTGAGGACTGCCAAGCTTTTAAGTACATCCATTTATTTATTTTTATCCTATCCGATATCACCACTGCCTTCTCCTTTACTGCTACATCGGAAGCATCCTCTTCGCTAGTGAATAGAGCTGCAAAGAACTAATTTATTACCTCAGCCATGCCATTTGCCTCCACAAGAATATCGGCCCCACCTTTCTTCTGACTAACCTTTTACTATTTATGTGTTTATAAAACAGCTTTGTGTTAGCCGCTAATCTATTCTTCCCGGTAAGCATAGTGATTATGTCACTGGACTAGTAATTCAGAGGCCTGGAATAATGATCCAGCGGCGTGAGTTCAAATCTCACCATGGCAGCTAGGGAATTTAAATTCAATTAAATACATCTGGAATTAAAAAGCTATTGGATTGTCCTGCGGAAAAACAATAAGAATAAAACAGGATGGACCACTGGTCTCGGACCTAATAATGGCACACCCAGCCCAGTCGACCCTGCAAAGTCCAACTCACTAACATTTGGGGACTTGTGCCATAATTGCTGTCCCACAGACTAGTCATACTCACAGAATCATACCTTTCAGCCAATGTCCCAGACTCCAACATCACCATCCTTGGGTATGTCCTTTCCCACTGACGAAGTCCCATCTTCACACTGAGGACGCCCTCTATCGGGTTGTGTGGCACTACCACCGTGCTACATGGGATAGATTCAGAACAGATCTAGCAGCTCAAAACTGGGTATCCACGAGGCACTGTGGGCCAGCAGCAACAGCAGACTTGTATTCCACCACAATCTGTAATCTCATGGCCCGGCATTTCCCTTATTCTACCATTACCACCAAGCCAGGGGACCAACCCTGGTTCAATAAGGAGTGTAGAAGAGCATGCCAGGAGCAGTTCCAGGCGTACCAAAAAATGAGCTGCCAACCTGGGGAAGTTGCAACAGAGGACTGCATGCATGCTAATCAGCGAAGCAGCATGCTATAGACTGAGCTAAGCAATCCCACAATCAACGGATCAGATCAAAGCTTTGCAGTCCTGTCACATTCAGTCATGAATAGTGGTGGACAGTTAAACAAGTAACAGGAGGTGGAGCCCAGCGCACTAGTAGAAAAGCGATGGTGAAGTGTTTGCAACCATCTTCAGAAGTGCCAAGTGGATGATCCATATCGGCCTCCTCCTGAGGTCCCCATCATCACAGAAGCCAATTCGAATGCCTCCATGCAATATCAAGAAATGGCTGAGCGCACTGGATACAGCAACAGCTGTGGGCCCCGACAACATCTCAGCTGTCGTGCTGAAGAATTGTGCTCCAGAACTAGCTGCGCCTCTAGCCAAGCTGTATAGCTACAACATTGGCATCTATTAGATAACATGGAAAACTGCCCAGGTATGCCCTGTCCACAAAAAGCAGGACAAATCCAGTCTGGACAATTACCGCCCCATCAGTCTACTCTAAATCATCAGCAAAGTGATGGAAGTTGTCCTTGACAGTGTTATCAAGCCCACTTACTCATCAATAACCTGGTCGACGATGCTCAGTTTGTGCTCTGCCAGGACCACTCAGCTCCAGACCTCATCAAGCCTTGGTACAAACATGGACAAAAGAGTTGGATTCCAGAGACGAGGTGACATCAAGGCAGCATTTGACAGAGTGTGGCATCATTGAAGTCAATGGGAATCAGGGGGAAAATTCTCCACTAGCTGGAGTCATATCTAGCACAACGGAAAATGGTTGTAGTTGCTGGAGGACAATCATCTCAACCCCAGGACATCACTGCAGGATTTGCTCACGGCATTGTCCTCAGCCCAACCATCTTCAGCTGCTTCATCAATGATCTTCCCTCCATGATAATGTCACAAGTGGGGATGTTCGCTGATGATTGCACAGTGTTTTGTTCCACTCGCAATGCCTTTGATAATGAAGCAGTCCATGCCCGAATGGAGGATGACATTCAGGCTTGGCCTGATAAGTGGCAAGTAGCATTCGCGCCACAGAAGTACCAGGCAATGACTACCTCCAACAAGCAAGAGTCTAAACATTGCCTCTTGACATTCAACGGCATTAGCATCGCCGAATCCCCCACCATCAACATCCTGGGTGTCAGCATTGACCAGAAACTTAACTGGACCAGCCACATAAATACTGTGGCTAAAAGAGCAGGTCAGAGGCTGGGTATTCTGCGGCGAGTGTCTCACCTCCTGACTCCCCAAAAGGTATTTCCACCATCAACAAGGCACAAGTCAGGAGTGTGAAGGAATACCCTCCACTTGCCTGGATGAGTGCAGCTCCAACAGCACTCAAGAAGCTCGGCACCATCCAGGAAGAAACAGCCTGCTTGATTGGCACCCCATCCACCACCTTATACAGTCACTCCCTCCACCACCAGCGCACCGTGGCTGCAGTGTGTACCATCTACAAGATGTACTGCAGCAACTCGCCAAGGCTTCTTCGACAGCACCTCCCAAATCTGCGACCTCTACCACCTAGAAGGACCAGGGCAGCAGGCACATGGAAACACTACCAGCTGAAAGTTCCGTTCCAAGTCACACACCATCCTGACTTGGAAGTATATTGCCGTTCCTTCATTGTCGCTGGGCCAAAATCCTGGAACTGCCTCCCTAACAGCGCTGTGGGAGTACCATCACCACACGGACTGCAGCGGTTCAAGAAGGCGCTTCAGCACCACCTGCTCAAGGGCAATTAGGGATGGGCAATAAATTCTGGCCTTGCTAGAGACGCCCATATGCCAGGAACGAATAAAAAGCTCGGTCTTTGCTCCTCTCATTCCCTTTTTTAGATCTCCTCGGTATTTATATTCAGCTTGGTTCTGTACTGTATTATAGAACTTACAATTGTCAAAGGCCTTCTATTTCTGTCTCATTTTAACCTCTGTATCTTTAGTCATCCAGGGAGCTATAGCTTTGGATACCCTTCCTTTCCCCCTCATAGGAACGTTCCTGAACCATCTCCTTAGTGAAGGCTTCCCATTGTACAATTGTTGTTTTGCCGACCAAATTTTGATTCTCAAATCAGTTCACTTTTATTATTTATGTGTTTATAAAAGACTTTGCGGACCCCTTTTATGTTAGCCGCTAATTTATTCTCACACTCCCTCTTTCTCCCTCTTAAAAAAGAATACTCACACAATCCTGAAACTTGGTCCAATGTTACGGAGATATCAACTGGGAGAAGTTAATAATGGTGGTGCCATCTTTCTGGTGAGATGTTAAACGGAGGCCCTGTCAGCCCTCTCCGGTGCTGATTAAAGATCAGATCGCACTATTCAAAGAAAAGCAGGAGCGTTCTCCCCGGTGTCCTGGGGCCAACATTTAACCCTCAACCAACACCACTAAAACAGATTATCTGGTCATTATCTCATTGCTGTTTGTGGGAGCTTGCTGTGCGCAAATTGACTGCTACGTTTCACTACATTGCAACAGTGACTACACTTCAAACGTACTTCACTGGTTTTGTGATGTCCTGTGGCTATTAAATGTATGGTATAAAGCCAGGTTTTGTTTTCGAATAAACAGTAGTGAACCAGTTGGATTTTTTTATTTATCGACAATCCGACAGTTTCATTGTCACTTTTACTGGTGCCTGTTTTTTATTCCCAGATTATATGTATTAACTGAATTCAAACTCTGAAACTGCGATGGATTTGAACTCGCGATCTGTGGATTATTAGACCAGTAACACAATCACGATACTTCCTTGGCCATGCCAAGATAGTTTAAATATTAGGAAGTTAGGTGCAAGAAAGAAAGTCACGTCCACCTTTTTAATCAAAGGATAATAGACTTAATGAATAAACTACTGGAAGTACAGCAAAGCAGAAAGTATAAATGGGTCCAGTAGATGTTTCTCTGCAATGAGAAGGATTTGAGGGATGTGAGAAGCTTATGGGTAGATGGGATTGAAACCAATCAAAAAGAGGACAGGCTTTTGGGCCTCATGGGCTATTCTGAAAAATGTACATATAAGAATATTCTCGACCAATGGCAGTGAAATTCAGAACAGTGATTCAGTCTAACTTCTAATGATGTAATAAAATACACGATGAATGCTTGAAGAAAGTATGAATGTCAACAAGATACAAAAGATTGAAATACTACTTTAAATTACAATCAAATAACAATGTTTGTATTATATTGCCTGATATTTATATTAAAATAATATTGTTCTGATTTTTATGCTTATCAGGTAATCACATTAAGATTTTTCCCCACTTATTCTGGGGATGTGCACATCGCTGGGAAGGCTGGAATTTATTGCCCATCCCTACTTACCCTTAGAATGTGATGATGAACCTTCTTTTCGACCCCCTGGTAGCAGTTTGATACAACTGAGAGGCTTGCCAGGCCTCTCCCGAGGGCAGTGTCTCCCCTCTTGACTCCCCAAAGCCTTTCAACCATCTACAAGGCACAAGTCAGGAGTGTGATGGAATACTGTCCACTTGCCTGGATGAGTGCAGCTCCAACAGCACTCAAGAAGCTCGACACCATCCAAGACAAAGCAGCCCGCTTGATTGGCACCCCATCCTCCACCTTAAACATTCACTCTCTCCACCACCGGCGCACTGTGGCTGCAGTGTGTACCATCTACAAGATGCACTGCAGCAACTCGCCAAGGCTTCTTTGGCTGCACCTCCTAAACCTGCAAGCTCTTCCACCTAGAAGGACAAGGGCAGCAGGCACATGGGAACACCATCACCTCCAAGTTCCCCTCCAAGTCACACAGCATTCTGACTTAGAAGAATATCTCCGATCCTTCATCGTCGCTGGGTCAAAATCCTGGAACTCCCTCCCTAACAGCCCTGTGGGAGTACCTTCACCACACAGAATGCAGCAGTTCGAGTAAGTGGCTGAGCACCACCTTCTCAAGGGCAATTAGGGATCTGCAGTAAATGCTGGGCCTTGCCAGCGACGCCCAAATCTCATACACCAATAAAAATAAGCCAAGCTTCTAGTCTTTACAAGAATTCTAATGCAATAAATAGTCTAAAGCATGTCACATGAAAATGACCAGACATCAAGTGGTGGTGGGAGAAAGGATGGTCATGGAGATGTGTTGTTACTGTAATGTGTGGGAGCTTGTGGACACTTCTGTCCAGGGTGACTACATTTGTGGTAAGTGTCTGCGGCTCGAGGAACTTCGGTTCCATGTTCAGGAGCTGGAGTCTGAGCTGCACACATTGTGAGACATCAGGGAGAGAGAAAGTTACCTTTACCTTTTGCTTCAGGGGGCAGCCACACCCCTTAGATGAAATACTTTAGAATTGACACGTGGTCAGGGACAGGAGGGTGTGACTGCGAGTGAGGCAGGTACGGGGATCCAGGAGGTAGCATTGCAGGAGCCTCAGCCCCTGCACTTGTGCAATAGATTTGAGGTTCTTGCAACCGCTGTGGACAAATGCGGGGACTGCAGGGAGGACGAGCAAACTGACCACGGCACCATGGTACAGAAGCCGTTCAAGTGTGGGGAGTAAAAAGGAAGTTGGTTGTAGTAGGCGACCATATAATTATGGGGTAGACACTGTTCTCTGCAGCCAGGAACGTGAGTCCCGAAGGCTATGTTGCCTACCCAGTGTCAGGGTAAAGGACAGCGCCTCTGGGCTGGGGAAGAACTTGGAGTGGGAGGGGGAGGATCTAGTTGTCATGGTCCACGTACGTACCAACGACATAGGTAGGACAAAGAAAGAGGTTCTGCTGAGCGAGTTTGAGCAGCTAGGTACTAAATTAAAAAGCATTACCACAAAGGTCATAATCTCTGGATTACTACTGGAGCCACGAACAAATTGGCATAGGGTCAATAGGATCAGGGAGATGAATGCATGGCTCAAAGGTTGCTGTGGGAGAAGTGGGTTTTGATTCGTGGGGCACTGGCAACAGTACTGGGGAAAGAGAGAGCTGTTCCATTGGGACAGGCTACACCTGAACCATGCTGGGATCAGAGTTCTAGCGAATCGAATAACTAGGGAGGTAGATAGAGCTTTAAACTAAATAAGGGGAGGGAGGGTTCCGGTGGAGGGAAATCTAGAATGCTAAAGAGAAAAGACAAGGCAGTAGAGCAGGAAAGTGATTGGGGTAAGGATAACCAGATTGTGTCAGGAAGGGACAGAGCGGAGAAACATAGGAGTGCACTAACAAATTGGGTACGGGTAAGAAAAAATGGTAAGAAAAATAGTGCCACAGTACAAAAAAATGTTAAGATGTCTAATAATGTTAAAAAGACAAATCTAATGGCACTGTATCTGAATGCATGAAGGATTTGTAATAATTTGGACAAATTAACAGCACAAATAAATGTAAACAGATGCGATGTAATGCCGATTATGGAGACATTGCTGCAGGGTGTCCAAGGCTGGGAGCTGAATGTCCAAGGACAATCTGTATTTAGGGAGGACAGGCAAAAAGGAAAAGGAGATGGGGTGGCGTTGTTCGTAAAGGAGGAAATCAGAGTACTAGTGAGAAAGGATATTGGCTCAGAAAATCAAGATGTAGAATCAGTCTGGGTGGAGCTAAGAAGCACCAAGGGGCAGAAAACATTGGTGGGAGTTGTCTATAGGCCTCCAAGCAATAGTGGTAATGTAGGGGACGGCATCAAACAGGAAATTAGAGATGTATGTAACAAGGGTGCTCCAGTAATCATGGGAGACTTTAATCTACATATAGACTGGCCAAACCAAATTAGCAATAATACTGTGGAGGATGAATTCCTAGAGTGTGTACGAAATGGATTTTTAGACCAGTACATTGAGGAGCCAACGAGGGAATAGGCTATCCTAGATTGGGTATTGTGCAATGGGAAGGGGTTAATTAATAATTTTGTTGTGCGGGGTCCTTTAGGGAAGAGTGACCATAACATGATAGAATTCTTCATTAAGATGGAAAATGAAGAAGTCCAATCCGAAACTAGGGACCTAAATTTAAACAAAGGAAACTACGATGGTATGAGGAGTGAGTTGGCTATGATAGATTGTGCAGTTTCATTAAAAGGTGTATCTGTGGATAGGCAATGGCTAACATTTAAGGAACAAATGCAAGAATTGCAACAGTTATACATTCCTTTCTGGCGCAAAAACACAAAAGGAAATGTGGCCCAACCATGGCTAACAAACGAAATTAAGGATAGTATTCGATCCAAAGAGGAGTCATATAAAGTTGCCAGAAAAGGTAGCAAGCCTGAGGATTGGGAGCAGATTGGCGTTCAGCAAAAAAGGGCCAAGATTAAGAGGGGAAAAATCGTGTACGAAAGTAAACTTGCAAGGAACATAAAAGCGGATTGCAAAAGCTTCTACAAGTCTGTAAAAAGAGAAAGGTTAGAGAATAGAAATGTAGGTCCCTTACAGTCAGAAACGGGATAATTTATAATGGGGAACAAGGAAATGGCAGAGCAAATAAACAAGTACTATGGTTCTGTCTTCACGGAAGAGGACACAAATAACTTCCCAGAAATGCTAGAGAACCAAGGGTCTAGTGAGAAGGAGGAATTAAAGGAAATTAGTATTAGTAAAAAAATAGTGCTGGAGAAATTAATGGGACTGAAAGCTGATAAATCCCCAGGGCTTGATAATTTGCATCCCAGAGTACTAATAGAGGTAGCCATGGAAATAATCGATGCATTGGTTGTCATCTTCCAAAATTCTATAGATTATGGAACAGTTCCTGCAGATTGGAGGGTGGCAAATGTAACCCCCCTATTTAAGAGAGGAGGGAGAGAGGAAACAGGGAACTACAGACCGGTTAGCCTAACATCAGTAGTAGGAAAATGCTAGAGTCTGTTATAAAGTATGTGACAACAGGACAGTTTAGAAATATCAACGGGATTAGACAAAGTCAACATGGATTTATGAAAGGGAAATCGTGTTTGACAAACCTACTGGAGTTTTTTGAGGATGTAACTGATAGAATAGATAAGGGAGAACCAGTGGATATGGTGAATTTGGATTTTCAGAGGGCCTTTGATAAAGTCCCACATAAGAGGTTAGTGTGCAAAATTAAAGCACATGGGATTGGGGGTCATATGCTGGCATGGATTGAAAATTGGTTAACAGACAGGAAACAGAGAGTAGGAATAAATAGGTCTTTTTCGGTGTGGCAGGTGGTGACTAGTGGGGTACCACAGGGATCAGTGCTTGGGCCCCAGCTATTCACAATATTTTTCGATGATTTGGATGAGGGAACCAAATATAATATTTTCAAGTTTGCTGACGACACAAAGCTAGGTGGGATTGTGAGTTGTGGGGAGGATGCAAAGAGGCTTGAATGCGATTTAGACAAGTTGAGTGAGTGGGAAAATACATGGCAGATGCAGTATAACGTGGATAAATGTGAAGTTATCCGCTTTGGTAGGAAAAACAGAAAGGTAGAATATTATTTAAATGGCGATAGATTGGGAAATGTTGACGTACAAAGGGACCTGGGTGTCCTTGTACACCAGTCACTGAAAGCAAACATGCAGGTACATCAAGCAGTTAGGAAGGCAAATGGTATGTTGGCCTTCATTGCAAGATGATTTGTGTACAGGAGCAAGGATGTCTTACTACAGTGAGACCACACCTGGAGTACTGTGAGTAGTTTTAGTCGCCTTACCTAAGAAAGGATATAGTTACCATAGAGGGAGTGCAGCGAATGTTCACCAGATTGACTCCTGGAATGGCAGGACTGTCGTATGAGGAGAGATTGGGTCGACTAGGCCTGTAATCACTAGAGTTTAGAAGAATGAGAGGGGTTCTCATTGAAATGTATAAAATTCTGACAGGGTTAGACAGGCTGGATGCAGGGAGAATGTTTCCCCTGGCTGGGGGGTGGGCGGTCTAGAACGAGGGGTCACAGTCTCAGGATACGGGGTAGGACATTTAGGACTGAGATGAGGAGAAATTTCTTCACTCAGTGTGTGGTGAACCTATGGAATTCTCTACCACAGAAGGCTGTGGAGGCCAAGTCACTAAATATATTTATGAAGGAGATAGATAGATTTCTAGACACAAAAGGCATCAAGGGATATGGGGAGAGCAGAAATATGGTATTGAGATAGAGGATCAGCCATGATCATATTGAATGGCGGACCAGGCTCGAAGGGCCGAATGGCCTACTCCTGCTCCTATTGTTCTAGTTTTCTATGTCATTAAAGGCGTGATGAAAAAGATCGGTTTGCAGGAAACTTATGAAGAAGACGATTGAACTGGAAGAGGAGGAGGGATTTTGGGAGATTGTTCCAGAATTTGAGGCCCAGTGACTGAAACTTCCCATTGAAGGTGAAGCAGAGGGAAAAGAGCGCAAAGGAGGCCCGAGTCAGAGGTTGGAATAAAGCATGACTCAACAATGTTACAGAGATCGGGTGGGGCAATGCAATGGAGGGCCTTGTAGATGAGGAAAATTATTTTCAAATTGATACATTTTGGGATGGGGATTAAATGAAGGTTTACGAAGACAGGAATGATAGGGTATATTCATGGGGACAGTAGAGTTTTAGTTAAGGTTGAATTTTTGAAAAATAGCCCTCGGTACTCCATTAGGAGAGCATTGCTGTAATCCAGTCTGGACCTTACTCTAAAAATGAGGGAAATGCTATGCTCAACATCTTCAATTTACCTCTGGAATTCTTCTTGTCCTTCCTGTTTTAGAAAATCCTGGAGTTCTTTCATTATTCCTGTAGTCCTTGTATAGTTATTTCATAACCACATTTGAAAAAGTGATGCAACTATCAGCAAGACAAAATTAGAATCCATGTGGATAAAGATAAAAGATAATAAAAGATCAATCACACTAATGGGCTAGCCTGCAGACCACCTAATTGTGGAAGGGTGGTGGAGGAAGAAATATGCAAACAAATTAGGGAAATGTGTTAAAAACATAGGATAGTAATCATGGGGGATTTCAACTACCTTGATATTAATTGGCCAGAAGAGGTAGGTAAAGGGGCTAAGGGAATGGTGTTCCTATAATATGTACAGGACTCCTTTCTAACCCAATATGTAAGAAGTTCAATAAGGGCGGATTCGCTACTGGATCTAGTAATGTGGAATGAACCAGAGCAGATAAAATAATGATAAGTATGGGAATATCTAGGCAATAGTGACCATAATATAATATGTTTTAATATAATAATTGAGGGGGACATAAGTATGACGAAGACCAATGTAATAGATTGGAGAAAAGTCAATTTTGTGGGCTGAGAAGAGAACCTGGGAAAATAAAATGGACAACAATATTGGCCAACAAGGATGTAGAACAGCAGTGGCAAATATTTAAAATGGTGTTCAACAGTCTCCAGAAAAAATATGTTCCACTAAAAAACAAGAACAAGCTATGCACTAATGAGACACTGTGGTTGAATAAAGACTTAAGGGAAAAATTCAGGGTAAGCAAAGAGGCATTCATTAAGTACATGGACAGCAGGGGAGAGCATGACAAGAGAGAGTTCAAAGAGAATAGGCGAGAAGTAAAAAAAAATCAGAAAGGCAAACATGAACTATAAAATTGAATTATGAAGGAACATAAAACAAAATAGTAAAATATTTTACAGACACATAAATGAAAAAAGAAAGTCGGGATGGGAATAGGGCCACTAAGCAACGTCAGGCAGCAATAGAGAGGTGGCAGAAATATTAAATAATTACTTTGCTTCAGTATTTACCACGGAGACAGAATAGGTGGACAAGACATCGGATGATGAGATTGGGAATGAGATAACTGCATTTAAAGTAAAAAGAGGAGAAATATTAAATAAACTAATCAAACTTAAAGAGGATAAAACCTCTGGTCTGGACAGATTACATCCGCACATTTTAAAAGAAGCTAGTGAAGAGTTAGTAGAGGCATTACTACACATATTTAATAATTCGTTAGAACATGGTGTAGTGCCAGAGGACTGGCAGATAGCTAACATAATAGCTACATTTAAGAAGGAAGATAGAATATTTCCAGGGAACTATATACACCAGTCAGTTTAACATCGGTGGTAGGAAAAGTAATGGAATCCCTACTAAAGGAGAAACTGGAAGAACATCTTGAAACCAAAAATATAATAATGAATTGTCAGCATGGATTTCAAAAGGGAAAGTCTTGCTTGACTAACCTCATTAAATTTTTTGAAGAGGTAACAGAGAGAGTAGGCAAGGGTAATTCGGTATATGTAAGTTGTCTAGATTTTCAAAAGACCTTCGATAAGGTACCACATAATAGACTAATGAATAAGGTCAGAGAATGCGGAGTCAGGGAACAAGTAGTATAATGGATAATTAGCTGGCTTCAAGACAGAAAGCAGAGAGTAGGGGTAAAGGGTAGCTATTCAGAGTGGCAGAAGGTGGGAAGTGGTGTTCCACAAGGATCAGTGTGCGACCACTGTTGTTTCCAATTTATGTCAACGATTTAGGCTTTGGAATCAAAAACACATTTTCTAAATTTGCAGATGACACAAACTTTGGGGGGTGGCAGTGGGGTCGGGGAGGGCGGGGTGGGGGTTTAGTCAATACTGAGGAGGACTGCAACAAATTACAGGAAGACATTAATAAACTTGAATAATGGGCATATAATTGGCAAATGAAATTCAACACAGATAAATGTGAGGTATTACATTTTGGTAAGAAAAATAGGGAGGTCACATATTACTTGAAAAATACGAATCTAAGTGGGGTAGAAGTGCACAGGGACCTCGGAGTAGAAATACACACATCATTAAAAGTAGAGGCACAGGGTAACAAGGCCATTAAGAAAGCGAACCCAGCACTAGGGTTTATTTCTAGAGGGATTGACTTGAAAAGTAGAGAAGTCATGCTAAACTTGTATCGAACATTGGTTAGACCACACTTGGGCACTGCGTACAATTCTGGTCGCCATATTATAAAAAACATAGAGGCATTGGCGAGGGTGCAAAAAAGATTTACAAGGAAGATACCGGAAATACGAGGGTATACCTGTCAGGAAAGGATGAACAGGCTGGATCCCTTTCCTCTTGAAAAGAGCAGGGTGACCTAATAGAGGTCTTTAAATTTATGAAAGGTTTTGATAGAGTAGATACAGAGAGAATGTTTCCACTTGTGGGGAAGAGCAAAACTAGAGGCCATCAATATAAGATAGTCACCAAGAAATCCAATAGAGAATTCAGAAGAAACTTCTTTACCCAGAGAGTGGTGAGAATGTGGAACTCGCTACCACAGGGAATGGTTGAAGCGAATAGTATAGATGCATTTAAGGGGAATTTAGACAAGCATATGAGGGAGAAGGGAATAGAGGGTAATGCTGATAGATTTAGACGAGGAAAGATGGGAGGAGGCTCGAGTGGGGCATAAGCGCCGGCATGCACTGGTTGGGCCGAACGGCCTGTTTCTGTGCCGTATATTCTATGTAATCCTATGTAATCATATGTAATCTTGCTAAACGGCAAAGGGATCTTGTCAATTTACAAGCTGCTAGAAATATGAAGCGACCAGAGCAAGCTCCCCTCAGTGCGGCTCAATGATAATAACACTGTGTTACCACAGTCAGAATGTGACACAGATCAGTTCTAATACAAAGCAAATAATCTGGAAGCTCTTTATGGAAGGGCCGCCATTGATTTATTGTCACCTCTCTGCGAAACATTTAGCTTTAAGTCGCAGCGAAAGATGACATCGTAACCTTTAAATTGAACTTCATTGATTCTCTCAGTGTCGTTGCCACTGCCTGTGAAACGATCCTCAGCATCAAACACGGGACTGGTTCCCTGCGGACAGACACTGAGTTCGCGGAACAGTTATTCAATCAATGCTGTGAAACTAACAATTCGGCGGTTCTCTGCACTGAAACATTAATTCACATACAACAGATTGTCTTCCTAATATGGTAACGTATCCACATTTAATCTAACGAAACCATCAGGTACACAATAGCCCCGAGCGTCGGAAAACACGACGTTAGCCTTTTTGAGAAGACAACAGTAATGAGCACCTGCGAGGTTTGAGTTTGAAACCTCTTGGGACTGGGTTGTGAGGGTTTAATATCCCCGTGAAGCGGGCCGCTTGCATCAGAGCGCTGAAGCTCAGGTTCATTGTTCCAGTGACTCCTGAGAAAATCTTCCGGTTTTCCTGATGCCACTTAATTCCATTTGGAGCCTTTTGTTACTGATTCCAATCCAGATCCAGGGCTCCGTAGACGATCCGCCATGCAAACTTCGGGACAAGTTCAATCCTGGAATGTTTCAGGATGGGGATGTTATTCTTGGTGGTTTATTTCCAATACATTTAAGAGCTGCGCCGGACTATAACTCATTCCAATCTAAACCTCAACCGGTGCGCTGTGTGGAGTGAGTGACAGTCATTATTGATGTTTAAATTTGAAAATACTCCGTCTGGGTTGGGTAATTTTCTAAACATAATTTTATTTTTTTTGGTTTTTGCCCTTTCGCGTTTTTTCTGTTGTGCTTTCGTTGTTTGTCCATTTTTTATTCCCTTCCCACGTGATCCTTTTCAGACTGGTTTAGTTATTCAGTGCTTCTATTTCGGGCAATGTGGAGAGTTTATAGAAACTGGGATGCTCTCCTTAGAGCAGTGAATGTAAAGTGGAGATTGATAGACCTGCTCAATATTATGACGGTTTTGATAAAGTAAATGAGGAACTAAATGTCCACAATATGTGGGAGTTGGAGGATCATCGCAATCTATCTCAGTGTAGAGAGTGGTGGCCCAATTCGGCATTGGTGTGGTAAGATGTGTCAATTGTTTTGCGATAAACGCTTACTTGGACGAGATAGAAGTAGATGCATGCGATTACGATAAACTTTTTCCACTCGCGGCTGGGTCGAAAAGCAGAGTGCACAGCTTCAACATAGATGGCAAAACAACCAGAGGGGAGATGATGAGATTTGTTTTCCGCAGCGTATTGTTGTGATCCGGAAGGTACTGCCTGAAAGGGTGGGAGAAACAGATTGAATAGTAACTTTCAAGAGTGAATTGGATATGTACTTGAACAGGGGAACATAAGAACATAGGAAAAGGAGGAGGCCATTCAGCCCTCGAGCCTGTACCGCCATTCAATGAGATCATGGCTGATCTGCCACCTAACTCCATATACCTGCCTCTGGCCCATATTCCTTAATACCTTTGGTTAACAAAAAGGTATCAATCTCAGATGTAAAATTAACAATTGATCTAACATCAATTGCCGTTTGCGGAACAGAGGTCCAAACTTCTACCATCCTTTGTGTGTAGAAGTGTTTCTTAATTTCACTCTGAAATGTCTGGATCTAATTTTTAGACTGTGCCCCCTAGTCCTAGAATCCCCAACCAAAGGAACTATTTTCTCTCTATCTACCCTATCTGTTCCACTTACTATCTTGAATATTTCGATCAGATCACCCGTTAACCTTCTAAATTCTAGGGAATACAACCCTAATTTGTGTAATCTCTCCTTGAACATAACCCTTTAATTCCGGGTATTATTCTGGTAAACCTATGCTGCACTCCCTCCAAGGCCAATATATCCTTCCTAAGGTATGGTGCCCAGAACTGCTCACAGTGCTCCAGGTGTGGTCTAACCAGGGTTCTGTATAGCTGCAGGGCTATGGTGGAGCGGAACTATTTGGATAGCTCTTTGAAAGGGCCCGCACAGGCACGATGGGCTGTATAGTCACCTTCTGTGCAAGATCCAGTGATTCTATGTGCAATGCCAGAAAGCCGGTCTGGAGATCAGTAGAACAGGTTTAATAGCGCGGCAGCAGCAAGTGAGGCACAGATTCACGGTTAGAAAAGGTAAGGATGGAGCAGGCACCAGGAAGCATTTCGTTATACAGTGGATGATCAACAGCTGGGCTACCCCAATGGGTGGTTGGGTCAAGTCAGTGCAGTCATTCCTCAGTCAGCTGAATGGTACAATGAGAAGACAATATAAATGGATGAGAGCGAGTGGACTGCCACGAACCGTCTGGACATATAAACCCAGCAGAGAGCAATATAGTTGAAACAATAACGACACATTATTGATTTTACAGAACTCGAAAAGCTCCTCATCAGTCCAGACGACAACTTATTTCTAGAAAACTCATATAGGTAGAGATCCACGAAATAGATCACAATTAACATTCCAGGCACTTTGCACCCGCCTGCTTCCAACAACACAACTCCTTTTTGCAGCGATTGTATTTGATATCTTTTCCGAAATTGTAACTTTTTAGACCTTCTACTAACCGAACGATAAAAGACTGTAGGTTGGTGCGGAGGCCAAATGCTATTGTGTATATGAATGACAGGATAAGCCTACCAAAAGCGGCGTGGCGCCTTCATTCTGAAAGGATAGATGCCCAGAGCAGAGTTCTTCGTGCATATTCGGAGCTCCCTCTTGGCAGCACGAGTACCAGTTGTAACAAGAGTATAACTCTCAGTGAACCAGTTCGTGTCGATATTTAGCCTCCACTCCAGCAAATAGTTCAGATCACATTTACCCGCCATGTTCCCATATCTCTTCGGCTCATTTCGGTTCATCCACCTAACTGGAAATGAATGTCACAGCCTCACATCTCCCTGTGTGACGAAGTTTCTTCTCTCTTCTGTGCTAAATTTCTTATTTTTAATCAATGGTCTTCATTCTAGACCGCTCAGCTGCTGGAAACATTCTGCTTCTATCTACCCTATTCCATTTTCCTCTAATTTTAAATCTTTATTTTATATTGCCCTGTAATTTGCATTGTTCTAATGAAAAAGGGTCAATTTTCAAGTTATTTTTAGTTTTGAAATGAATGATCATACAGAAGGAACGATGCTGCCTGGATATAAAAGTAACTCCCATATGTGTGACAGGTTCACCCAAAGTGGTCTGCGTTGGGCTCTAACCATGGCGTTTGCAACAGAAGAAATAAACAGGAACCCAGTGTTGCTTCCTAACACAAGTCTGGGTTATAAGATTTTCGACAGTTGTGGCGCACCTTCTGAAGGGCTGAAAGGAGCCTTCAAATTACTGAAGGAGAAAGAGGGAATCGCTTCCAATTACACGTGTGCTGGAGTTCCACCAGTGCCCCTGCTTGTGGGAGACGCAGCATCATCGCAATCTATCGCAGTGTCGAGAGTGATGGCCCCTTTCGGCATTGGTATGGTAAGATGTGTCAACTGATTTGCGATAAACGGTTACATGGATGAGGTACAAGTACGTGCCTGCAAATACTATTAACTGTCTCCAGTGGCGGGAGGGTCGGTAACCAGAGGACACAGATTTAAGATGATTGGCAAAAGAACCAGAGGGGAGATGAGGTGAAATTTTGACCTCGAGTTGCTATGATTAGAAATGCGCTGCCTGGGTGGGGGTGGAAACAGATTCAATAGTAACTTCCATGAGAAAATTGGCAGTACTTGTAAAGGAAAAAAATACAAGGGTATGGGGCAAGAGCATGGCTGTGAGATTAATTGGGTAGCTGTTTGAAAGAGCCAGCGCAGTATCGATGGGCCTCCCATGCTCTATGATTCTATGATTCCATGATTTTAAATGTACCTTTGCAATCTTTTCCCAACAGGTCAGCTACTTTGCTTCATGCGCATGCCTCAGTGATAAACGCGAGTTCCCAACTTTTTTCAGGACAATACCCAGTGATACCGTTCAGATGAAAGCTTTAGTCCGGGTCATACAGTATTGTAAATGGACCTGGATCGGCGCTGTGGCTGAAGACAATGATTATGGCCGGTTCGGGATGAGATCATTAATTGAAGAGGTTGCGAAGTTTGACATTTGCATCGCCTACATCGAATTCCTTTCACCTGGTCGTACGAGGGAAAGAATGCGACAGGTTGCAGAGATCATTCACAACTCCTCTGCTAAGGTGCTCATAATATTCTGTGGAGAGAGTGACACGCTGTCTTTGGTAACAGAACTCAGACTGCAGAACATTACTGACATCCAGCTGTTAGCGAGTGAAGCCTGGGTCACATCATTCCAACTGTGGACAGAGGAAACTCAAGAAATATTATCTGGAACAATCGGGTTTGGAATCAGGAGAGCGGAAATTCGAGGACTGAGAGAGTTTCTGGTCAAACTCCACCATTCCACAGCGCCAGACAATCCGTTTGTAGAAGAACTCTGGCGGGACGTTTTCGGCTGTAGCGTCAAAATCTCAAATCAGACTCTGGGAGAAAAGTCATCGCCGTCTCCAGACAAACCGTGCACAGGTTCAGAGAGCTTGGAGACCATTGAGACCACATACACCGATGTGTCACAGTTAAGAGTTTCCTACAATGTGTACAAAGCGGTATACGCGGCAGCTCACGCCATTCATAATTTACAGTCGTGTGAAAATGGGAAAGGCCCATTTCTCAACAAAACATGTGGCCAAAAGTCAAACATTCTACCCTGGCAGGTCAGTAATTGTCGCAAGTTACACAATATCCTAAAAAGCAAATTAATTTGTTATTTATCTGGAAACATAGGCAAGTGTACACATAGCAGTTCCAAGGTCTTTTTTATTGGTAATAACAACATAAAACGCTGGAAACACTCAGCAGGCCAGGCAGCATCCGTGGAGAGAGAGACAGAGTCAATGTCTCCCTATCTCTCCTGCTTTCTATCCAATCACTGACCCTCCCTTTTGTTCTTTCATCCCCTCCCCCTTTTCCCAGCCCCTAAACTTGCTTTCCATTTCCTGCTTTGTTCCAGTTCTGACGAAAGGTCATCGACCTGAAACGTTGACTCTGTTTCTCTCTCCACGGATGTTGCCTGACCTGCTGAGTTTTTCCAGCGTTTTCTGTTGTTATTTCGGATTTCCAGCATCCGCACTATTTTACTATTCTCTTTTTATTGGCAATTCATTTAATGCTGCCTTGTTCTTGTGGCAAACAATGTGAAATATACTCAACACTTGCAGAGAATATAATTGTTTTGCCTTTCTAAAGCTCTTACACTACTTGAGGAAGGTACGTTTCACCAACCAATTTGGTGAGGAAATAAGTTTTGATAAGGACGGAGATCCCATCGCTTCGTATGATTTAATAAACTGGCAGAAGGGCGCTGATGGGTCGATTGATCTTGTTAAAGTTGGTTATTACGATGCCGCGCTGCCTGCAGGAAAAGAACTCGCGTTGGATGAAAGTGAAATCGTTTGGCACGGAACAGCGCTAGAAAAGAAAGTAAGCCCATTTTCTATCTACCAAACACTAGGAAGGGTGACTCCAGACCCTGTCTGAAGTGATGCCATAAACGCATCTATTTGAACTAATACTATTGAATCAGGTTGGAAAAATTTGGCAGATTGAGTATAATGTGGGAAAATGTGACGTTATCCACTTTGGTAGGAAGAAAAAAAAGCCAAATATTATTTAACTGGAGAGAGTCTACAAAATGCTGCGGTACAGAGGGATCTGGGGGCCTCATACATGAAACACAAAATGTTAGCATGCAGGTACAGCAAGTAATTAGGAAGGCAAATGGAACGTTTGCATTTATTGCCTGGGGGACGGAGTATAAAAGTAGGGCAGGGGGAAATTCAGTTGTTTGTGCCTCCCATTAGTGCCTTAAGAGGGCGCCAACTGGGGCACAAAGCAACTAGAGGCCGGGCGCGGCGATGTTTGTGCCGCTTGTGAAATTATCTAGACATTTTGCGGCAGCGCTAAACACTTCCGCCACGATCTCCTGCGCCAGCAGATTGTGACGTCATTCAAGTGTGCAACGCCCCATTAGCACCCCAGACCGGATCTTGAGTGACGCCCCCTGCCTTACCGCCTGCCGCTAGCAATGACAGGTTGAGGGGAGCGTTATGCTGTCAGAAAGGGACTAGGGGAGCGCTATTTAAAGGCGACCGCTTCCTGCCTTTTTTTGTCGGTGACATTTTTGCACCACGCAGTCTGAGAGAGAGAGAGAGAGAGATAGACTTCTGGAGAGATTCAACGCTGTGTGAAGGAGTTTTGAGTACTGAGCAGGACTTTGCAGGCTTATTTTGATTTGCCCTTCCTTGCTTCGCCAGCGCTCTGAGGTAGCGCCTCGCTCCTCGGTGTTTGCACGTTAAAACAGGTGTGAAGCACCTGATTTAGCGCTCCAATCACCTCCATGGCGATAAAAACCAAGTTTGCTGTCGGAGGCGAGATTTAGCGCCAGGTGCTGAACTTTGCGCACGGCCGATAATGGCACCCAAACAGGGCGATACTGAATTTTTCCCCCGGGAAGTCTTGCTACTACTGTACAGGCCTTGGTGAGACCACATCTGGAGTACTGCATGCAGTTTTGTTCTCCTTATTTAAAGAGGGATATACTTGCATTGGAGACAGTTCAGAGAAGTTTAACTAGGTTAATTCCTGAGATGAAGGGGTAGTCTTATGAAAAAAGTTTGAGCAGGATGGGCCTATACTTATTGGAGTTTAGAAGAATGAGAGGTGATCTTATTGAAACATAAGATTCTGAGGGGGCTTGACAGGTGGATGTAGAGAGGAAGTTTCCCCTCGTGGGGGAATCTAGAACTAGGGGGCAATAGTTTCAGTATAAAGGGTAGCCCATTTAAAACGGAGATGAGGATGAATTTCTTCTCTCAGAGGATCGTGAATCTTTGGAATTCTCCACCCCAGAGAGTGGTGGAGGTGGTGTCATTGAATATATTCAAGGCGGAGATAGACAGATATTTGAGCTACAAGGGAGTCAAATGTTATGGGGAGCGGGCGCGAAAGTGAAGTTGAGGCCAAGATCAGATCAGCCATGATCTTATTGAATGACGGAGCAGGCTCGAGGGGCCAAATGGCCTACTCCTGCTCCTATTTCTTATGTTCTTATGTTCTTAGAAGAAATATTTTACATGATTGCTCCGTGCAGCGACCAGAATAATTCTTGTGTTCAGTCACTCCTTTTGGGAGTTAGTTTTGAATATGTGATATTTAGAACTTTACAAATTGCGGAGGTATTTAATTTGTAGAAATGGAGGACATGGCCATCGCTTGAAGGGAGGTGGGCTAAATTCCAAACTAATCTGGGGAACCAATATATCCATGACTGACTGGTGAATCTGTGGAATAGGTTCCCTTGGGATATGGTGGGAGCAGTTAGTGTTGATTCAAATGCAAATTGCATAGCTTTCTTTTAGATAGTAGAATTTTGGGATGCAGTATATAAGTAATTTTGCAACATGACATGTGATAAGTGTAGCATTGTGGGAGGAACAGTCGACTTTGAACCTATGGTTCTCAAATTCTCTCCACCAAAGGGGGTTTCTTTACGTCATGCTCGGCTCTGTTTTTGACTAATTGATAGAGATCGATTGCTATGGTTAGTCAGCAACTCCATTATACTTGTATGATGGGACTACCAGGATGGTGGAAGGCTAACTAGATGGACCTTGTTCTTTTTTCGTCTAGCAATTCCTATGTACCAGTTCTATTTTCAAACTAGCTGTCTTTGTTTTAAGGTCTGTTCTATACTGACTTGACCATTTAATGTTTTGGTTATCGCTAGGTTTTCTATCTTTTGATAGTCATTCAAATAAAGATTATTACCCTATGTGTAAACCTGACACTTAATTTCACATCTAAAAGACTGTACAGTAGTGCAGTAGTTATGACATCGGACTAGTAACCCAGGGGCGATGAGTTCAAATCATTCTTCAAGGCAAGTTGTGAAGCAGAATTCAATCTGTGGCCTGGTACCAGAATAAATGTTGCTGAATTGTCAAAACCCAAACTGGATTATTCATACCTTTCAGCGAGTGGAATCTCCTTCCCTACACTGTTGAGACCTACACATGACCCCAGTCCCACGCTGTCGGGTTGACTTTTAATGTTCTCAGGGTACGTAATGATGAACAAACAATAATGCCTCGTCAGTTCATCTACATCCTAAGAACAAATACAAAAATCCTTTCTAGAAAGCAATGATGAATCAAAGTTCAAAGTGAAAACTGTTTTAACAAGTGTAATAATTACAAATAGCTATCCAATTTATATCCCTCTATCATTTGTTATGTTCGAAAGAAGGAGGACCTGTTGAAGGTATAACAATAATAAATAGTATGAATAAGGTAAACCCCAATCATTATTTCAAAGTGCACCAGGAATGTAGGGTCAGAGGAGATTAATGGAATTTGCTGAACTGCAAACGTGACGCAGGAAGTTATATTTCAACGCGAAATAGGAGAGGGGGAATCATAGGAATCATTCAAAATACAACTCGATTCCAGGATGGGAGCGCTTGTGATTGAGCTTCAACGGTCTTTCCTTATAATGTGCTTTCCGATGTTCTGGTAACTAACATTAAGTTGATAAACATTAGGAACTGAGCCGAAGAAATCGATTAATCGGCTGGTTTGCAAAATGTAAGGTGGGAATTCAACAACACTTCGATACTGTACACGCCTGTTGATTTTCTGGAATATTTGCAATGAACGACGTTAGCCCTTGACCTACTGTGTGCCTCTGTTGTCTGGTTCATTGGAAGGGTTTCACACAAGTCCTCTTCTCCTGTTAATTCTAGGGAGCGTGTACCACAAATCATCCCTGCTAAACTTTCATTGATCGCTCCGAAGGAAACATTTTTAAATATGGGTTCGTAGTTAGCAGTATGCTGTTGATGTTGTGAATATAAGGGTTCAAATAGTTTGTGTCTTAGTTACCTACAGCAAAGCTATTTATATTGAATTCCAATAGAGTTACACAGGGTGAAAGAAGGGTCAAAAACTTTCATAAGAACATAAGACTATAAGACGTAGGAGCAGGAGTAGGTCATTTGGCCCCTCGAGCCTGCTCCGCCATTTAATACAATCATGGCTGATCTGATCTTGGCCTCAACTCCGCTGCCCTGCCCGCTCCCCATAACCCTTGACTCCCCTACCTTTCAAAAATCTGTCCATCTCCACCTTAACTAAATTGAATGACTCAGCCTCTAAAGCTCTCTGGGGACGAGAATTCAAAGATCCACGACCCCCTGAGAGAAGAAATTCCTCCTCATTTCTGATTTAAATGGGCGACCCCTTATTCTGATATTATACCCCCTAGTTCTAGATTCCCCCACGAGGGGAAACATCCTCTCTGTATCTACCCTGTCAAGCCCCTTCAGAATCTTCTATGTTTCAAGAAGATCGCCTCTCATTCTTCTAAACTCAAATGAGTATAGGCCCAACCTGCTCAACCTTTCATCATAAGACAACCCCTTCATCTCCGGAATCAACCTCATGAACCTTCTCTGAATTGCCTCCAATGCAAGGATATCCTTCCTTAAATAAGGAGACCAAAACTGTACGCCGTACTCCAGGCGTGGTCTCACCAATGCCCTGTACTGTTGTAACAGGAGTTCCCTACTTTTATACTCCATTCCCTTTGCAATAAAGGCCAACACTACATTTGCCTTCCTAATTGCTTGCTGTATCTGCATGCTAACTTTTTGTGATTCATGTACAAGGACTCCCAGATCCCTCTGTACCTCAGCATTTTGTAATCTCTCCCCATTTAAATCATTATTTGCGTTTTTATTTTTCCTACCAAAGTGGATAACCTCGCATTTTCCCACATTAAACTCCACCTGCCAGATTTTTGCCCACTCACTGAGCCTATCTATATCCCTTTGCAGATTCTTTGCGCCCTCCACACAATTTGCTTTCCCACCTATCTTTGTATCATCAGCAAATTTGGCTACATTACACTCGGTCGCTTCATAAAAGTCATTAATATAGATTGTGAATAGTTGAGGCCCCAGCACTGATCCCTGCACACCCCACTAGTTACAGTTTGCCAACCTGAAAATGACCCATTTATCCTGACTCTCTGTTTCCTGTTAGTTAGCCAATCCTCTATCCATGTTAATATATTACCCCAACCCCGTGAGCTCTTATCTTATGTAGTAACCTTTTGTGTGGCGCCTTATCGAATGCCTTCTAGAAATCCAAATACACGACTTCTACTGGTTCCCCTTTATCCACTCTGCTAGTTACATCCTCAAAGAACTCCAGCAAATGTGCCAAACATGCTTTCCCTTTCATAAAGCATGCTGACTCTGCTTGACTCTACTATGATTTTCTAAGTGTCCTGCTACCACTTCCTTAATGATGGTCTCCAGCATTTTCCCAATGACAGATGTTAGGCTAACTGGTCGATAGTTGCCTGCTTTCTGTCTCCCTCCTTTCTTCAATAGGGGTGTTACATTTGCGGTTTTCCAGTCCACTGGGACTTTTCCAGAATCCAAGGAATTTTGGTAGATTACAACCAATGCATCTACTATCTCTGCAGCCACCTCGTTCAAGACCCGAGGAAGCAAGCCATAGGGTCAAGGGGACTTGTCCACCTTTAGTCCCATTAGTTTGCCCAGCATTTTCTCTCCAGTGATAGAGATTGTTTAAAGTCCCGTCCCCACCCCAATAGCCCCTAGATTAACCAGTGTTGGGATTTTTTTAGTGTCTTCTAACGTGAAGTCTGATACAAAATATTTGTTCAAAGTCTCTGCCTTTTCCCTGTTTCCCATTATTAATTTCCCAGATTCAGCCTCTAGGGGATCAATGTTTGCTTTAGCTACTCTCTTCCTTTTTATATACCTGTAGATGCTCTTACTGCCTGTTTTTATATTTCTTGCTAGCTTAATCTCATAAGCTATCTTCTCTCTCTTTATCATTTTTTGGTCGTCCTTGGCTGTTTTTAAAAAAAATTCCCAATCCTCTGGCCTTCACTATTCTTTGCAAAATTGTATGCATTTGTTTTCAATTTGATACCATCCTTTACTTCCTTAGTTAGCTAAGGATGGTTCATCCTTCTCTTAGGGTCTTTCTTTCTCAATGGAGCAAAGTGTCATTTATCAGTGAGATCAACGAGCTACGATTCCACAAAGCGTTAAAGTTTAAGAAGACTTTCTGTCTCCACAGGTGCCAGTCTCAACGTGTAGTGATATCTGCCTTCCAGGTACAAGAAGAGCGGTTCGTATCGGCCAGCCTGTTTGCTGCTTTGATTGTTTACCCTGTGCTGATGGGGAGATCAGTAACCAAACAGGTGGGCAAGAATCAGCTATTCCGCTAATATTCCAGCAGTAAGGGGGGCAAGATATAACATCAAGTCACATTTTTAACTTACCACGATAGCAGCTTTGTTCTGTATCAAAAAATAGTTTGAAAATCAGCATTTGAACTATTATTTGTGCCTTTGTTTCTCTACAGATTCTATAGAATGTATCAAATGCCCTACAGATTATTGGTCCAATGATCGAAGAGACTATTGCATCCTGAAAGAAATTGAGTTCCTCTCCTTTCAAGACAGCATGGGAATAACACTCACGGCGATTTCACTGTTTGGAGCTTGTATCACAGGAGCTGTTGCAGCTGTTTTCTTATATTTTATAAACACTCCCATTGTAAGGGCCAACAATTCGGAACTAAGTTTCCTTCTACTATTCTCATTAATACTGTGCTTTCTGTGCTCCATTGTATTCATTGGACAGCCATCACCATGGTCATGCATGGTCCGTCACACTGTATTTGGAGTTAGCTTTGTTCTGTGCATTTCCTGTATTCTTAGTAAAACTCTGGTTGTCCTGATGGCATTTAAAGCAACCCTGCCGGCCAGTAATGTGATGAAATGGTTTGGGCCCACACAGCAAAGATCAATTGTCTTTCTCTGTACAGTGATCCAAATTATAATATGTGTGATCTGGTTGATGACATCACCTCCACTCCCAGCTAAAAACACCACGTATCAAAGCGCAAAGATTATCCTTGAGTGTGATGTGGGTTCCACAGTTGCTTTCTGCTGTGTGTTAGGTTATATCGGGCTCTTAGCTTGTATGTGTTTAATTTTAGCTTTCTTGGCCCGAGCGTTACCGGACAAGTTCAATGAAGCTAAATTTATAACCTTCAGCATGCTCATCTTTTTTGCAGTTTGGGTAACTTTTATCCCCGCTTATGTGAGCACTCCCGGAAAATACACAGTTGCTGTGGAAATATTTGCAATGTTAGCATCGAGCTTTGGTCTGCTGAGCTGTATCTTTGCTCCAAAATGTTACATTATCTTGTTAAAACCAGAAGAGAACACCAGAAAACACCTGATGGGTAAAAATGAAACAAAAATAATCAGTTAAATAGGAAACACACATCAAGAATGATTAACACACGCAGAAAATAAATATTTCCACCTGTTAATTTTACTTCTGTAGTGCTTGTTTGTACAGAAAATCAAAAGACCTCACTGGTACATTTTGTGTTATTTCTGATGTGAGTACACAAATAATACAGTTAAAATTGCAAGCTGCAAATTGAGAAACAGTTCCAAGTCTAGCAAGGTTTGCACAAGGAAAGGACTCGCATTGATATAGTGACCTCTTTCTTTTTTTCTCCTACTTTTAAATGCTGATATGGGGATGAAGTTCCATGATAACTCTTTTAATTTTCCGCTGTAACTTCTGTAGAAATGTTGCAGAAGCCCAGGAAACACGCGTAAATGCTGTTTACCCTGCTTTTCTGGGGTTTGGTGGCTCTTCCGTCGAATTTACATGGACGTCATAGAGTCATAGAGTTTTACAGCACAGAAAGAGGCCCTTCGGCCCATCGTGTCTGCGCCGCCCATCCATCCCTGTCCAGTCTAATCCCATTTTCCAGCATTTGGTCCATAGCCTTGTATGCAATGGCATTTCAAGTGCTCATCCAAATGCTTCTTGAATGTTGTGAGGGTTCCTGCCTCCACCACCCTTTCAGGCATTGAGTTCCACATTCCAACCACCCTCTGGGTGAAAAAGTTCCTCCTCAAATCCCCTCTAAATCTCCTGCCCCTTACCCTGAATCTATGCCCCCTTGTTATTGACCCCCCCACTAAGGGGAAAAGTTCCTCTTTATCTACCCTATCTATGCCCCTCATTACTTTGTACACCTCAATCAGGTCCCCCCTCAGCCTTCTCTGCTCCAAGGAAAACAACTCCAGCCTGTCCAGCCTCTCTTCATAGCTGAGGCGCTCCATCCCAGGTAACATCCTGGTGAATCTTCTCTGCACCCTCTCCAAAGCAATCACATCCTTCCTATAGTGAGGCGACCAGAACTGCACACAGTACTCCAGCTGTGGCCTCACCAGCGTTTTGTACAGCTCCATCATAACCTCCCTGCTCTTATATTCTATGCCTCGGCTAATGAAGGCAAGTATCCCATATGCCTTTTTAACCACCTTATCTACCTGCTCCGCTGCCTTCAGGGGTCTATGTACATGTACACCAAGGTCCCTCTGACCCTCTGTACTTCCTAGGGTCCTACCACTCATTGTGTATTCCCTTGCCTTATTTGTCCGTCCAAAATGCATCACCTCGCACTTTTCAGGGTTAAATTCCATTTGCCACTTTTCCGCCCATCTGACCAACCCGTTTATATCGTCCTGTAGCCGGAGGCTTTCCTCCTCGCAATTTACCACCCCACCAATTATCGTGTCATCTGCGAACTTACTGATCATACCTTTTACATTTTCATCCAAATCATTTATGTAGATCACAAACAATAAGGGACCCAGCACCGATCCCTGAGGTACCCCACTGGACACAGGCTTCCAGTCACAAAAGCAACCTTCGACCATCACCCTCTGCCTCCTGCCACTCAGCCAGTTTAGGATCCAACGCGCCAAGGCACCCTGGATCCCATGGGCTCTTACCTTCTTGACCAGTCTCCTATGCGGGACTTTGTCAAAAGCTTTACTGAAGTCCATGTACACCACATCCACAGCATTTCCCTCATCCACCCCACTAGTCACCCCCTCGAAAAATTCGATCAGATTTGTTAGACATGATTTACCCTTGACAAAGCCATGCTGACTATCCCCGATTAATCCTTGCCTCTCCAAGTGGAGATTAATTTTGTCCCTCAGAATTTTTTCCAATAATTTCCCCACCACAGATGTTAGACTCACTGGCCTGTAATTCCCTGGTTTATCCCTGCTACCTTTCTTGAATAATGGTACTACGTTAGCTGTTCTCCAGTCCTCTGGTACATCCCCTGTGGCCAGAGAGGTTCTGAAAATTAGTGTCAGAGCCCCTGCAATCTCCTCCCTCGCCTCCCACAGCAGCCTGGGATACATCTCGTCCGGGCCTGGGGATTTATCCACTTTTTGGCCCGCTAAAACCGCTAGCACCTCCTCCCTCTCGATGCTAATATGTTCAAGTATGTCACAGTCCCCTTGCCCGATTTCTATGTCTGCATCGTCTTTCTCCATAGTGAACACAGATGCAAAAAATTCATTTAAAACCCCGCCTACATCCTCTGGCTCTACACACAGATTGCCACTTTGGTCCCGAATGGGCCCTACCCTTTCCCTGGTTATCCTCTTGCCCTTAATATACTTATAAAACATCTTAGGATTTTCCTTTATTTTGCTCGCCAGTGTTATTTCATGGCCCCTCCTCGCCCTCCTAATTTCTTTTTTAAGTATGCCCCTGCACTTTTTATACTCCTCTAGGGCTTCTTCTGTCTTTAGTCTTTTGTAACTGCCAAAAGCCCCCCTCTTATTTCTAATGCATTTCTGTATATCCCTTGTCATCCAAGGTTCCCTTTGCTTGTTGGTCCCACCCTTGACCTTTACAGGAACATGTTGGCGTTGTACTCTCTCTATTTCCCTTCTGAAAGTCTCCCACTGTTTTGATGTGGATTTTCCTATAAGCAGCTGCTCCCAGTCCACTTTGGCCAGATCCTGCCTTATCATATTAAAATCGGCCTTCCCCCAATTTAGAACCCTTATTTCCGGGCCGTCTTTGTCTTTTTCCATGACCACCTTAAATCTCACCGAATTATGGTCACTGTCGCCAAAATGCTCTCCTACTGACACTTCCACCACTTGCCCGGCTACATTCCCCAGAATTAGGTCCAGTACCGCCCCCTCTCTTGTAGGACTTTCTACATGTTGGCTCAAAAAGCTCTCCTGGATGCACTTTAAGAATTCTGCACCCTCTAAGCCTTTCACACTCTGACTGTCCCAATTTATATTGGGGAAGTTGAAATCCCCCACTATTATTACCCTATTATTTTCGCACTTCTCGGAGATTTGCCTACATATCTGTTCCTCTATCTCCCCCTGACTGTTTGGGGGCCTATAGTACACTCCCAGCAAAGTGCTTGCCCCCTTTTTGTTTTTAAGTTCTGCCCATATGGCCTCATTAGAGGAACCCGCTAATATATCATCCCTCCTTACAGCAGTAATTGACTCCTTAATTAATATTGCAACACCCCCTCCCCTTTTACACCCCCCTCTGTCTCGCCTGAAGATTCTATACCCCGGAATATTGAGCTGCCAGTCCTGACCCTCCCTCAACCATGTCTCCGTGATAGCAACAATATCGTACTCCCATGTGTTCAACAACAACTTCAGTTCATCCACCTTATTTGCAAGACTCCTTGCATTAAAATAAATGCCTTCCAGCCCTGCCATATTCTCTTTTGCCTTCACATATTTGCTCTGCCTTCCCAGCTGACTTGTTTTTCCCTCTGTATTTGGCCGTAAATCACCCCCTACTATAGCTCCACTCTGTACCCCAACCCCCTGCCAAGTTAGTTTAAACCCTCCCCAGCAGTGCTAGCAAACCTCCCCGCAAGGATATTGGTTCCCCCCTGGTTCAGGTGTAAACCGTCCGACTTGTACAAGTCCCACCTTTCCCAGAAGCAGACCCAGTGATCCAGGAAACTAAAGCCCTCCCCCTTGCACCATCCCTTTAGCCACGCATTCATCTGTTCTATCTTCCTATTCCTATACTTACTAGCACGTGGCACCGGGAGTAATCCAGAGATTACAACCTTTGAGGTCCTGCTCCTTAATCCTTCACCTAGCTCCCTAAATTCTTGCTGCAGGACCTCATCCCTCTTTTTACCTATGTCGTTGGTACCAATGTGGACCACGACCACTGGCTGTTCTCCCTCCCCCTCCAGAATGCCCTGCAGCCGCTCAGTGACATCCTTGACCCTGGCACCAGGGAGGCAACAAACCATCCTGGATTCACGTCTATGGCCACAGAAACGCCTATCTGTTCCCCTTACTATAGAATCCCCTACCACTATTGCTCTCCCACTCTTTTTCCCCCCTTCCTGGGCAGCAGGAGCACCCCCAGACGTCTCTGAGAATCCTCACGGCAATGCACTCCCATCGTCTCGGTATCACTCACTAACTCTAGTAGTGTAACCCAAAGGCTCACAAACCCCTCTTCCCAGACACAGGATTCTCATGCATGGCGCCACTCGACTGGTGCTGCACACAATAGTCCCGCCCTCCACTACAAATAGAAATATTCTCCTCACAATTGGGTCTTCTTCTCAGTCTCTGTTCCTCCCCCACACACCTTACACTCAACACGGCCTCTTTCTCTGTCTCCTCTGCAGGCTTTAACATTAAATAACATCACAATATGCAAAATCCCACATCCATTTCAGGTTCCAGGCCCCTTTCTTGATCAAAAGCCCCTCTCAACACCATCACCAAGTGGTCTTTTTGATAGGGAGGATATAGAGTGTGAAATTAAGCTCAGGGTTGAATGGATTGTCAAGGCATTGAGCAGTCTGATACAGTCTGAATGGGTTGCCAGGGAGAGGGATGAAATCAAAGGAAAAGAAAGGAGATTGTGGCGGGAGTAGGCAGTGGATTTGGTTTCCCTAATGTTTTGTTAGATGAACCTGAGACTCATCTAAGACTTGATGTTGGATGAGTCAGCCTGACAGCATAGATTCAATTGGGGCGTAAAAAGATGTAAAATAACTGGAAACACTCAACAGGTCAGGCAGCATCGAGGAGAGAGAAACAGAGTCAATGTTTCGGGTCGAGGACCCTTCGTCAGGACTGTAAAAAGATGTAGTGGAGAGTAAGAACTGGGTTTCATCACGGTGTATATCAATGATTTGAATGTAAGCATGGAGGGAATGTTTTCAAAAAGTTGTTGATAATATCAAAATAAGAAGTATAGTTAATTTTTTAGAATACCAACGGAAGGTGCATAGGAAAATTGATAAGATGTGGGATGGGTTAAAAAGTAGCAGAAGGAATTCAATGTCAATAACAGTGAAGCGATACATGCTGGTAAAAAAATAACAGCATTAGCTATGTTCTGAATTTAAGTAGGCCTGGTGCTGTGGAAGTGCAGAGGGATTTCAGGTAAAATATATTAAAAGAAGTACTTCAGGTTGATAATGCCATGAAAAAGCAAATGGATTCTAGGTTTTATTACAAGAGTCATTGAATATATATGGTGATGAAGTGGGAAGAGGGTGTGAAACATAGAAACATAGAAACACAGAAATATAGAAGATAGGAGCAGGAGTAGGCCATTCAGCCCCTCGAGGCTGCTCCGCCATTCAATGCGATCAAGGTTGATCATCCAAGTTCAGTACCCAGTCCCTGCTTTCTCCCCATACCCCTTGATCCCTTTAGCCTTAAGAAATATATCCAACTCCTTCTTGAATATATATAATGTATTGGCCTCTACTGCCTTCTGTGGTAGAGAATTCCACAGGGCCACCTCTCTCTGGGTGAAGAAATTTCTCCTCATTTCTGCCATAAAAGGCCTACCCCTTATCCTTAGACTGTGGCCCCTGGTTCTGAACTCACCGACCATCGGGAACATCCTCCCTGCATCTAGTCTGTCCAGTCCTGTCAGAATTTTATAAGTTTCAATGAGATCCCCTCTCATTCTTCTAAATTCCAGCGAGTACAAGCCCAATCGTCCCAATCTCTCCTCATAATTTATTACTGCCATCCCAGGTATCAGCCTGGTGAATCTTCGCTGAACTCCTTCCATGGCAAGAACATCCTTCCTCAGATAAGGCGACCAAAACTGCACACAATACTCAACATGTGGTCTCACCAAGGCCCTGTACAACTGCAACAAGACATCCTTGTTCCTGTACTCAAACCCACTCGCTATGAAGGCCAACATACCATTTGCCTTCTTAACCGCCTGCTGCACCTGCATGCTTACCTTCAGCGACTCGTGCACAAGGACACCCAGGTCTCGTTGCACTTCCCCTTCTCCCAATCTATTGCCATTCAGATAATAATCTGCCTTCCTGTTTTTGACACCAAAGTGGATAACCTCACATTTATCCCCGTTATCTTGCCCCTGCCATGCTTCTGCCCAATCACCCAACCTGTCCAAATCATCCTGTAGTTTCTTGGCATCCTCCTCACAGTACAGACGCCCACCCAGCTTTGTGTCATCTGCAAATTTGGAGATATTACATCTAGTTCCCTTGTCTAGATCATTAATATATATTGTGAATAGCTGGGGTCCAATGACTGATCGCTGCGGTACCCCACTAGTCACTGCCTGCCACTTGGAAAAAGACCCATTTATTCCAACTCTTTGCTTTCTGTCTGCCAACCATTTCTCTATCCAAGTCAACACCTTGCCCCAAATCCCATATGCCTTAACTTTACACGCTAATCTCTTTTGTGGGACCATATCGAAAGCCTTCTGAAAGTCCAAATACACCACATCCACTGGTTCTCCCTTATCTATTTTACTAGTTACATCCTCAAAAAATTCCAGTAGGCTAGTCAAGCACGATTTACCTTTTGTAAACCATGTTGACTTTGTCCGATCCTGTCACTGTTTTCCAAGTGCTCTGCTATTACATCTTTTATAATGGACTCTAGCATTTTCCCCACTACCAATGTCAGTCTAGTGGTCTGTAATTGCCCGCTTTCTCTCCACCACATTTTTTGAATAGCGGGCTAACATTAGCTACCCTCCAATCCATGGGTACTGTTCCAGATTCCATCAAATGTTGGAAGATGATCAACAATGCATCTACTATTTCTAGGGCCACTTCCTTAAGTACCCTAGGATGTAGATTATCAGGCCCTGGGGATTTATCGGCCTTCAATCCCATCAATTTCCCTAACACCATTTCCCTACAAATACTGATTTATTTCAGTTCCTCCCTTTCATCAGACCCTATGTTCCCCGGCATCTCTGGGAGGTTATTTGTGTCAACCTTTGTGAAGACAGAACCAAAATATGTATTTAATTGGCCTTCAATTGCTTTGTTCCCCATTATAAATTCCCCTGATTCTGACTGCACGGGACATATGCTTGACTTCACCAATCTTTTTCTCTTCACATATCTATTAAAGCTTTTACAGTCAGCTTTTATGTTCCCCGCGAGCTTACTCTCATATTCTATTTTCCCCTTCTTAATTAATCCCATTGTCCTCCTTTGTTGAATCTTAAAATGCTCCCAATCCTCTGGTTTACTGCTTTTTCTGGCCAATTTATATGTCCTCTCCTTGGATCTTATGTTATCCCTAATTTCCCTCGTTAGCCACGGTTGAGTCACCTTATTTGTTTTATTTTTATGCCAAACTGGGATGAACAAATTCTGTAGCTCATCCATGCGGTCTTTGAATGTTTGCCATTGCCTATCCACTGTTAACCATTTGAGTGACATTCCCCAATCAATCCTACCCAACTCGCACCTCAGACCATCGTAGTTTCCTTTATTTATATTCAGGACCCTAGTCTCTGAGTCAGCTACTTCATTCTCCATCTTAATGAAGTATTTGATCATATTATGATCGCTCTGACCCAAGGGGCCTCGTACAACAAGATTGCTAATTAATCCTCTCTCGTTACATGATACCCAGTCTAAGATGGCCTGATCTCTGGTTGGTTCCGCCACATATTGGTCCAGGAAACCATCCCGTAAACACTCCAGGAATTCCTCCTCCACAGTATTGTTACTAATTTGGTTAGCCCAATCTACATGTAGATTAAAGTCACCCATGATGACTGCTGTGCCCTTATTGCACGCTTCTCTAATTTCCCGTTTAATAACAGCCCCAACCTCCACATTACTGTTTGGAGATCTATATACCACTCCCCCTAACGTTTTCTGCCCCTTGGTATTTCTCAGTTCTACCCATACAGATTCCACATCATCAGAGCTAATATCCTTCCTTTCAATTGTGTTAATCCCTTCTTTAACCAGCAATGCTACCCCACCTCCCTTTCGTTTTTGCCTGTCTTTCCTGAATATTGAACACTGCTGGATGTTGAGTTCCCAGCTTTGGCCACCCTGGAGCCATGTTTCCGTAATCCCAATCAAATCATATTCGTTTACCACTATTTGCACAGCTAATTCATCCACCTTATTACGAATGATCCTCGCATTAAGACAGAAAGGCCTAGAAATTGAGTTTGGGGCGGCCAGCTCGCTCGCGCCCAAAAGTTAGCGCTGAGCGCGGAGCCAGTTGCGACCGTCAGATATTCAGTTTTTGCGCCCCAAGTCGGAACCGGGCGCTATACCAGGGTGTGCCCGCCCCTGCTTGGGGCGCTGAAACTGAATTTCAGTGCTCTAGGCGCCGCTGCGCCACCCGCTGCGGAGCGGCAGGCTGCGGTACTGCAGGCCTCCTCCTTCTGTTAAGGGGGAGGTGCCTGCAACGGGGAGATCGCCGCTGGATAGTGCCAGCAAATGAGCCCGGCACCACGGAGAAGTGCCGGGTTCACAGAAAGCAGCCGGCAATGCCACGGGGGGTGGGGTGGAGGAGGCCGGGGAAGGAGGTGTGGGCAGGCGGCCGCCGAAAAAGCGGCCGGCCGCACCTCCACCTTAAAGCGCCCCACTAAGGCTACAGTACGGCCCCGTTTTCTGATCGCTGTTTGCGGTCGCTGCGTTAGAGGCGGCCGCAACTCAATATGGGGGTCGGGCTGGTAGCGGGGTGGTAGCGGGGCACTGCGCACACTGATGATGTCATCGGTGCCGGCGCAGCGCTAACGGCTACCGCCGCCATTACCGCTGCGCTGAATATCAGCGCAAACTCCTCTATTGGCGCAGAAGCCCTATTTGGGCGGTAACTGGGCGGAAAGCTGGCAGCGCCTTACTGAATTTCTAGGCCAAAGCCTTGAGGCTTATTTTTTTAACGCTCTTAGACCTATTAGAATTATTATTTACTGTGGCCATGTTTGATTTAAACCGTTGATTTCTCTGACTGCCACTTTTGTTTTTCTCCTTCCTATCTTTTGCTTCCTTGTTTCCCTTTCCTCTGTCCCCCTGCTCAGGTTCCCAACCCCCTGCCATTTTAGTTTAAACCCTCCCCCAGAGCACTAGCTAACACTCCCCCTAGGACATCGGTCCCGGCCCTGTCCAGGTGCAAACCATCCAGTTTGTACTGGTCCCAGCTCCCCCAGAACCTGTTCCAATGTCCCAGGAATTTGAATCCCTCCCCCTTGCACCATTCCTCTAGCCACGTATTCATCTGAGATATCCTTCTATTTCTATTCTGACTAGCACGTGGCACTGGTAGCAATCATGAGATTACTACCTTTGAGGTCCTATTTTTTAATTTACCTCCTAACTCCCTATATTCAGCTTTCCATTTTTTACCTATATCATTGGTACCTATATGCACCATGACAACTGGCTGATCACCCTCCCCTTCCAAGATGTTCTGCAGCTGCTCTGAGACATCCTTGACTCTTGCACCAGGGAGACAACACACCATCCTGGAGTCTCGTTTGCGGCCGCAGAAATGACTATCTATTCCCCTTACAATAGAATCCCCTATTACTATAGCTCTCCCCCTCTTTTTCCTCCAGCCCTGTGCCAGGAAGTTGGCTGCTGCTGCCTTCCTCTGATAAGCCACCCCCCCCAACAGTATCCAAAGTGGTATATCTGTTTGAGAGGGGGATGACCACAGGGGACCCCTGCACTACCTGCCTGTGCCGAATACTCTGTCTGTTGGTCACCCGTTCCTTTGTGCCTGTCCAAATATGATGAGAACTATTTGCTCATGTGGAGGGTAAATGACGCCATTGACTATTTGGTCTGACTGGGCAGTTTCTGTGGTGTAACTCCTGTGTACATCGGGAAGCTAACCCCGTGTTTGCGGATTATGTCACTGAGGCGAAGCATGTAGATGAGGAATAGGAGGATTCTAAGGATACATCATTGGCGGACTCTGGAGCTAACACAATGGGAGCAGGGAGAGAAGCCATTGCCGGAGATGCAGTTTCATGCAGCTGAATAATAGTGGAGAGGCATTGGAGGAAGGTGGCATGATCGATCATATCGAACACTGTGGAATATGAAAAGGGATGAAGCACGATGACCACGTTCACAGAGGATGTTGCTCATTAATTTGGTTTGGGCTGTTTCAGGTCTCTGCGAGAAAGCTCAACTGAAAGGATTCGTACATTGAATCACAGAAGAGATTGTCATAGAGCTGGGAAGCAATGATACTGTCAAGTTGCGCGATCGCCCGCCCATTGTAGAACCCAGCCGAACTTCATTCCATTGAAATCATTAGATGAAAATCAGACCAGTTCTATAAAGGGTGGGTGATCGGCTGCATCAGGTTACAGCCCAGATGGCCAATTTTATCATTACACACTATGCAACCAGTCTTCCTTCTCTCTGTAAAGTACATGATTTTATGTATTTCGAAGCACTGTCACACTTACTACACTGTGGCGGTTGTAAACTCTAATATAAGGTATGCTGAATATTCAGCCTGATGTATTCCTCTCATTGAATCGTAGAATCAGAGAATGATACACCACAAAAGGCGGCCATTCGGCCCATCGTGCCTTTGCTGGCTATGGTGTGGCTATCCAGTTAATCCCACTCCCCTGCTCTTATCTCACTACCGTGTAATTTTTTCCCTTCAAGTATTCACCCAACTCTGTTTTGAATATTACTATTCAATCTGTTTGCACCACCCTTTAGGGCAACTGAGTTTCTTGCTAAGCCTTCTCAGTGGGCATTTAAGAGTCAACCACGTTGGTGTGGAACAGGAGTCACATATAGGCCAGATGATACAAGGACGGCAGGTTCCTTTCCATAAAAGACATTTGTGAACCAGTTGGATTTTTAAAACAATCTGACAGCTTCATGGTCACTCTTTACTGATACTGACTGTAGCTGACGCATCCCTACGGGGAGTAAGCATTCCATTGTAATTGTACTTGTACTGGTTACATATGGCAAATAAAAGAATTGAATTGATTGAATTGATATTTCCAGATATAATAAAAAACTCAGTCCAATATTCCAAATTGCTACGGTGGGATTCAAACTCACATCGCCTGGAGTATTAGGCAAATGCTGTGGAGTTCTACTCCAGTATCATAACCTATGATACGAAACACATTTTTGTGTCATCAGCATTTGTGTCATTTTATTGTTATTTTGCTATCTAATTCATGTTTGCACATTAGAAGTATAGGTGTCAAAGTTTTGACCATGCTCGATCAACTCCGATGGACGGGTCACCTCATCCATATGCTTGATACGAGACTCCCTAAGCAAGCACTCTACTCGGAGCTCTGACACCGCAAGAGAGCCCCAGGTGGGCAGGGGAAACGCTTCAAGTACACCCTCAAATCCTCCTTGAGAAACTGCAACAACCCCACTTACACCTAGGAATCCCTGGCCCAAAACCACACCAAGTGGAGGAGAAGCATCTGGGAAGGCACCGAACACCTCGAGTCTCTTCACCGGGAGCAAGTGGAAGCCAAGCGCAAACAACGGAAGGAGCGCACATCAACCCAAGCACCCCACCCACCCGCCCCCTTCAACTACCTGTGACAGAGACTGTAGGTCCCACATTGGACTCATCAGTCACCTGAGAACTCATTTTTAATGTGGAAGCAAATCATCCTCGGTCCCGAGGAACTGCCTAAGAAATTATGAGGACATATTGAGTGGACTAGCCTTGTACTTGCTTGAACACAGAGGCCTAGAAATTGAGTGCCCTTAGCGCCGGAATTGCGGCGCGAAACGGCAGTTAGCGCCGATTTACCGCCGCAAAGACCCTTCAGTAGCGCCGGCAGCCGTTTGGGCGCGGCCCTGCTGAATTTTTGGCGCGCGCAGGGGGACTTAGCGCCAGCACTAACTTCCGGCGCTAAAGCCCTGGCTAAGCCAAAACTCAATTTCTAGGCCAGAAGGTTTAGGCGTGATTTAATTGAAGTGATTTAAAAGAATAAAGGGTTTGATAGTGGAGATAGAGAAAAACTATTTCCTATGCTTTCAAAGTCCCAAACAAGGGTGGATAAGATTAAAATTAGAGCAAGTCTGTTCAGCGGTGATGTCAGAAAGCACTTCTTCATACAAAGGGTGGTGGAAATCTGGAACTCTCGCCCCTAAAATGCTGTTGAGGCTAGGTCATTTTCAAAAATTAGATTGATATATTTTTGTTAGGGAAGGATATTAAGGGTTACGGAAACAATTCGGGTAGATGGAGTTAAGATATGGACCAGCCATGATCTAAGTAAATGGCAGAACAGGCTCGAGGGACTGAATGGACTCCTCCTGTTCCTATGTTCCCAAGATCCTATGTTCCGATGATTCCAATCAACTCCTCTTACAATCTTTCAGTATGGAATGAACATCTGACAGGTTCTATAAAGGACATGGTTACCACTCAGACAGCGAAGTCGAAAACATACCTCTATATTTGTTTATTTCGGGTCCTGTGGATCTTCACCATTCCTCGGGGGTTTTTCACTGATGATATCCACTGCCCACAAAGTTTACTTCCTGGTTTGTGTTGCCACTTTAGGTTCTATGCCATCTCGCTCAGACAATCTTCTAGTCTTTACAAGAAGCAGAGAAACCTCAGCAATTAGCATTAACATAGTAATTCTAATGCACTAAATAGTCTAAAGCATTTCACATGAAAATGACCAGACATCAAGCGGTGGTGGGAGAAGGGATGGTCATTGAAGGCGTGATGAAAAAGATCAGTTTGCAGGAAGCTTATGAAGAAGGAGATTGAAGTGGAAAAGGAGGAGGGATTTTGGGAGACTGTTCCAGAATATGAGGCCCAGTGACTGAAACATCCCATTGAAGGTGAAGCAGAGGGAAAAGAGTACAAAGGAGGCCCGAGTCGGAGGACTGAAGAAAGCATGACTTAACAATATTACAGAGATCGGGTGGGGCAAGGCAATGGAGGGCCTTGTAGACGAGGAAAATTATTTTCAAATTGATATATTTGGGGATGGAGATTAAATGAAGGTTGATGAGGACAGAAGTGAGATGGCACTTTATGGGGATAGTAGAGTTTTAGTTAAGTTTGAATTTATGAAAAATAGCCCTCGGTACTCCAGCAAGGAGAGCATTGCTGTAATCAAGTCTGCACCTTACTGTAAAAATACAGGAAATGCTACGCTCAACATTTTCAATTTATCTCTGGAATTCTTCTTGCACTTCGTGTTTTAGAAAATCCTGGCGTTAAGAACATAAGAAATAGGAGCAGGAGTAGGCCATTCAGCCCTTCGAGCCTGCTCTGCCATTCAGTGAGATCATGGCTGATCTTCTGCCTCAACTCCATTCACCGGCCCTATCGCCATATCCCTTGATGCCCTTACTAGTCAGAAATTTACCGACTTCAGTTTTGAATATACCCAATGACTGAGCCTCCACAGCCCTCTGGGGTAGAGAATTCCAAAGATTCACCACCCTCTGTGTGAAGAAATGTCTTCTCATCTAAGTGCTGAATGGCCTACCCTTTATCCTGAGTCTGTGGCCCCTGGTTCTAGGCTCCACGGCCAAGGGAAACGTTCTCCCAGCATCCATTCTTTCAAGCCCTTCAATAATTTTGTATGCTTCAATGAGATCCCCTCTCATTCTTCTAAATTCAAGAGAATACAGGCCTAGTTTACTCAATCTCTTCTCATACAACAGTCCTGCCATCCCAGGAATCAATCTCGTGAACCTTTGTTGTGCTCCCTCTATGGCAGGTATATCCTTCCTTAGGTAAAGAGACCAAAATTGTACACAGTACTCCGGGTATGGTCTCACCAAGGCCCTATATAATTGGAGTAAGACTTCTTTACTCCTGCACTCAAATCCTCTTGTAATGAAGGCCAGCATACCATTTGCTTTCCTAATGGCTTGCTGCAGCTGCACATTCACTTTCAGTGACTCATGTACAAAGACACCTAGGTCCCTTTGAGCATCTGCATTCCCCAATCTTTCACCATTTAGGAAGTACTCTGCCTTTCTGTTTATTCTACCAAAGTGGATAACTTGACATTTATCCACCTTATAATCCATCGGCCATGTTCTCGCCCACTCACTGAGGCTGTCGAGATCACCTTGACGCTTCTTCACATCCTCTTCCCAACTGACACTGCCACCTAGTTTTGTATCATCAGCAAATTTGGAAATGTTACATTTAGTCCCCTCATCCAGGTCATTGATATAGATTGTGAATAGCTGGGGCCCAAGCACCGATCCTTGTGGTACCCCACTAGTCACAGCCTGCCACCCCGAAAATGACCCGATTATCCCTACTCTTTGTTTTCTGTCTGTTAACCAATTCTCAATCCATGCTAGTATATTACCCCCCCCCAATTCCATGTGTCCTAATTTTGTTCACCAGCCTCTTGAGTGGGACCTTATCGAAGGCCTTCTGAAAATCCAAATACACCACATCTACCAGTTCCCCTTTGTCTACTCCACTAGTTACATCCTCAAAGAACTCCAATAGGTTTGTGAAACAGGACTTCCCTTCCATGTTGACTCTCCTCAATCGTACTATTAGTTAATTCTTTACAATAGATTCCAGCATTTTCCCAACTACTGATGTGAGGCTAACAGGTCTGTAGTTCCCTGTTTTCTCTGTAGTCCTTGTATAGTTCCATAGTTCTTTCATTACCCCATTTCAAAAAAAGTGACGCAGCTTTCAACAAGACAAAATTATAATCCATGTGGATAGAAATTAATAGATCAATCACACCAATAGGAGCTGTCTGCAGACTACCTTATAGTGGAAGGGTGGTGGAGGGAGAAATATGCAAACAAATTAGGGAAACGAGTAAAAAACATAGAATAATAATCAACTACCCCGATATTAATTGGCCAGAAGAGGTAGGTAAAGTGGGTAAGGGAATTGAGTTCCTACAATGAGTACAGGACTCCTTTCTAACCCAATATTTAAGAAACCCAACAAGGGAGGATTCACTATTGGAGCTAGTAATGGGGAATGAACCAGTGCAGATAAAATAAATAAAAGTAGGGAAACATCTAGGCAATAGTGACCATCATATAACACGCTTTAAGGTAATAATTGAGAAGGACGGAAGTCTGACAAACACCAGGGTAATTGACTGGCGAAAAGCCGATTTTACGGGGCTGAGAAGAAAACTTTTTTTAGTCATTAAAGTGAAAGTAAGGTCTCTAGTTTAGAGTAAGTAGTGTTTAAAGGGAAGTAAGGTCCCTAGTATTTAATATTCTTTAATATACAGGAAGTAAATGGAGTAAATTAAGGGTAGGACATGGCACGGCAGCTCGGCACCATGGGGTGCCCCTCCTATGCTATGTGGGAAGTCAGGGACACTTTCGGTGTCCAGGGCAAACACATGTGCAGGAAGTGCCTCCAGCTGCAGCTATTCGAAATCTGCGTTTCGGAGCTGGAGCTGTGGCTGAAGTCACTGTGTAGCATCTGCGAAGCTGAGATTTTCGTGGATAGCATCTTTAGTGAGGTGGTCGCACCGCAGGTAAAGAGTGCACAGGCAGACAGGAAATAGGTGACCGCCAGACAGAGTAAAATAACTAGGAATGTAGTGCAGGAGTCCCCTGGGTCCATCTCCCTCTCCAACAGATTTTCCGTTTTGGATACTGCTGGGGGAGATGGTTTCTCGGGGGAATGCAGCAAGAGCCAAGTCTGTGGCACTACGAGTGGCTGAGCTGCACAGGAGGGGAGGAGAAAGAGTGGGAGAGCAATAGTGATAGGGGATTCTATCGTAAGGGGAACTGATAGACGTTTCTGTGGCCACAGGCTTGATTCCAGGATGGTATGTTGCCTCACTGGTGCCAGGGTCAAGGGTGCCACTGAACAGCTGCAGGGCATTCTGAAGGGGGAGCGTGAACAATCAGAGGTCGTGGTTCACATTGGTACCAACGGCATGGGTAGAAAGAAGGATGAGGTCCTGCAACAAGAATTTAGAGAGCGATGTAGCAGTTTAAAAAGCTGGACCTCAAATTTTGCAATCTCTGGATTACTCCCGGTGCCACATGCTAGTGAGTATAGGGATAGAAGGATAGAGCAGAAGAATGCATGGCTAAAGTGTTGGTGCAGGAGGGAGGGCTTTAGATTCCTTGATCACTGGGTCGGCTTCTGGGGCAGGTGGGACCTGTACAAGTCGGATGGGTTGCACCTGAACCAGAACGGGACCAACATCCTTGTGGGGAGGTTTGCTAGTGCTGTGGGGGCGGGGTCTTGCGAGTAAGGCAGATGAATTGAAGGTGTTCATGAACACATGGGAGCATGATATTGTTGCTATCACAGAGACATGGTTGAGGGAGGGGCAAGACTGGCATCTCAATAATCCGGGGTATAGAATCTTCAGGCGAGACAGAGGTGGGTGTAAATTGGAGGGGCTGTCACAATATTAATGGAGGCGTCAATTACTGCTGTAAGGAGGGATGATATCTTAGCAGGTTCCCCTAATGAGGCCATATGGGTAGAACTTTAAAACAAAAAGGGGGCAAACATTTTGCTGGGAGTGTTCTATAGGCCCCCAAACAGTCAGGGGGAGATAGAGGAACAGATATTTAGGCAAATCTCAAGAGAAGTGTAGAAATAATATGGTAATAATAGTAGGGGATTTCAAATTCTCCACTATTAACTGGGATAGTCAGAGTGTGAAAGGCTTAGAGGGTGTGGAATTCTTAAATTGCATCCAGGATAGCTTTTTGAGCCAGCACGTAGAAAGCCCTACAAGAGAGGGGGCGGTACTGGAAGTAATTCTAGGGAATGTAGCTGGGCAAATGGTAGAAGTGTCAGTAGGAGAGAATTTTGGTGACAATGACCATAATTTGGTGAGATTAATGTAGTCATGGAAAAGGACAACGGTGGGCCGGAAATAAAGGTTCTAAATAGGGGGAACGCTGATTTTAATATGACAAGGCAGGATCTGGCCAAAGTGGACTGGGATCCGTTACTTGTAGGAAAATCCACATCAGAGCAGTGGGAGTCTTTCAGAAAGGAATTAGAGAGAGTACAACGCCAACATGTTCCTGTAAAGGTCAAGTGTGGGACCAACAAGCCCAGGGAACCCTGGATATCAAGGGATATACAAGAATGGATTAGGAAAAAAGGGAGGCTTTTGGCAGATACAAAGGCCTAAAACAGTGGAAGCCCTAGAGGTGTATAGAAAGTCCAAGGGGGTACTTAAAAATAAAATTAGGAGAGCGAAGAGGGGGCATGGTGGGCAAAATAAAGGAAAATCCCAAGGTGTTTTATAAGTATATTAAGGGCAAGAGGATAACCAAGGAAAGAGTAGGGCCCATTAGGGACCAAAGCAGCAATCTGTGTGTAGAGCCGGAAGATGTAGGTGAGGTTTCAAATGAATATTTTGTATCTGTGTTCACTATGGAGAAGGAAAACATAGGCATAGAGATCAGGCAGAGGGAATGTGATATACTTGAACAAATTAGTATTGAGGGTGAGGAGATACTAACGGTTTTAGCGGGCTTAAAAAAGGATAAATCCCCAGGACCTGACGAGATTTATCCCAGGCTGCTTTGTGACGCAAGGGAGGAGATTGCAGGGGCTCTGACACAAATTTTTAGAACCTCTCTGGCCACAGGGGAGGTGCCAGCGTACTGGAGGACAGCTAACGTAGTACCATTATTCAAGAAGGGTAGTAGGGATAAACCAAGGAATTACAGGCCAGTGAGCCTAACATCAGTGTTAGGGAAATTATTGGAAAAAATCCTGAGGGACAGAATTAGTCTCCACTTGGAGAGGCAAGGATTAATCAAGGATCGTCAGCATGGCTTTGTCAGGAGGAGATCATGTCTAACCAATTTGATTGTATTTTGAGAGGGGGTGACTAGGTGTGGATGAGGGTAGTGCAGTTGATGTAGTCTACATGGACATCAGTAAGGCTTTTAACAAAGTCCCGCATGGGAGACTGGTCAAGAAGGTGAGAGCCCATAGGATCCAGGGCAATTTGGCACGTTGGATCCAAAATTGCCTTAGTGGCAGGAGGCAGAGGGTGATGGTCGAAGATTGTTTTTGTGACTGGAAGTCTGTGTCCAGTGATATACCACAGGGATAGGTTCTGGGTCCTTTGCTGTTTGTAGTGTACATTAATGATTTAAATATGAATGTATGAGGTATGATCAGTAAGGTCGCAGTTGACACGAGAATTGGTGGAGTGGTAAATAGCGAGGAGGGAAGAGATTAGGCACTTTGCAGCCTTCCGCACTAAATATCGAGTTCAACAATTTCAGATCATAACCTTGGCCCCTATTACTTTTTTACTTATAATTTTTTCCATCCCTTTGTTTTGGGTCTTCCTTCCCCCCCCTTTCCTTTTGTTTCTCCTTCCCGCCTGGCAGCTGTCTCCTATCCTGCCAGCACACGTCACACCTAAACTCGGAGCAGCGGGGAGCAGCGAGGAGGAGCCCGGCTTAAACACCGGCGGCAGTTGCGAGGCCCGACCACTTGGAGCAGCGGGGAGCAGCGAGGAGGAGCCCGGCTTAAAAACCGGCGGCAGTTGCGAGGCCCGACCACTTGGAGCAGCGGGGAGCAGCGAGGAGGAGCCCGGCTTAAAAACCGGCGGCAGTTGCGAGGCCCGACCACTCGGAGCAGCGGGGAGCAGCGAGGAGGAGCCTGGCTTAAAAACCGGTGGCAGTTGCGAGGCCCGACCACTTGGAGCAGCGGGGAGCAGCGAGGAGGAGCCCGGCTTAAAAACCGGCGGCAGTTGCGAGGCCCGACCACTTGGAGGAGCCCGGCTTAAAAACCGGCGGCAGTTGCGAGGCCCGACCACTTGGAGCAGCGGGGAGCAGCGAGGAGGAGCCCGGCTTAAAAACCGGCGGCAGTTGCGAGGCCCGACCACTTGGAGCAGCGGGGAGCAGCGAGGAGGAGCCCGGCTTAAAAACCGGCGGCAGTTGCGAGGCCCGACCACTTGGAGCAGCGGGGAGCAGCGAGGAGGAGCCCGGCTTAAAAACCGGCGGCAGTTGCGAGGCCCGACCACTTGGAGCAGCGGGGAGCAGCGAGGAGGAGCCCGGCTTAAAAACAGGCGGCAGTTGCGAGGCCCGACCACTTGGAGCAGCGGGGAGCAGCGAGGAGGAGCCCGGCTTAAAAACCGGCGGCAGTTGCGAGGCCCGACCACTCGGAGCAGCGGGGAGCAGCGAGGAGGAGCCCGGCTTAAAAACCGGCGGCAGTTGCGAGGCCCGACCACTCGGAGCAGCGGGGAGCAGCGAGGAGGAGCCCGGCTTAAAAACCGGCGGCAGTTGCGAGGCCCGACCACTTGGAGCAGCGGGGAGCAGCGAGGAGGAGCCCGGCTTAAAAACCGGCGGCAGTTGCGAGGCTTACCAAATCAACAGCAGAGGAGAGAGGTAAAAAGTAATCAGAGTGTGACGTCACCAGGGAGCAGGTAAGTGATTGGATGGTGAGTATTTCTCTTTTTTAAACTTTAACTCTGTAGTTTATAGTTACTAGGGTCTTTTCTAGTGTAGCAGGGACTGTTGGTAGACAGCTGGGGCAGTCGGGAGAGCAGGAGGCCAGTAACTGGTGAGTTTAAAAGCTCACCTTTCGGGGGCTTTTTCTTTCACAGCTGGGGCAGTCAGGAGAGCAGGAGGCCAGTAACTGGTGAGTTTAAAAGCCCACCTTTCGGGGGCTTTTTCTTTCACAGCTGGGGCAGTTGGGAGAGCAGGAGGCCAGTAACTGGTGAGTTTAAAAGCTCACCTTTCGCGGGCTTTTTCTTTCACAGCTGGTGCAGTCGGGAGAGCAGGAGGCCAGTAACTGGTGAGTTTAAAAGCTCACCTTTCGGGGGCTTTTTCTTTCACAGCTGGGGCAGTCGGGAGAGCAGGAGGCCAGTAACTGGTGAGTTTAAAAGCTCACCTTTCGCGGGCTTTTTCTTTCACAGCTGGTGCAGTCGGGAGAGCAGGAGGCCAGTAACTCTTATATAGGTGGAGCTGTTGCTAAACCCGAAACACTACAGTGTATTGTCTCCCACCCTTCCACCTCCTCTAACCTTTTAGGGGTTAGGGGAAGTTGAAAAGGTAGGTTCAATTTATTTTATTTCAGGAGCCTAACCTAGGTGGAAAAGGTTCCAGGACAGGAGGCGGCAGTGAAAATACAACACCAGAAAACAGGTAGGTGACTGGTTGGTGAGTACTTTCACAAACTTATTCTAAGTAGAATTCAATAATTAAGCTAAATCGTAGTAAATAAAAAGGTATTGTAAGGGTTAAGTCATGGAAGGGCAGCTCAGACCCGTGTCATGCTCCTCCTGTGCCATGTGGGAAATCAGGGACACTGTCCCTGACAACTATGTGTGCAGGAAGTGTGTCCAGCTGCAGCTCCTAGCGGACCGCATGGCGGCGCTGGAGCTGCGAATGGACTCACTCTGGAGCATACGCGATGCTGAGGATGTTGTGGATAGCACATTCAGTGAGTTGATCACACCGCAGGTAAAGGCTAGCTCAGACAGTAAATGGGTGACCAAAAGGCAGGGTAAAGGCAGGAAGGTAGTGCAGGAGTCACCTGCGGTCATCTCCCTCCAAAACAGGTTTACCGTTTTGGGTACTGTTGGGGGAGATGACTTATCAGGGGAAGGCACCAGCAGCCAGGTTCAGGGCACCATGACTGGCTCTGCTGCACAGAAGGGCGGGAAAAAGAGGGATAGGGCTATAGTGATAGGGGATTCAATTGTAAGGGGGATAGATAGGAGTTTCTGTGGCCGAGACCGAGACTCCAAGATGGTATGTTGCCTCCCTGGTGCAAGGGTCAAGGATGTCTCGGAGCGGGTGCAGAGCATTCTGAAGGGGGAGGGGGATCAGCCAGTTGTCGTGGTACATGTAGGTACCAACGATGTAGGTAAAAAGAGGGAGGAGGTCCTACAAGCTGAATTTAGGGAGTTAGGAGCTAAATTGAAAAGTAGGACCTCAAAGGTAGTAATCTCTGGATTGCTACCAGTGCCACGAGCTAATAAGTTTAGAGAGAGTAAGATAGATAAGCTAAATACGTGGCTTGAGCAGTGGTGCAAGGGAGAGGGATTTAAATTCTTGAGGCATTGGAACCAGTTCTTGGGGAGGAGTGACCTGTACCAAGGGGACGGTCTACACCTGAACTGTGAGGGAGCCGATGTCCTCGGGGTAATATTTTCGAGGGCGGTTCGGGAGGATTTAAACTAATTTGGCAGGGGGATGGGAACCTAGGTAGTGGAAAAGAGGGAAGTCATATGAAGTCAGAAATAGATGGTAGAAAGGTGAGAAGCAATAAGCAAAGGAGAGAAACACAAAGGGCCAAACTAATTCATAATGAGAGTGTGAAAAAAGCAAGCCTGAAGGCTTTGTATCTTAATGCTAGAAGCATTAGGAACAAGGTGGATGAATTAGTTGTGGAAATAGAGGTAAACAAGTATGATTTGATTGGGATTACAGAAACGTGGCTGCAGGGTGGGCAAGGCTGGGAACTTAACATCCAGGGATATAGAATATTTAGGAAGGATCGGCAAAAAGGTAGGGGAGGTGGGGTAGCATTGCTGGTAAAGGAGGGGATTAATGCAATGGAAAGGAAGGATATTAACTCGGATGAAACGGAATCTGTATGGGTAGAAATGAGAAATAGCAAGGGGAGGAAAACGTTAGTGGGTGTGATATATAGGCCTCCAAATAGTAATATGGAGGTGAGGGAAGGCATAAAAAGGGAAATTAGAGAAGCGTGCGATAAGAGCACAGCTGTCATCATGGGTGACTTTAATTTACATATTGATTGGACTACCCAAACTAGTAAAAATTCTGAGGAGGAGCAATTCCTGGAATGTTTTCGGGACGGTTATCTGGACCAATATGTCGAGGAGCCGACTCGAGATCAGGCCATTTTAGACTGGGTATTGTGCAATGAGAAGGGACTTATCAGCAATCTTCTTGTACGAGGCCCCTTGGGTCAGAGCGATCATAATATGATCGAGCTCTCAGTCGAGATGGAGAGTGAGGAAATTGAATCAGAGACTAAGGTCCAGAACTTAAATAAAGGGAATTACGAGGGTATGAGATGGGAATTGGGTAAGATTGATTGGGTGGTGTTTCTGGGGGGATTGACAGTGGATAGACAATGGCAAGCATTCAAAGATAGAATGGAAGAATTCCAGAACATGTTTATACCGGTTTGGCATAAAAATAAACCTAAAAAGGTGACTCAACCGTGGATAACAAGGGAAATTAGGGACAGCATAAAATAAAAAAAAAGGGCATATCAACTGGCAAAAAAAAGCACCAGACCGGAAGATTGGGGGCAGTACAGGATACAGCAAAAGAGGACAAAGGGATTAATCAGGAAGGGGAAAATAGAATACGAAAGTAAACTTGCAGCAAACATAAAGACAGACTGCAAAAGCTTTTATCGGTATATCAGGAGGAAAAGACTGGTAAAATCCCAAGTCGGTCCCTTGCAGTCCGATTCGGGAGAATATATAATGGAGAATAAGGAAATGGCAGACCAATTAAACTCATACTTTGGTTCTGTATTCACAAAGGAGGACACAAATAACCTCCCAGGAATATCGGCAAACATAGGGACTAATGAGAGGGAGGAGCTGACAGAAATTAGTATCTCTAGGGATATGGCGTTGGGTAAGTTGAGGGGACTGAAGGCCGACAAATCCCCGGGGCCTGATAAACTACATCCTAGGGTACTTAAGGAGGTGGCCCTGGAGATAGCAGATGCTCTAAGGATCATCTTCCGGAACTCCATTGACTCGGGAACAGTACCCGTGGATTGGAGGGTAGCTAATGTTACCCCAATATTTAAAAAGGGGGGTAGAGAGAAAGCAGGGAATTATAGACCAGTAAGCCTTACATCGGTTGTGGGCAAAATGCTAGAGTCCATTATTAAGGATAAAATAGCGGAGCACTTGACAAATGGGGAAAGGATCGGACAGAGTCAACATGGATTTACAAAGGGTAAATCGTGTTTGACTAATCTGCTGGAATTTTTTGAGGAAGTAACTGGTAAAATAGATGGGGGAGAGCCAGTGGATGTGGTGTACCTTGACTTCCAGAAAGCCTTCGATAAGGTTCCACACAAAAGATTATCATGCAAAATTAAGGCTCATGGGATTGGGGGCAAAGTATTAACGTGGATAGAGAACTGGCTGGCGGATAGAAAACAGAGAGTTGGAATAAACGGCTCGTTTTCGGAGTGGCAGGCAGTGACCAGCGGGGTGCCGCAAGGATCTGTCCTGGGACCCCAGCTGTTCACAATATATATAAATGATCTGGATCAGGGAATTGGATGCAATATTTCCAAATTCGCTGACGACACTAAACTAGGAGGAGGGGTGGGCTCTGATGAGGATGTCAGGAGGCTACAGTGCGATTTGGACAGGTTGGGGGAATGGGCGGATACGTGGCAGATGCACTATAATGTGGATAAATGCGAGGTTATCCACTTTGGGGGTAAAAACAGGAGGGTAGATTATTATCTAAATGGCAAAAGATTGGGAGATGGGGAAGTGCAGAGGGACCTGGGTGTTCTTGTGCACCAGTCACTGAAGGAGAGCATGCAGGTGCAACAGGCGATTAAGAAGGCAAATGGTATGTTGGCCTTCATATCAAGGGGGTTCGAGTATAGGAATAGGGATACCTTACTACAGCTGTACAAGGTGCTGGTGAGACCGCATCTGGAGTATTGTGTACAGTTTTGGTCGCCCCATCTGCGGAAGGATGTTCTTGCCATGGAAAGAGTGCAACGGCGATTCACCAGGCTGATACCTGGAATGGCGGGAATGACCTACGAAGAGAGATTAAATAGTTTGGGCTTGTACTCACTGGAGTTTAGAAGATTGAGAGGGGATCTCATCGAAACATATAAAATTATGGCAGGCCTGGACAGGCTGAATTCAGAGAGAATGTTTCCAATGGCCGGGGAGCACAGAACCAGGGGCCACAGTCTAAAAATAGCGGGCAAATCATTTAAAACAGAGATGAGGAAGAATTTCTTCACTCAAAGAGTGGTGAGCCTGTGGAATTCCCTGCCACAGAGGGCTGTGAAGGCTAATTCAATAAATATTTTCAAGAGAGAATTGGATATATTTCTGAAGGCTAAGGGGATTAAGGGTTACGGAGAAAAGGCGGGGACGGGGTACTGAACTGGTAAGATCAGCTATGATCTCAGACGAAGATCAGCCATGATCTCATTGAATGGCGGAGCAGGCTCGAAGGGCCGAATGGCCCACTCCTGTTCCTATCTCTATGTTTCTATGTTTCTAATCTCAGCTGTCTTTTGTCTCCACTGGCCTATTACCATCTCGTCTGGTTTCGAATACCTTTTATTGTCTCTTTTACTTCTTTTGTTCGATTGCAGCCCTGCCTTCGATCTATTTTATTTTCTTTCCTGTTTTGAAGAAGGGTTTTGACCCGAAACGTCAACTCAAATTTCTCTCCACGGATGTTGCCTGACCTGCTGAGTTTTTCCAGCAATTTCTGTTGTTATTTCGGATTTCCAGCATCTGCAGTATTTTGCTATCCTACAGGACGATATAGATGTGTTGGTTAGATGGGCAGAACAGTGGAAAATGGAATTTTATCCTGAAAAGTGTGAGGTGATGCATTTTGGGAGGACTAACACGGCAAGGGAATACACAATGAATGGTACGACGCTAGGAAAGACAGAGGATCAGCAGGACCTTGATGTGCATGTACATAGATCCCTGAAGGCAGCAGGACAGGTAGATAAGGTGGTAAAAAGGCATATGGGATACTTGCCTTCATTAGCCGAGGCATAGAATATAAGAGCAGGGAGGTTATGTTGGAGCTGTACAAAATGCTAGTTAGGCCACAGCTGGAATACTGTGTGCAGTTCTGGTCGCCACACTATAGGAAAGATGTGATTGCATTGGAGAGGGTGCAGAGGAGATTCACCAGGATGTGACCTGGGCTGGAGCACTTCAGCTATGAAGAGAGACTGGACAGGCTGGGATTGTTTTCCTTAGAGCAGAGAAGGCTGAGCAGGAACCTGATTGAGGTGTACAAAATTATGAGCGGCATAGGTAGGGTAGATAGAAAGGAATTTTTCCCCTTAGTAAAGGGGTCAATAACCAGGGGGCATAGTTTCAAGAAAAGGGGCAGGAGGTTTAGAGGGGAATTGTTGGAAAACTTTTTCACTCAGAGGGTGGTTTGAATCTGGAACTCACTGCCTGAAAGGGTGGTAGAGGCAGGAACCCTCATAACATACAAGAAGCATTTAGATGAGCACTTGAAACGCCATAGCATACAAGGCTTCTCACCGATGGCAGCCCTGGTTGGAGACTGAGCGCAGAGACCGAGGATGTAAGAAGCGGGGAGAGAGTGGCCGGACTCTCTGGCAGCAGCAGCGAGAGCGGCCCTGGGTAAAGGCTGAGCACAGTGACCGAGGATTTAAGGAGCAGGAAGACAGAGAGCATTGGAGCAGCAGCAGAGGAGGAGGAGGAGGAGGAGGAGGAGGATGAGGAGCCACACCAAGGGAGGCACAAGGTGCAAGGGCCGTCCATCAAAGGCTTATAGCATGTCGCTTCTAGGCCGCCTCTGAGGGAATGGCTTCTGCCATTTAAAGAACCTGAATGGAACCATGCCGCAACCCCTAAGCCGGTCAAGGCAACAATGAGTGCAAAGAGCAAACATGCACATTTTGAATAAAGACACTTCTTTATTTACCAAACTGTCTATCCTTCCCGCATGACAAAGTAATAGAAAGAAACCCAAAAAAACCAGTCAATCACATAACTGGCTCTCACAACCTGGAGACAATGTCCAAAACAGTAACAAAAATATGACCACGATCCTCGGCCTTCAATAAAACAATGAACTACATTTTGCCACACCTCCTACTTTTTTCCCTTCGAGGGTGATCTGCTTCCCTTGCGAAATTGCCCCCTTCCCACCCTGCAGTCCTCCGCACTGGGACCCCAGTGGCTGCAGCAAGGCTGGGGGAAGGCTGCTGAGTGTCAGAAACTGAGACTGCAGATGCCCTCGAGGGGTGGCCTGGACCAGCTCTGGGCCTGGAGGGCCCAGCTGCTGACTGCTCCAACTCTGCATGGGCGGCAGCAGTCTGTCCTACAGGCGGTGGCAACTGCAGTGGATAAGTGAATGTACTGGCAGCAGGAATGCTGTCATCCTGAGAGAGGACAGCAACTCCCTGCTCGACCGACACACTGGCACTCCCACGGGGCAGCACTTCAGCATGCGGAGCAATCTGCTGGAGCACAGATTGCTGGCCTGCTGCAGCGCAGTGAGGGCCCCGGGGAAACCTGCCCAATCCAGCGAGTGTGGCAGCAGTTAGTGCTCGCGTGGCCTCAATCTGTGTCTGCATGAATCCAGCCACTGACTGCATTGCAGCACTTAGCATTTGTGTGGCAGCCGCCTGAGCTGCACCAAAGTCCTGGACACTCCTTGCCAGTGACTCAATGGATTCAGGCATCCTTACCACTGCAGCCACGAGCTCAGTGTGCCTGTGCGCTGCCTGGGCACTCATTTCAGTGATGACCCGCACCTCGTCTGCGCTCACTGCAGCAGGGCTCGAGGCCATACTCTCCCTCCGGGGAGAAGGCCCCAGAGCTTCCCTACCCCCCTCGCATTGCTGTAGCCCACTGGGTCCTGGAGCTTCACGCTCCTCAGACCATACCCCCCTGCTCCCCTCCAGGGAAGGCGTGTCCCCAGGATGGCCATGGGCTGCCTCGGTTGAGGGTGGTGCTAATGGTCCGGCTTCCTCTTCCTCCTTGCCTTCAGCTTCACTCCCAATGGCAGCTTGAGGGCCCACCTCCTCACCTGCTGAATCAGCATCTGAAGGCAGGGACGTACAAGATTGGCTTTAGCATGAGGACAGGGTGGCAGCAAGGGAGGCATGAGTGCAGCGATGTACTGATTTGGATCAAAAGTGTCAAAGGATGCTGTTGTGAGGAACAAGTGGAAGGAGAGAGGTCAAAAAGCTGATGACCTTACCATTGCTGTCCATAACGGGGTTGGCGTCTCCAGTGGTGATGGGGCCAAGCATCCAGATCTTGCTGCTCCAGATCGGTCAGGGCTTGAAGGTGAGGCCAGCCTCCCCTGGTCCATTGCTGCTGTCTCCTATTATGTGCCAGCTTGCCCGTCAAGAAAAAGGACGGGGTCTGAGTAAATATGCAGCCATGATCTTGGCTGAAATGCCTCCCATGGTCGAATAGCCCTTACTGTGTGCAGCCATGCTCTTTGCTGAAATGCCTTCCATGGTTGAATAGCCCTTACTGGATGCAGCCATGCTCCTGGCTGAAATGCCTCCCATGGTCGAATAGCCCTTACTGTGTGCAGCCATGCTCTTTGCTGAAATACCTCCCATGGTCGAATAGCCCTTATTGTATGCAGCCATGCTCCTGGCTGAAATACCTCCCATGGTGGAATAGCCCTTACTGTATGCAAAGTGCTGAATGTGCATGTGAGTTTCCTGAAAGGGCCATAGGTGTTGGATGAGTGCTGGGCATTGGGGCTTTCAAGACCCTTTGGCAATAAAGTGAGGTCGAGATGGAGGGAGAAAGAGGTTTCTGAAAAAGGCACTCAGCCTGACGACCCGAGTGAGGTCGTTGAACTTCTTCCTGCATTGCACAGAGGCCCTAGGCACCATGCTGCTGGAGATCACTCTGTGAGCCACCTCCCTCCAAGCTTTTCGGTACTCACTGGGCAGAGGCCTCCTGCCACTCTCTGGGTACAGCAGAGATCGCCTGCACTCCACCGCGCCAACCAGAGCCTCCAAGGCCCCCTCGCTGAAGCACTGCGCTCGCTCCCTGGCCCTCTCCATGGTCCTTGGCTTCAGGATTTGGCAACAGGTCTGTCCAGACCGAGCTTCAGGGCTCCAATGTACAGGGTGTGGCTGCAATGCAAGATCGACCCTCCCCTTTAAGAGCTGACTGGCGCCAGCATGTCTGTGTGCAATTGCTAACTGACAGCACCTGTGCTGCACCTGCCCTCTGAGGTGGCGCCTCGCTCCTCCGGCTTAGCGCCTTAAGAGAGTTGTGCAGCACCTGATTTAGCGCTGCAATCACTTCCAGGGGCGAAACGGACCAATTTAGCAGTAGGTGGCGATAATTTGCGCCGGGCGCTAAACTTTGCGCCCGGCCAATAATTGCGCCCCAAATGGTGCGATACCGAATTTCTCCCCCTATGTCTCTAACTCGGAAAAATAAAATGGACAACAATATTGGCAAACATTGATATGGAACAACAGTGGGAAATATTCAAAATGGTGTTCAACATTATCCAGGACAAATATATTCCACTAAAAAACAAGAACAAGCTCAATATTTATGAGGCACCATGGATGAATAAAGACATACAGGAAAATTGAGGGTCAGGAAAGTGGCATACACTAAATACATGGGCAGCAAGGGAGAGCATGACAAGAAAGACTACAAAGATATTAGGATAGAAGTCAAATAAACAATTAGAAAGGCAAACATGAACTATGAAACGAAATTATCAAGGAACCAAAAACAAAATAGTAAAATATATTAATGGTACATGAATATAAAAGGCAAGTCGGAATTGGAATAGGACCACTAAGGGATGGACAGGATAATATCCCAGACAGTGATAGCTAGATGGCAGAAATATTAAATAATAATTACTTTGCTTCAGTATTTACCAGACAGACAGAATACGTGGATATGACATCAGATGATGAGGTTGGAAATGAGATGACTGCATTTAAAATAAAAACAGGAAAATATTAAATAAACTAATCAAACTCAAAAAGGATAAAACTCCTGGTCCAAATGGATTATCTCTGTGCATTTTCAAAGAATCTATGGAAGACATAGCAGAGGCATTACTACATATATGTAATAATTCATTAGAACAAGGTGTAGTGCCAGAGGACTGGTGGATAGCTAACATAATACTTATATTTAATAAGTGAGATAGAACATGTCCAGGGCATTATATACCAGTCAGTTTAATATCGGTGGTAGGAAAAATAAAGGAATCCCGATTAAAGAAGTAAATAGAAGAACATCTCGAAACCAAAAATATATTAATGAATAGTCATCATGGATTTCAAAAGGGAAAGTCTTGCTTGACCAACCTCATTGAATTTTTTGAAGAGGTAACAGAGAGAGTAGACAAGGGTAATTCAGTAGATGTAATTTAGCTAGATTTTCAAAAGGCCTTTGATAAGGTACCACAAAGTAGACTAATGAATAAGGTCAGCGCATGCGGAGTCAGGGGACAAGTAGCAGAATGGATAACTAGCTGGCTTTAAGACAGAAGCAGAAAGTTGGAGTAAAGGGTAGCTATTCAGAGTGGCAGAAGGTGGGTAGTGGTGTTCCATAAGGATCAGTGTGCAACCACTGCTGTTCACAAGTTATGTTAACGATTTAGACCTTGGAATCAAAAACACAATTTCTAAATTTGCAGATGACACCAAATTTGAGGGGCGGGTAGTCAATACTGAGGAGGACTCCAACAAATTACAAGAAGATATTAATAAAGTTGAAGAGTGGGCATACAATTGGATATGAAATTCAACACAGATAAATGTGAGGTATTACATTTTGGTAAGAAAAATAGGGACGTCACATATTACTTGGAAAATACGATTCTAAGTCAGCTGGAAGAGGAAAGGGATCTCGGAGTACCAATACACGAATCACTGAAAGTAGAGACACAGGTTAACAAGGCCTTATAAAAGCAAACCAAGCACTAAGGATTATTTCTAGAGGGATTGAATTGAAAAGTAGAGAAGTCATGCTTATCTTGTATCGAACACTGGTTAGACCACATTTAGGCCTAGGAATTCACTTTGGGGCGGCCAGCTCGCTCGCGCCCAAAAGTTAGCGCTGGGTGGGGAGCCATTAGCGATCGTCAGATATTCAGTGTTTGCGCCCCAATTCGGAACCGGGCGCTATACCAGGGTGTGCCCGCCTCCGCTTGGGGCGCTGACACTGAATTTCAGCGCTCTTGGCGCCGCTGCGCCAGCCGCTGCGGAGCGGCAGGCTGCGGTACTGCAGGCCTCCTCCTTCTCTTAAGGGGGAGCTGCCTGCAACGGGGAGATCGCCGCTGGAGAGTGCCGGCAAATGAGCCCGGCACCATGGAGAAGTGCCGGGTTTGCGGAAAGCAGCCGGCAATGCCGCGGGGGGGGGGGGTGATGGAGGAGGCAGGGGAAGGAGGTGCGGGCAGGCGGCCGCCGAAAAAGCGGCCGGCCGCACCTTCCCCTTTAAAGCGCCCCACTAAGGCTACAGCACGGCCCCGTTTTCTGGTCGCTGTTTGCGGCCGCTTCGGAGGAGGCAGCCGCTACTAAATATGGGGATCGGGCCGGTTTCGGGGCGGTACCGGGGCACTGCGCACACCGATGACGTCATCGGTGCCGGCTCAGCGCTAACGGCTACCGCCACCAATACCGCTGCGCTGAATATCAGCGCAAACTCATTTTTGGCGCAGAAGCCCTCTTTAGGCGGTAACTGGCCGCAAAGCTGGCAGTGCCTTAATGAATTTCTAGGCCTTAGAGTGCTGCATACAATTCTGGTCGTCATATTATAAAAACGATATAGAGGTACCGGAGAGGGTGCAAAAAAAATAACAAGGATGATCACAGAAATGCGAGCGTATACCTACCAGGAAAGGATGAACAGACTGTGTCTCTTTTCTCTTGAAAAGAGAAGGCTGCAGTGTGATCTAATTGATGTCTTTAAAATCACCAAGGAATCAAATAGGGAATTCAGGAGGAACTTATTTACCCAGAGAGTGGTGAGAATGTGAAACTCGCTACCACAGGGAGTGGTGAGAAGTGAATAGTATAGATGCATTTAAGGGGAGGTTAGATAAGCATATGAGGGAAAAGGGAATAGAGGGTTATGCTGATAGAGTTAGATGAGGAAAGATGGGAGGAGGCTGGAGTGGAACATAAACGCCGGCATGGACTGGCTAGGTCGAATGGCCTGTTTCTGTGGTGTATATCCGATGTAATCATATGAATTGCCCTGTTCATACATGTATGAGACTTGTTTACATTTATTTTTTGAAGGTAAATATTTTCTTGTTCATTGAACATTTTGACTGACATATCCTGCAGTTAATTTATTTAGTTCTTTCGCTATTCCTTGGGCGTTTGCCTGTCTGCAATAACAACAAAAACAACTTGTATTTATATAGCACCTTTTAGATAGTAAAACGTCCCAAGGTGCTTCACAGGTGTATTATAAGACAAAACATTTAATACCGAGCCACATAAGGAGATATTAGGGCAGGCGACCAAAAGCTTGGTCAAAGTGATAGGTTTTACGGAGCACCTTGAAGGAGGAAGGAAAGGTAGAAAGGCAGTGAGGTTCAGGGAGGGAATTCCAGAGCTTAGTGCCTAGGCAACCGAAGGCACTGCCACTAATGGTTGAGCGATTATAATCAGGGATGCTCAAAAGGGCAGAATTAGAGAAGTGCAGAGATCTCGGAGGGGTGGGGGGCTGAAGGGGGGTGGGTTGGGCGGCTGAGGAGATTACAGAGATAGGAAGGGGCGAGGCCATGGAGGGATTTGAAAACAAGGATGAGAATTTTCAAGTTGAGGCGTTGCTTAACTGGGAGCCAATGTAGTTCAGCGAGCACAGGGGTGATGGGTGAACGGGACTTGGTGCAAGTTAGGACACGGGCAGCCGAGTTTTGGATGATCTCAAGTTGTAGAGTAGAATGTGGGAGGCCAGCCAGGAGTGCATTGGAATAATCAAGTCTAGTGGTAACAAAGGCATGGATGAAGCTTTCAGCAGTGGATGAGCTGAGGCAAGGGCGGAGATGGGCGATGTTATGGAGGTGATAGAGTCGGCCTAGAAATTCAGTAAGGCGCTGCAAGCTTTGCGCCCAGTTACCGCCTAAAGAGGGCTTCTGCGCCAGTAGAGGAGGTTGCGCTGATATTGAGCTCGGCGGTAATGGCGGCGGTAGCCGGTAGCGCTGCACCAGCACCGATGACATCATCATTGTGCGCAGTGCCCCGTTTCTGCCCTGATGCCGACCCGACGCCCATATTCAGTTGCCGCCGCCTCCTCCGTGGCGGCCGCTACTAACATCCGGAGACCAGGGCCTTACTGCAGCCTTAGTGGGGCGCATAAAGGTGGAGGTGCGGCCGGCCGCTTTTTCGGCGGCCGCCTGCCCGCACCTCCTTCCCCGGCCTCCTCCACCAGCCCCCCTGCGGCATTGCCAGCTGCTTTCCGTGAGCCCGGCACTTCTCCGTGGTGCCGGGCTCATTTGCCGGCATAATCCAGCGGCGATCTCCCCGTTGCAGGCACCTCCACCTTAAGAGAAGGAGGAGGCCTGCAGTACCGCAGCCTGCCGCACCGCATCGGGTGGCGCAGCGGCACTTAAAGCGCTGAAATTCAGTTTCAGCGCCCCAAGCGGGGGTGGGCACACCCTGGAATAGCGCCCGGTTCCGACTTGGGGCGCAAAAAGTGAATATTTGACGGTCGCACATGGCTCCGCGCCCAGCGCTAACTTTTGGCCGTTAGCCAGCTGGCGGGGCCATAGTGAATTTCTAGGCCATAGAGTCATAACGTCACAGAAGGAGGCCATTTGGTCCATCGAGTCCATGCTGGCTCTCTGTAGAGCAACCCCCCCACTCTATCCCCGTAGCTCTGCAAGTTTATTTCCCTCAAATGCCGATCCAGTCTCCCCATGAAAACATTGAGTTTCTCTGCTTCCACCACTTCTGTCGGCAGCAAGTTCCAAGTCGTCACCACTCGCTGCATAAAAATGTTTTTCCTTACATCCTCCATGTATCTCTGCGCAAAACCTTGAATCTGTGTCCCCTAGTCCTTGTATCATCAACTAGGGGGAACAGCCTTTTCCCGTCTAGCCTATCCAAACCCGTCATAATCTTGTACATCTCTACCAAATCACCCCTCAACCTCCTTTGCTCTAATGAAACAAATCCAGCTTCTCCAACCTGTCCTTGCAGCTAAGATCCCCAATCCCCAGAACCATTCTGGTAAATCTCCTCTGCACCCTCGGAAGGGCCTTCGTATCCTTCCTAAAGTGTGATGACCAGAACTGGACGCAATACTCCAGTTGTGGCCTAACCAGCACTTTATAAAGGTTCAGCATAACTTCTCTACTTTTGTACTCAATACCTCTATTTATGAAGCCCAAGATCCCATATGCTTTGTTAACCGCTCTCTCAATATGTCCTGCCACCTTCAGGGAGCTATGCACATAAACTCCCAGGTCCCTCTGTCCCTGCACACTCTTTAAAACTGTGCCATTAAGTGTATATTGCCTCTCCCTGTTCCTTCTGCGGAAATGCATCACCTCATACACTTCTCTGTATTAAATTCCATCTGCCACTTGTCTGCCCATTCTACTCGGCTTTCTATGTCCTGTTGCAGTCAATTCTTTTCATCCTCACTGTTTGCCACACCCCAAGTTTGGTGTCATCGGCAAATTTAGAAATTCTACTCTGTATTCCAATATCCAGGTCATTTATATGTATAAAAAACAGCAGTGGCCCCAGCACTGACCCTTGGGGAACACCACTGTCTCTCATCCTCCAATCTGAAAAACAGCCATTTACCACAACTCACTGTTTTCTGTCCTTAAATAGGTGGAAATTGGTGGTCTTAGTTATGCTGCGGATATGTGGTCGTAAGTTATTTTCTGGGTCAAATATATCACCAAGCTTGCAAACAGTGTGGTTCAGCCTCAGAAAGATGTTAGGGAGAGGGATGGAGTCAATGGCTAAGGAACAGAGTTTGTGGCGGGGACCAAAACAATGGCTTCGGTTTTCCCAATATTTAATTGGCGAAAATGTCTGCTCATCCAGGACTAGATGTCGGAGAAGCAGTCTGACAATATAGGGACTGTGGAGGGGTAGAGAGAAGTGGTAGTGAGTTAGAGCTGGGTGTCAACAGCGTACATGTGGAAATTGACGCTGTGTTTTTGCATGATGTCGCCAAGGGGAAGCACGTAGATAAGAAATAGAAGGGTGCCAAGGATAGATCCTTGGGAGACACTGAATGGCCAACTCCTGCTCCTATTGCTTATGATCTTGTGCCATCGGGGTAATGATGCAGGAGTGGGAAGAGAAGCCAATGCAGATGATTCTCTGGCTAAGATTAGATAGATAGTTTCCTAGAAGTAAAGGGAATTAAGGGTTATGGGGAGCGGGCAGGAATTTGGACATGAGTCTAGGTTCGGATCGGTCATGGCCCTGTGGGTAGCGGAGCGGTCCCAGGGGCCGTGTAGCCTGATCCTGCTCCTATTTCGTGTGTCTAATTCTGTTAGATTCAGGAGATGGTTCTGTGATAGTGGATTGGCGGTTAGGATCAGATCAGCCATGATCTTATTAAATGGTGGAGCAGGCTCGAGGGGCCGATTGGCCTACTCCTGCTCCTATTTCTTATGTTCTTATGTTCTTATAAGAATGGAACCAGGCGGGTGACGTCCCACCAAGCTGGATGACGGTGGAGAAGCCTTGGCGAATGATGGAGTGGTCAACCGTTTCAAAAGGTTGCAGGCAAGTCAGGAAGGACGAGGATGGATAGTTAACCTTTGTCACAGTCACAAAGGATGCCATTTGTGAATTTGATGAGAGCCGTTTCGGTGCTGTGGCAGGGGCGGAAACCTGATTGGAGGGATTCAAACATGGAGTTGCGGGAAAGATGGGCCCGAATTTGGGAGGTGACAACACGTTCAATGACTTTGGAGAAGAAAGGGACGTTGGAGATGGGGCGGTACTTTTCAAGGATGGAGAGTTTCAGGGTTGTTTTTTTGAGGAGAGGGATGATGACGCCAGATTTGAAGGAGAGGGGGACAGTACCTGAGGAGAGAGAACCGTTAACAATGTCAGCTAACATGGGAGTTGGGTGGTCAGCAGTTTGGTGGGAATAGGGTCCAGGAAGTGGGTCTCATGGACAAGATGAGCGCGGAGAGGTCATGAGGGGAGATCGGAAAGAAACTGTCTAAAATAACATACTTAAAATGTCGATTGATAGAGCGCGTTTCATTTCATTCCCCCAAATACTTCACCTCGAAATGGCTTCGTTTTGTAGTGCAGGCATCGCTGCTATTTAGGAAACGCAACCTCCTATTTGGGCACACCAAGGTCCCTTGAAATGAATGAGCAAGTTTCCTCTTTTGGTTGTGTTGGATGAGGGATGAATGTTGGCCTTGGAGACTTCGGGTATTTAGCTTTTCCGGATTTAGTTTTAGGGTCGAAACGAAGTAGTGTTTGCAATAAAGTATTACTGTGTGTGTGCATAATTAAATCAGCAGATGTGAAACTAATGGTTGTAGAGCTCTATGCGTTGGGTACACAGGGCTGAACACATTCAACATGCTCCCCGGTTTAATTCATCAGATGGGCTTGTAAGCGTTTCACTTGGGATCCATTAATCAAATGTTTCACATCCCGCAATGTACTTTAATCGGCAGTGTCCATGTCTTACACAGCCAGTTATAATTTCAGTATTGAAGGATGATTCGCTGTGGTCGCTATATGTGCAGATATCCCCAATGTACTCACGACGATTTGCTCTGGCCTTTATATCTCGCTAAACGGCAAAGGGATCTTATCAATTTATAATCCGCTAGAAATATCAAGCGACCAGAGCAAGCTCCCCTCAGTGCGGCTCAATGATAACAACAGTGTCGTAGCAGTCAGAATGTGACACGGATCAGTTCTAATACAAGGAAAATAATCTGGAAGCTCTTTATGGAAAGGCCGCCACTGATCTATTGTCACCTCGCTGCGACTCATTTAGCTTTAAGTCGCATCAAAAGATGACATCGTAACCTTTAAATGGATCTTCATTTGAGTCTCTCAATGTCTCTGTCACTGCCCGTGAAACGATCTTCAGCATCAAACACGGGACTGGTTCCCTGCGGATAGAAACTGAGTTCGCGGAACAGCTTCACAATAGATACTGTGACACCAACAATTCGGCCCTTGTCTGCACTGAAACGTTTACTTCACATAGAGCAGATTGTCTTCCTGATATGGTAACGATTCTGCGACATTCGCATTTAATCTAACGAAACCACCAGGTACACAATAGCCCCGAGCGTCGGAAAACACGACGTTAGCCTTTCTGAAAAGACAACACTAATGAGCACCGGCGAGGGTTGAGTTTGAAACCTCTTGGGACTAGGTTGTGAGGGTTAAATATCTCCGTGTAGCGGGCCGCTTGCACCAGAGCGCTGAAGCACAGATTCAATCCATTCTTCCCAGTGACTCCTGAGAAAATCTTCCGGTTTTCCTGATGCAACTTCATTCCATTTGGAGCCTATTGCTGCTGATCCCAATCCAGACCCTGGGCTCCGTAGACGATCCGCCATGCAAACTTCGGGACAAGTTCAATCCTGGAATGTTTCAGGATGGGGATGTTATTCTGGGCGGTTTATTCGCAATGCATTTAAGAGCTGCGCCGGACTATAACTCATTCCAATCTAAACCTCAACCCGTGCGCTGTGTGGAGTGAGTGACAGTCATCATTGATCCGCCGGGGTTGGAATGTTTCCTAAACATTATTTTATTTTCATTTCACAATTTCTTGATTAATTTTTGGTTGTTGCCCTTTTGGTGTTTTCCCTTCTGTGCTTTCATTCTTTCTCCCTCTTTGTTTCCCTTCCATCGTCTTCCTTTTTTGACTGTGTTAATTATTGAGTCCTTCTGTCTCGGGAAATGTGGAGCGAGTATAGAACCGGGGATTGTTCTCTTTGGAGCAGAGCGGGTTAACGGGAGATTTAATAGAGGTATTCATAATCATGAGGGGTTTTGATAGAGCAATTAAGCAGACTTCGTTTCTACTGGCGGGGGTCGGTATCGAGCGGACACAGCTTTAACAACATTTTCAAAGGAACCAGAGGGGAGAAGAGGAGAATTTATTTACGCAGCGTTTTGTTATGGGCTGGAATGCACTGCCTGAAAGGGTGACGGAAGCAGATTCAATAGTAACATTGCAGATATAATTGGAAACTTATTTGAACAGGGCAAGTTTGCAGGGTTATGGGGCAATGGGACTAATTGAATAGCTTTTTCAAAGAGCCCCCAGAGGCAGGATGGACCGAATCGCTTCATTCGGTGTTATAAGATTCAGTGATTCTATGAGCACTGACAGAAAACAGGTCTGGAGATCAGTAGAACATGTTTAATAGCGCGAATCTCCACTTGTCACGACAGCAGGACGTGAGGGCACAGATTCATGGTTATGAAACGTAAGGCTGGGGCAGACGCCAGGAAGCATCTCGTTATACAAGCGGGTTACCCCAATGGGTTGTTGGGGTCAAGATAGTGCAGTCATTCATCAGTCTGCTGGAAGTTACAAAGAGAAGACTGTAGGAATGGATGAGATCCAATGGACTGGCGTGGCAGCACGGTGGCATAGTGGTTGCACTGTTGCCTCACAGCGCCAGGGACCCGGGTTCAAATCCGGCCTCGGGTGACTGTCTGTGTGGAGTTTGCACATTCTCCCCGTGTTTGCGTGGGTTTCCTCCGGGTGCTCCGGTTTCCTCCCACAGTCCAAAGATGTGCGGGTTAGGTTGATTGGCCATGATAAAAATTGGCCCTTAGTGTTAGGGGGGATTAAATACGTGGGGTTATGGGGTTACGGGGATAGGACTTGGGTGGGATGGCTGTCGGTGTAGCGACCGGGTGCTAGGGTTTGGATGATCAGCCATGATCTCGTTGAATGGCGGAGCAGGGCCGAATGGCCTACTCCTGCTCCTATCTTCTATGTTTCTATGAAACCCAGCAGAGGGCAATGCAAGGCTATTTAAAAACAGTTTAAAAGCTAAGGACAAAAATATTGACAGTATATTACAGAACTAGAAAAAACATCTGATTAGCCATGATATTTTTTTATTGTCAGCAAAACACACAGGTACAGCACCAAGAAAAAGATCACAATTAACAACAAGCCAATTACTTTATGCCCGCCTGTTTCCAACAACACAGACCCTTTCTGCGGCTACTGTATTAGAAATGTTTTCCAAAATTGTGACTTTTTCTAGACCTTCTCCGAAACAAACGACAAAAGACTGTAACTTGGTGCTGAGGGCAAATGCTATTGTGTATGTCGATGACATTATAACCCAAACATAAGCGGCGTGACGCCTTCTTTCTCAAACAATAGGTGCCCAGAGCAATGTTTTTCGTGCATATAGATAGCTCCACTTGGCAGCTAGAGTGCCAGTTCTAACAAGTCTATAACTCTGAGTGAACCACTCCGTGTTGACGTTTAGCATCCACACCAACAAATAGTTCTACTCACATTTACCTGGCCTGTTCTCATATCTCCTCGAACCAATTTCATTCACCCAGCTTTACAATCTAATCTTGATTGTTGACTTGGCTTCTGCCTCAACCTATATCCATGGAAGTAAATTCCACAACTTTACAACTGTCTGTGTCTGTAAGGTTCCCCTGCCCTCCGTTCCAGATCTCTTACATTTAAACCTGCATCTGTGAGCCGTCATTCTAGACCCCTCAACTGCTGGAAGCGGATTGCTTCTATCTACACTGTTCCATTTTCTCTCATTTTAAACCTTCTTTTATATTGTCCTGTAATCTGCATTGAAAGAAGGTACATTTTTGCTTTTCTCAAATTTGCAATGATTGATCATATAGAAAGAATGATTCTGCCTGGAAATTAAAGTATCTCCCATATGTGTGACAGGTTCAGCCAAAGTGGTCTGCGTTGGGCTCTAACCATGGCGTTTGCAATAGAAGAAATAAACAGGAACTCAGAGTTGCTTCCTAACACCACCCTGGGTTATAAGATTTTCGACAGTTGTGACGCACCTTCTGAAGGGTTGAAAGGAGCCTTCAAGTTACTGAAGGAGAAAGAGGGAAGCTCTTCCAATTACACGTGTGCTGGAGTTCCATCAGTGCCCCTGCTTGTGGGAGATGGAGGATCATCGCAATCTATCGCAGTGTCGAGAGTGGTGGCCCCTTTCGGCATTGGTATGGTAAGATGTGTCAACTGATTTGCGATAAACGCTTACATGGACGAGGTAAAATACGTGCCTGTAATTACTATTAACTGCTTACACAGGCAGGAGGGTCGGTAACCAGAGATCACAGATTTAAGGTAATCCGCAAAAGAACCACAGGCGAGAAGAGGAGAAATTTTGATCTTGAGTTGTTCTGATCTGGAATGCATTGCCTGAAATAGGGTGGGCGTGGAAACAGATTCAATCGTAACTTTTAAAAGGGAATTGAATAAGTAATTGGAAGGGAAAACGTACAGGGCTACGGGGAAAGAACAGCGGGGTGGGACTAATTGGATAGCTCTTTCAAAGAGCCAGCATCGGCAGGATGGGCCGAAAGGCCCCATTTTGTTTCGCATGCTTCTATAAATCTATATCTCTTAATGACTCTGTGCAATCTCTCAAATGGAAGTTGAGGAGAATATTTTTTACGCAGCGAGTTGCTATGATCTGGAATGAACTGCCTGAAAGACGATTCAATTGTGATTTTCAAAAGGGAATTGGATAAATAATTGAAGAGGAAAAAATGTAGGACTATGAGAAAAGAATTGGGGAATAAATTGTAGAGCAGTTTCAAAGAGCCGGCACAGGCACGATGGACCGAATGCCCCCTCTTGTGTTGTACGGTTCTGTGATTATAAATATCTACGTTCATTCGGTTTCCCCACAGGTCAGCTACTTTGCTTCATGCGCATGCCTCAGTGACAAGCGTGAGTTCCCAACATTTTTCAGGACAATTCCCAGTGATACCGTTCAGATGAAAGCTTTAGTCAGGGTCATACAGTATTTCAAATGGACCTGGATCGGCGCTGTGGCTGAAGACAATGATTATGGCCGATTCGGGATGAGATCTTTAATTGAAGAGGTTGCGCAGTTTGATATTTGCATCGCCTACATCGAATTCCTTTCACCTGGTCGTACGAGGGAAAGAATGCGACAGGTTGCAGAGACCATGCAAAGGTCCTCTGCTAAGGTGATCATAATATTCTGTGGAGAAAGTGACACGATGTCTTTGGTAACAGAACTCAGACTGCAGAACATTACTGACATCCAGCTGATAGCGAGTGAAGCCTGGGTCACATCATTCCAACTGTGGACAGAGGAAACACTGGAAATACTATCTGGAACAATCGGGTTTGGAATCAGGAGAGCGGAAATTCCAGGACTGAGAGAGTTTCTGGTCAAACTCCACCCTTCCACAGCGCCAGACAATCCGTTTGTAGAAGAACTCTGGCGGGACGTTTTCGGCTGTAGCGTCAAAATCTCAAATCAGACTCTGGGAGAAAACTCATCGCCGTCTCCATACAAACCGTGCACAGGTTCAGAGAGCTTGGAGACCATTGAGACCACATACACCGATGTGTCACAGTTAAGAGTTTCCTACAATGTGTACAAAGCGGTATACGCGGCAGCTCACGCCATTCATAATTTACAATCGTGTGAAAATGGGAAAGGCCCATTTCTCAACAAAACATGTGGCCAAAAGTCAAACATTCTACCCTGGCAGGTGAGGAATTGTCGCAAGTTACACAATATCCTAAAAAGCAAATTAATTTGTTATTTATCTGGAAACTTAGGCAAGTGTACAGGGGTCCGGTTCCGGTTCCAATGTCTTTTTATTGGCAATTCATTTAATTTTATCTTATCCTTGCGGCAAACAATGTGAACTTTACTCAAAGTTGCTGAGGATATAATTGTTTTGCCTTTTCCAAAGCTTTTACACTACTTGAGGGAGGTACGTTTCAAAAACCAGTTTGGGGAGGAAGTAAGCTTTGATGAAAACGGAGATCCCATCGCTTCCTATGACCTGATAAACTGGCAGAAGCGCGCTGATGGGTCGGTTCAGTTTGTTAAAGTTGGTTACTACGATGCAGCGTTGCCTGCGGGAGAAGACCTCGTTTTGGATGAAAGGAGAATCAGTTGGCACGGAACAGCACTGGAAAAGAAAGTAAGTAATTTCTATCTACCAAAGACTGGGAAGGATGACTCCAGTCCTTGTCTGAAGCGCCGCCGTAAACGCATTTATTTGAACTAGAATCATAGAATGGTTACAGCACAGAAGGGGGCCATTCGGCCCGTCGAGCCCATGCCGGCTCTCTGCAAGAGCACTTCAGCTAGTCCCACTCCCCCGCCCTTTCCCTGTAGCCCTGCAAATTGTTTTCCTTCAGGTACTTATCCAATTCCCTTTTGAAAGACACGATTGAATCTGCGTCCACCGCCCTTTCAGGCAGTGCATTCCAGATCATAACCACTCGCTGCGTAAAACTGTTTTTCCTCATGTCACCTTTGGTTCTTTAGCCAATCACCTTAAATCTGTGTCCTCTGGTTCTCGACCCTTCTGCCAATGGGAACAGTTTCTCTCTATCTACTCTGTCCAGACCCCTCATGATTTTGAACACCTCTATCAAATCTCCTCGTAACCTTCTCTGCTGCAAGGCGGACAACCCCAGCTTCTCTAGTCTATCCACGTAACTGAAGTCCCTCATCCCTGGAATCATTCGGGCAAATCTCTTCTGCACCTTCTCTAAGGCCTTCACAGCCTTCCTAAAGTGCGGTGCCTAGAATTGAACACAGCACTCCAGTTGAGGCCGAACCAGTGATTTATACAGGTTCATCATAGTGGGAAGAAATCCTTTACAAGATTGCTGCAGGCAGCGACCAGACCAATCCTTGTCTCCAGTCACTCCTTTTAGCAGTATCTTTTAATCTGTCGTGTTTAGAACTTTACAGGCTACTGAGCTATTTGATTTGTAGAACCAGATGACATGGCCTACACTTTAGGGGGCTTTAGGGGGGTGGGGGTGGGTGGGGGGTAAATTCAAAACGAATCTGCAAAAACATTATTTTAGTGAGCCACTGGTCAATCAATGGAACAGGCTCCCTCGGGAGGTGGTGGAAGCAGTTAGTATTGCTTAATACAAATGATTATTCGATAGAGTTCTTCCAGAAAATAAAATTTCTGGATACAGTGCATGTGTAATTCACGACATTACATGTGGTTAGTGTAGCACTGTGTGAGAAAAAGGTGAATTAGGACCTACTATTCTCAAAGCTCTCCACCACTGCGGTTCTCCTCACCTCATGTCTGGGTTTGTTGTAGACTCATTGATAAAGATTCATTGTTATGATTAGTCAACTACGCTATTATCGTTGTATCATGCGGCTACCAGAATGGTAGGAGGCGAACTAGATGGAGCGTGGCCATTTTTCGTCCAACAATTCCTAAGTTCCTATTTTCTTTACAAACTAGATGTCTTGGTTTTATGGTCTGTGCTATACTGATTTGCCCATTTCCTGCTTAGGTTATCATCAGGGATTTCTTTCCTTTGATCGACATTCAAATAAGTATTATTACCCTATGTGTAAACCTAACATTTCATTGGACATCAAAAAGACTGTACGTTAATGCTGTAGTTATGGCCAAAGGTGGTGAGTTCAAATCCTTCTCCACGGCAAGTTGTGAAGCTGAATTTAATCTGTGGGCTGGTAACTGGATAAAAGTTGCTGGATGGTTGTAAAATCCCAAACAAGATCACTCATGTCCTTCAGGGAAGGGAAATCGCCTCACGTACTCTGAACGACGTACACAGGATCCCAGTCCCACGCTGCAGGCTTGAATTTCCTTATCGGCCGCTTTCCTATTTCTGGCAACTAATATTAAATTGATGAACAGTGAGAATTGGGCCAAATAATTCGATGAATCCGCTGGTATACAAATAGAAGGTGAAAATTCAATAACGACTGTGACATTGTGCAAGCAATTCTATCAAAACATTTCAGAATGTTAAAGACCTCTATTAGGTCGCCCCTCAGCCTTCTCTTTTCAAGAGGAAAGAGACCCAGCCTGTTCATCCTTTCACGATAGGTATACGCTCGCATTTCTGGGTTCATCTTTGTAATTCTTTTTTGCACCTTCTCCAGTGCCGCTAAATTCTTTTTATAATATGGCGACCAGAATTGTACGCAGTACCCCAAGTGTGGTCTAACCAAGGTTCGATACAAGTTTAGCATACCTTCTCTATTTTTCAATCCAATCCCTCTAGAAATAAACCCGATTGCTTGGTTAGCTTTTTTATATGGCCTTGTTAACCTGCGTCTCTACCTTTAGTGATTTGTGCATTTGTACTCCGAGATCCCTTTGCTCTTCTACCCTACTTAGATTCGTATTTTCCAAGTATTATGTGACCTCACTACTTTTCTTGCCAAAATGTAATACCTTTAATGCATTTGACAAGGTGCCACACAAAAGATTATTGCTCAAGATAAAAAATCACGGGATTGGGGGTAATATTCTGGCGTGGGTGGAGAATTGGCTGTCTAACAGAAAGCAGAGAGTTGGGATAAATGGTTCATTCTCAGACTGGCAATCAGTAACTAGTGGTGTTCTGCAGGGGTCAGTGCTGGGTCCCCAACTCTTTACAATCTATATTAACGATTTGGAGGTTGGGACCGAGTGTAACATATCAAAGTTTGCAGATGATACAAAGATGGGAGGGAAAGTAGTGAGTGAGGAGGACATAAAAAACCTGCAAAGTGACATAGACAGGCTAAGTAAATGGGCAGAGATTTGGCAGATGGAATACAATACTGGAAAGTGTGAGGTTATGCACTTTGGCAGGAAAAATCATAGAGCAAGTTATTATCTTAATGGCAAGAAACTGGAAAGTACTGTAGTACAAAGGGATGTGGGGGTCCTGGTGCACGAAACTCAAAAAGTTAGTATGCAGGTGCAGCAAGTGATCAAGAAGGCCAATGGAATGTTGGCTTTTATTGCTAGGGGGATAGAATATAAAAACAGGGAGGTATTGCTGCAGTTATACAAGGTATTGGTGCGACCGCACCTGGAATACTGCATACAGTTTTGGTGTCCATACTTAAGAAAAGACATACTTGCTCTCGAGTCAGTACAAAGAAGGCTCACTCAGTTAATCCCGGGAATGAGGGGGTGGTCATATGAGGAGAGCCATATTGGGACTCTACTCATTGGAGTTCAGAAGAATGAGAGGCGATCTTATTGAAACATATAAGATTGTGAAGGGGCTTGATCAGGTGGATGCGGTGAGGATGTCCCCAATGATGGGTGAAACTAGAACTTGGGGGCATAATCTTAAAATAAGGGGCTGCTCTTTCAAAACAGAGATGAGGAGAAACTTCTTCACTCAGAGGGTGGTAGGTTTGTGGAATTTGCTGCCCCAGAAAGCTGTGGAAGCTACATCATTAAATACATTTAAAACAGAAATAGATAGTTTCCTAGAAGTAAAGGGAAATAAGGGTTACGGGGAGCAGGCAGGAAATTGGACATGAGTCTAGGTTCGGAATGGTCATGGCCCTGTGGGTAGTGGAGCGGGCCCAGGGGACGTGTAGTCTGGTTCTGCTCCTACTTCTTGTGTTCTAATTCTGTGTTAGATTTCAGGAGATGGTTTTATTCCTGTTCCTGGCTGGGGTGGAGATCGCCTTTACAGAAGGTAAGTACTGTAGAAAATATAGGGACAGAGTGATCTCCTGGAAGAGTTTCGATCGCCTAGATGGGTCGGAGAGGAATTTCCCAGATTTTTTCTCCCAAATTGGCCATTGGGTTTTTTATCTGGTTTTTCGCCTCTCCCGGGAGATCACATGGGTTCGGGTGGGATGGAGAGTGATAGAAGATTTGAGGTTAGGATCAGATCAGCCATGATCTTATTGAATGGTGGAGCAGGCTCGAGGGGCCGATTGGCCTACTCCTGCTCCTATTTCTTATGTTCTTATGTTCTTACAATTATCTGTGTTGAATATCATTTGCCAATTATATGCCCCATCTTCAACTTTGTCAAAGAGTTATGATTCCAAAATAGGTTAAAGTTTAAGAAGACTTTCTGTCTCCACAGGTGCCAGTCTCAACGTGTAGTGATATCTGCCTTGCAGGTACAAGAAGAGCGGTTCGTATCGGTCAGCCAGTTTGCTGCTTTGATTGTTTACCGTGTGCTGATGGGAAGATCAGTAACCAAACAGGTGGGCAAGAATCAACACTTCCGCTAATATTCCAGCAGTAAAAGGGGCAAGATATAATATCAACTCACATTTTTGACTTACCACGATAGCAGCTGTGGTCAATTTCAGAAGTTAATTAAAAAATCAGTGTTTGAACTATTATTTGTCCCTATGCTTTTCTACAGATTCTATATGAACTATTATTTGTCCCTATGCTTTTCTACAGATTCTATAGAATGTATCAAATGCCCTACAGACTATTGGTCCAATGACCGAAGAGATCAGTGCATTCTAAAAGAAATTGAGTTCCTCTCCTTTCAAGACAGCATGGGAATAACACTCACGGCGATTTCACTGTTTGGAGCCTGTATCACAGGGGCTGTTGCAGCTGTTTTCTTATATTTCATAAACACTCCCATTGTAAGGGCCAACAATTCGGAACTAAGTTTCCTTCTACTATTCTCATTAATACTGTGCTTTCTGTGCTCCATTGTATTCATTGGACAGCCATCACCATGGTCATGTATGGTCCGTCACACAGTGTTTGGCGTTAGCTTTGTTCTGTGCATTTCCTGTATTCTTAGTAAAACTCTGGTCGTCCTGATGGCATTTAAAGCAACCCTGCCGGCCAGTAATGTGATGAAATGGTTTGGGCCCACACAGCAAAGATCAATTGTCTTTCTCTGTACAGTGATCCAAATTATAATATGTGTGATCTGGTTGGTGACATCACCCCCACTCCCAGCTAAAAACACCAAGTATCAAAGTGCAAAGATTATCCTTGAGTGTGATGTGGGTTCCACAGTTGCTTTCTCCTGTGTGTTAGGTTATATCGGGCTCTTAGCTTGTATGTGTTTTATTTTAGCTTTCTTGGCCCGAGCGTTACCGGACAAGTTCAATGAAGCTAAATTTATAACCTTCAGCATGCTCATCTTTTTTGCTGTTTGGGTAACTTTTATCCCCGCTTATGTGAGCACTCCCGGAAAATACACGGTCGCTGTGGAAATATTTGCAATTTTAGCATCGAGCTTTGGGTTGCTGAGCTGTATCTTTGCTCCAAAATGTTACATTATCTTGTTAAAACCAGAAGAGAACAGCAAAAAACACCTGATGGGAAAAACGGATAGAAATAGAATCAGTAAAATGAGAAACACACATCAAGAATGATGAACGCACTATGAATATATATATATCTACATGTTAAATTTACTTCTGTAGTGCTTCTATGTCCATTTTAGGTTTTTCTGATGCAAGTACACAAGTAACACAATTAAAACTGCAAGCTGCAAAATGATAAACAGGTCCACGTCTTGCTCGGTTGATCTCTGTGGGGAGAAATGCACCTTTCCTGAGGTGTAATTGATTGTACCTCTGTGAAAACGGGATTTCTCGCATAATACAGCAGTGACGTCATTAATCTGTCTAAGCAGCCAATCACATAGAAGAATTCTCACTGACATCAGGAAATAAAATAGCATACTAGTGCTTCCGGCATTTCATTGAAACATAGAAACATAGAAGATAGGAGCAGGAGTAGGCCATTTGGCCCCTCGAGCCTACTCCGCCATTCAATGTGATCATGGCTGATCATCCAAATTCAGTACCCTGTCCCTGCTTTCTCCCCATACCCCTTGATCCCTTTAGCCTTAAGAAATATATCCAACTCCTTGTTGAATATATTTAATGTATTGGCCTCTACTGCCTTCTGTGGTAGAGAATTCCATAGGTTCACCACTCCCTGGGTGAAGAAATTCCTCCTCATTTTTGTCTTAAATGGCTTACCTCTTATCCTTAGACTATGACCCCTAGTTCTGGACTCCCCGACCATCGGGAACATCCTTACTACATTTAGTCTGTCCAGTCCTGTCAGAATTTTATAAATTTCAATGAGATCCCCTCTCATTCTTCTAAACTCCAGCGAGTATAATCCCAATTGACCCAATCTCTCCTCATACGTCATTCCTGCCATCCCAGGTATCAGCCTGGTGAATCGTCGCTGAACTCCTTCCATGGCAAGAACATCCTTCCTCAGATAAGGCGGACAAAACTGCACACAATACTCAACATGTGGTCTCACCAAGGCCCTGTACAACTGCAGCAAGACATCCTTGTTCCTGTACTCAAACACCCTCGCTACGAAGGCCAACATACCATTTGCCTTCTTAACCGCCTGCTGCACCTGCATGCTTACCTTCAGCAACTGGTGCACAAGGACACCCAGGTCTGGTTGCATTTCCCCTTCTCCCAATCTATTGCCATTCAGATAACAATCTGCCTTCCTGTTTTTGCCACCAAAGTGGATAACCTCACATTTATCCACGTTATATTGCATCTGCCATGCTTCTGCCCAATCGCCCAACCTGTCCAAATCATCCTGGAGATTCTCGGCATCCTCCTCACAGCACACACGCCCACCCAGCTTTGTGTCATCTGCAAATTTGGAGATATTACATCTAGTTCCCTTGTCTAGATCATGAATATATATTGTGATTAGCTGGGGTCCAAGGACCGATCCATGCGGTACTCCATTAGTCACTGCCTGCCACTTGGAAAAAGACCCGTTTATTCCAACTCTTTGCTTTCTGTCTGCCAACCAGTTCTCTATCCAAGTCAATACCTTGCCCCCAATCCCATGTGCCTTAACTTTACACACTAATCTCTTATGCAGGACCTTATCGAAAGCCTTCTGAAAGTCCAAATACACCACATCCACTGGTTCTCACTTATCTATTTTACCAGTTACATCCTCAAAAAATTCCAGTAGATTAGTCAAGCACGATTTACCTTTTGTAAATCCACGTTGACTTTGTCCAATCCTGTCACTGTTTTCCAAGTGCTTTGCTATTACATATTTTATAATGGACTCTAGCATTTTCCCCACTACCAATGTCAGGCTTACCGGTCTGTAATTCCCTGTTTTCTCTCTAGCACCTTTTTTGAATAGTGGGGTAACATTAGCTACCCTCCAATCCATGGGTACTGTTCCAGATTCCATCGAATGTTGGAAGATGATCAGCAATGCATCTACTATTTCTAGGGCCACTTCCTTTAGTACCCTAGGATGTAGATTATCAGGACCTGGGTATTTATCGGCCTTCAATCCCATCATTTTCTCCAGCACCATTTCCCTACAAATACTGATTTCTTTCAGTTCCTCCCTTTCATCAGACCCTATGTTCCCCGGCATCTCTGGGAGGTTATTTGTGTCCTCCTTTGTGAAGACAGAACCAAAATATGTATGTAATTGATCTGACATTTCTTTGTTCCCCATTATAAATTCCCCTGATTCTGATTGCAAGGGTCCTACGCTTGACTTTACCAATCTTTTTCTCTTCACATATCTATAAAAGCTTTTACAGTCAGCTTTTATTTCTCCCACAAGCTTACTCTCGTATTCTATTTTCCCTCTCTTAATTAATCCCTTTGTCCTCCTTTGTTGAATCCTAAACTGCTCTGTGGTAAACCACTTTTATCATTCACTATCGTTACACTATAGTTATCACTGTTATATTGTTATCACTGTTCTCACTGTTGTATCACTATACGAGGTCGCCTCTTGTCACACTGTTATACCTGGGCTGACCATCACTGACTCCGCCCATGGCTCCACCTACCTGCCCAGGTATAAAGGTAGTCGACTGGCCGGTATTCCTCCTTGCTGGATCCGATCACCCATGAGGGTGGGCTCTGTTATTTACTCAATAAAAACCTATAGTTACTTTCCTAACTCGTCGCTTTTCATTGGACGAATTGATAGGTATATCAAGTTTATTGACTAAATTTTAAGATGTCTCATCCAGACGCCCCGCCACAACAGGCACAGCAGCCTTCAGACGCCGAGCCGCAACAATCACAACAGCCGGCTTGGCTGCGAGCCCTCAGACCACCGTACCTGGATCTAAATCCACGGGCAGCGAACGCAGCCCTCGACTTCGATCACTGGCTGGGCTGCTTTGAAGCCTACCTGGAAGAGTCCAACGTGCCTCAGAGATCCAAGCTAAGAGTTCTGAACGCCCAACTGAGCCCTAAAGTATTCACGCTCATCCGGGACCTTAAAACATACGAGGACGCCATCAACCGGCTGAAAAAACAGTACCAAACCCCGGTAAACCCCATGTATACCAGGCACCTCCTAAGGTCCCGCCCGCAACTGCCAGGGGAGCCGGTGGAGGAATTTTTACGGGTGCTACAAGCACTCGGCAGAGACTGTAACTTTAAAGCAGTAACGGCGGCAGAAAATACGGAAGACAACGTCCGCGATGCCTTCGTGAAAGGCCTACGGTCCGACTACTCACGGCAGCGATTACTGGAAGCAAAGGACCTCGACCTGGACAAAGCTGCAGCCCTCGCTCTCTCCCTGGAGGTGGCCCATTGGGACCAGGAGGCGTTCTCCAGGTACTGTTCGCGACCCTGGGACTCGGGCCCAACCCCTACCGCAATACCCTTCACCGCGCCGCCCCCGGGACCTACCTCAGCGTCGGCATCCCGGACCCGATCGGGACCGCCACCCCTGGTACCGGCTCTGACATCGGACCCCCGCGGCTGCTTTTTCTGCGGCCAGGAGAAACACCCGAGGTTGCGCTGCCCAGCTAGGAACTCCACCTGCTCAACCTGCAGGAAGAAAGGCCACCTTGCTAAGGCCTGCAGAAGTGGATCTTCAGAGGCCAGCAGTGCCTCATGCGAACTGTGGGGGCGGCCATCTTCCTTCAAGGCAACAGAGGCCAGCATCCCCGCACATGAGTCATGGGGGCGGCCATCTTTGATCAAGGCAACCGACCCCAATAGTGCCTCATGTGAGTTATGGGGGCAGCCATTTTGTCCAACCTCGTGGGAGACGCCATTTTACCCACCACGCTCGACTGCCACCGTGCCTCCAGACCCGACGACCGCCTCACCCGCAGACGACAACGACTCGCTCAGCTACACACTAGCCTCCGTCACTCTGGATCAAGCCCGCCCGCATCACCTGTCCAAGTCGATGATGGACATCAAAGTAAACGGCCACGCCACGACCTGCCTGTTCGACAGCGGAAGCACGGAGAGCTTCATCCAACCAGACACGGTGAGCCACTACTCCCTCCCTGTCCTGCCAATGCGCAACCGAATCTCGATGGCATCAAGGTCCCACGCCACGGACATCAGCGGCTACTGTGTTGTGACCCTGTCGGTTAAGGGTACGGAGTATAAAAACTTTAAACTCCTCGTCCTCCCCCAGCTCTGCGCTGCCGTCCTACTAGGGCTGGACTTCCAATCCCACCTCCAAAGTGTCACCCTAGCATACGGTGGACCCCTCCCCCCACTCACAGTCGACAACCAGCGGATGTTAAACTGCCCACCGCGTAACACCTGCAGCCTATCCACCCTCAAGGTCCCGCCACCTTCCCTGTTCGCTAACCTAACCCCCGACTGCAAACCCGTCGCTACCAAGAGCAGGCGGTACAGCGCCGGGGACAGGGCCTTCATTAGCTATGAGGTGCGGTGCATCCTGAAAGAGGGCATCATCGAGGGGAGCAGCAGCCCCTGGCATGCCCAGGTCGTGGTCGTTAAGACCGGCGATAAAAATCGCTTGGTCATCGACTACAGCCAGACCATAAACAGGTACACCCAGCTGGACGCATACCCCCTTCCCCGCATATCTGACATGGTCAATCAGATTGCACAATACCGAGTATTCTCGACCATCGACCTTAAGTCGACCTACCACCAACTCCCTATCAGCCCGGAGGACCGCCAGTATACCGCCTTTGAGGCGAACGGGCGCCTCTACCACTTCTTTAGGGTCCCCTTCGGTGTCACCAACGGGGTGTCGGTCTTCCAAAGGGAGATGGACCGGATGGTCGACCAGAACGGACTGCAGGCCACGTTCCCTTATCTACATAACGTCACCATCTGCGGCCGCGACCGGCAGGACCATGATGTGAATCTGGAGAAATTCCTCCATATGGCCCAACGGCTGAACCTCACCTACAATAAGGAGAAATGTGTGTTTAACACCTCACGCCTTGCTATCCTCGGCTGTGTAGTAGAGAACGGAGTCATCGGCCCCGACCCCGAAGGAATGCGCCCCCTCATGGAGCTACCCCTCCCCCACTGTCCTAAGGCACTTAAGAGAACCCTGGGACTCTTCGCCTACTATGCCCAATGGGTGCCCAATTATGCGGACAAAGCCAGACCCCTCATGAAGTCCACATCCTTCCCCCTCACGGAGGAGGTGTGCGCGGCCTTCTCCCTCATTAAGGGAGACATAGCCAAGGCCACAATGCACGCAGTGGATGAGTCCATCCCCTTCCAAGTGGAGAGCGATGCATCCGACTTTGCCCTAGCCGCTACCCTTAACCAGGAGGGGAGGCCGGTGGCCTTCTTCTCAAGGACCCTACAGGGCCCTGAGATCCGACACTCGTCGGTCGAGAAGGAAGCCCAGGCGATCGTGGAGGCGGTACGATGCTGGAGGCATTACCTGGCAGGCAAACGATTTACCCTCCTCACCGACCAGCGTTCGGTCGCTTTCATGTTTAATAACAAGCTGAGGGGCAAAATCAAGAATGACAAGATCTTGAGGTGGAGAATCGAGCTATCCACCTACGATTATGAGATCTTGTACCGGCCAGGTAAGCTGAACGAACCCCCCGATGCTCTTTCACGAATTACATGCGCCAGCGCGCATATTGATAGACTTCAGACCCTCCACAACGACCTCTGCCACCCCGGGGTCACCAGACTTTACCATTTCATTAAGGCCCGCAACCTGACCTACTCCATCGAGGAGGTCAGGACCATGACCAGGAACTGCCAGACCTGTGCCGAGTGCAAACCGCACTTCTATAGGCCGGACAAAGCAAGCCTGATCAAGGCCACCCGCCCCTTCGAGCGCCTGAGCATCGACTTTAAGGGGCCCCTACCGTCATCCGACCGTAATGTGTACTTCCTCAACATCGTTGATGAGTACTCCCGTTTCCCCTTTGCCTTCCCCTGCCCAGACATGACCAGTACCACGGTCATTAAATGCCTGAACGAACTCTTCGCCTTGTTCGGGTTCCCGAACTATATACATAGTGACCGGGGCTCCTCCTTCATGAGCGAGGAACTCCACCAGTTCCTACTAGCGAGAGGTATTGCAGCAAGCAGGACCACCAGCTACAACCCCCGAGGGAACGGCCAGGTGGAAAGAGAGAACGCGACTGTCTGGAAGGCCGTCATCTTAGCCTTAAAGTCTAAGGGCCTCCCAACCTCCCGCTGGCAGGAAGTCCTCCCGACAGCGCTGCATTCCATCCGGTCACTACTTTGCACTGCCGTTAACGCCACCCCCCATGAACGAATGTTTGTTTTCCCCAGGAAGTCGACTACGGGAACCACTCTACCAACCTGGCTGACCTCTCCGGGGCCCGTCCTGCTGCGAAAGCACGTGAGGGCCCATAAAACGGACCCCCTGGTCGAGATGGTGAACCTCCTGCACGCCAACCCCCAGTACGCCTACGTGGCTTACCCAGACGGGCGGGAGGATACTGTCTCCTTACGAGACCTCGCACCCTCGGGCACTCCGGAGACACCACCTTTACCCCCCCCACCACCCCCCCAATTCCAGCCCAGGTAGACGGCATGCCGGAACCCCACGAGCCTTCGCCGACCACGCCGACACCAGCATTAACACCGGATAATGCAACACCGCCGCTGCGACGATCGGAGAGGCTTACGAGGCCTCTGGACAGACTGACATACCAGAACTGGCAGTACACTTCACCCCGCCGGACTCAAATCTAAAGAAGGGGTGAATGTGGTAAACCACTTTTATCGTTCACTATCGTTACACTATAGTTATCACTGTTATATTGTTATCACTGTTCTCACTGTTGTATCACTATACGAGGTCGCCTCTTGTCACACTGTTATACCTAGGCTGACCATCACTGACTCCGCCCATGGCTCCACCTACCTGCCCAGGTATAAAGGTAGTCAACTGGCTGGTATTCCTCCTTGCTGGATCCGATCACCCATGAGGGTGGGCTCTGTTATTTAGTCAATAAAAACCTATAGTTACTTTCCTAACTCGTCGCTTTTCATTGGACGAATTGATAGGTATATCATGCTCCCAATCCTCAGGTCTACTGCTTTTTCTAGCCAATTTATATGTCCTCTCCTTGGATCTTATGCTATCCCTAATTTCCCTTGTTAGCCACGGTTGAGTCACCTTTTTTGTTTTATTGTTATGCCAAACTGGGATGATCAAATTCTGTAGTTCATCCATACGGCTTTGAATGTTTGCCATTGCCTATCCACCGTCAGCTCTTTGAGTGACATTCCCCAGTAATTTCCTTTTTCCTCAACCGAGGATTTCCCTCTGCCGTGGTTGACACGGCCCTTGACCATGTCCATTCTATTTCCCGCACTTATACTCTTACCCTTTCCCCTCGCTCATGGAACCGCCTTTCACCCCACCAGCATCCACATTCAATGGAACATTCTCTGCTATTTCTACCACCTCCAGCATGATCCCACATCCAAACACATCTCCCCACCACATCCCTTTTCAGAATTTAAAAGGGACCGCTCCCTCCACGGTTCCCTGGTCCACTCCTCTATCAACCCCAACACCCCATCCCCTTCGCCCGGCACATAGAGTCATAGAGTCACAGAATTATACAGCATAGATCATTAAATAATTAATGTACACTACAAAGAGCAAGGGACCCAGCACCAATCCCTGCGGTACACCACTGGACACAAACTTCCAGTTACAAAAGCAACCTTCGACCAGCACCCTCTGCCTCCTGCCAGTAAGTCAATATTGGATCCAATGTGCCAAATTGCCCTGGATCCCATGGTCTCTTATCTTCTTGACCAGTCTCTCATGCGGGACTTTGTCAAAAGCCTTACTGAAGTCCATGTAGACTACATCAATTGCACTACCCTCATCCACACACCTAGTCACCCCCTCGAAAAATTCAATCAAATTGGTTAGACATGATCTCCCCCTGACAAAGCCATGCTGACTACCCTTGATTAATCCTTGCCTCTCCAAGTGGAGACTAATTCTGTCCCTTAGAACTTTTTCTAATAATTTCCCTACCACTGATGTTAGGCTCACTGTAATTCCCTTGTTTTTCCTTACTACCCTTCTTGAATAATGGTGCTACGTTAGCTGTCCTCCAGTCTTCTGGCACCTTCCCTGTGGTTAATATTTTTAAAATCAATAATTTTTTTCATAATGGTGAAATTTGACATTCCACCAATATAAAATTAGTTTTTCAAGGCAAGGACGTGTGTTTATAGAAATATAGGAAGATAGTAACAGTGGTAGGCTATTTAGCCTCTAGCCTGATCCGCCATTCAATGGGCTCATGGCTGATCTGCGACCTAACTCCATATAACCTCCTTTGGCCACTATCCCTTAAAACCTTTGGTTAATAACAATCTATAAATCTCAGATTTAAAATTAACAATTAATTTAGCATCTATTGCTGTTTGTGGAAGAGAGTTCCAACCTTCTACCATCCTTTGTGTGTAGAAGTGTTTCCTAATTTCACTCCTGAAGGGTCTGGCTCTAATTTTTAGACTGTGCCCCCTAGTCCTAGGCTTCCTAACCAGCGGAAGTAGTGTCACTCTATCTGCCCTACTCTATTTATTAATCAATACCCCTGCTACACCTATTCTAAAAATGCTTAACATTAAATGCGAGTTTAACAGCGATATTAGCACGGAAAAGCCTAAGTTTTCGACAGATGAAGTGATTTCACTGATTGCTGGCTCTAGGGGGTTTCCACAGCGCAGCCTGTGGCGGAGCAGGGAACGACAGGCCGCAACTTCAGGATTTCCGCTTTTAGCTACGCATGCGCTAAATTCTGAAGTTACAGTCAGTTTCAGAGGGGTCAACCGCCACCCCCAACACCCACCCCCCACCCGCCACCCCGCCCGAAAAATCCGGACCAGAAGCTCAGGATCCTGCAAAGCATTTCGCAGCCGTTGAATTACTTTTGAAGTGCTGTTATCATTGAAAAATAGGAAAACGCGGCAACTCATTATAGCGGGATATGTGGAACTCTCCTCTCCCCCGTGGAAGGCCTATTCCAAAGATTTATTACTCAAAAGCGGAGGCACTTTGAGCCATGTTTGAGTATAAAGACGTAAAAGACGCCATATAAAGGCAAGTCTTTCTTTTTTTCTCCTACTTTTAAATGCTGATATGGGGATGAGTTTCCATGATAACTCTTTTAATTATCCGCCGTAACTTCTGTAGAAAAGTTGCAGAAGCCCAGGAAACACGCGTAAATGCTGTTTACCCTGCTTTTCTGAGGTTTTGTGGCTCTTCCGCCGAAGTTACATGGACGTCTCTGAGAATCTCCATCGTCCCATTGTCTCGGTATCACTCACTAACTCTAGTAGTGTAACCCAAAGGCACACAGACGCCTCTTCCCAGACACACGATTCTCATGCATGGCGCCACTCGACTGGTGCGGCGCACAATAGTCCCGCCCTCCACTACAAATAGAAATATTCTCCTCACAATTGGGTCTTCTTCTCAGTCTCTGTTCCTGCCCCTCAGCAGAGGTTCCCCACACACCTTACACTCAACATGGCCTCTTTCTGTGTCTCCTCTGCTGCGACAAGTTCCAGGCCCGTTTCTTGATCGAAAAACCCCTCCCAACACCTTCACCAAGTGGTCTTTTTGATGGAGAGCATATGGAGTGTGAAACTAAGCTCGGGTCCAACGGATCGTCAAGGTTTTGAGCAGTCTGATACAGTCTGAATGGGAAAGGGATGAAATCAAAGGAAAAGAAAGGAGATTGTGGCGGTAGAAGGCAGTGGATTTGGTTTCCCTAATGTGTTGTTAGAGGAAGCTGAGACTCATCTGAGAATTGATGTTGGCTGAGTCAGCCTGACAGCACAGATTCAATTGTAGCGTAAAAAGATGTAATATAACAACAGAAAATGCTGGAAGCACTCAGCAGGTCAGGCATCATCGAGGAGAGAAAACAGAGTTAACATTTTGGGTCGAGGACAGTTCGTCAGAACTGTGAAAAGATGTAGTGGAGAGTTAGAGCTGGTTTTCATCACGGTGTATATCAATGATTTGAATATAAGCCTGAAGGGAATGTTGTCAAAATTTGTAGATAATATCAAAATAAAAAGTACAGTTAATTCTTTAGAATACCAACGGAAGCTGCATGGGAATATTGATAAGATGTGGGATGGGCTAAAAACTAGCAGAAGGAATTCAATGTCAATAACTGTGAGGCGATACATGTTGGTAAAAAAATAACTGCAGTATCTGTACTCTGAATTTAAGTAGGCCTGGTGCTGTGGTAGTGCAGAGGGATTTCGGGTCAAACAATAAAAGAAGAATCTCAGATTGATAATGCCATGAAAAAGCAAATGGATTTTAGGTTTTATTACAAGAGTTATTGAATATAAAAGGGGATGAAGTGATATGGGAAGAGGGTGTGCAAATATGATGAGAACTAATTGCTCATGTGGAGGGTAAATGACGCCATTGAATATTTGGGCTGACTGGGCAGTTTCTGTGTTGTAACTCCTGTGTACATCGGGAAGCTAACCCGGTGTTTGCGGATTATGTCACTGAGGGGAACATAAGAACATAAGAAATAGGAGCAGGAGTAGGCCAATCGGCCCCTCGAGCCTGCTCCACCATTCAATAAGATCATGGCTGATCTGATCCTAACCTCAAATCTTCTATCACTCTCCATCCCACCCGAACCCATGTGATCTCCCGGGAGAGGCGAAAAACCAGATAAAAAACCCAATGGCCAATTTGGGAGAAAAAATCTGGGAAATTCCTCTCCGACCCATCTAGGCGATCGAAACTCTTCCAGGAGATCACTCTGTCCCTATATTTTCTACAGTACTTACCTTCTGTAAAGGCGATCTCCACCCCAGCCAGGAACAGGAATAAAACCATCTCCTGAAATCTAACACAGAATTAGAACACAAGAAGTAGGAGCAGAACCAGACTACACGTCCCCTGGGCCCGCTCCACTACCCACAGGGCCATGACCATTCCGAACCTAGACTCATGTCCAATTTCCTGCCTGCTCCCCGTAACCCTTATTTCCCTTTACTTCTAGGAAACTATCTATTTCTGTTTTAAATGTATTTAATGATGTAGCTTCCACAGCTTTCTGGGGCAGCAAATTCCACAAACCTACCACCCTCTGAGTGAAGAAGTTTCTCCTCTTCTCAGTTTTGAAAGAGCAGCCCCTTATTTTAAGATTATGCCCCCTAGTTCTAGTTTAACCCATCATTGGGAATATCCTCACCGCATCCACCCGATCAAGCCCCTTCACAATCTTATATGTTTCAATAAGATCGCCCCTCATTCTTCTGAACTCCAATGAGTAGAGTCCCAATCTACTCAACCTCTCCTCATATGACCACCCCCTCATCCCCGGGATTAACCGAGTGAACCTTCTTTGTACTGACTCGAGAGCAAGTATGTCTTTTCTTAAGTATGGACACCAAAACTGTATGCCGTATTCCAGGTGCGGTCTCACCAATACCTTGTATAACTGCAGCAATACCTCCCTGTTTTTATATTCTATCCCCCTAGCAATAAAAGCCAACATTCCATAGAAACATAGAAACATAGAAGATAGGAACAGGAGCAGGCCATTCGGCCCTTCGAGCCTGCTCCGCCATTCAATGTGATCATGGCTGATCAACCAAATTCAGTACCCTGTCCCTGCCTTTTCCCCATATCCCTTGATCCCTTCAGCCTCAAGAAACATATCCAACTCTTTCTTGAATATATTTAATGAACTGGCCTCCACCGCCCTCTGTGGCAGAGAATTCCACAGGTTCACCACTCTCTGGGTGAAGAAATTCCTCCTCATTTCAGTCCTAAATGGCTTACCCCTTATCCTTAGACTATGACCCCTGGTTCTGGACTCCCCGGCCATCAGAAACATCCTTCCTGCGTCTAGTCTGTCCAGACCTGACAGTATTTTATAGGTTTCGATGAGATCCCCTCTCAATCTTCTAAACTCCAGTGAGTATAAGCCCAATCGACACAATCTCTCCTCATACGTCATTCCTGCCATCCCAGGTATCAGCCTGGTGAATCTTCGCTGCACTCCCTCCATGGCAAGAACGTCCTTTCTCAGGTATGGTGACCAAAACTGCACACAATACTCAAGGTGCCGTCTCAGCAAGGCCCTGTACAACTGTAGCAAGACATCCTTGTTCCTGTACTCGAACCCTCTTGCTACGAAGGCCAACATACCATTTGCCTTCTTAACCACCTGCTGCACCTGCATGCTTACCTTCAGCGACTGGTGCACAAGGACACCCAGGTCTCTTTGCACTTCCCCTTCTCCCAATCTATTGCCATTCAAATAATAATCTGCCTTCCTGTTTTTGCCACCAAAGTGGATAACCTCACATTTATCCACATTATAGTGCATTTGCCATGTTTCTGCCCAATCACCCAACCTGTCCAAATTGTACTGGAGTTTCCCGACATCCTCCTCGCAGCTTACCCTCCCGCCCAGCTTTGTGTCGTCTGCAAATTTGGAGATATTACATCCAATTCCCTCGTCCAGATCATTAATATATATTGTGAACAGCTGGGGTCCTAGAACCGATCCTTGTGGTACCCCACTAGTCACTGCCTGCCACTCGGAAAACGACCCGTTTATTCCTACTCTTTGCTTTCTGTCCGCCAACCAGTTCTCTATCCAAGTCAATACCTTGCCCCCAATCCCATGTGCCTTAATTTTGCACGCTAATCTCTTATGTGGGACCTTATCGAAAGCCTTCTGAAAGTCCAAATACACCACATCCACTGGTTCTCCCTTATCTATTTTACCTGTTACATCCTCAAAAAATTCCAGTAGATTAGTCAAGCATGATTTACCTTTTGTAAATCCATGTTGACTTTGTCCGATCCTGTCACTGCTTTCCAAGTGCTCTGCTATTACATCTTTTATAATAGACTCTAGCATTTTCCCCCCTACCGATGTCAGGCTTACCGGTCTATAATTCCCCGCTTTTTCTCTACCAACTTTTTTGAATAGTGGGGTAACATTAGCTACCCTCCAATCCATGGGTACCGTTCCAGAGTCTATCGAGTTCTGGAAGATGATCAGTAATGCATCTACTATCTCTAGGGCCACTTCCTTAAGTACCCTGGGATGTAGACCATCAGGCCCTGGGGATTTATCTGCCTTCAGTCCCATCAATTTTCCTAACACCATTTTCCTACAAATACTGATTTCTTTCAGTTCCTCGCTTTCCTCAGACCCTATGTCCCCCGGCATCTCTGGGAGGTTATTTGTGTCCTCCTTTGTGAAGACAGAACCAAAGTATGCATTTAGTTGGTCTGCCATTTCCTTGTTTCCCATTATAATTTCCCCTGATTCTGACTGTAAGGGACCTACGCTTGACTTCATTAATCTTTTTCTCTTCACATATCTGTAAAAGCTTTTACAGTCAGTTTTTATGTTCCCTGCTGGCTTACTCTCATATTCTATTTTCCCTTTCTTAATTAATCCCTTTGTCCTCCTTTGTTGACTTCTAAACTGGCCTTCTTGATCACTTGCTGCACCTGCACACTAACTTTTTGAGTTTCGTGCACCAGGACACCCAGATCCCTTTGTACTACAGTACTTTCCAGTTTCTTGCCATTAAGATAATAACTTGCTCTATGATTTTTCCTGCCAAAGTGCATAACCTCACACTTTCCAGTATTGTATTCCATCTGCCAAATCTCTGCCCGCTTACTTAGCCTGTCTATGTCACCTTGCAGGTTTTTTATGTCCTCCTCAATCACTACTTTCCCTCCCATCTTTGTATCATCTGCAAACTTTGATATGTTACACTTGGTCCCCTCCTCCAAATCGTTAATATAGATTGTAAAGAGTTGGGGACCCAGCACTGACCCCTGTGGAACAGCACTAGTTACTGATTGCCAGTCTGAGAATGAACGATTTATCCCAACTCTCTGCTTTCTGTTAGAGAGCCAATCCTCCACCCACGCCAGAATATTACCCCCAATCCCGTGATTTTTTTTATCTTGAGCAATAATCTTTCGTGTGGCACCTTGTCAAATGGCTTTTGGATGTCTAAATACACTACGTCCACTGGTTCTCCTTTATCCACCCTGTATGTTACTTCCTCAAAGCATGTAGATGAGGAATAGGAGGATTCTAAGGATACATCATTGGCGGACTTTGGATCTAACACAATGGGAGCGGGAAGAAAAGCCATTGCCGGAGATGCTTATGTTATAATTGTATATGCATGAATGGAGGTGCAGTTTCATGCAGCTGGATAACAGTGGAGAGGCATTGGAGGAAGGTGGCATGATCGATCATATCGAACACTGTGGAGTATGAAAAGTGATAAAGCACGACGACCACATTCACAGAGGATGTTGCTCATTAACTTGATTTGGGCTGTTTCAGATCTCTGGGAGCAAGCTCAGCTGAAAGGATTCGTACATTGAATCACAGAAGAGATTGTCATAGAGCTGGGAAGCAATGATACTGTCAAGTCGCGCGATCGCCCGCCCGTTGTAGAACCCGGCCGAACTTCATTCCGTTGAAATCAATGGATGAAAATCAGATCAGTTCCATCAGATTACAGCCCAGATGGCCAATTTCATCATTACACTATGTAACCAGTATTCCTTCTCTCTGTAAAGTACATGATTTTATGTATTTCGAAGCACTGTCACACTTACTACACTGTCGCTATTGTAAAGTCTATTCAATACAAGCTTGACTTCTGTGGTGTTAAATTTCTAGGGTCTCTGGTGTAGTGGGGACAGTTGGTAAATAAAGCGCCCTAGAGTATACCTGTAACTGGGGTATTGAATAAATTTTTTAATTAATTAAAGGAGTAAGTCATGGGAGGAGAGCTCAGACCCGTGTTCTGCTCCTCTTGCTCCATGTGGGAAATCAGGGACGCTGCCAGTGTCCCTGACGACCATTTGTGCGGGAAATGCATCCAGCTGCAGCTACTTGCAGACCGCATTGCGGCGCTCGAGCTGCAGGTGGATGAATTTTGGAGCATGCGCGATGCTGAGAGGCTCGTGGATAGCACGTTTAGCGTGTTGTTCATGCCTCAGGGCAGGGCAGCACAGGGGGTGACCATCAGGCGGAGCAACAAAGGCAGGCAGGTAGTGCAGGGAACCCCTGCGGGCATCCCCCTTTCAAACAAGTATACCGTTTTGGATACTGTTGAGGGGGATGACTCACCAGGGGAAGGCAGCAGCAGCCAACTTCCTGGCACTGGAGGTGCTCCTGCTGCCCAGGAAGGGGGGGAAAAGAGTGGGAGAGCAATAGTGGTAGGGGATTCTATAGTAAGGGGAACAGATAGGCGTTTCTGTGGCCGTAGACGTGAATCCAGGATGGTTTGTTGCCTCCCTGGTGCCAGGGTCAAGGATGTCACTGAGCGGCTGCAGGGCATTCTGGAGGGGGAGGGTGAACAGCCAATGGTCGTGGTCCACATTGGTACCAACGACATAGGTAAAAAGAGGGATGAGGTCCTGCATCAAGAATTTAGGGAGCTAGGTAACAGATTAAAGAGCAGGACCTCAAAGGTTGTAATCTCTGGATTACTCCCAGTGCCACGTGCTAGTAAGTATAGGAATGGGAGGATAGAGCAGATGAATGCGTGGCTAAAGAGTTGGTGTAGGGGGGAGGGTTTTACTTTCCTGGATCACTGGGCCTGCTTCTGGGAAAGGTGGGACTTGTACAAGTCGGACGGGTTGCACCTGAACCAGAGCGGGACAAATATCCTTGCGGGGAGGTTTGCTAGCACTGCTGGGGGGGGTTTAAACTAACTTGGCAGGGGGATGGGATACAGAGGGGAGCTGAAATAGGGGGGGATGTGCTGCCAATTATAGAGAAAAAACAAGTCAGCTTGGTAGACAGGGCAAATATATAAGGGCAAGGCTGGATGGCATCTATTTTAATGCAAGGAGTCTTGCAAATAAGGTGGATGAACTGAAGGTGTTGATAAACACATGGGAGTATGATATTGTTGCTATCACGGAGACATGGTTGAGGGAAGGGCAAGACTGGCAGCTCAATATTCCGGGGTACAGAATCTTCAGGCGAGACAGAGGGGGAGGTATAAGAGGAGGGGGTGTCGCAATATTAATTAAGGAGTCAATTACTGCAGTAAGGAGGGATGATATATTAGCAGGGTCCTCTAATGAGGCCATATGGGTGGAGCTTAAAAACAAAAAGGGGGCAAGCACTTTGCTGGGAGTGTACTATAGGCCTCCAAACAGTCAGGGGGAGATAGAGGAACAGATATGTAGGCAAATCTCAGAGAAATGTGCAAATAATAGGGTAATAATAATGGGGGATTTCAACTTCCCCAATATTAACTGGGATAGTCAGAGTGTGAAAGGCTCAGAGGGTGTAGAATTCTTAAAGTGCATCCAGGAGAGCTTTTTGAGCCAGCATGTAGAAAGTCCTACAAGAGAGGGGGCGGTACTGGACCTAATTCTAGGGAATGTGGCCGGCCAAGTGGAAAAAGTGCTAGTAGGTGAGCACTTTGGTGATAGTGACCATAATATGGTAAGATTTAAGGTGGCCATGGAAAAGGACAGGGATGGGCCGGAAATAAAGGTTCTAAATTGGGGGAAGGCCGATTTTAATAGGATAAGGCAGGATCTGGCCAAAATGGACTGGGATCAGCTACTTGTAGGAAAATCCGCATCGGAGCAATGGGAGGCTTTCAGAAGGGAGATTGAGATCATACAATGGCAACATGTTCCCGTAAAGGTCAAGGGTGGTTCCAAAAACCACAGGGAACCTTGGATGTCAGGGGATATACGAGAATGGATTAGGAAAAAAAGGAGGGCTTTTGGTAGATACAAAAGGCTAAAGACGGAGGAAGCCCTAGAGGAGTACAAAAAGTGCAGGGGGATACTTAAAAAAGAAATTAGGAGATCAAGGAGGGGCCATGAAATAACACTGGCAAGCAAAATAAAGGAAAATCCGAAGATGTTTTATAAGTATATTAAGGGTAAGAGGATAACTAGGGAAAAAATAGGGCCCATTAGGGACAAAAGTGGCAATCTGTGTGTGGAGCCGGAAGATGTAGGAGGGGTTCTAAATGAATTTTTTGCATCTGCTTTCACTATGGAGAAGGACGATGTAGACATAGAAATAGGGCGGGGGGACTGTGATATGCTCGAACATATTAACATCGAGAGGGAGGAGGTATTGGCGGTTTTAGCTGGCCTAAAAATGGATAAATCCCCAGGCCCGGATGAAATGTATCCCAGGCTGCTGTGTGAGGCAAAGGAGGAGATTGCGGGGGCTCTAACACATATATTCAGGACCTCTCTGGCCACAGGGGATGTGCCAGAGGACTGGAGAACCGCTAATGTAGTACCATTATTCAAGAAGGGTAGTAGGGAAAAACCGGGGAACTACAGGCCAGTGAGCCTAACATCAGTGGTAGGAAAATTATTGGAAAAAATCCTGAGGGACAAAATTTGTCTCCACTTGGAGAGGCAAGGATTAATCAGGGATAGTCAACATGGCTTTGTCAAGGGAAGATCATGTCTGACTAATTTGATTGAATTTTTTGAGGGGGTGACTAGGTGTGTGGATGAGGGTAACGCAGTGGATGTGGTATACATGGATTTCAGTAAGGCCTTCGAAAAAGTCCCGCACAGGAGACTGGTCAAGAAGGTAAGAGCCCATGGAATCCAGGGTGCCTTGGCACATTGGATACAAAACTGGCTTAGTGGCAGAAGGCAGAGGGTGATGGTCGAAGGTTGTTTTTGTGACTGGAAGCCTGTGGCCAGTGGGGTACCACAGGGATCGGTGCTGGGTCCCTTGCTGTTTGTGGTCTACATTAATGACTTGGATATGAATGTAAAGGGTATGATCAGTAAGTTCGCGGATGATACAAAAATTGGTAGGGTGGTAAATAGCGAGGAGGGTAGCCTCAGTCTGCAGGACGATATAGATGGGTTGGTCAGATGGGCGGAACAGTGGCAAATGGAATTTAACCCGGAAAAGTGCGAGGTGATGCACTTTGGGGGGACTAACAAGGCAAAGGAATACACAATGAATGGAAAGACCCTAGGCAAGATGGAGGGTCAGAGGGATCTGGGTGTGCATGTACACAGATCCCTGAAGGCGGCAGAACAGGTGGATAAGGTGGTAAAAAAGGCATATGGGATACTTGCCTTCATTAGCCGAGGCATTGAATATAAGAGCAAGGAGGTTATGATGGAGCTGTATAAAACACTGGTTAGGCCACAGCTGGAATATTGTGTGCAGTTCTGGTCGCCACACTACAGGAAGGATGTGATCGCGTTAGAGAGGGTGCAGAGAAGGTTCACCAGGATGTTACCAGGGCTGGAGTGCTTCAGCTATGAGGAGAGACTGGGCAGGTTGGGTTTGTTTTCCTTGGAGCTGAGGAGGCTGAGGGGGGACATGATTGAGGTGTACAAAATTATGAGGGGCATAGATAGGATGGATGCTGAGGAGCTTTTTCCCTTAGTAGAGGGGTCAATAACTAGGGGGCATAGATTCAAGGTAAAGGGCGGGAGGTTTAGAGGGGATTTGAGAAAGAACTTTTTCACCCAGAGGGTGGTTGGAGTCTGGAACTCACTGCCTGAAAGGGTTGTGGAGGCAGAAACCCTCACAACATTTAAGAAGCATTTGGATGTGCACTTGAAATGCCATAGCATACAAGGCTACGGGCCAAATGCTGGAATATGGGATTAGATTAGACAGGGCTTGATGGCCGGCGCGGACACGATGGGCCGAAGGGCCTCTATCCGTGCTGTATTACTCTATGACTCTATGACTCTAATATTCAGCCTGATGTATTCCTCTCATTGAATCGTAGAATCAGAGAATGATACAGCACAGAAGTAGGCCATTCGGCCCACCATGCCTTTGCCGGCTATGGTGGGGCTATCCCGTTAATACCACTCCCCTGCTCTTATCCCACAGCTGTGTAATTTTTCCCCTTCAATTATTTACCCAACTCTGTTTTGAATGTTACTATTGAAACTGCTTACACCGCCCTTTCAGGCAGTGCAATCCAGATCACAACAATTCGCTGTGTAAAAAAAATCCCTCATGTCGTCTATGTTTTTTTGCCAATCACCTTAAATCTGTGTCCTCTGTTATCGACCCTTCTGCCACTGGAAACAATTTCTCCTTACTGACTATCAAACCCATTCATGATTTTGAACACTTCCGTTAAATCTCCTCTTAACCATCTCTGCTCTAAGGAGAATAACTCCAGCTTCTCGAGTCGCTCCACATAATTGAAGTCCCTCATTCCTTATACCATTCAATAAATCTCTTTGCACCCTCTCCAAGGCCATGACACCTTTTCTAAAGTGTTGTTGCCAGAATTGAACACAATACTCCAGCTAGGGCCACTGCAGTGTTTTATAATGGTTGAATATAACTTCCTTGCTTTTGTACTCGATGCCTCTATTGATAAAGCCAAGGATCCCATATGCTTTTTAGCAGCCTTCTCAACTTCTTCTACCACCTTCAATGCTTTTTGTATGTATAGCCCTGGGTCTCTCTTTTCCTGCAATCCCTTTAAAATGGCACCATTTTAGTTCATATTGCCTCTCTTCATTCTTCATACCAAAATGTATAACTTCACACTTCCCTGCGTTGAATTTCATCTGCCGTATGTCTTCCCATTTCACCGGTCTGTTTATATCCTACTGAAATATGCTACTATCCGCCTAATTGTTTACTACATTTCCGAGTTTGGTAACAGCTTCCTTGTATATCCAGGTCATTAATATATATCAAAAAAGCAGTGGTAATAATAAAGAACCCTGGAGAATACCACTGCATATTTCCGTCCAACAATGACAACAACTCTAGTAAAACGAACCAAGGCGCTTCACAGGATCATTATCAAACAGATTATTTGACACCCAGCTACATAAGGACACATTAGTGCAGATGATCAAAAGCTTGGTCAAAGAGGTAGGTTTTAAGGAGTGTCTAAAAGGAGGAGAGAGGAGCAGAGGTTTAGGGAGTGAACTCCAGAGCTCAGGGCCTTGGCAGCTGAATGCACGGCCGCCAAAGGTGCAGCAATTAAAACCGGGGATGCTCAAGAGGGCTGAATTGTAGGAGCGCTGATATCTCGGAGGGTATTTGGACTGGAGGAGATTGCAGAGATAGGGCGGGATGAGGCCATGGAGCGATTTGAAAACAACGACCCCAGTCTGAAAAACAACCGTTTCTGTGTTTTCTATCCCTTAGCCAATTTTGTATCCATGCTGCCACTGTTCCCTTAATGACATGGGCTTTATTTTTCCTAACAGGTCTATAATGTGGGTCTTTGTCAAACGTGTTTTGAAAGTCCAGATACACAAACGCAACGGCATTACCCTGATCAACTCTCTCTGTTACTTCATCAAAGAACTCGATCAAGTTAGTCAAAGACGATTTGCCTTTAACAATTCCACGCTGGCCTTCAGTTATTTGCCCATACTTTTCCAAATGCCAATTAAGTTTGTCGCAGAATATTGTCTCTTAAAGTTTCCCCACAACCAATGTTAGGCTGACTGGCCTGTATTTGCTGGTTTTATCCCTCTACCCTTTTTTGAACGGGGGTGTAGCATTTGCAACCCTCCAATTCCCTGGCACATCCCTGTATCCAAGTAGGATTGGAAGATTGTGCCCAGAGGCTCCGCAATTTCCCCCTTATTTCCCTGAATAACCTAATCTCATCCGGACCTTTCGAATCTGAGGACTGCCAACCTTTTTCGTACATCCTCTTTATCTATTTTTATCCTATCCAATATCACTACTTCCTCCTTCTTTACTGCTACATTGGCAGCATCCTCTTCTCCAGTGAAGGCAGCTGCAAAGTACTCATTTGTTACATCAGCCATGCCCTCTGCCTCACAAGAAGATCTCCCTTTTGATCTCTAATCAGCCGCACCCTCCCTCTGACTACCCTTTTACTATTTATGTGTTTAAGAAAGACTTTTGGGCTGCCTTTTATGTTATGCCTTTAATCTATTCTCATACACGCTCTTTGCTCCTCTTATTCCCTTTGTTAGATCTCCTCTGTACCTTCTTTATTCAGTTTGGTCCTCTACAATATTATAAACCTTGCTATTATCATAGGCCTTTTGTTTCTGTCTCATTTTACTCTGTATATCTTTAGTCTTCCATGGAGCTAAAGCTTTGGATGCCCTTCCCTCCCCACTCACAGGAACTTGCCTACTTGGAGCTGAACCATCTCCTCTTTAAAGGCCTCCCACTGTTCAATTACTGTTGTGCCTACCAACTTTTGATACGAAACATATTTTACTCAGAAAAGAATACTCACACAATCCTGAAAATGGTTCAATGGTGCTGATTACCGACTGGTAGAAGTCAACAATGGAGGCGATGAGACGTTAAACCTGCCTGCCCTCTTCAGTGCTCATTAAAGATCAGATCGCACTATTCAAAGAAAAGCAAGAGCGTTCTCCTGGTGGCCTTGCCAAAAAATAACCCTCAACCAACACCACTAAACAGATTACCTGGGCATTATCTCATTGCTATTTGTGGGAGCTTGCTGTGCACAAATTGGCTGCTACGTTTCCCTACATTGCAAGAGTGGCTACACTTCAAAAGTACTTCATTGGCTGTTAAGCGCTCTGTGACGTCCTGTGGTTATTAAATGCAGGTTTAGTTTCCGAATGAACAGTAGTGAACCAGTTGGATGTTTTTTTATCGACATTCCAACAGCTTCATGGTCACTTTTAATGGTGCCTGTTTTTTATTCCCAGATTATATATGTATAAACTGAATTCAAACTTTCAAACTGCAATGGATTTGAACTCACTATCTGTGGATTATTAGGCCAATAACACAATCACGACACTTCCTTGGCCATGTCAATACAATTTAAATATTAGGAAGTTAGGTACATGATAGAAAATCACGTCCATCTTTTTAATCAAAGGATAATAGACTTAATGAATAAACTGCCAGAAGTACAGTGAAGCGGGAAGTATAAATGGGTCCAAAAGGCAAGTACACGTTTCTCTGGAATGAGAAGAATTTGAGGGATATGAGAACCATATGAGTAGATGGGGTTGAAATCAATCAAAAAGGGAACAGGCTTTTGGGCCTCATGGGTTTTTCTGAAAAATGTACATGTTCTTATAATCATAGAATCATAGAAAGTTACAGCATGGAAGGAGGCCATTTTGGCCCATTGTGTCCGCACCGGCCAACAAAGAGCTATCCAGCCTAATCCCACTTCCCAGCTCTTGGTACGGAGCCCTGCAGGTTACAGCATCCCAAGTGCACATCCAAGTAATTTTTAAATGTGGTTAGAGTTCCTGCCTCTACCACCCTTTCAGGCAGTGAGTTCCAGGCCCCCACAACCGTCTGGGTGAAGAAACTTCCCCTCAAATCCCCTCTAAACCTTCCCCAAATTACCTTAAATCTGTGCCCCCTGGTTTTTGACCCCTCTGCTAAGGGAAATCGATCCTTTCTATGCACTTCATCTATGCCCCTCATAATTTTATACACCTCAATAAGGCCTCCCCTCAGCCTCCTCGGCTCCAAGGAAAACAGGCCCAGCCAATCCAGTCTTTCCTCATAGCTAAGATTCTCTACTCCTGGCAACATCCTTGTCAATCTCCTCTGTACCCTCACTAGTGCAATCACATCTTTCCTGTAATGTGGTGACCAGAACTGCACGCAGCACTCTAGCTGAGGCCTAACTAGTGTGTTGTAACCCCCCTGCTCTTGTATTCTATGCCACAGCTAATAAAGGTAAGCATTTTGTTTGCCTTCTTAACCACCTTATCTACTTGGCCTGCTACCTTCAGGGATCTGTGGACATGCACCCCAAGGTCATTTGGTTCATCTACACTACTCAGTGTCCTACCATTTAATGTGTATTCCCTTTCCTTGTTAGCCCACCCCAAATGCATTACTTCACACTTCTCCGGATTGAATTCCATTTGCCACTGTTCTGCCCTCCTGACCAATTTATTGATATCTTCCTGCAGTCTACAGCTTCCTTCTTCAGTATCAACCACACAGCCGATTTTAGTATCATCTGCAAACTTCTTAATCAGACCCCCTATATTCAAGTCAAGATCGTTGATGTATACCACAAAAAGTAAGGGACCTAGTACTGAGCCCTGCAGAACCCCATTAGAAACAGCCTTCCAGTCACAAAAACACCCATCAACCATTACCCTCTGCTTCCTGTCTACGAGCCAGTTTTTAATCCAACTTGAAAATTTGCCCTGTATCCCATGGGCTTTTAACTTCGTGACCAGCCTGCCATGTGGAACCTTATCAAAAGCCTTGCTAAAGTCCATATACACTACATCAAATGCACTACCCTCGTCTACCCTCCTTGTTACCTCCTCAAAAAATTCAATCAAGTTTGTCGGACACAACCTTTCCATAACAAATCCGTGCTGACTATCCTTGATTAATCCGTGTCTTTCTAAATGAAGATTTATCCCGTCCTTCAGAATTCTTTCCAATAATTTTCCCACCACCGAGATTAGGCTGACTGGCCTGTAATTACTCGGTCTATCCTTTTCTCCCTTTTTAAACAAGCAGCAGTCCTCCAGTCCTCCGGCACCACACCTGAAGCCAGAGAGGATTGAAAAATGATGGTTAGGGCCTTTGCTATTTCTTCTTTTGCTTTGCCTAACAGCCTGGGATTCATTTCATCTGGGCCTAGGGATTTATCCACTTTTAAAGCTGCTAAACACCTTAATACTTCCTCTCTCAGTATGTTTACTTCATCTAATATTTCACACTCCTCCCCCCTGATAGCAATGTCTGCTTCACTCCTCTCCTTTGTGAAAACAGACGCAAAGTATTCATTAAGAACCCTACCAACGTCTGCCGCCTCCACACACAGATTACCCTCATGATCTCTAATAGGTCTACCCTTTCTTTAGTTATCCGCTTACGCTTAATATATTTATAAAACATCTTTGGGTTTTCCTTGATTTTACTTGCCAAGAATTTTTCATGCTCTGTCTTTGTTTTCCTAATATCATTTCTAATTGCACCCCTGCACTTTCTGTACTCCTCTAAAGATTCTGGAGTATTTACAACTGGAGAATTTATTCTCGAACAACTGCAGTGAAATTCAGAACAGTGATTCAGTCTAACTACTAATGATGTAATATAATACACGATGAATGCTTGAAGAAATTATGAATGTCAACACCTCCATCACACCAGGACGGCCTGAGGGTGCTCCGCTTCTTCCTCGAACAGAGGCCCAACCTGTCCCCATCCACCACCACCCTCCTCCACCTGGCTGAACTACTTCTCCTCTGACTCCTTTCACTTCCTCCAAATTAAAGGTGTTACTTTGGGAACCCGCATGGGCCCTAGCTATGCCGGCCTTTTCATGGGATATGTGCATCATTCTTTGTTCCAGTCCTACTCAGGTCCCCTTCCTCACCTGTTTTCGGATACATCGATGACTGTATCAGTGCCATTTCCTGCTCTCGCCCTGAACTAGAAAAGTTCATTCAATTTACATCCAATTTCCACTCTTCCCTCACCTTCACATGGTCCATCTCCGACTCTTCTCTTCCCATCCCTGACTTCTCTGTCTCCATTTCTGTTGATTGGCTATCGACAAACATCCACTACAAGTCCACTGACTCTCACAGCTACCTGGACTACACTTCCTCCCACCCCGGTTCCTGTAAGTACTCTGTTCCATTCTCCCAGTTTCTCCATCTCTGCCATGTCTGTTCTGATGATGCCACCTTCTATACCAGTGCTTCTGACATGTCTTCCTTTTTCCTCAACCGAGGATTCCCCTCGACTGTGGTTGACATGGCCCTTGACCGCATTCATTCCATTTCCTGCACTTCTGCTCTCACCACTTCCCCTCCCTCCCAGAACCATGATAGGGTTCCCCTTTTCCTCACCATTCACCCCACCAGCCTGCACATTCAATGGCTCATCTTCCGCCATTTCCGCCACCTCCAACACGATCCCACCACCAAACACATCTTCCCCTCATCTCCCCTTTCAGCATTCTGAAGGGACCGCTCCCTCCCCGGCACCCTGGTCCACTCCTATATTACCCCCTACACCTCTTCCCCTTCATCTGGGACCTTCCCGTGCAAGTGCAGGAGTTGCAACACCTGCCCTTTTACCTCCTCCCTTCCCACTGTCCAGGGCCCCAAACACCCCTTCCAGGTGAAACAGCGATTTACTTGTACTTTTTGCAATTTGGTATACTGTATTCACTGCTCACTATGCAGTCTCCTCTACATTGGGGAGACCAAACACAGATTGGGTGACCGCTTTGTGGAACACCTCAGGTGACCCTGAGCTTCCGGTCGCCTGTCACTTTAATTATCCGCTTCACTCCCACTCTGATCTCTCTGTCCTCGGCCTCTTACATTGTTCCAATGAAGCTCAACGTAAGCTCGAGGAACAGCACCTCATCTTTCGATTCGGCACTTTACAGCCTTCTGGACTCAACATTGAGTTCAACAATTTTAAACTTTAACCCCATCTCCCATTTTTCATGCTGTATGGTTTTGCCATCCGCATTTGCAACATTTTCTCTTTCCTGCCTCTTACCTTAGCACAGTATGTTCCTTCAATTCCTTCCTCCCCTCCCACCACGCACCCTCCCTGCCTCTGCACCTGATTAATATCTGTTATATCTCCAGCTTTTTCCAGTTCTGATGAAGGGTCACAGACCTGAAACGTTAACTCTGTTTCTCTCTCCACGGATGCTGCCTGGCCTGCTGAGTGTTTCCAGCATTTTCTGTTGTTATTTCAGCTTTCCAACATCAGCAGTATTTTGCTATTACAACAGATTAAAACACTGCATTAAAATTACAATCAAATAACAATCTTTGTATTATATTGCCTAATATTTATATTAAAATAATATTGTTCCGATTATATGCTTATCAGATGATTGCTTTAAGATATTTCCCCACTTATTTTGGGGATGTGCACATCGCTGGGAAGACTGGAATTTATTGCCCATCCCTAATTACCCTTAGAATGGGCTGGTGGGCCTTCTTCTCGACCGCCTGGTAGCAGTTTGATACAACTGAGGGGCTTTCCAGGCCTCTTCCGAGGGCAGTGTCACACCTCTTGACTCCTCAAAGCCTTTGAACCATCTACAAGGCACAAGTAAGGAGTGCGATGGAATACTCTCCACTTGCCTGGATGAGTGCAGCTCCAACAACATGCAAGAAGCTCGAATCCATCCAGGACAAAGCAGCCCGCTTGATTGGCAGCCCATCCACCACCTTAAGCATTCATTCTCTCCACCACCGGCGCACCGTGGCTGCAGTGTGTACCATCTACAAGATGCACTGCAGCAAATTACCAAGGCTCCTTCGAGAGCCCCTCCCAAACCCGCGACTTCTACCACCGAGAAGGACAAGGGCAGCAGGCATTTGGGGACACCACCTCCAATTTCCCCTCCAAGTCACACACCATCCTGATTTGGAAGTATATCACCGTTCCTTCATTGTCGCGGGGTCACTATCCTGGAACTCCCTCCCTAAAAGCACTGTGGGAGTACCTTCACCACACGGACTGTAGCAGATCAAGAAGGCAGCTCAGCATTAACTTCTCTAGGGCAACGAGGGATAGGCAATAAATGCTGACCTTGCCAGCGACGGCCAGGTCCCATGAATGAATTAAAAAAAAGTCACGTTGCTGTGGATCTGGAGTCACATATAGGCCAGACCGTGTAAGGCGAGCAGGTTCCCTTCCCTAAAGGACATTAGTGATCCAATTGGATTTTTAAAACAATATGACAGCTTCATGGTCACTCTTTACTGATACTGACATTTATTTCCAGATTTAAAAAAAAACGAATTTCAAATTCTCAAATTGCTACGGTGGGATTTAAACGCACATTGTCTGGATTATTAGGCAAACACTCTGAAGTACTAGTCCAGTAGCATAACCCATAATGTCTGGCACATTTTTGTGTCATCACCATATTTGCATCATTTTACTGTTATTTTGCTGTCCAAGTCATTTATGTGCATCAGAAATATAGGGGTCCAAATATTCACCCTTGCAGGATCAAAAGGTTAAATTATGAGGACAGGTTGTATAGACTAGCCTTGTATTCTCTAGAATTATAGACGATTTAGGGGGGGATCTCTTTGTAGTGTTTAAGATGATAAAGGGTTTGATAGGATAGATAGAGCGAAACTATTTCCTATGGTTTCAATGTCCCGAACAAGGGTGGATTAACTTAAACTTAGAGCTAGGCTGTTCCGGGGAGATGTCAGAAAGCACTTCGTCACACACAAGTTAGTACAAATCTGGAACCCTAGCCCCATAAAAGCTGTTGAGGCTAGAACAATTGAAATTTTCAAAAATTAGATTGAGATGCTTTTGTCAGGGAAGGGTATTTAAGGGTTACAGAACCAAGTAAGTTAATTGGAGTTAAGATATGGATCAGCCATGATCTAATTGAATGGCAGAACAGGCTCGAGGGACTGAATGGACTCCTCCTGTTCCTATGTTCTCACGTTCCTATGTTCCAACGATTCCAATCAACTCCTCTTCCAATCTTTCAGTATGGAATGAACATCTGACAGGTTCAATAGAGGGCGTGATTACCACTCAGACAGTGAAGTCGAAAATCTATCTCTAGATTTGTTTATTTCTGGTCCTGTGGATCCTCGGGGATTCTTCACTGATGATATTCACTGTCCACAAAGTTTACTTCTTGGTTTGCTTCGCCACCTTAGGTTCTATGCCGTCTTGCACAGCCAATTTTCTAGTCTTTACAAGAAGCAGAGCAGCCTCAGCAATTAGTAATTACATAGCAATTCTAATGCAGTAAATAGCCTAAAGCATTTCACATGAAAATGACCAGACATCAAGCGATGGCTGGAGAAAGGATGGCCATTAAAGGCGTGATGAAAAATATCGGTTTGCAGGATGCTTATGAAGAAGGAGATTGAATTGGAAAGGTGGAGGGATTTTGGAGATTGTTCCAGAACGTAAAGCCCAGTGACTGAGACTTCACATTGAAGGTGAAGCAGAGGGAAAAGAGTGCAAAGGAGGCTCGATTCTTGGACTGGAGAAAGCATGACTTTAAAGTGTTACAGAGATCGTGGGGCAAGGCAATGGAGGGCCTTCTAGATGAGGAATGTTAGTTTGAAATTGATACATTTGGGGATGGGGATTAAATTCAGGTTTACAAGGACAGGACTGATAGAGTATTATATGGCGGCAGTAGAGTTTTAGTTAAGATTGAATTTGTGAAAAATAGCCCTCGGTACTCTAGCAAGGAGAGCATTGCTGTAATCAAGTCAGAACCTTACTGTAAAAATATTGGAAATGCTATGCGCAACATCTTCAATTTACCTCAGAAATTCTTCTTGCATTTCGTGTTTTAGAAAATCATGGAGTTCTCTCATTATTCCTGTGGTCCTCGTGTAGTTCTTTCATAAGAAGTTTTGAAAAAAATGACGTAGCTATCAGCAAGACAAAATTAGAATCCATGTGGATAAAGATAAAACATAATAAAAGGTCAATCACACTAATGGGGTCTACAGACCACCTAATAGTGGAAGGACGGTGGTGGATGAAATATGCAAACAAATTAGGGAAATGAGTAAAAAGCATAGAATGATAATCATGGGGGTTTTTAACTACCCGGATATTAATTGTCCAGAAGTGGTAGGTAAAGGATCTAAGGGAATGGAGTTCCTACAGTGTGTACAGGACTCCTTTCTAATCAAATATGTAAGAAGTCAAATAAGGGAGGATTCGCTATTGGATCTAGTAATGTGGAATGAACCAGAGCAGATAAAAGAAATAAAAGTAAGGTAATATCTAGGCAATAGTGACCATAATTATGTTTTAATATAATAATTGAGAAGGACATAAGTTTGACGAAGACCAATTTAATAGATTGGAGACAACCCAATTTTGTGGGCTGAGAAGTTTACCTGGGAAAATAAAATGGACAACAATATTGGCGAACAATAATGTAGAACATAGAACATAGAAACATATGAAGATAGGAGCAGGAGTAGGCCATTCGGCTCCTCGAGCCTGCTCCGCTATTTAATGAGATCATGGCTGATCATCCAAATTCAGTACCCCGTCCCTGCTTTCTCCCCATATCCCTTGATCCCTTTAGCCTTAAGAAATATATCCAACTCCTTCTTGAATATATTTAATGAATTGGCCTTTACTGCCTTCTGTGGTAGAGAATTCCACAGGTTCACCACTCTCTGGGTGAAGAAATTCCTCCTCATTTCTGTCCTAAATGGCTTACCCCTTATCCTTAGACTGTGACCCCTGGTTCTGGACTCCCATGCCATCGGGAACATCCTTCCTGCATCTTGTCTGTCTAGTCCTGTTAGAATTTTATAAGTTTCAATGAGATCCCCTCTCATTCTTCTAAACTCCAGCGAATATAAGCCCAATCGACCCTGGACAAGGACACCCAGGTCTCGTTGCACTTCCCCTTCTCCCAATCTATTGCCATTCAGATAATAATCTGACTTCCTGTTTTTGCTCCCAAAGTGGATAACATGGCATTTATCCGCATTATACTGCATCTGCCATGCATCTGCCCAATCACCCAAACTGTCCAAATCATACTGGAGTTTCTCTGCATCCTCCTCACAGCACACACGCCCACCCACCTTTGTGTCATCTGCAAACTTGGAGATATTACATCTAGTTCCCTCGTCTAGATCATTAATATATATTGTGAATAGCTGGGGTCCTAGCACCGATCTCTGCAGTACCCCACTAGTCACTGCCTGCCACTTGGAAAAAGACCCGTTTATTCCAACTGTTTGCTTCCTGTCTGCCAACCAATTCTCTATCCAAGTCAGTACCTTACCCCCAATCCCATGTGCTTCGGAGTGCTAGCAGCAGAGAGTGCCTTTGAGAGTTTGGGTAAGTGAGAGAGTTTGGTCAAGTGGGATGTGAGGTGCTGTTTTTCTTCTGTTTTCGCCTTTTTTCCCTGCCAGCCTCAGGATTAGCAAACATCGTGGAGGCGGAACAGTGAGGCGAGTCCCAGTCGAGGCAGCCGGGAGCAGCAGCGTTTGTCGAGCCGGAGCAGCGAGGCGAGGCAGCCTAAACAGGCTCCAGAGGCAACATTCCAAAGGGAGGTCAGAATTCAAACGTGACACCACAGCCAAGCTGGTAGGTGATTGGCTGGTTGGTGAGTACTTTTCCTTCCCTTTTAAACCTTTATAAGTTGGTAAGTTCAATTAAATAGAGGTGTGATATTCATCATCTAGATTCGGGGCAGAGGGTATTTAAAAATAATAATAATAAATTTAATTAATTACATGGAATGGCAGAGCAGGTGATGTGTTAGTGCTGCAATATGTGGGAGCTGGTGGACGCCATTGATGTTCACAGTGATCACATTTGCAGTGAGTGTTGGCTGCTCGAGGAACTCTGGCTCCGTGTTGATGAGCTGGAGGCTGAGCTTCTAACACTGCGACACATCAGGGAGTGGGAGAGTTACCTGGACTCTGTGTTCCAGGAAGTAGTCACACCAATTAGATTAACTAATTCAGATGTAGTCCGTGGTCAGGGACAGGAGGGTGTGATTATGAGTGAGGCAGGTACGGGGATCCAGGAGGTAGTGTTGGAGGAGCCACAGCCCTTGCTCTTATCCAACAGGTTTGAGGCTTTTACTCCCTGTGAGGATGGGAACAGAGGCTGCAGGGAGGATGAGCAACCTGATCACAGCACCGTGGAACGAGGGGCCATTCAAGTGGGGGGAGTAAAAAGAAATGTTTTAGTGGTAGGGGATAGTATCATTAGGGGGATAGATAGGGTTCTTTGCAGCCAAGAGCGAGAGTCCCGAAGGCTGTGTTGCCTGCCCGGTGCCAGGGTTAAGGACATCTCCTCTGGGCTGGAGAGAAACTTGGAGTGGAAGGGGGAGGATCCAGTTGTCGTGGTCCATGTTGGTACCAACGACATAGATAGGACAAGGAAAGAGGTTCTTCTGAGGGAGTATGAGCAGCTAGGGGCCAAATTAAAAAACAGAACCACAAGGGTAATAATCTCTGGGTTATTACCTGAGCCACGAGCAAATTTGGCTAGGGCAAATAAAATCAGAGAGTTAAATGCGTGGCTCAAAGACTGGTGTGGGAGAAATGGGTTTTGCTTCTTGGGACACTGGCACCAGTACTGGGACAGGAGAGAGCTGTTCCGTTGGGACGGACTTCACTTGGCCAGTGCTGAGACTAGAATCCTGGCGAATCGAATAACTAGAGCTGTAGAGAGGGCTTTAAACTAATTAGTGGGGGGGAGGTTTCAAGAGAGCGAAAAATAAAAATGTCAGTGGAGAAGGCAATTGAGCAAGGTAGCAGTGGGGGAATTAAAAACCAGAGCGTGTCAGGGAGGGACAGAATGTATAACGATAAAGGTAAAGTAGTAAAGGGGGTAAAAGCAGGAATAAATTGTCACAAAACATACTTCGTAACAAAATAGATGAGTTGACGGTAGAAATAACTACACATGGGTATGATCTGGTGGCCATTATATAAACATGGCTGCAAGGTGACCATGACTGGGAACTAAACATCCAGGGGTATTTCACAATTAGGAAGGACAGACAGGAAGGAAAGGGAGGTGGGGTGGCTATGTTAATAAAGGGTGGAATCACTGCAATAGTGAGAAATGATATTGGGTCAAAGGATCAGGATAGTGAAACAGTTTGGGTGGAGATAAGGAATAATATGGGGAAAAAGTCACTAGTGGGCGTAGTCTATAGGCCTCCCAACAGTTGCAACTCCATTGGTCGGAGTATAGATCAGGAATTAGTTGGGGCTTGTAATAAGGGAACAGCTATAATCATGGGGGATTTTAACTTTCATATTGACTGGACAAATCAAACTGGACAGGGCAGCCTTGAGGAAGAGTTCATAGGGTGCATTATGGACGGGTTCCTTGAGCAGTATGTTACTGAACCAACCAGGGGGCAGGCAATCTTAGATCTGGTCCTGTGTAATGAGACAGGATTAATAAAAAATGTCCTAGTAAAGGATCCCCTTGGAATGAGTGACCATAACATGGTTGAATTCCAAATTCAGTTGGAGGGTGAGAGAGTTGGATCTCAAACAAGTGCACTAAGCTTAAATAAAGGAGACTATGAAGGTATGAGAGCAGGGTTGACTAAAGTGGACTGGGAAAATAGATTAAGGTGTAAGATGGTACATGAGCAGTGGTGTACATTCAAGGAGATATTTCACAACTTTCAAGAAAAATATATTCCACTGAGGAAAAAGGGGCATAAAAGAAAAGACAGCCATCCGTGGCTAAGTAAAGTAATAAAGGATAGTATCCGACTGAAAACAAGAACATATAAAGTAGCCAAATTTAGTGGGAGGATAGAAGATTCGGAAGCATTTAAAAGCCAGCAAAGAATAACCAAAAGATTAATTAAGAAAGGGAAGATAGATTATGAAAGTAAACTAGCAAAAAATATAAAAACAGATAGCAAGAGTTTCTACTGTTATATAAAAAGAAAAAGGGTGGCTAAAGTGAATGTTGGTCCCTTAGAGGACGAGACCGGGAAATTAGTGGTGGGGAACATGGAGATGGCAAAAACGCAGAACAAATATTTTGTATCAGGCTTTACAGCAGAGGACGCTAAAAATATCCCAACACTGGACAAACAGGGGGCTATAGGGGGTGAGGAGCTAAACACAATTAAAATCACTAAGGAGGTGGTACTCGGTAAGATAATGGGACTAAAGGCGGATAAATCCCCTGGACCTGATGGCTTACATCCTAGGGTCTTGAGAGAAGTAGCGGTAGGGATTGCAGATGCATTGGTGGTAATTTTCCAAAACTCCCTGGATTCAGGAAAGGTCCCAGCAGATTGGAAAACTGCTAATCTAAAGCCCTTATTTAAAAAGGGAGGTAGACAATAGGCTGGAAACTATAGACCAGTTAGCCGAACATCTGTGGTTGGTAAAATGTTGGAGTCCATTATTAAGGAAGCAGTAAGAGGACATTTGGATAAGCATAATTTAGTCGGACAGAGTCAGCATGGTTTTATGAAGTGGAAGTCATGTTTGACAAATTTGCTCGAATTCTTTGAGGACGTAACAAACAGGGTGGATAAAAGGGAACCAGTGGATATGGTGTATTTGGACTTCCAAAAGGCATTTCACAAGGTGCCACACAAAAGATTATTGCACAAGATAAAAAATCACGGGATTTGGGGTAATATACTGACATGGGTGGAAGATTGGCTATCTAACAGAAAACAGAGAGTTGGGATAAATGGTTCATTCTCGGGTTGGCAATCAGTAACTAGTGGTGTTCCGCAGGGGTCGGTGCTGGGGCCCCAACTCTTTACAATCTATATTAACGATTTGGAGGAAGGGACCAAGTGCAACATATCCAAGTTTGCTGACGATACAAAGATGGGAGGGAAAGCAGTGAGTGAGGAGGACATAAAAAACCTGCAAAAGGACATAGACAGGCTAAGTGAGTGGGCAGAAATTTGGCAGATGGAATATAATGTTGGAAAGTGTGAGGTTATGCACTTTGGCAGAAAAAAATCAAAGAGCAAGTTATTATCTAAATGGAGAGAATCTGCAAAGTGCTACAGTACAAAGGGATCTGGGGGTCCTGGTGCATGAAACACAGAAGGTTAGTATGCAGGTACAGCAGGTGATCAGGAAGGCCAATGGAATCTTGGCTTTTATTGCAAGGGGATGGAGTATAAGAGCAGGGAAGTCTTGCTTCAGTTATACAGGGTACAGGTGAGGCCACACCTGGAGTACTGCGTACAGTTTTGGTTTCCATATTTAAGAAAAGATATACTTGCTCTCGAGGCAGTTCAGAGAACGTTCACTCGGTTGATTCCGGAGATGAGGGGGTTGACTTATGAGGAAAGGTTGAGTAGGTTGGGCCTCTATTCATTGGAATTCAGAAGAATGAGAGGCGATCTTATCGAAACATATAAGATTGTGAGGGGGCTTGATCGGGTGGATGCGGTGAGGATGTTTCCACTGATGGGTGAGACTAGAACTAGGGGGCATAATCTTAGAATAAGGGGCTGCCCTTTCAAAACTGAGATGAGGAGAAACTTCTTCACTCAGAGGGTAGTAAATCTATGGAATTCGCTACCTCAGAGAGCTGTGGAAGCTGCGACATTAAATAAATTTAAAACGGAAATAGACAGTTTCCTAGCTGATAAGGGAATTAGGGGTTATGGGGAGCGGGCAGGGAAGTGGACGAGTGTCTAGGTTTGGATCAGCCATGATCCTATTGAATGGCGGAGCAGGCCCGAGGGGCCGTATGGCCTACTCCTGCTCCTACGTCTTATGTTCTTATGTTCTTTACTTTGCACGCTAATTTATCAAGGAACATAAAACAAAATAGTAAAATATTTTACAGGCACATAAATGAAAAAGTAAAGTTGGGATTTGAATAGGGCCACTAAGGGATGGACAGGATAATACCACAGGCAGCAATAGAGAGGTGGCAGAAATATTAAATAATTACTTTGCTTCAGTATTTACCAGGCAGACTGAATAGGTGCACACAACATCGGATGATGAGATTGGTGATGAGATAACTGCATTTAAAATAAAAAGTGGAGAAGTATTAAATAAACTAATCAAACTCAAAGAGGATAAAATCCCTGGTACCGACGTATTACATTTGCACATTTTAAAAGAAGCCATTGAAGAGATATCTAATAATTTGTTAGAACATGGTGTACTGCTGGAGGACTGGCAGATAGCTAATGTAATAGCTATATTTAAGAAGGAAGATGGAACATGTCCACGGAACTATATACCAGTCAGTTTAACATTGGTGGTAGAAAAAATAATGGAAAAAACAGAAGACCACTTGAAACCAAAATATAATAATGAATAGTCAACATGTATTTCAAAAGGGAAAGTCTTACTTGACTACGCTCATTTAATTTTTTGAATAGGTAACAGAGAGTGTAGACAATGGTAATAGATGTAATTTATCTAGATTTTCAAAAGGCCTTCGATAAGGTACCACATAATAGACTAATGAACATAAGAACATAAGAAATAGGAGCAGGAGTAGGCCAATCGGCCCCTCGAGCCTGCTCCGCCATTCAATAAGATCATGGCTGATCTGATCTGAATAAGGTCAAAGAATGTGGAGTCAGGGAATAATTAGCAGAATGGATAACTAGCTGACTTCAAGACTGAAAGCAGAGAGTAGGGGTAAAGGGTAGCTATTCAGAGTGGCAGGAGGTGGGTAATTGTGTTCCACAAGGATCAGTGCTGGGACCACTGCTGTTCACAATTTACATTAACGATTTTGACTTTGGAATCAAAAACACAATTTCTAAATTTGCAGATGACACCAACTCTGGGGGGTGGTGGGGGCGGGGGGGGGCGGTGTTGTCAATTCTAAAGAGGACTGCAACAAATTACAGGAAGATGTTAATAAACTTGAAGAATGGGCATATAATTGGGAAATGAAATTCAACACAGATAAATGTGTGGAATAACATTTTGGTAAGAAAAATAGGGAGGTCACTTATTGCTAAGAAAACACGAATCTAAGTGCGGTAGAAGAGCACAGGGACCTCGGAATACAAATGCACACATCATTAAAAGTAGAGACACAGGGTAACAAGGCCATTAAAAAAAGAAAACCAAGCACTAGGAGTTACTTCTAGAGGGCTTGTATTGAAAAGTAGAGAAGTTATGCTAAACTTGCATCCAACCTTGGTTAGACCACGCTTGGAGCGTTGGGTACAATTCTGGTCGCCATATTATAAAAAGATATAGAGGCACTGGAGAGTGTGAAAAACGATTCACCATGATGATGCCAGAAATGCGAGGGTATACCTATCAAGAAAGGATGAACAGGCTGGGTCTCTTTTCTCTTGAAAAGAGAAGGTTGAGGGGTGGTCTAATAGAGGTTTTTAAAATTATTAAACGTTTTGATAGAGTGGACACAGAGATAATGTTTCCACTTGTGGGGAAGAGCCTAACTAGAGGCCATCAATATAAGATAGTCACCAGGTAATCCAATAGGGAATTCAGAAGAAACTTATTTACCCAAAGTGTGGTGAGAATGTGGAACTCGCTACCACAGGGAGTAGTTGAACCGAATAGTATAGATGCATTTAATGGGAGGCGGGACAAGCATGCGAGGGAGAAGGGAATAGAGGGTTATACTGATAGATTTAGATGAGGAAAGACGGGAGGAGGTTCGAGTGGAGCATAGACACCGTCATGGACTGGTTGGGCCGAATGGCCTACTTCTGTGCCGTATACCTGTGTAATTCTATGTAATCCTATGTCATCTCGCTAAACAGCAAATGGGTTTTATGAATTTATAATCTGCTAGAAATATCAAGCGACCAGAACAAGCTCCCCTCAGTGCGGCTCAATGATAACAACACTGTGTCGTCACAGTCAGAATGTGACACGGATCAGTTTCAATACAAGGAAAATAATCTGGAAGCTCTTTATGGAAAGGCCGCCACAGATCTATTGTCACCTCGCTGCGAATCATTTAGCTTTAAGTCGCATCGAAAGATGACATCGTAACGATTAAATGGATCTTCATTGATTCTCTCAGTGATGCATTCAGTGCCCGTGAAACGATCTTCAGCATCAAACACGGGACTGGTTCCCTGCGGACAGAAACTGAGTTCGCGGAACAGCTTCACAATAGATGCTGTGACACCAACAATTCGGCCCTTGTCTGCACTGAAACGTTTACTTCACATAGAGCAGATTGTCTTCCTGATATGGTAACGATTCTGCGGTATCCACAGTTAATCTAACGAAACCATCAGATACACAATAGCCCCGAGCGTCGGAAAACACGACGTTAGCCTTTTTGATAAGACAACAGTAATGAGCACCTGCGAGGTTTGAGTTTGAAACCTCTTGGGACTGGGTTGTGAGGGTTTAATATCCCCGTGTAGCGGGCCGCTTGCATCAGAGCGCTGAAGCTCAGATTGAAACCTTCTTCCCAGTTACTCCTGAGAAAATCTTCCGGTTTTCTTGATGCCACTTCATTCCATTTGGAGCCTTCTGTTACTGATCCCAATCCAGATCCTGGGTTCCGTAGCCGATCCGCCATGCAAACTTCGGGACAAGTTCAATCCTGGAATGTTTCAGGATGGGGATGTTATTCTTGGTGGTTTATTTCCAATACATTTAAGAGCTGCGCCGGACCATAACTCATTCCAATCTAAACCTCAACCGGTGCGCTGTGTGGAGTGAGTGACAGTCATTATTGATCTTTAAATTTGAAAATACTCCGGTCTGGGTTGGATACTTTTCTAAGCATAATTTTAGTTTTGTTTGGTTTGCGCCCTTTTCGCGTTTTTTCTATTGTGCTTTGGTTGTTTGTCCATTTTTGTTTCCCTTCCTACGTGATCCTTTTCAGACTGGTTTAGTTATTCAGTGTTTCTATTTCGGGCAATGTGGAGAGTCTATAGAAACTGGGATTGTTCTCCTTAGAGCAGTGAATGTTAAGTGGAGATTGATAGACCTGCTCAAAATTATGACGGTTTTAATGAAGTAACTAAGGAAATAAATATCCATAATATGTGGGAGTTGGAGGATCATCGCAATCTATCTCAGTGTAGAAAGTGGTGGCCCCATTCGGCATTGGTGTGGTAAGATGTGTCAATTGTTTTGCGATAAACGCTTACTTGGACGAGATAGAAGTAGATTCATGCGATTACTATAAACTTTTTCCACTCGCGGCTGGGTCGAAAAGCAGAGTTCACAGCTTCAACATAGATGGCAAAACAACCAGAGGGGAGATGATGACAATTGTTTTCCGCAGCGTATTGTTGTGATCCGGAAGGCACTGCCTGAATGGGTGGGAGAAGCAGATTGAATAGTAACTTTCAAGAGTGAATTGGATATGTACTTGAACAGGGGAACATAGGAACAGGAGGAGGCCATTCAGCCCCTCGAGCCTGTTCCGCCATTCAATGAGATCATGGCTGATCTGCCACCTAACTCAATATACCTGCTTTTGGTCATATCCCTTAATACCTTTGGTTAACAAAAAGCTATGAATCTCAGATTTAAAATTAACAATTGATCTAACATCAATTGCCGTTTGCGGAAGAGAGTTCAAAACTTCGACCACCCATTGTGTGTAGAAGTGTTTCCTAATTTCACTCTGAAATGTCTGGATATAATTTTTAGACTGTGCCCCAATTCCTAGAGCCCCCAACCAGAGGACATAGTTTCTCTCTATCTACCCTATCTGTTCCACTTAATATCTTGAACATTTTGATCAGATCAACCATTAAACTTCTAAATTCTAGGGAATACAGCCCTAATTTGTGTAATCTCTCCTTGAACATAACCCTTGAAGTCCGGCTATCATTCTGGTAAACCTACGCTGCACACACTCCAAGGCCACTATATCCTTCCTGAGGTGTGGTGTCCAGAACTGCTCACAGTACTCCAGGTGTGGTCTAACCAGGGTTCTGTATAGCTGCCGGGCTATGGTGGAGTGGAACTATTTGGATAGCTCTTTGAAAGGGCCCGCACAGGCACGATGGGCTGTATAGTCACCTTCTGTGCAAGATCCAGTGATTCTATGTGCAATGCCAGAAAACCGGTCTGGAGATCAGTAGAACAGGTTTAATAGCGCGGCAGCAGCAAGTGAGGCACAGATTCACGGTTAGAAAAGGTAAGGATGGAGCAGACACCAGGAAGCATTTCGTTATACAGTGGATGATCAACAGCTGGGCTACCCCAATGGGTGGTTGGGTCAAGTCAGTGCAGTCATTCCTCAGTCAGCTGAATGGTACAATGAGAAGAAAATATAAATGGATGAGAGCGAGTGGACTGCCACGAACCATCTGGACATATAAACCCAGCAGAGAGCAATATAGTTGAAAAAATAACGACACATTATTGATTTTACAGAACTCGAAATGCTCCTCATCAGTCCAGACGACAACTTATTGCTCGAAAACTCATATAGGTACAGCTCCACGAAATAGATCACAATTAACATTCCAGGCACTTTGCACCCGCCTGCTTCCAACAACACAAACTCCTTTTTGCAGCGATTGTATTTGATATCTTTTCCGAAATTGTAGCTTTTTAGACCTTCTACTAACCGAACGATGATAGACTGTAAGTTGGTGCGGAGGCCAAATGCTATTGTGTATATGAATGATAGGATAAGCCTACCAAAAGCGGCGTGGCGCCTTCATTCTGAAAGGATAGATGCCCAGAGCAGAGTTCTTCGTGCATATTCAGAGCTCCCTTTTGGCAGCACGAGTACCAGTTGTAACAAGGGTATAACTCTCAGTGAACCAGTTCGTGTCGATATTTAGCCTCCACTCCAGCAAATAGTTCAGATCACATTTACCCGCCATGTTCCCATATCTCTTCGGCCCATTTCGTTTCATCCACCTAACTGGAAATGGATGTCAGAGCCTCACACCTCCCTGTGTGACGAAGTTTTTTCTCTCTTCTGTGCTAAATTTCTTATTTTTAATCTATGGTCTTCATTCTGGACCCCTCAGCTGCTGGAAACATTTTGCTTCTATCTACCCTATTCCATTTTCCTCTAATTTTAAATGCGTCTTTTATATTGCGCTGTAATCTGCATTATTCTAATGAAAAAAGACCAATTGTCAAGTTATTCTTATTTTTGCAATGATTGATCATACAGAAGGAATGAAAGTTTCCCCCTTTTTTGTGACAGGTTCAGCCAAAGTGGTCTGCGTTGGGCTCTAACCATGGCGTTTGCAATAGAAGAAATAAACAGGAACTCAGAGTTGCTTCCGAACACATCTCTGGGTTATAAGATTTTCGACAGTTGTGACACACCTTCCGAAGGGCTGAAAGGAGCCTTCAAGTTACTGAAGGAGAAAGAGGGAATCGCTTCCAATTACACGTGTGCTGGAGTTCCACCAGTGCCCCTGCTTGTGGGAGATGGAGGATCATCGCAATCTATCGCAGTGTCGAGAGTGGTGGCCCCTTTCGGCATTGGTATGGTAAGATGTGTCAACTGATTTGCGAGAAACGCTTACATAGATGATGTACAAGTATGTGCTGTGGTAAACCACTGTTTGTATTCCTGTTTGTCCTGTTTGTATTCCACTGTGTACATGCCTGGACATGCCTCGGCTGACTCCTCCCACAGGTCCTAGTATAAAGGTGACTGCTCCCCAGCCCTTAGTATCATGGACCGGTCGACCACGCGAGGCAGACCTCCATTCTGTTGTTAATAAAAGCCTTTGGTTACTCTTCTAACTCTCAGTCTTTTATGAGTAATTGATAGCGCATCAATTTTATTAACAACATTTTTATAATGGAGAAGATCCTCACACCAGCATGCCTGGACTTAGATCATCGGGAGGCGGACTCATCCACCAAGTTTACTCACTGGCTTAAGTGTTTCAAAAAATTCCTGACCGCCTCCGAAGCAATCAAATCGGACGAGGACAAACTGGATGTCCTGACCTCCAAAGTGAACCACCGAGTGTACTCGGTCATCCAAGACGCGACCTCGTACGCGGACGCTATCAAGCTCCTCAAGGACCAGTACACGCGCCCAGTGAACGAAGTGTACGCCAGGCACCTCCTGGGGAGTCGTAAACAACAACCTGGGGAATCGACCGTGGAATACCTTCAGGCACTGTCTGTGCTTGGCCGGGCCTGTGGTTGTAAGGATGTAAAGGCCGCCGTGTACACAGAGGAACTTATCCGGGACGCTTTTGTAGCGGGCCACAGATCCAATTACACCCGACAGCGACTGTTGGAGCAGAGTAACCTCGACCTCAACAAGGCCTCTGAACTCGCACTATCGTTGGATGCAGCCTACCAGGGCATGGATGCCTACTCCTCTGCACCGTGGACGCCGCGGGGAATGACAGCCTGGGACACGGTAGGACCGTCTCATAGCACCGTGCCACCCCAGCCACACCCCAACAACGGCCCAACTACCGCAGCAGTGTCCCAAGGCCAGACAGCAGAGCCCCAAGGCCAGAAATGCTACTTCTGTGGCCAGGCAAAACACCCCAGAGCACGCTGCCCGGCGAAAAACGCGATCTGCTCGGGCTGCGGGAAGAAGGGACACTACGCTAGCATCTGCAGGGCCAAAGCCACCCTGAACCCCAGCAGCGCCGCATGTGGGCCATGCGGGCCGCCATCTTGGACCTCCCCGGCCATGTGCGAATCACCGGTACAGCAGCCATTTTGGACGCCTCCAGCCACATGGGGATCATGGACGCCGCCATCTTGGACGACAGCCGGGATGCAGCAGGCCCCCGACACCGCCTCATCTGATACCCGCAGCGACACACCGACCCCTACGCTGGCATCCGTTACACTGGACCAAGCGAGACCGCACCAACTGGCCAGTTCCACAATGGACATTAAGGTAAATGGTCACGATACAATCTGCCTTTTTGACTCTGGGAGCACGGAGAGCTTCATCCACCCCGACACGGTGCGGCGTTGCTCTCTCCCAGTCCTGCCTGCGCAACAGCGGATTTCTATGGCCTCCGAATCCCAGTCGGCGGACATCGGCGGCTACTGCGTGGTGACACTCGTAGTAGACAGGACCGTGTATGATCATTTTAAACTTCTGGTCCTGCCTGACCTCTGCGCTGCCGTCCTGCTGGGGTTAGATTTTCAGTGCCACCTTAAAAGTGTTACGATGGCGTACGGTGGACCCCTACCCCCACTCACAGTCCGCAGCCAGCAGCTTCCAAACTGCCCGCCGCGCACCAGGTGCAACCTCTCCACACTCAGAGTCACCCCCCCCCAACTGTTTGCTAACCTCACCCCCGACTGTAAGCCCATCGCCACAAAGAGCAGGCGATACAGTGCCGGGGACAGGGTTTTCATTAAAACCGAAGTGGAGTGGCTCCTGAAAGAAGGGATTATTGAGGGCAGCACCAGCCCCTGGCGAGCCCAGGTTGTGGTCGTTAAGACCGGCGAGAAGCAGCGCCTGGTCATCGACTACAGCCAGACAATAAATCGCTACACCCTGCTGGACGCCTACCCACTCCCCCGTATAGCTGATATGGTCAACCAGATCGCGCAGTACCGCGTCTTCTCGACCATTGACCTGAAATCAGCGTACCACCAGCTCCCCATCCACCCTGAGGACCGCCAGTACACTGCCTTTGAGGCAAACGGCCGCCTCTATCACTTCCTTAGGGGTCCCTTTGGCGTCACCAACGGGGTCTCCGTCTTCCAAACGGAGATGGACCGGATGGTAGATCAAAATGCGTTGCAGGCCACTTTCCCATATCTGGACAATGTGACCATCTGCGGCCGTGACTTGCAGGACCATGACGCAAACCTCGAAAAATTCCTCCGCACCGCCCAACTCCTAAACCTGACATATAACAAGGAGAAGTGCATATTCCGCACAAACCGCCTCGCCATCCTTGGCTGTGTTGTGGAACACGGAGTCATCGGCCCCGACCCCGACCGGATGCGTCCCCTTATGGAACTTCCACTGCCCCACTGCCTCAAGGCCCTGAAGAGGTGCCTAGGGTTTTTCTCCTATTACGCCCAGTGGGTCCCCTACTATGCGGACAAGGCCCGTCCGCTGATCAAGTCCACCTCTTTTCCCTTGACGGCAGAGGCCCGCTTAGCCTTCCACCGTATCAAGGAGGACATTGCCAAAGCCACCATGCACGCAGTGGACGAATCCATCCCCTTCCAGGTGGAAAGCGATGCGTCTGACTTTGCCCTGGCCGCTACCCTCAATCAGACGGGGAGACCCGTGGCCTTCTTTTCACGAACCCTCCAAGGCCCGGAGACCAGACACTCCGCTGTTAAGAAGGAGGCCCAGGCGATTGTGGAGGCTGTGCGTCATTGGAGGCACTACCTGGCCGGAAAACGATTTACCCTGCTCACTGACCAGCGTTCAGTTGCTTTTATGTTTAACAACAAGCAGAGGGGCAAAATCAAAAATGACAAGATCTTGAGGTGGAGAATCGAACTTTCCACCTACAACTACGAGATCTTGTACCGGCCCGGGAAGCTAAATGAACCCCCGGATGCGCTATCGCGTGGCACCTGCGCCAGCGCGCAGATCGATAGACTGCGGGCCCTCCACAATGACCTCTGCCACCCGGGGGTCACCAGGTTCTTCCACTTCATCAAGGCCCGCAACCTGCCTTACTCTATTGAGGAGGTCAGGACCATGACCAGGAACTGCCAAGTCTGCGCTGAGTGCAAACCGCACTTTTATAGACCAGACAGGGCCCACCTGATAAAAGCCACTCGCCCCTTCGAGCGCCTGAGCGTCGATTTTAAAGGGCCTCTCCCCTCCTCCGACCGCAATGTGTACTTCCTCAATATTATTGATGAGTACTCCCATTTCCCGTTCGCCTTCCCCTGCCCGGACATGACCAGTGCCACGGTCATTAAATGTCTGAACAACCTCTTCACCCTGTTCGGCTTCCCCAGCTATATCCATAGCGACCGGGGCTCATCGTTTATGAGCGACGAACTCCGTCAGTACCTGCTAACTAGGGGTATTGCCACAAGCAGGACCACCAGTTACAACCCCCGGGGGAACGGACAGGTGGAAAGAGAAAATGCGACAGTTTGGAAGGCCGTCCTGCTAGCCTTAAAGTCTAGGGGCCTTCCAACCTCCCGCTGGCAGGATGTGCTCCCCGATGCGCTCCACTCTATTCGGTCACTGCTCTGCACTGCCACTAACGCCACCCCTCATGAGAAAATGTTTGTCTTCCCAAGGAAGTCCACATCGGGGACATCGCTACTGCCATGGCTGACGTCCCCAGGGCCGGTCCTACTGAGAAGACACGTGAGGACCCATAAAACGGACCCCCTGGTCGAGAGGGTCGACCTCCTCCACGCCAACCCCCAGTATGCTTACATCGCATACCCGGACGGGCGGGAGGACACAGTCTCCATAAGAGACCTTGCACCCTCGGGGGCCGCAGTAACCCACTACCCACTACCACCCCCCCCCACGATCCGATATCCAGCCCCAGCAGACGGCAGGCCTGGGCCCCGCGACCCGCTCGACATCTACGAGGACGACACGCCTGTGCCACAGCCTACGCTGGACTCGACGCCGGAAACTTCACTACCCCTGCCATCGCCACGCAGATCACAGCGGCAGACAAGACCTCCGGAGAGACTCCAATACACTAACTTTTAATACACTTCACCCCGCCGGACTCAATTTTAAACAAGGGGTGAATGTGGTAAACCACTGTTTGTATTCCTGTTTGTCCTGTTTGTATTCCACTGTGTACATGCCTGGACATGCCTCGGCTGACTCCTCCCACAGGTCCTAGTATAAAGGTGACTGCTCCCCAGCCCTTAGTATCATGGACCGGTCGACCACGCGAGGCAGACCTCCATTCTGTTGTTAATAAAAGCCTTTGGTTACTCTTCTAACTCTCAGTCTTTTATGAGTAATTGATAGTGCATCATGTGCCTACAACTAGTATAAACTGTTTACAGTGGCGAGATGGTCGGTAACCTGAGGACACTGATTTTGGGTAATTGGCAAAAGAACCAGAGGGGAGATGAAGATAAATTTTGATCTCGAGTTGATTGCTCAGAGATGTGCTGCTTGAAAGGTGGTGGGGTGGAAACAGATTCAATCGTAACTTTCTTGAGGAAAGTGGCTCAGTACTTGAAAAGGAAATAAACAACAGGTTTGCGGGGAAAGGGCATGTCAGTGAAATTAATTGGCTAGTTGTTTGAAAGAGCCAGCGCAGTTTCGATGGGCCTCCCATGCTCTATGATTCTATGATTCCATGGTTTTAAATGTCTCTGTGCAATCTTTTCCCAACAGGCGAGCTACTTTGCTTCATGCACATGCCTCAGTGATAAACGTGAGTTCCCAACTTTTTTCAGGACAATTCCCAGTGATACCGTTCAGATGAAAGCTTTAGTCCGGGTCATACAGTGTTTTAAATGGACCTGGATCGGCGCTGTGGCTGAAGACAATGATTATGGCCGATTCGGGATGAGATCTTTAATTGAAGAGATTGCGCAGTTTGATATTTGCATCGCCTACATTGAATTCCTTTCACCTGGTCGTACGAGGGAAAGAATGCGACAGGTTGCAGAGACTATTCAAAAGTCCTCTGCTAAGGTGATCATAATATTCTGTGGAGAGAGTGACACGCTGTCTTTGGTAACAGAACTCAGACTGCAGAACATTACTGACATCCAGCTGTTAGCGAGTGAAGCCTGGGTCACATCATTCCAACTGTGGACTGCGGAAACTCGGGAAATACTATCTGGAACAATCGGGTTTGGAATTAGGAGAGCGGAAATTCCAGGACTGAGAGAGTTTCTGGTCAAACTCCACCCTTCCACAGCGCCAGACAATCCGTTTGTAGAAGAATTCTGGCGGGACGTTTTCGGCTGTAGCGTCAAAATCTCAAATCAGACTCTGGGAGAAAAGTCATCACCGTCTCCAGACAAACCGTGCACAGGTTCAGAGAGCTTGGAGACCATTGAGACCACATACACCGATGTGTCACAGTTAAGAGTTTCCTACAATGTGTACAAAGCGGTATACGCGGCAGCTCACGCCATTCATAATTTACAATCGTGTGAAAATGGGAAAGGCCCATTTCGCAACAAAACATGTGGCCAAAAGTCAAACATTCTACCCTGGCAGGTGAGGAATTGTCGCAAGTTACACAATATCCTAAAAAGCAAACTGATTTGTTTTTTTTATCTGGAAACAGAGGCAAGTGTACACGTAGCAGTACCGGAGTCCGGTTCCAAAATCTCTTTATTGGTAATTCGTTTAATGCTGCCTTGTTCATGTGGCAAACAATGTGAAATATACACAAAACTTGCTGAGGGTATAATTGTTTTGCTTTTTCTATAGCTCTTACACTACCTGAGGGAGGTGCGTTTCACCAACCAGTTTGGAGAGGAAGTAAGTTTTGATATAAATGGAGATCCCATCGCTTCCTATGACCTGATAAACTGGCAGAAGGGCGTTGATGGATCGGTTGATCTTGTTAAAGTTGGTTATTACGATGCAGCTTTGCCTGCGGGAAAAGAACTCGCCTTGGATGAAAGTGAAATAATCTGGCATGGAACAGCGCTAGCAAAGAAAGTAAGCCAATTTCCTATCTACCATACAGGATGACTCCGGACCCTGTCTGAAGCGACGCCGTAAACGCGTTTATTTGAACTATTACTACTGATGATGGTGGGAAAAAATTTGGCAGATGGAGTATAATGTGGGAAAATGTGACGTTCGTAGGAAGAATAAAAAAGCATATTATTATTTAAAAGGAGAGAGACTACAGAATGCTGCGGTACAGAGTGATATTAGGGTACTCATACAAGAAGCAAAAAAAGTTAGCATGCAGGTGCAGCAAGTAATTAGGAAGGCAAATGGAATGCTGGCCCTTATTGCAAGGGGGATGGATAAAAGTAGGGAAGTCTTGCTACAACTTTACAGGGCGCTGGTGAGACCACATATACGCATGCAGCTTTGGTCCCCATATTTAAGGAGGGATATACTTGCATTACAGTTGGAGCAGGTTGGGCCTATACTTATAGGAGTTTAGAAGAATGAGAGGTGATATAATTGAAACATATAAGGTTCTTAGAGGGCTTGGCAGGGTAGATGCAGGGAGGATGTTTGCCCTCGTGGGGGAATCTAGAACTAAGGGGCATAGTTTCAGTGTAAGGAGTTCACAGAATCACAGAATCACAGAAACCCCACAGTGCAGATAGAGGCCATTTCGGCCCATCGAGCCTGCACCGACACATATCCCACCCGATCCCCATAACCCCTACATCAACACATATCCCACCCTATCCCCGTAACCCCACGTATTTAATCCCCCTAACACTAAGGGTCAATTTATCATAGCCAATCAACCTAACCCGCACATCTTTGGACTGTGGGAGGAAACCGGAGCACCCGGAGGAAACCCACGCAAACACGGGGAGAATGTGCAAACTCCACACAGACAGTCACCCGAGGCCGGATTCGAACCCGGGTCCCTGGCGCTGTGAGGCAACAGTGCTAACCACTATGCCACCATTTAAAACGGAGATGAGGAGGAATTTCTCTCTCAGAGGGTTGTGAATCTTTGGAATTCTCTACCCCAGACAGCCGTGGAGGCGGAGTCATTGAATATATTCAAGGTGGAGATAGACAGGTATTTGAGCTACAGGGGAGTCAATGGTTATGGGGAGCGGGCGGGAAAGTTGAGTTGAGGCCAAGATCAGACCAGCCATGACTTTATTGAATGGCAGCGCAGACTCAAGGGACCAAATGGCCTACTCCTGTTCCTATTTCTTATGTTCTTATGTTCTTAGAAGAAATATTTTACATGATTGCTGCGTGCAGCGACCAGAACAATTCTTGTGTTCAATCACTCCTTTCTGGTGTTAGTTTTGAATATATGATATTTAGAACTTTACAAATTGCGGAGGTATTTAATTTGTAGAAGTGGAGGATATGGCATTCACTTGACGGAAGCGGGCTAAATTCAAAACTAACCTGGGGAAACAATATATCCATGAGTGACTGGTGAATCTATGGAATAGGTTCCCTTGGGATATGGTGGGTGCAGTTAGTATTGATTCAAATGCAAATTACATAGTTTTCTTTTAGTTAGTAGAATTTTGGGATACAGTATAAGAGTAATTTTGCAACATGACATGTGATAAGTGTAGCATTGTGGGACGAACAGTCGACTTTGAACCTATGGTTCTCAAAATCTCTCCACCAATGGGGTTTTCCTTAAGTCATGCTCGGCTCTGTTTCAGACTAATTGATAGCGATCGATTGCTATGATTAGTCAGCAACTCCATTATACTTGTATGATGGGACTACCAGGATGGTGGAAGGCTAACTAGATGGACCTTGTTCTTTTTTCATCTAGCAATTCCTATGTACCAGTTCTATGTTCAAACTAGCTGTCTTTGTTTTAAGGTCTGTTCTATACTGATTTGACCATTTAATATTTTGGTTATCGTCAGGTTTTCTATCTTTTGATAGTCATTCAAATAAAGATTATTACCCTATGTGTAAACCTGACACTTAATTTCACGTCAAAAAGACTGTACGGCAGTCGAGTAACCCAGGGGCGATGAGTTCAAATCATTCTTCGAGGCAATTTGTGAAGCAGAATTCAATCTGTGGCCTGGTACCAGAATACATGTTGCTGAATTGAAAAAACCAAACTGGATTATTCATACCTTTCAGCGAGTGGAATCTCCTTACCTACACTGTTGAGATCTACACATGACCCCAGTCCCACGCTGCCGGGTTGACTTTTAATGTTCTCAAGGTACTTAATGATGAACAAACAATAATGCCTTGTCAGTTCATCCACATCCTAAGAACAAATACAAAAATCCTTTCTAGAAAGCTATGACAAATCAAAGTTCAAAGAGAAAACTGTTTTAACAAGTGTAATAATTACAAATAGCTATCCAATATCCAATATATATCCCTCTATCATTTGTTATGTTCTTCGAAAAAAGGAGGTATAACAATAATAAATGGTATGGATAAGGATAAGGTAAACCCCAATCATTATTTCAAAGTGCACCAGGAACGTAGGGTCAGAGGAGATTAATGGAATTTGCTGAACTGCAAACGTGAAGCAGGAAGTTATATTTTGCCAAAGAATGAGGAATATTCGGTTTAATTGACAACGCGAAATAGGAGAGAGGGAATCATAGGAATCATTCAAAATATAACTCGATTCCAAGATGGGAGCGTTAATGAGTTTGTGATTGAGCTTCAATGGTCTTTCCTTATAATTCGCTTTCCGATGTTCTGGTAACTAACATTAAGTTGATGAACATTGAGAACTGAGCCGAAGAAATCGATTAATCAGCTGGTTTGCAAAATGTAAGGTGAGAATTCAACAACACTTCGATACTGTACATGCCACTTTCTTTTTCCTGTTGATTTTCTGGAATAACTTACAATGAACGACGTTAGCCCTTGACCTACTGTGTGCCTCTGTTGTCTGTCTCATTGGAAGGGTTTCACACAAATCCTCTTTTCCTGTTAAGTATAGGGAGCGTGTACCACAAATCATCCCTGCTAAACTTTCATTGATCGCTACGAAGGAAGCATTTTTAAATATGGGTTCGTAGTTAGCAGTATGCTGTTGATGTTGAGAATATCAGGGTTCAATTAGTTTGTGTCTTAGTTACCGTCAGCAAAGCTAGTTATATTGAATTCCAATTGATTTACACAGGGTGAAAGAAGGGCCGAAATTGGTCAATGGAGCAAAGGGTCATTTATCCACGAGCTACGATTCCACAAAATGTTAAAGTTTAAGAAACCTTTCTGTCTCCACAGGTGCCAGTCTCAACCTGTAGTGATATCTGCCTTCCAGGTACAAGAAGAGCGGTTCGTATCGGCCAGCCTATTTGCTGCTTTGATTGTTTACCCTGTGCTGATGGGGAGATCAGTAACCAAACAGGTGGGCAAGAATCAGCCATTCCGCTAATATTCCAGCAGTAAGGGGGGCAAGATATAACAGCAAGTCACATTTTTAACTTACCACGAAAGCAGGTTTGTTCAAGTTGAATTTTTAAAAAAAAAATCAGCATTTGAACTGTTATTTCTCCCTTTGTTTCTCTATAGACTCTATAGAATGTATCAAATGCCCTACAGACTACTGGTCCAATGACCGAAGAGATCAATGCATTCCAAAAGAAATTGAGTTCCTCTCCTTTAAAGACAGCATGGGAATAACCCTCACGGCGATTTCACTATTTGGAGCTTGTATCACAGGAGCTGTTGCAGCTGTTTTCTTATATTTCATAAACACTCCCATTGTAAGGGCCAACAATTCGGAACTAAGTTTCCTTCTACTATTCTCATTAATACTGTGCTTTCTGTGCTCCATTGTATTCATTGGACAGCCATCACCATGGTCATGTATGGTCCGTCACACCGTGTTTGGCGTTAGCTTTGTTCTGTGCATTTCCTGTATTCTTAGTAAAACTCTGGTAGTCCTGATGGCATTTAAAGCAACCTTGCCGGCCAGTAATGTGATGAAATGGTTTGGACCCACACAACAAAGATCAATTGTCTTTCTCTGTACATTGATTCAAATTATAATATGTGTGATCTGGTTGGTGACATCACCCCCACTCCCAGCTAAAAACACCAAGTATCAAAGCGCAAAGATTATCCTTGAGTGTGATGTGGGTTCCGTAGTTGCTTTCTCCTGTGTGTTAGGTTACATCGGGCTCTTAGCTTGTATGTGTTTAATTTTAGCTTTCTTGGCCCGAACGTTACCGGACAAGTTCAATGAAGCTAAATTTATAACCTTCAGTATGCTCATCTTTTTTGCTGTTTGGGTAACTTTTATCCCCGCTTATGTGAGCACTCCCGGAAAGTACACGGTCGCTGTGGAAATATTTGCCATTTTAGCATCGAGCTTTGGTCTACTGAGCTGTATCTTTGCTCCAAAATGTTACATTATCTTGTTAAAACCAGAAGAGAACACCAGAAAACACCTGATGGGTAAAAATGTGCAAACATAACACGTTAGAGTTAACACGTATCTCAGAAACCTCAAGCGACCTTACGAGAAATGTCTAGATATGTATTTTCGCAGTTTTACCCTTCACAGAAACAGCGTTGTCTGTTAATTTCTGTAGCAATCTGTTCGGATAAAACTGTTTAAAAGTACTTTAAATACATACTCAGCAACCTTTTATGTGGCACCTTATCGAATGCCTTTTGGAAATCCAAATATACTACATCCACTGTTTCCCCTTTATCTACCCTGGTAGTTACATCCTCAAAAACATCTAATAAATTTGTTAAACATGAATTCCCTTTCATAAAACCATTTGGCTCATTGCCTTGTTACCACTTCCTTAATAATGAATTCCAGAATTTTACCGACGAATGATGTCAGGCTCACTGTCCTGTTGTTCCCTATTTTTTCTCTCCCTCTTTTCTTGAATAGCGGGATTACATTTGTTACCTTCCAATCTGCTGGGATCGTTCTAGAATCTAGGGAATTTTGGAAGATCACAACTAATGCATCCACTATCTCTGCAGCCACCTCTTTTAGAACCCTAGGATACAGGCCGTCAGATCCAGGGGATTTGTTGGCTTTTAGTCTCATTAGTTTCTCAAGTACTTTTTCTCTGCTGATATTAATTGCTTTAAGTTCCTCACTCTTATTTGCCCCTTGGTTCCCCACTATTTTTGGTAATCTTTGTGTGTCTTCTATTGTGAAGACAGATACAAAATATTTGTTTAGAGTCTCTGCCATTTCCTTATTCCTCATTATAATTTCACCTGTCTCAGCCTCTATGAAACAAATGGTTACATTTGATTCTCACTTCCTTTTTACATACATACCTGTAGTAGCTCTTACAAACGGTTTTATATTTCTTGCTAGTTTACTCTCATATTCTATTTTCTCAATTTCTATCAATGTTTTGGTCATCCATTGCTGGTTTCTGAAGCTCTCCCAATCCTCAGGTTTACTACTATTCTTTGCTACATTATAAGCCTCTACTTTTAATCTAATGCTATGCTTAGGTTCTTTAGTTCCCGTGGAGTTTTTATTTATTTTAAATCGGATTACATCAGATATACCGCACAGAAACAGGCCATTCGGCCCAACCAGTCCAAGCCGTTGTTTCTGCTCCACTCGAGCCTCCTCCCGTCAATCCTCATCTAACTCTATCAGCGTAACCCTCTATTCGCTTCTCTCTCATTTGCTTATCTAACCACCCCTTTAGTGCATCTAAACAATTCTCTTCAACCACTCCCTGTGGTAGCGAGTCCCACATTCTCACTATTTCTTCTGAATTCCCTATTTGATTTCTTGGTGACTATCTTATATTGATGGCTTCTAGTTTTGCTCTTCCCCACAAGTGGAAACACTCTCTCTGTATCTAATCTATCAAAACCTTTCATAATTTTAAAAACCTCTATTAGACCACCCCTCAGCCTTCTCTTTTCAAGAGAAAAGAGATCCAATCTGCTCATTCTTTCCAAAGATTCCTAGTATCATCCTTGTAAATCTTCTCTGCACCTTCTCCAGTGCCTCTATATCTTTCCTAGTTCTCAATGGAATCTATATTCATTGAGAATTTTGGAATATTTCTTTTGTCACTGCTTATCTACCATCATACATTTTCAACTAATTTCCCAATCTACCTTTGGGAACTTGCCCCTCATTCCTATGTAATTGGCTTCATTTAAGTTTAAGACTCTCGTTTCTGACTGAAGTATTTCACTCTCAAACTTTAAGTGAAATTTTACCATATTGGCCTCCGATCTGGAAAAAATCTACGGGCTTACCTGAGGGTTCCCCAGGTGCATATACTTCCACTCCTGGGCCTCTCCAACTCGAAATGCGCAGGGCACACGTATCCCAGAGGCCCATGCAATTCGCAAGTGTCCCTGGGATCACGTCGGCCATGGGGAGCCAATAGGAGAAGAGAATCTCCCTTCATACACTTGAGAGATAGACCTTTCAAATATATGAATGGAGATCACCCCAAAAACATGGTAAAACAGTAAATACATTTTTTTTAAAAGCACATTTTTAAAATGAGTTGAAATTGCAATAAATTAAATATTTCAAACAAAGAATTAATTTTTTGAAAAAAGTAATTAAACTTCTTTACGGGGCTAAAAATAAACTTACCTTTTTAAAAAGTATTTTAAAATTATAAATGAGTGAAAAATTTAGTTTTCACTTTTTTCAACTCTTATGCTGGTAAAAGCAGGCCTTACGCCTGCTTTTTAAGATTTCTAAGGGTTTTCTGTGGGCGGAGGTTCTCCAGAAAGCGGAACTATCCGCCCGCAGAACATTCTTGACAGATCGGAAATACTGGTTTTCAGCGCATGTGCTTTGCATACCTGAAACCGGCATTTCCGATGTCCCTACGGGTGTGTACACAGCACTTACACACCCGTTGGCATCGGAAAATATGGGCCATTATGATCACTCTTCCCCAGAGGATCATTACTATGATTTTACTAATTAACCCTTGCTCATTACACAACACAATATATAAAATGACCTGTTCCTTGGTTGGTTCTATGACATATTGATCTAGGAAACTGTCCCGAATGCACTCCATGAACTCGTACAACTCCCGTACAACATCTCCATCTTTGAATTGCTGCGCTTCCCCATCATCAGTTAGAGTGTTGATCATTGCTTCTCTTACTCCCCTCATTGCTTCGTTTTGGTTCTTCCAGTTAAAGGAGTTTCCCTGGTATATCAATGCCATTGCTGACTAGAAACAGAAGCTTCCCGATGCCCTGTGATGCATTTTCACTGTTTGTATTATTACTCAGAAATTATTTGAAAGGAACTATTGAAAACACAGTGATATCAGAGTGTCTGCACATGATGTATTAAAATAAATCAAATAAATCTGAAGATTCATTCTTTCTCTTGATTTCTGGAGCTGCATCAATGATCAGAAAGCAAACCAGAATGTGGATAATTCGCTTGAGTGGGAATTAGGCCAACAAAATAAATGCCAGCAATTTGCTGTATATTCTCTGCCTGACATTCCCTTTGACCTTTAATTACTTTCCATAATTCCAATGTGGCAGCTGCGCTCAGTTTTTCCTTTGGAAACAATTTCAGCCTTTTCCCGTGGATGGCGCTCTACCTTGTCAAAATGAATTCAATGCTTGGATTACACGCCAGAAATAAACAACGTTAATTTTCTGTTCCTAAATATTCCCATTTGTTGCCCTGATCTTTTAAAAATCTTCTGCAGCTTAGTGAGCAGGGATACAATATTCACTGCTAACACATACTGGTTGTGTTAATGATTAAAGTTCCTAATGTAATAAACGCTCATCCTTCCTTATATCAGTTTAATCTTTTCGGCCCTTCCGATTAACCTGTCAAAACGTGAAGTTTAAAGGAGCAATGCTTGAAATTAAATAAGTTAGAATACTTTCAAGAAATCTGATCAAACCAAACATTTTTTACATTATCACAACAACAACAAATTTAATTTTATAGCGTCTTTAATGGAGGAAAACGTTCCAAAGCGCGTCATAAAAACGTAAATAGGCAATAATTCGGATACCCAACCAAGACCTAGGAAATGCAACATGAAGTTAACTTTATCGATCAGAACTCCCCACCCAGGCTTCTTCAGGTATGAGAATATTAGCTGCAAAGAATTTTATTATTGATAATTTTATATCACGCAGTTTGAATACACGACGGTATCAGCCTCAGGACTAACCTTATAGGGTTGTAAACTGTACAAAAAATGAAATGAGAAAATAAAATAATCTGAATAAAATAGTAAAGCAAGGGCAAGAGTGGTGCGTACAACAAGTGTTATAATGGTAGTGGATGATCCATTGAGGTTTATAGAGGGTTTAGTTTGCGCAAGGATAAAACAAAAACGGTCGTGATCTGTTTCCTTAGTGCAAGAGGGGATGTCGTGTGGACTACTGGAGGCTTCGGAAACGGTTGTCTATGAGGGGGTACCATAGTTTTTCTGGGATTTCCGTGGCTTTTCCGCCAAAGTTACAGAGAACGAGCAGGAGAATCCCAATGTCAGTATCAGTCACTAACTCTGGTCGTGTGTTCCAAAGCCACACATACCCCCTCGTCCCCGACCCACGTTTCGCATGCATGGCTCCACGACCTTCACAGTCGAACCTGGTGCTAATCACAGGTGTCCTGCCCTCCAATAAAAATAGATATACTTACCCTACAATTGGGTCTTCTTCTCATCTCCGGCCCTGCCCCATAACAGATGCTCCCCACACACCTTACACTCAGCATAGACTCTGTGTCCCCTCTACTGCAACAGGGTTTATGTCCCATTCCTGGTCAAAAGGCCCCTCCCAACACCTTCGCGAAGTGGTCTTTTTCATGGAGCGGATATAGAGTGTGAAATTCAGCTCAGGGTTGAACGGATTGTCAAGGTTGTGAGCAGTCTGATTCTGCCTGAATGGGTGCCCAGAGAGAGGAATGCAATCAAAGGAAAAGAAAGGAGTTTGTGGTGGGAGAAGGCAGTGGATTTGATTTTTCTACACTTGCGTTAGAGGAAGCTAAGACTGCTCTAAGTGCTGGATGATTCAGTCTGACAGCACAGAATAAATCGAGGAGGCAAAAGAGGTAGTGGAGAGGTAGAGCTGGGTGTCACGAGTGTACAGTCCACTTCTGTTCTTTGTGTTTATCAATGGTTTGCTTGTAGGTCTGGAGTGAATTCTGTTAAAACTTGAAGCTGATACCAAAATAAGAAGTATAGTTAATTGCATAGAAGGCCAATGGAAGCCATAAATGATTATTGATAAAATGGGACAATGGGCTAAAACATGGCAGAAGTAATTCCATGTCAGTGGGTGAGGTGATGCATTTTACTAAATGATATAACAGCAGCATTTATAAACTAAATGGAAGTAGGCTCGGTGCTCTGGTAGCACAGTGGGATTTGGCGTACAAGGCATTAATAGGAGCACCTCATGCTGATAAGTATAACATAGCTAGTGGATTTCTAGATTTTATCACAAGAAATTGAATGGCGATGAATGGATATGTGAACAGGGTGGTCAAATGTGATTAGTACTATTTGCTCATGTTACTGACCTGGACTAGTTGGGCTGAATGGTCGTTTCTGTATTGTAACTTCTAAACTTTTCTATGTATATGGGGATGCTGACCTCGTGCTTGCGGATGATGTAATTGAGGAGAAGCATGTATATGAGGAATAGGAGGGGTCCAATAATACATCACTGGGGGACTCTGGAGGTAATTGTTGGGAATGGGGAAGAGAAGCCATTGCTGGAGACGTTTGGGCTACGATTGTATAGGCACGAGTGGAAGAGCAGTTCCATGCATCTGGACAATAGAGTCATAGAGTCATAACGGCACAGGAGGAGGCCATTCGGCCCATCGAGTCCGTGCCGGCTCTCTGTAGAGCAATCCAGTCAGTCCCATTCCCCCGCTCTATCCCCGTAGCCCTGCAAGTTTATTTCCCTTAATTGCCTATCCAGTCTCCCGTTGAAAAAGTTGAGAGTCTCCGCTTCCACCACTTCCGTCGGTAGCAAATACCAGGTCCTCACCACTCGCTATGGAAAAACATTTTTCCTCACATCCCCCCTGTATCTCTTGCCCAAAACCTTAAATCTGTGTCCCCTAGTCCTTGTGCCATCAATTAGTGGGAACAGCTTTTCCCCGTCTAGCCTATCCAAACCCGTCATAATCTTGTACACTTCTATCAAATCACCCCTCAACCTCCTTTGCTCTAATGAAAACAAATCCAGCTTCTCCAACCTGTCCTTGTAGCTAAGATCCCACATCCCCGGGATCATTCTGGTAAATCTCCTCTGCACCCTCTCAAGGGCCTTCACATCCTTCCTAAAGTGTGGTGACCAGAACTGGAGGCAATACTCCAGTTGTGGCCTAACCAGCGCTTTATAAAGGTTCAGCTTAACTTCGCTACTTTTGTACTCAATACCTCTATTTATGAAGCCCAATATCCCATATGCTTTGTTAACCACTCTCTCAATATGTCCTGCCACCTTCAGGGACCTATGTACATTAACTCCCAGGTCCCTCTGTCCCTGCACACTCTTTAAAACTGTGCCATTAAATGTATATTGCCTCTCCGTGTTCCTTCTGCCATAAATGCCTCACCTCACACATGCCTGTATTAAATTCCATCTGCAATTTGTCTGCCCATTCTGCTAGTCTTTCTATGTCCCGTTGCAGTCGATTGATATCATCATCACTGTTTGCCACACACCCAAGTTTGGTGTCCTCTGAAAATTTAGAAACTCTACTCTGTATTCCAATGTCCAGGTCAGTTATATATATCAAAGAAGGAGTGGCCCCAGCACTGACCCTTGGGCAACAGCAGTGTCTGCCATCCTCCAGTCTGAAAAACAGCCATTTCCCACAAATTGCTGTTTTCTGTCCTTAAGCCAATTCCTTATCCAAGCTGCCAATGCCCCATCCATTTCATGAGCCTCAATTTTGTTAACCAGCCTTCTATGTGATCCTTTTTCAAACGTCTTCCGAACACCCATGCAGATAATATCCATTACGTTCCCTTCATCAATCTTCTCTGTTACTTGATCAAAAATTTCAATTAGAATAGTCAAAAATGACCCTTTTACAAACCCGTGTTGGCTCTCCTTAATTAGCTTAAACCTTTCCAAATGCCCGTTAATTATTTCCTTGATTATTGTTGCTAAAACTTTACCCACCACTGATGTTAAACCGACCAGCCTGTAGTTACTAGGATTGTCCTTACATCCTTTCTTGAACAATGGTGTCACATTTGCCACTTTGCAATTCTCAGGCACCTCCCCCGCATCTAGGGAAGATTGAATAATTATGGCAAGCCCTTCCGCCAACTCTTCCCCCAATTCCCTTACCAACCTGGGATGCAAGCCATCTGGACCAGGCGACTTGCCCACTCTAAGCATACCCAGCCTTTCTAGTAGATCTTGTCTATCAATTTTCACCCCTTCCATTGCTTCTACCTTTTCCATTTCTACCGATATTTTGTCAGCATCCACCTCGTTATTAAGCACCGATACAAAGTACTCATAAGAACATAAGAAATAGGAAGAGGAGTAGGCCATTCGGCCCTTCGAACCTGCTCTGCTATTCAATGAGATGATGGCTGATCTTCTGCCTCAATTCCATTCACCGGCCCTATCGTCATATCCCTTGATGCCCTTACTAGTCAGAAATCTATCGACTTCTGTTTTGAATACACCCAATGACTGAGCCTCCACAGCCCTCTGGGATAGAGAATTCCAAAGATTCACCACATTCTGTGTGAAGAAATTTCTTCTCATCTCAATCCTGAATGGCTGACCCTTTATCCTGAGTCTGTGGCCCCTGGTTCTAGACTCCCCAGCCAAGAGAAACATCCTCCCAGCACCCACCCTATCAAGCCGTGTAATAATTTTGTATGTTTCAATGAGATCCCCTCTCATTCTTCTGAATTCAAGAGAATACAGGCCTAGTTTACTCAATCTCTTCTCATATGACAGTCCAGCCCTCCCAGGAATCAATCCCGTGAACCTTCGTTGCACTCCCTCTATGGCAAGTATATCCTTCCTTAGGTAAGGAGACCAAAACTGGACATAATACTCCGGGTGTGGTCTCACCAAGGCCCTATATAATTGAAGCAAGACTTCTTTACTCCTGTACTCAAATCCTCTTGTAATGAAGGCTAGCATACCATTTGCCTTCTTAATGGCTTGCTGCACCTGTACATTCACTTTCAGTGACTCATGTACAAGGACACCTAGGTCCCTTTGAGGATCTGCATTCCCCAATCTTACACCATTTGCGAAATACTCTGCCTTTCTGTTTTGTCTTCCAAAGTGCATAACTTCACATTTATCCACATTATATTCCATCTGCCATGTTCCCGCCCACTCACTGAGCCTGTCGAGATCCCCTTGAAGTCTCTTCACATCCTCTTCTCAACTGACACTGCCACCTAACTTTGTATCATCTGCAAATTTGGAGATGTTACAGTTAGTCCCCTCATCCAAATCATTGATATAGATTGTGAATAGCTGGGTCTCAAGCACCGATCCTTGTGGTACCCCACTAGTCACAGCCTGCCATCCTGAAAAAGACCCGTTTATCCCTACTCTTTGTTTTCTGTCTGTTAACCAATTCTCAATCCATGCTAATATATTACCCCTAATTCTATGTGCCCTAATTTTGTTCACCAACCTCTTGTGTGGGACCTTATCGAAGGCCTTCTGAGAATCCAAATACACCACATCTGCCGGTTCCCCTTTGTCTACTCCACTAGTTACATCCTCAAAGAACTTCAATAGATTTGGTAAACAGGATTTCCCTTTCAAGAATCCATGTTGACTCTGCCCAATCTTACTATTAGTTTCTAAGTGCCCAATTATTTCATCCTTTATAATAGATTCCAGCATTTTCCCAACTGCTGATATGAGGCTAACAGGCCTGTAGTTCCCCGTTTTCTCTCTCCCTCCTTTCTTAAATAGCGGGGTTACTTTTGCTATCCTTCAATCTACAGGAGCCACTGCTGCATTTGTATCATTTTGGAAGATGACAACCAATGCGTCCACTATCCCAATGGCCACCTCTTTCAAAACCTTAGGATGTAGGTCACCTGGTCCTAGGGATTTATCGACTTTTAGTCCCATTAATTTTACTAGTACTGTTTTTTTTTACTAATAATAATTTCTTTAAGTTCCTCATTCTCGCCACACCCTTGGATTTCTCGTATTTCTGGGAGGTTTTTTATTTCTTCCTCCGTGAAGACAGAAACAAAGTATTTATTTAATTCCTTAGCCATTTCCTCATTCCCCATTATAAATTCTCCTGTCTCTGACTGTAAAGGACCTACACTTACCTTCGCCAGTCTTTCCCTTTTCACATACCTATAGAAGCTTTTACAATCTGTTTTTATATTTTTCGCTAGTTTGTGCTCATACTCCAGTCGATACTGGACGAGCGGGTGACCTTAGTCTTGGGCGGGAGTGCAAAACTGGCAATAGCGAATTGAGTATTCTAGCCTTGCCCTGCGCCTCTAAGCATACATAGATACATAGATACATAGAAGATAGGAGCAGGAGTAGGCCATTCGGCCCTTCGTGCCTGCTCCGCCATTTAATGAGATCATGGCTGATCCTTTAATTCAGTATCCCGTCCCCGCCTTCTCTCCGTAACCCTTAACCCCTTTTGCCCGTAGAAATATATCTAATTCCCTCTTAAATATATTTAATGAGCTGGCGTACACTGCCCTCTGTGGCAATGAGTTCCACAGGTTCACCACTCTCTGAGTGAAGAAATTCCCCCTCATCTCTGTCCTAAATGGTTTAGCCCTTATCCTTAAATTATGTCCTCTAGTTCTGTTCTCACCCGCCAAGGGAAACATTCCTTCTGCATCCAGTCTGTCTAGACCTGTCAGAATTTTATACACTTCTATGAGGTCCCCTCTCAATCTTCTAAACTCCAGTGTGTACATCCCTAAACTACATAGTCTCTCCTCATAGGTCATTCCCGCCATTCCTGGTATCAGCCTGGTGAATCGCCGCTGCACCCCCTCCATGGCAAGAACATCCTTCCTCAGATGAGGCGACCAAAACTGTACACAGTACTCGAGGTGTGGTCTCACCAGTGCCCTGTACAGCTGCAGCAAGGTATCCCTGTTCCTGTATTCTAACCCTTTTGCTATGAAGGCCAGCATACCGTTTGCCTTCTTGACCGCCTGTTGCACCTGCATGCTCGCCTTCAGTGACTGGTGTACAAGAACACCCAGGTCTCTCTGTACTTCCCCCTCTCCCAATCTATTGCCATTTAAATAATAATTTGCCCTCCCGTTCCTGCACCCAAGGTGGATAACTTCGCACTTGTCCACATTATAGTGCATCTGCCATTTATCCGCCCAATCGCCCAGTCTGTCCAAATCGCTCTGGAGCTTCCTGGTCTCTTCCTCTGAGCCCACCCCCCCTCCTAGTTTAGTGTCGTCTGCAAATTTGGAAATGCTGCATCCGACTCCCTGATCCAGGTCATTAATGTAAATTGTGAACAGCTGGGGGCCCAGGACAGATCCCTGTGGTACCCCACTTGTTACTGCCTGCCATTCAGAAAATGAGCCGTTTATTCCAACTCTCTGTTTTCTATCTGACAGCCAGTTCCCTATCCACGCCAAAACTTTCCCCTTTATCCCATGAGCCTCAATTTTCCATGCTAATCTTTTATGTGGGACCTTATCGAAGGCCTTTTGGAAGTCCAGGTACACCACATCTACTGGCTCTCCCCCATCTATTCTACCAGTTACTCCCTCAAAAAATTCCAATAGATATATCACCTTTGTCTCTAATAGTCTCCACCCCGCCTCTTACTACACGTTTACTGTTAAATAGTGAAGGGGAATTGGAGGATGGCGGCATGGTCGACCATACCAAGCACCGTAGAGTGGTCAAGGAGGATGAAAAGTTATAGCGCACCAGTGCCACATTCACAGCAGTTATTATTCATGAATTCGGTTAGGGCTATTGCAGTTCTCTGAGAGCAAGCTCAACTGGTACGATTCAAGCATGGAAACACAGAAGAGGTCGGTAAATAGCTGGGAAGCAATGACACTTTCAAGGATTTTAGGTAGGAACGAAAGTTTGGAAATGTTGTGGGAATAATTGGGCCTGGAAGGGTCTATACTGGAGGAGCGGGTGATCTTGGTCGGAGTGCAAAACTGGCAATAGCGAATTGGCAGCCTGGTTTCGGAGAAGAAAATCAGGCGGCTTCTACAGTGGTCTGCCGATTCGCTATCGCCCGTTTTTTGACGGAGGGTGATAATTATATTTTTAAAAGGGAGGGGGCAGTGCCCGAAGAAAGCGAACATTTGACAATATCAATTCGCACAGGGAATTGCGTGATAAAAGGGTTAGTGGCTAAATGGCCTCCTTCTGTTCCTATGTTGTTATGTTGAGTGTGAAGGGGATCGAGGGAACAGCTGGGAAAACTCAAAGCCGAGATGAGCTTGGAGAGGGTAAGGGGAAATTGCGGAGAAGCTGCGGAGTGATGGGCGTTGAAGGGTAGTGGGTGTGAGGATTAGAAGGGCTGGCATCCGGGGCCGATGGAGGGGACGACACAATGGAAGCAGCTGTGAGGATAGTTGTAATCTTGGTTATGAAGATGTCTGAAGTGATGATGAGGATTTAAGTAAACGGCTGATCACATAGAAAAAGGAGTCTGTCGATCCTTACCATCCAGAATAACAAAAATACTGGACAGCTTTGGCCGAGGAGAGTGCAGCATGATGCTGCTTAACATGGGCAAGCTCCATCTCACAATGGACGGCTACGCCATTGTGGGCCAAGTATGCTTGACATTACTCCCCTCAGATTTGCGGGAAGGAAGATAAGGTTAGTACTGGGGAGATGCAGGTGAGTCTTTAATTGTGGATAGGCATTGGCTCTGTAGATATGATAATTACCCAGTTAGACTCTTCATGTAGAACTAAAGGAAGAAGTGTAATTATACTTGCATTGGTATGGCACCTTCTCATGCTGCTGAAATGTCTCAAATCCTTCAAGCAATGAAATAGCTTTGGAATGCAGTGACTGTTACAGAAGCAAAAACGGCAGCTATTCTGTGCTAGCAACCTAACTTAAACAGTAACGGCCGATTAATCTGTCGAAATGGAGTTTGAGAGAAGACTGTTAGCCTGGTCACCGAAGAACTACCTGGTCCTGAAATAGTGATATTGGACCTTTAACATTCAGCTGAACCACCGAAAGAGGTGCGGGGTGGGGAGGGAGCGTTGATGTCTTTCATTACCCAAGCAATGTGTCAGCATAGACATTATGGACCAATGGCCTTCTTCTGTGATGTAAACTTCTATAGTTCCATGTGAAAATGGCACCTCTGAAATGTAACACAGCCCAGGACTCCACTGGGCTGTCAGCCATGGAGCAGATGGAAGTTAACTCCAAGAAAAGCAGTTAATTCTATGTTATTTGACTTATTTGAAAAGGTACCGTTCGTTACTGAACAGTACTGAATATTAGGATGGTAGGCATTGTAGGAGCATGGAAACATCAACGGTGGAATACAAACGCGCATGGCAGAATATTGTAGGTATAGACAGAGCTATATATTGTGGATCTTCGGCTACTTATCTTTCAGGGCCAGGAAGGAAATTTGGAAAATGTCCCCCCAGGAGATCAAATAAGTTAGCCAGAGTCTTTGCGCGAGCATTTTGTACAAACATAGTGTAAGGGATGAGTTATATGGTCTTTGTCTATCCCACGATTTTCTAAGTGCGCTCGGAAAAACACTCAATTCGTCATTTAAGAACATAAGAACATTAGAAATAGGAGCAGGAGTAGGCCAATCGGCCCCTCGAGCCTGCTCCGCCATTCAATAAGATCATGGCTGATCTGATCCTAACCGCCAATCTACTATCACAGAACCATCTCCTGAGTCTAACAGAATTAGACACACATTTAGGGAAACCTCTTCAATAAAATTACTCTTTGAATACCCAAGGATTAATTGGTACACTATTTGGATGCAAACGGAGACAAATGATCTAATTTAGTGTATTGTAGGTGAAACATAATGATAAAACAGCGATTCCTGGCACATGCAGAGAAATCCAATCTCAGTTGGAAAGCTATAACTGGCATCAGCACTTTTGGGGAAAAGCAGCCGGGCTCTGCTCACGGATAGCACTGTTGCCTCTGAGTCAGAAAGTTGAGGATCTAAGCCCCATTCTAGGAACTTTGCAAAAAAGTCTTTAAACTAAAGCTGTGTTTACCTATTCAGGGTTAATTAGCTAACCTTAAGGCACTTTTTTAAAAGCAAAATATGGGAGTTCTCGTGGTTAACGTTGATAACTCGGACAACATCATCGACCGAGATTATCGGGTTATTTATCCCATTGCTGTTTGCTTTCCTCAACTTTTTCAGCCCTATTATCTTGTTCTTCGCAAAGTTGCCCGACCAGCCTTTAATTCAATATCAATGGGCTCGTGTCTAATGGAACCATGGGTGGTTTCTTCCATAGTGACAAGCATAAAAATCACAGGCCTATTCAAGTACTTCAGTGGAGAAATCAATGCATGGGCTTCTATGCTGAGTTGGATGATCTGAAATTTCCTGAAGATAGGAACATTGAAAAACTGGTTCTGGAGGTGAAAACGGGATGGACGAGAGTGCTAGCGGCACATGGGCTGAGATAGGGACGAATTGGGCAAAGTTACAGGGACGGAAGTAAGTGCACTACGTGATGAAGAGGATATGGGATGAAAAATTCAATTTAAATGTTGCCCAGGATGTTGAGGTTGTGAAGAGTCTGGTTCAGCCCGATACAATGGCCGGGGAGGGGAATGGAGTAGATTGCAAGAGAACAGTTTGTGGGGAATCAAGATGAAGTCTTTGGTGTTCACAATGTTCAACTGAAGATATTACCTCTCATCAATCACAGAATATTGTGCGGACATGCTGATAGCACAGAGGCAGTGGAGGGGCCAAGAAAGAGCTGATGGAGAGGTTGAACTGGGTGTCATCAGTTTACATGTGGATACTCACCTTAGTTTTGGGGATTATGTCGTCCTCGGGCAGTATACAGATGGGGTCCGTGTAGGGTACCTAGAATAAATTCTTCGGGGTCTCCCATGGTTTAGGGGCGGGAAGAAATTACATTCCTAGGCCTAGAAATTCAGTTTTGCCAGTTTTGGGGCGCTAACATTAGCGCCCGCCCGACTTTAGCGCCCGCCCCAAAGTTGCGCCCTTCACCGAAATTCAGTTGCTTCGCCCTAAGAGGTTGCTGGAGCGCTAAAAGAGGCGTTACACGACTATCTTTAGGCGCTAAGCTGGCGGTGCAGAGGGATAGCGCCAAGGCGGGGCGCAGCGCGGGTGCGGTCAATTTTTGATTGACAGCAGACCCTGTGGCGCCGGCCAGCTCTTAAAGGGGGAAGGGACGATTTGGTCTGCTGCCACGCCCTGCACACTGCAGCTTTCAAACTAGGCCTCAACACTGCTGCTGAGCCCAAGGAGCCATGGCAACGCATGAGAAGGCTCGTGAGCGTGCGCTGCGCTTCTCAGAGCGTGATCTGGATATCATGCTGACAGCATTGGAGAAGAGGCGCAGGATCTTGTTCCCAGACACTGGCAGGAATCCCACCCACCGCGTCTACACCAAAGCCTGGAGGGAGATCGCCACCAGGGTGTCGTCATACGGCGATGCCCCCAGGGACAAGGTGCAATGTCGGAAGAAATACAATGACCTGACCAGGATTGTCAGGGTGAGTACCCTTTCCACTCTCCTCCTCATTCTTGCATGTACACCTGACATGATGGGCAAAGGGACCTGAAAGGCCTAATGGGCAGCCCTCAGCCAGCAGCTTTGGGACAGTCATGAGCATCAATTGCACATTCTGCACTTTACACACTGGCCAAGCTATTCCACCATGAGAGGCAGTGCACACTAGATCACGGCTACACTCTGGCCAAGCTATTCCACCATGGGAGGCAGTGCACACTACGTCACGGCTACACACCGTACTTAGAGCCCGTCCTTTCTCTTGCAGGCTAAACTTGCGAATAATCACAAGCGCCGCGACATCACCGGGGGAGGCCGCGCCAAGTTCCAGAAGCTCACTCCCCTGGAGGAGCACGTGAGTGGCCTCATGGGAGGCCACGTGATTGTGCCCAGAGCGTGCGGCGAAGCCGACCCTCCGCTGCCCGGCAATGGTAAGGACCTCGCCTTTTGGCCCTCTCTCGTCGCACTTGCGCATCCGAGCTACCTCATTTGCCACTGTGCCACCAATGCGCTGAATGCCACCAGTCATGACTCCCTCGCTGACGCCCTCTCCTCACTCTGAAGCTACTCTTGTGCCTTCCTGCTTTCAGCTGGTGACGAAGAGCTCCCTGAAGCTGCCAGTGACAACCCCTCCGAACAGGAGGAGGAGGAGGAGGAGGAAGAGCAACCCGGACCATCAGGGGAGAACTCAGGTCCCGCAGCAGAGGGCGAAGTGTTGGACACGTCTTCCCTGGACGAGAGCCTGGAGCAACTTTTGGAGGGGAGTGCAGCTGCTGGGACCAGTGGCGTCCAGCCACCCAGGAGGGCTGCGGGTGGGCCGCGGCCTTCCCCCCAGAGGGGGGAAGGATCGGAGGGGAGTGCAGTTGCTGTGGACATTTGGTGCCAGCAACGTGCCAAGGGTCGCCTAGCTCAGACCCCTGCTCCGCAGTGGGAGAGTCCCGCCTCCAGTCCGGCCACCTTCACCTTGGAGGAGGCGCGCCAGCTGGACCAAATGGCCGAGGATTCGGACCGCCGCCACACAGAGCTCATGCAGGTGGTGGGACAGATGCCTGAGGCCATCGAGTCGCTGGCAACCAGTGTGCGGGAGTTTGGGGCATCAAATGCCGAGAGTGGCCAGATGATGATGGACGTAGTGGAACGGATGCCTCCGGCGATGGAGTCGCTGGCTGATGCCGTCAAGTCAGTGGCGGATGTGATGCGGGCGCAGACCAGGGCAACAGGGGCACTCACTGCTGCCACACGCGCTGTCTCAGCCAGGCATCACCAGGACACCCGCCGCGCTGCAGCAGCACAGCGATCCGCCCTTCGGCTGATTGGTGCGGATCATGCTGTGCATGCCCGGGCGAGTGCCAGCGTGCGGCATCACCAGCCAGCACCTCCAATACGCCAGCTTGCCCACATTGCGCCATCCATTGCCGCCACTCCCCCAGTGGAGCATCAACGACAAGCGGCTGGAGCTGATGGTGGGCATGCACATGTGCGCCAATCAACAGCTGGCCCCTCGAGGCCCAAAGCCCGTGTAGGCCACCCCCCAAGGCCATCTGGCGGAAGGACATCTGACCCTCAGGCACCTTCCCCCAGCCTCGCAGCAGCCACTGGGCAGAGCTTGCGGAGGAGCAGCAGGCCGGGCAGGGGCGCCAAAAGGCTGGACAAGGTCTCGCCCTCGTGGGCCACTAAGTAGAGGGTGTGGCCAGCTTTCATTTTATGTGGCGGTGGACATCTTTATTTTGCCCATGGTTGTTTTGTTTATGGGTTTGTTTTTTGCGTTAAGGCCGAGGTTGAGGCCTGGTTTGTTCAAATGTGGAGTTACTCCTCCCCAGGTTGTGGGAGTGAGTCGTTTGTTACACTTTTTGTGGGGGCCGTTGATTGTTTTTGGGATTCATGTGGGAAGGGGTTTCATTTTTGTCAAATATAAATTTATCTTTATTCAGACAGTGTCCATGGTTGTTCTTGTTAGTCTTTGTTGCCTTCGCTGGCTGAGGGCTTGCGGAGCGGCTGCATTCATCTTGCTTCATGGCCACAAGGCATTCCGTGACAGGGGGCTTAGAAGTTACATTCAATAAGCTGGCGACGGACGGCCCTTGGACCTTGTCGCTCCCTCCTGGGAATGTACTCCTCCTCCTCCTCCTCCTCCTCCTCCTGCTCCACCTGCTCCTCCTCCTGAGGTGGTGGTCCAACGTCAGGTGGCAGTGCCTGAATCCTGCGGAGAGCCAGGTTGTGTAGCATGCAGCAAACTACGACAAATTGGGAGACCCGGTGCGGCGAATACTGCAGAGATCCGCCAGAACGATCAAGGCAGCGGAACCGCTGCTTGAGGACCCCAATAGTTTGCTCGATGATGTTTCTGCTCCTTTGATGGCTCTCGTTGTATGCCTCTTCAGCAGCGGTCCTGGGCGCGTGGAGCGGGGTCATGAGCCAGGTACACAAAGGATAGCCTTTGTCCCCGAGTAGCCATCCTCTTGGGGGAGGCTGTGCCTCGAACATGTCATGCACAGTACTCTGCCACAGGATGAAGGCATCGTGGCAGCTGCCTGGAAAGCAGGCATTGACAGCCAGGATGCGCTGCTTGTGGTCACACACCAGCTGCACATTGAGAGAATGGTAGCCCTTCCGGTTGCGATACTGCTCGCCATGCTCCAGAGGTGCCCGCAAAGCCACATGCGTACTGTCAATGGCGCCCTGCACCAAGGGGAAGGCCGCGAGTCTTGCAAATCCCACTGCACACTGATGCTGGCTCTCCAGGGCCATGGGGAAGGAGATGAATTGGCATCTCCTTCTGAAAAGGGCATCGGTCACCTGGCGGATGCAGTGATGCACGCCGAACTGGGATATGTTAGCTATGTCCCCAACAGCGGATTGGAAGGAGCCGGTGGCATAGAAGTTCAATGCCACCGTCACCTTCACTTCCACCGACAGAGACGTCCTGCACCTGAGCTTTGGACGCAGATCTCTGCGAAGCAGGTGGCAGATCTCTGCAACCACCTCCTTTCGGAATCTCAGCCTTCTTACACATCGCGCGCCACTCATGGTGAGGTAGGAGCGCTGCTGGCGGTATACCCTGACTGGGTAAGGCCTATGTTGCCGACGCCTGTTGCCCCCTCTGCCTCTAGCCAGGGCTGCCCCTCTGACCCCGTGTCTGTGAGCCCTACGCATATGGCGCTGAAACTCCGCGTTGGCACCCCATGCAACCCCCATCAAATGCTGGCAAACAGTCAAATTTCCAACAGGGCACTTGCAGCGCTTTGGCCTGAGTCCAAAAATACCTGAGCTATTGCTACACGAAACCAGTTAGCTCTCCTCCTTGTTGTGTGTCCAGAAATCCGTTGCACAAGAGTGTTTGCTGCAAAATGGCTGCCCTTTATACTGCAGGGTACGTGCCCTTTAATTTGCGCTCCCCGGGGCCCACGTCGGCTGTGTTGCGTTTCATTTTACAAACGCTCTGGCCGCCAGCCGCACAATGGGGCGGTCCGACTGATGTTTGGAATCGGGGCGTGCAAAGGGCGTTGCACGAGGATGTGACGTCATTTTCCGCGCGCGCAGCCAGGCGGGTGCTAAACTTTGTGCCGGCGCTAAGGGTCAACTTAATTTGGGGCGAGGCACAAACTGCGCTACGCCCGGGCGCTACACGCATAGCGCCCGAAATTCACTTCTCTTAAGGCGCTAACTGCTGGCGCAACCAACTGAATTTCTAGGCCCTAGAGTTCAACTGGAGATCGAGGCCTAGAAATTAGCTATAGCCCCGCCAGCTCGCTGGCGGCCAGAATTTACCGCTGGGCGCGGAGCCACTCACGCCCAGCCGATATTCAGTTTCAGCGCCCAAAGTCGAGGATGGCCGCTGTTCAAGGGCGTGGCCGCCCCCGCTTGGGGCGCTGAAACTGAATATCGGCACGCTAGTGGCCGCAGCGCCACCCGCAGCGGAGCGGCAGGCTGCGGTACTGCAGGCCTTCCTCCCTCTCTTAAGGGGGAGGTGCCTGCAGCAGCCGGAGCCCCGATCGCGAGTGCCGGCAAAAGAGCCCAGCACAACGGAGAAGTGCCGGGCTCCCGGAAACCAGCCGGCAATGCCGCGGGGGGGGGGGGAGGGGGGGTGGAGGAGGTCGGGGAAGGAGGTGCGGGCAGGCGGCCGCCGAAAAAGCGGCAGGCCGCACCTCCACCTTAAAGCGCCCCACTAAGGCTGCTGTACGGACCCGGTCTCCGAATGTTATTAGCGGCCGCCACGGAAGAGGCGGCCGCTACTGAAGATGGGGGTCGGGCCGGTGTCGGGGCGGTACCGGGGCGCTGCGCACACCGATGACGTCATCGGTGGCGGCGCAGCGCTAACGGCTACCGCCGCAATTAGCGCGTCAATGAAGTTCACCCGAAGTTTGCAGACTGGCGCAGAAGCCCTCTTTGGGCGGTAACTGGGCGCAAAGCCCACTGAATTTCTCGGCCCATATCTCTAGGAAACCAATGAAACAAGCGCATTTCCACCTAGATGGACAACAGTGCGACGGTTTTGGAGGAGGTCATAGAGTCATAACGGCACAGAAGGAGGCCATTCGGCCCATTTAGTCCGTGCCAGCTCTCTGTAGAGCAGTGAAGTCAGTCCCATTCCCCCGCTCTATCCCCGTAACCCTGCAAGTTTATTTCCCTCAAGTGCCTATCCAGTCTCCCCTTGAAAACATTCAGTGGCTCCGCTTCCACTACTTCCGTTGACAGAGATTTCCAGGTCCTCACCACTCGCTGCTAAAAAGGCTTTCCCTCACATCCCCCCTGTACCTGTTGCCCAAAACCTTAAATCTGTGTCTCCTAGTCCTTGAACCATCACGCAGTGGGAACAGCTTTTCCCCGTCTTACCTATCCAAACCCGTCATAATCTTGTACACCTCTATCAAATCACCCCTCAACCTCCTTTGCTCTAATGAAAACAAATCCAACTTCTCCAACCTGTCCTTGTAGCTAAGACCCCCCATCCCCAGAACCATTCTGGTAAATCTCCTCTGCACCCTCTCAAGTGCCTTAACATCCTTCCTAAAGTGTGGTGACCAGAACTGGAGGCAATACTCCAGTTGTGGCCTAAACCAGCTCTTTATAAAGGTTCAGCATAACGTCACTACTTTTTTACGCAATACCTCTATTTATGAAACCCAAGATCCCATATGCTTTGCTAACCACTCTCTCATTATTTTCTGCCATCTTCAGGGACCTATACCCATTAACCCCCAGGTCCCTTTGTCCCTGCACATTCTTTAAAACTGTGCCATTATGTGTATATTGCCTCTCCCTGTTCCTTCTGGCAAAATGCATCAGCTCACAGTTCTCTGTATTAAATTCCATCTGCCACTTGTCTGCCCATTCTGCTAGCCTTTCTATGTCCTGTTGCAGTCGATTGGTATCATCCTCACTGTTTGCCACCCCCACCCACCAAGTTTGGTGTCATTGGCAAATTTAGAAATTGTACTCTGTATTGCAATATCCAGATCATTTATATATACCAAAAAAAGCAGTGGCCCCAGCACTGACCCTTGGGGAACACCACTGTCTACCATCCCCCAGTCTGAAAAACAGCCATTTACCACAACTCGTTGTTTCCTGTTCTTAAGCCAATTCCTTATCCAAGCTGCCACTGACCCATCTATTCCATGAGCCTCAATGTTGTAAACCAGCCTTCTATGTGGTACTTTGTCAAACGCCTTCCTAAAATCCATGTGGACAACATCCATTGCAATCCCTTCATCAATCCTCCTTGTTACTTCATCAAAAATTCAATTAGATTAGTCAAACTCGACCTGCCTTTTACAAATCCGTGTTGGCTCTCCTTAATTAGCTTAAACCTCTCCAAATGCTGGTTAGTTTTTTCCTTGATTATTGTTTCTAAAACTTTATCCACCACTGAAGTTAAACTGACTGACCTGTAGTTACTAAGATTGTCCTGACACCTTTTCTTGAACAATAGTGTCACATTTACCACTTGTGATTGAGCACGGCAAAAGTTGCAGATAGCTCTAAGGGGATGAGGGGGGATAATGCACCACGGTCACAGTCAGATCCAAGGCCACGGCATCATGGGTGGCTCAGCTGTATGGTGGTGGGGCAAGGAGGATGGTCAAGAAAGCAATAGTGGTAGTTGATTCAGTAGTAGTTAGGGGAATTGAAAGGCATTTCGACAGCTGCAGCCGTGACTCCAGGATGGTATGTTGCCACTCTGGTACCAGAGTGAACAACTTCACTGAGCAGCTACAGGACATTCTGAGGGGGGAGCGTGAACAGCCAGTGGTCGTGGTCCATGTCTTTACTAATGACATAGGTAGAACAATGGATGAAGTCCTGCAGTCAGATTTTAGGGAGCTAGGAAAGAGATTAATAAGCAAGACCTCAAAGCTAGTAATCTAAAGATCAAACCCGATGCCACACACTACTGATTATAGGAATAGGAGGATAGAGCAGATGAATGCGTGGCTGGAGAGCTGATGCAGGAAGGAGGGCTTTAGATTCCTAAGGCATTGGGACCGGTCCCGTGGGAGGTGGAACCTGTACAAGCCTGAAGGGTTGCTCCTCAACTGGGCCGGGACCAATGTCCTCGTGGGAGTGGGAGTAGGGTGGGGGAGGGGGTGGTGGAGATTTGCTAGTGAAGTTGGGGCGGGTTTAAACTAGCTGGCAGGGGGCTGGGATCCTGACCGTAGATTCAGAAGGGAGAGAAGCAAAGCTGGAAATGGAAGGCAGATAATTAGTAATGAGTTTGGAAGTCAGAGGAAACAAAGGCTAGAAAGTAGACAACAAAGAGCTTTGGCAGTGGTAATGGCATATACTTCAATGCACGGAGTCTAGTGAATAAGCCAGATGAGTTGAGGGCTCGTGGAAAGATGATGTAATAGCTATTTCAGAAACATTTCTGAAAGAAGGTCAGGAAATCAGCTCAACATTCCTGGTTACAGGGTTTTCAGAAGAGATTGAGAGGGGGATAAAAAGGAAGGGGGTTTGCAATATTGGTGAAATAAACAATTAAAGCTGTGATGATGGATGATATGATAGAAGGATCATCAAATGAGGCCATATGGCTTGAACTGCAAAACAAAGGATTGGCAATCACACCACTGAGCGTGTACTATAGACCCCCAAATAGTCAGAGGGAAATAGAAAAGCAAATATTTAGGCACATTTCTGAGAAGGTCAAGAAAGTTAGCGCAATACTAGAGTGGGATTTCAACTACCCTATTATTAACTGCGATAGGATCAGAGTAAAAGGTATAGAGGGTGCAGAATTCTTAATATGCATTCAGGAGCACGTTTTCAGCCAGTACGTAGCAAGCCCAACAAGAGAGGGGGCGGTTCTGGACTTGGTTTTAGGGAATGAAGCTGGGCAGGTGGAAGGGGTATCCACGGGAGAGCATTTTGGTGGTAGTGATCATAATCCAGTTAGATTTAGCTTAGTTATAGAAAAGGATAAATATAGACCAGGAGTAAATGTTCTCAATTGGTGAAAGACCAATTTGACCAAGCCAAGATGTGATTTAGCAAAAGTCGACTGGAAACAGATACTTGAAGGTAAATCATTGTCAGAGCAGTAGGAGGCATTCAAGGAGGAGATAGTGAGGGGTCAAAGGAAATACGTTCAGACAAAGTAAAAGGGTGGGACTCCCAAATCTAGAGCCCACTGGATTCGAAGGGGCATACAGGTAGGATGAGGCAAAAAAGGGAAGCTTATGTCAGATACCGAGAGCTAAGTACTGCAGAAAGCCTAGCAGAGTACAAAAAGTACAGGAGTGCAATTAAAAAGGAAACTAGGAAAGCAAAGAGAGGGCATGAAAAAAGTATTGGCCAGTAAAATCACGGAAAACCCAAAGATGTTTTATAAATATACTAGCTGGAGTGGCCGGTGGTGCCGAGGCTCTTTTGAGGGCATGTTGTTGTTGGAAGAGAGAGGGAGAGCGACTGGGGGGGGGGGGAAGAGAGAGAGAGAGAGCGACTGGGGGGGAAGAGGGAGAGCGACTGGGGGGGAAGAGAGAGAGCAACTGGGGGGGAAGAGAGAGAGCAACTGGGGGGGAAGAGAGAGAGCGACTGGGGGGGAAGAGAGAGAGCGACTGGGGGGAAGAGAGAGAGCGACTGGGGGGGAAGAGAGAGAGTGACTGGGGGGGAAGAGAGAGAGCAACTGGGAAGGGGGAAGGGGGGGAAAGGAGGGGGGGAAGGAGGAGGGGGGTGGAAGGAGGGGGTAAGGAGGGGGGAAGGGGGGGAAGGAGGGGAGATGGAAGGGGGGACGGGGGGAAGGGGAAGGGGGGAGGGGGGAAGGGAGGAGCTTGCCACAAAACAATTGCCTAGGGTCCAGCATGGCTGGCAACAGATGCCCAGGCTTCGAGGCCTACCTGCAAAAACGGGGACAGGTAGGAAAATTAATGAGATTAGATAAAATATTTAGAAAGTAATTCACTTTTTTAAAAAACAATATGTGTTTTCAAAGCAACTTTTTTTTTAAAGACGCAGAAAGCGGGAAAAAGAAATGAAAAGTTTGGAATCAAGATGGCGGCGACTCACCTCGGTTCAGAACGATAAGGCCCGCCCACACACGCACCGATTGGTCGACCGTCAGGTCACCGAAGCGTAGGATTGGTCAATCATCCGTCATTCGACTCTAGGAGGGCCCGCCCGCACGCGCCAGGGACCCGTCCCGCCCCACCACACAGCGATTGGTCGACCGTCGGGTCGCTCGACCGTAAGATTGGTCGACCTCGACATCACTCGAGGCTAATGAGCGGATAATGAGCGGAATGTTGAAAGTTTTTTGGATACCGCGGGGCGCAATTTTTGTCTCACTGAAACGTAAATACGCTTATGACGGTTCTGGAATCGTAAGCTTTCTTTCGATGTAACACACGTGTAGGTGCGCTCTATAACTTTCGAGTTTATACAATACAGACAGACAGATGGAATGACAGACAGACAGATCGACCGCTTTATATATATAGAAGCTGAAGTGCCCGGCGGTGCCGAGGGTCTTTTGAGGGCATGTTGTTGTTGGAAGAGCGAGAGAGCGGCTGGGGGAAGAGAGAGAGCGACTGGGGGAAGAAAGAGAGCGACTGGGGGGAAGAGAGAGAGTGACTGGGGGGAAGAGAGACAGCGACTGGGGGAAGAGGGGGGGAAGGGGGGAGAGGGGGGGGAAGAGGGAGGAAGTGAGGGGGGAAGAGGGGGGAAGGGAGGAGGGGGGAAGGGAGGAGGGAGGGGGGAGGGGAGGGGAGGGGAGGTGGGGGGGAAGGGGTGAGGGGGGAAGGGGAGGGGAGGGGGGGAAGGGAGGGAGGGGGGTGTGGGAGAGGAGGGGAGAGGGGGGAGGGGAGGGGAGGGGGGAGAGGGGCGGGATGGGGGAGAGGGGAGGGGGGTGGAGGAGGTGGGGGAAGGAGGGGGGGAGAAAGGGAGTGGGGGAGCCAGCAGACCCTCTCCCCACTGCCGGCGATGGCTCCGCTGAGCTCCGTGCCGCCCCACGCACTGACATGCCGAGCGCAGCGCCCCGGTGAGCCCGAGCCCCGTCCTCCCGAGACCGGGCCTGAGACAGCCAATTGCGGCTGACCGGGCCCGGTTGCCTTGGTAACCCTCCTCCCCTCTCCGCCTCCCGATCTCCGGGCCTGGGTCTGAGCGGCCGATTGCGGCTGGTGAGCCCGGTTGCCGGGGTAACCCTCTCCGCTCCCCCTCCAGCCGGAGCCCCGCCCCCCCCTGAATGAAGCGCGAGGAAGTTGCAGTGAGCCCAGCCAGCCTTTACCAAGATGGCTGGTCACTGGTTCGGAATCGGGCCCAGTGGGGGGGGTGGGGGGTGAGGGGTGGGAGGAGCTTGCCACAAAACAATTGCCCAGGGTCCAGCATGGCTGAGAACAGGCGCCCAGGCTTCGAGGCCTACCTGCAAAAACGGGGACAGGTAGGAAAATTAATGAGATTAGATAAAAGGTTCAGAGAGTAATTCACTTTTTTAAAAAACAATACGTGTTTTAAAAGCAACTTTTTTTTTAAAGACGCAGAAAGCGGGAAAAAGAAATGAAAAGTTTGGAATCAAGATGGCGGCGACTCACCTCGGTTCAGAACGATAAGGCCCGCCCACACACGCACCGATTGGTCGACCACCAGGTCACCGAAGCGTAGGATTGGTCAATCGTCCCGTCACTCGACTCTAGGAGGGCTCGCCCACAAGCGCCAGGAACCCACCCCCGCCACGCAGCGATTGGTCGACCGCCGGGTCGCTCGACTGTACGATTGGTCGACCTCGACGTCACTCGATGCTAATGAGCGGATAATGAGCGGAATGTTGAAAGTTTTTGGATACCGCGGGTGCAATTTTTGTCTGGCCGTAACATAAATATGCTTATGACTGTTCTGGAATCGTAAGCTTTCTTTCGATGGAACACACGTGTAGGCATGCTCTATAACTTTCGAGTTTATTCAATACAGAAAGACAGACAGACAGACGGAATGACAGACAGACAGATCGACTGCTTTATTATATATATATAGATAGAGAGCAAGAGGATAACTAAAGAAAGAGTAGGGCCTATTAGAGGCCAAAAAGACAACATTTGCCTTGAGGCAGAAGACGTGGGTGCGGTTCTTAATGAACAGTTCATGTCTGTCTTCACAAAAGAGAGGGACGATGCAGACATTGTAGTTAAGGAGGAGGAGTGTGAAATATTAGATGAGATAAACATAGTAAGAGAGAAATATTAAGGGGTTTAGCATCTTTGAAATTAGATAAATCGCCAGACCCGGATGAAAGTTATCCCACGCTGTTAAGAGAGGCAAGGAAGGAAATAGCAGAGGCTCTGGCCATCATATCCTACTTCTCTCTGAGTAGAGGTGTGGTGCCGGAGGACTGGAGGACTGCTAACTTTGTATGGTTGTTTAAAAAGGGAGAAAGGGATAGATGGAGTAATCACAGACCAGTCAGCCTAACGTCCGTGGTAGGAAAGTTATTGGAAAAAGTTCTGAGGGAAAATATAAATCATCATTTAGAAATGCACGGATCAATCAAGGACAGTCATCATGAGCGTGGAGTCATCGAGTCAAAGAGTTATACAGAACAGAAAGATGCATTTTGGCCCATTGTGTCCGTGCCGGCCATGATGCCCTATCTATTCTCTTCCCATTTTCCAGCACTTGGTCCGTAGCATTGTATGCTATGGCATTTCAAGTGCTCATCTAAATGCTTCTTGAATGTTGTGAGGGTTCCTGCCTCTACCACCCTTTCAGGCAGTGAGTTCCAGATTCCAACCAGCCTCTGGGTGAAAAAGTTTATCCTCAAATCCCCTCTAAACCTCCTGCCCCTTACCTTGAAACTATGCCCCCTGGTTATTGACCCCTTTACTAAGGGGAAAAGTTCCTTTCTATCTACCCTATCTATGCCCCTCATACATTTGTACACCTCAATCAGGTCCGCCTCATCCTTCTCTGCTCTAAGGAAAACAACCCCAGTCTGTCCAGTCTCTCTTCATAGCTAAAGCACACCATGCCAAGGAAACATCCTGGTGAATCTCCTCTGCACACTCTCCGATGCAATCATATCCTTGCTATAGTGTGCCGACCAGAACTGCACACAGTATTCCAGCTGTGGCCTAACTAGCATTTTGTACAGCTCCATCATAACCTCCCTGCTCTTATATTCTATGCCTCGGCTGATGAAGACAAGAATACCATATGCCTTTTAAACCATCTTATCTACCTGTCCTGCTGCCTTCAGTGATCTATGTACAGGTCCCTCTGATTCTCTGTCCTTCTAGGGTCCTGCCATTCATTGTGTATTCCCTTGCCTTGTTAGTCCTCCCAAAATGCATCACCTCACACTTTTCAGGGTTAAATTCCATTTGCCACTATTCTGCCCATCTAACCAACTCGTCTATATCGTCCTGTAGCCTTAGGCTTCCCTCCTCGCTATGTACCACTCCACCAATTTTCGAGTCATCTGCGAACTTACTGATCATACCTCCTACATTCATATTTAAATCATTAATGTAAACCACAAACAGCAAAGGTCCCAGCACCGATCCCTGCGGTACACCACTGGACACAGGTTTCCAGTCACAAAAACAACCTTCGACCATCACCCTCTGCCTCCTGCCACGAAGCCAATTTTGGATTCAATGTGCCAATTTGCCCTGGATCCCAATGGGCTCTTACATTCTTGACCAGTCTCCCATGCAGGACTTTGTCAAAAGTCTTACTGAAGTCCATGTAGACCACATCAACTGCACTACCCTCATCCACACACCTAGCGACCCCCTCGAAAAATTCAATCAAATTGGTCAGATCTGCTCTCCCCCTGACAAAGCCATGCTACTATCCTTGATTAATCTTTGCCTCTCCAAGTGGAGACTAATTCTGTCCCTCAGAATATTTTCCAATAATTTCCCTACCACTGAGGTTAGGCTCACTGGCCTGTAATTCCCTGGTTTATCCCGACTACCCTTCTTGAATAATGGTACTATGTTAGCTGTCCTCCAGTCCGCTGGTACCTCTCCTGTGGCGAGAGAGGTTCTGAAAATTTGTGTCAGAGCCCCTGCAATCTCCTTCCTTGCCACACGCAGCACCTTGGATACATCTCATTTGGGTAGGGGATTTATCCACTTTAAAGCCCGCTAAAACCGCTAATGCCTCCTCCCTCTCAATATTAATTTGTTCAAGTATATCACAATCTGCATGGATGAACTGCAGAATTTGTTCCTCCAAGTTTGGCATAAAAATAAAACAAAAAATGTGACTCAACCGTGGCTAACAAGGGAGATTAGGGATAGCATAAGATCCAAGGAGAGGACATATAAATTGGCCAGAAAAAGCAGTAAACCTGAGGATTGAGAGCAGTTTAGGGTTCAACAAAGGAGGACAAAGGGATTAATTAAGAAGGGGAAAATAGAAAATGAGAGTAAGCTTGCGGGGAACATAAAAACTGACTGTAAAAGCTTTTATAGATATGTGAAGAGAAAAAGATTGGTGAAGTCAAGCGTAGGTCCCTTGCAGTTAGAATCAGGGGAATTTATAATGGGGAACAAAGAAATGGCGGTCCAATTAAATACATATTTGGTTCTTTCTTTACAAAGGAGGACACAAATAACCTCCCAGAGATGTCGGGGAACATAGGGTCTGATGAAGGGGAGGAACTGAAAGAAATCAATATTTGTAGGGAAATGGTATTAAGGAAATTGATGGGATTGAAGGCTGATAAATCCCCAGGGCCTGATAACCTACATCCTAGGGTACTTAAGGAAGTGGCCCTAGAAATTGTAGATGCATTGCTGAGCATCTTCCAACATTCATTAGAATCTGGAACCGTACCCAGGGATTGGACGGTAGCTAATGTTACCCCACTATTCAAAAAAGGTGGTAGAGAGAAAATGGGGAATTACAGACCGGTAAGCCTGACATCGGTAGTGGGGAAAATGCTAGAGTCCATCATAAAAGATGTAATAGCAGAGCACTTGGAAAACAGTGACAGGATCGGACAAAGTCAACATGGAATTACAAAGGGTAAATCGTGCTTGTCTAATCTACTGGAATTTTTTGAGGATGTAACTGGTAGAATAGATAAGGGAGAACCAGTGGATGTGGTGTATTTGGACTTTCAGAAGGCTTTCGATAAGGTCCCGCATAAGAGATTAGCGTGCAAAATTAAGGCACATGGGATTGGGGGCAAGGTATTGACTTGGATAGAGAACTGGTTGGCAGACAGAAGGCAAAGAGTTGGAATAAACGGGTCGTTTTCCGAGTGGCAGGCAGTGACTAGTGGGGTACCGTAAGAATCGGTCCTAGGACCCCAGCTGTTCACAATATATATTAATGATCTGGATGAGGGAATTGGATGTAATATCTCCAAATTTGCAGACGACACAAAGCTGGGTGGGAGGGTATGCTGTGAGGAGGATGTCGTGAAACTCCAGCACGATTTGGACAGGTTGGGTGATTGGGCAGAAACATGGCAAATGCACTATAATGTGGATAAATGTGAGGTTATCCACTTCCGTGGCAAAAACAAGAAGGCAGGTTATTATTTGAATGGTAATAGATTGGGAGAAGGGGAAGTGCAAAGAGACCTGGGTGTTCTTGTACACCAGTCGCTGAAGGTAAGCATGCAGGTGCAGCAGGCGGTTAAAAAGGCAAATGGTATGTTGGCCTTCGTAGCGAGAGGGTTTGAGTACAGGAATAAGGATGTCTTGCTGCAGTTGTACAGGGCCTTGGTGAGACCACATCTTGAGTATTGTGTGCAGTTTTGATCACCTTATCTGAGGAAGGATGATCTTGCCATGGAAGGAGTGCAGCGAAGATTCACCAGGCTGATACCTGGGATGGCAGGAATGACGTATGAGGAGAGATTGGGTCGATTGGGCTTGTACTCGCTGGAGTTTAGAAGAATGAGAGGGGATCTCATTGAAACTTTTAAAATTCTGACAGGACTGGACAGACTAGATGCAGGAAGAATGTTCCCTATGATCGGGGAGTCCAGAACCAGGGGTCACAGTCTAAGGATAAGGGGTAAGCCATTTAGGACAGAAATGAGGAGGAATTTCTTCACCCAGAGAGTGGAGAACCTGTGGAATTCTCTACCACGGAAGGCATTAGAGGCCAATTCATTAAATATATTCAAGAAGGAGTTGGATATATTTCTCAAGGCTAAAGGGATCAAGGGCTATGGGGAGAAAGCAGGGTCCGGGTACTAAATTTGGATGATCAGCCATGATCGCATTGAATGGCGGAGCAGGTGCGAGGGGCCGAATGGCCTACTCCTGCTGCTATCTTCTATGTTTCTATGTTTCTATCCCCCTGCCTGATTTATGTGCCTGCATCGTCCTACTCCATAGTGAACACAGATGCAAAATATTCATTTCAAACCTCACCTACATCTTCCGGTTCTACAGACAGATTGCCACTTTGGTCCCGAATGGGCCCTACTCTTTCCCTGGTTATCCACTTGCCCTTAATATACTTATAAAACACCTTGCGATTTTTCCTTTATTTTGCCCGCCACTGTTTTTTCATGCCCCCTCTTCGCTCTCCTATATTCTTTTTTAAGTACCCACCTGCTCTTTCTATACTCCTCTAGGGCTTACACTGTTTTTTGTCCTTTGTATCTGTCAAAAGCCTCCTTTTTATTCCTAATCCATTCTTGTATATCCCTTGACATCCAGGGTTCCCTGGGCTTGTTGGTCCCACCCTTGACCTTTACGGGAACATTTTGGCATTGTGCACTCTCCATTTCCTTTCTGAAAGGGTCCCACTGCTCTGATGTGGATTTTTCTACAAATAGCTGATCCCAGTCGACTTTGGCCAGATCCCGCCTTATCAAATGAAAATCGGCCTTCCCCCAATTTAGAACCTTTATTTCTGGTCCATTTTTGTCCTTTTCCATGACTACCTTAAATCTCACCGAATTATCGTCACTGTCACCAAAATGCTCTCCTACTAACACTTCTACCACTTGCCCGACCAGATTCCTTAGAATTAGGCCCAGTACCGTCCCCTCTCTTGTAGGACGTTCTACATGCTGGCTCAAAAAGCTCTCCTGCATGCACTTTAAAAATTCTGCACCCTCTAAGCCTTTCACCCTCTAACTATCCCAGTTAATATTGGAGGAGTTGAAATCCCCTACTATTGTTACCCTATTATTTCTACACTTGTCTGAGATTTGCCTACATATCTGTTCCTCTATCACCCCTAACATTTTGGGGGCCTATAAGACACTCCGAGCAAAGTGCTTGCCCCCTTTTTGTTTTTAAGTTCTACCCATATGGCCTCATTAGAGGAACCTGCTGAGATATCATCCCTCATTACAGCAGTAGTTGATTCCTTGATTAATATTGTGACACCCCCTCCTCTTTTACACCCTCCTCTGTCTCGCCTGAAGATTCTATACCCCGGAATATTGAGCTGCCTGTCCCGCCCATCCCTCAACCATGTCTCTGTGATAGCAACAATATCATACTCCCATGTGTTAATCAACACCTTCAATTCATCTGCCTAACACGCAAGACTCCTTGCATTAAAATATATGCCATCCAGCCTTGCCATGCTCCCTTGTGCCATTAAATATTTGCTCTGCCTTCCAGGTTAACTTGTTTCTTCCTCTATATTTGGCTATGCATCACCCCCTACTATAGCTCCACTCCGTATCCCATCCCCCTGCCAAGTTAATTGAACCCCCCCCAACAGTACTAGCAAACCTCCCCACAAGGTTGTTGATCCGTTCTGGTTCAGGTCCAACCTGTCCGACTTGTACAGGTCCCACCTGCCCCAGAAGCAGACCTAGTGATCCAGGAAACTAAAGCCCTCCCTCTTGCACCAACCGTTTAGCCACACATTCATCTGCTCTATCCTTCTATTCCTATACTCACTAGCACGTGGCACCGGGAATAATCCAGAGATTACATCCTTTGAGGTCCTGCTTTTTAATCTGCTACCTAGCTCCCTAAATTCTTGTTGCAGGAACTCATCCCTCTTTATACCCATGTCGTTGGTCCCAATGTGAACCACGACCTCTGACTGTTCGCCCTCCCCCTTCAGAATGCCCTGCAGCCGTTCAGTGACACCCTTGACCCTGGCACCAGGGAGGCAACATACCATCCTGGAGTCACGTCTGTGGCCACAGAAACGTCTATCTGTTCCCCTTATGATATAATTCCCGATCAGTATTGCTCTCCCACTCGTTTTCCTCCCCTCCTGTGCAGCTGAGCCACTCGTAGTGCCACGGACCTGGCTCTTGTTGCATTCCCCCGAGAAACCATCACCCCCAGCAGTATCCAAAGCGGAAAATCTGTCGGAGAGGGAGATGGACCCTGGGGACTCCTGCACTACCTTCCTAGTTCTTTTACTCTGTCTGGCGGTCACCCATTTCCTTCTGCCTGTGCACTCTGTACCTGCGGCATGACCACCTCATTAAATATGCTCCACAGTGACTCCAGCCGCAGCTCCAGCTCTGAAACGCAGATTTCGAGTAGCTGCAGCTGGAGACACTTCCTGCACATGTATTTGCCCTGGACACCGAAAATGTCCCTGACTTCCCACATAGCACAGGAGGAGCACTCCACTTTGCCGAGCTGCCCTGCCATGGCCTATCCTTAATTTACTCCCTTTACTCCCTTTAAATTAAAGAATATTAAATACATTACGGACCTTACTCCCTTAAAACACTATTAACTCTAAACTAGAGAGTACTTACTTTTAATTTAACGCCTGAAGTGTAAAAATACTATACAAATACTCACCGCTGGTTCTCTGTCCCCTCTTGTAGCACTTTTTAGCTCCTGCTCTCCTGGAAGCTGAAAAAGAATAGAAAAAGAAAGGAACGCCTCCCTCCTCGAACTCTGTCACTCACCAAACTCGCAGCTTAACACTCTGTTCCGATCTGCACTCCGTGAACTTGTTAAGGGAAGGTCATGTCTGACTAAATTGATTGAAGTTTTTGACGAGGTAACAAGGAGGGTCAATGAGGGTAGCCTATTTGATGCAGTCTACATGGATTTTAACAAGACTTTTGAGGTGGTCCCACATAGCAGATGGTCAAAAAATTAAAGCCCATGAGATCCAAGGGAAAGTGGCAAGTTGTATCCAAAATTGGCTCAGCGGCAGAAAGCAAACCATAATGGTTGACGGGTGTTTTTGTGACTGGAAGGCTGTTTTAAGTGGGGTTCTCCAGGGCTCAGTACTATGTCCCTTGCTTTTTGTGGTAAATATCAATGATTTAGCCTTTAATTTAGGGTTAATGATTAAGAAGTTTGCAGATGATACAAACATTGGCCGTGTGGTTGATAGTGAGGAAGAGAGCTGTAGACTGCAGGAAGATATCAATGGACTTGTCAGATGGACAGAAAAGTGAAACATGGAATTCAATCTGGAGACGTGTGAGGTAATGCATTTGGGGAAGGCTAACAAGGCAAGGGAATACACAATAAATGGTAAGATACTGAGAAGTGCAGAGGATGAGTGGGACCTTGGAATGCAGGTCCACAGATTCCTGAAGGTAGTAGGACAGGTCGATAAGGTGGTTAAAAAGGCAAACGGGATACTTTCCTTTATTAGCCGAGGCATAGAATATAAGAGCGGGGAGGTTATGCGTGAACTGTATAAAACACTAGTTAGGCCACAGCTAGAGTATTGCGTACATTTCTGGTCAGCACATTACAGGAAAGATGTGATTGCCCTTGAGTGGGTACTGAGGAGATTTACGAGGATGTTGCCAGGCTGGAGAAATTTAGCTAGGAAGAAGAATTGGAGAGGCTGGGGTTGTTTTCTTTGGAACAGAGGAGACTGAGGGGAGATTTAATTGAGTTGTGTAAAATTATGAGGAGCCAAATAGAAAGGATAGGAAGGACATATTTCCCTTAGCAGAGAGGTCAATAACCAGGGGGCAGAGATTAAAGTAATTGGTAGAAGGATTAGAAGGGAGTTGAGGAGAATTTTCTTTCACCCAGAGGGTGGTGGGGGTCTGGAACTCACTGCCTGAAAGGGTGGTAGAGGCAGAAACCCTCATCACATTTAAAAAGTACTTGGATGTGCATTTGAAGTGTCATAATGTACAGGGCTAATGAACCAAGAACGTGAAAGTAGAATTAGGCTGGATAGCTCTTTTCACTGCCGGTGTCTAGTGATTCTCTAAATTATATATGGTATAAAAATGTTGTGAGGTTTATCTTAATACATTAGGTAGGTCAAGTTCTCAATAAGGTAATAAGCGCACGATTTCCTGAAAGAATGGACTGAACGGTCTTTTTGTCAACCTAGACTTTGTTATGCCTTTATGTGGAAGGTTTCCAGCTTTGGGAACAGCAACCTAATGCAGGCGGGTTTAAGCTTTGGATGCGGTCATTGTATCGTTTCACTTTCTTCCAGTGAAATGTCTGATTAGAAAAGTAGTGATCACTTTGACATTTGTAATTGTTGCGCCAGTTAATATGGACACTACTTTCAGACGATGTGCTCATTGAAAGAACAAAAGCTAAATACATCTTTTATAATTTATTAATAAATAAGTACAACATTTAAATCAACAAAAACTTTGCTGAGACAAATCCTTCAACTTTAAAATTAGTGTCCAGGCTTTGCTGTGTTGCCCTTCAGCCCAGCTTACACGCAATTTCAATGATATTGTTGCTGCTGCAAGCGACTGGAACAACAACAGATGATTCTGTGACGGGCAAAGCTAAGAAAATTCTTCACAATATCCCAACATTTCTTATAATTTCAAACAATGTTTAAGAATTTTTAAAATCACAATAACTGTTTCATCCGGCACAGGGGCGACGGGCCGAATGAACTCCCTCTGTGCTGTATAATTCTGATTCTATAAGCTTTCTGCTCTGCCCATCAGCTGCTTCCTCGTGTTCTCTTCAGGTTTCAACAAGATAATGTAACATTTTGGAGCAAAGATACAGCTCAGCAGCCCAAAGCTCGATGCTAAAATGGCAAATATTTCCACAGCGACCGTGTATTTTCCGGGAGTGCTCACATAAGCGGGGATAAAAGTTACCCAAACAGCAAAAAAGATGAGCATGCTGAAAGTTATAAATTTAGCTTCATTGAACTTGTCCGGTAACGCTCGGGCCAAGAAAGCTAAAATTAAACACATACAAGCTAAGAGCCCGATATAACCTAACACACAGCAGAAAGCAACTGTGGAACCCACATCACACTCAAGGATAATCTTTGCGCTTTGATACGTGGTGTTTTTAGCTGGGAGTGGGGGTGACGTCACCAACCAGACCACACATATTATAATTTGGATCACTGTACAGAGAAAGACAATTGATCTCTGTTGTGTGGGCCCAAACCATTTCATCACATTACTGGCCGGCAGCGTTGCTTTAAATGCCATCAGGACTACCAGAGTTTTACTAAGAATACAGGAAATGCACAGAACAAAGCTAACTCCAAACACAGTGTGACGGACCATACATGACCATGGCGATGGCTGTCCAATGAATGCAATGGAGCACAGAAAGCACAGTATTAATGAGAATAGTAGAAGGAAACTTAGTTCCGAATTGTTGGCCCTTACAATGGGAGTGTTTATAAAATATAAGAAAACAGCTGCAACAGCTCCTGTGGTACAAGCTCCAAACAGTGAAATCGCCGTGAGGGTTATTCCCATGCTGTCTTGAAAGGAGAGGAACTCAATTTCTTTGAGAATGCACTGATCTCTTCTGTCATTGGACCAATAATCTATAAGGCATTTGATGCATTCGGTAGAATCTGTGGAAGAGGTACAGTCAGTTGTAGTTTAGAATGGCCCGGAAAATACCGTTGTAATGATGACGAAACTGTCAGCGTTCGCCGTCATTGCACTGTAAAACTGACAGCAACTTCTGGCGTTCGCACATGCTCAGTCATACGCGGAAATCCAATAGTTGCGGTCAGTAATTCCCTACTGCTGCACAGGGCGCGCCGATGGCAACAAATAGAAGGCACTGAATTGACTGGAACTTCAACATTATACGCAATATTCTCACTGTACACACTCTTAAAAAAATTAAAGCTTGTTGAAAGAGGTGTGACTGAGTTTTTAACTGCGTACTAGGTCATCATTACTGCTAACAAGCTCTCTGGCCCTGAAGAATTAATTTTATATTGTGGAGTCTCACTTCCTCCATTCCATGATAACGTCTTCATAATTTAAAAAAAATACAAATAATTTTCATTTCTTAAGTTTGATTTATGATATTTTATCTTCTACCGTAATCCCATGTGTATTTTGCAATCCGTATTTCGCTTTCCGTGAAATTATTAAAAAGGGAATGATAAAACCAGCTTTTTACTTCCTGGTTTGCTGTCTGTGAGAATTTATCAAGGTGATTGACTGCTTAGCCTGCTTGATAATATCACTGTTGTTCGACGTTACAGACGCACTATGGATGACGGCAGATGGAAAGTCACGTGGGTAAAGTTGAAATCGAGGACACAGAGCCAAAGGTTTGTGGGCAACTTTCTTCGAGGTCAGTGGCGACCACCTTCACTTCGTCGCTGACCGCAAAATCCCGGCCAATCTTTCGCAAGAATTATGATTGTTAGCCGGGAGTATTTGTTGATTCTTACCCTATAAGGTATGTTAATTTGATCAATGTGATATACCTGTTTGATTGCTGATCTGTCCGTCGGAACATGGTAAGCAATCAAAGCAGCAGATTGGCTGCCCTTTTCGAGCGCCTTTTCTTGTACCCACAGGGCAAGTGTCACTGCATACTGATACTGGTACCTGTGGAGAGAGAACATTCTGCTCTGAACCTCGGCCTAAATTAAAAACACAACATTTCAGATTTATTGCATGGATTAATTAAGTTTTTTGCGGCCAGAGCTTTTTCTTTGCTTTGCAGATACATTTTCTAAATAGTGATTATTATGAATCGGGTGTCGGGCTGCATACTTCTGATGAAACGGCTGGAGTTGACCGAACATCACGAAGAGGTAGGGGATCTGATTTTCCGTATGGAAACGTTCGGCAAAATATTGAATTGAATAACTAGTAAATTCAATAGACAAATCAATTCTCGAACTTTCTTTATCAATATATTTTCGCCCGATTTAATCAATAAGATATATCTTCACTTTTCACCCGCTTCTTATTGGATTCGTGTAATTAAAATTTTATAAAGGATAAAGAAATGAAAAATCCTCATTTGCTGCTGTCAAGAAAAATAGATTGTTGTGCAGCAAGAGAAAATACATAATTAAATTAATTTTTAAATTATTTCTAGGGATGAATTTTTTGCCCATTCCTAAGAGTCCTTGTGAAGGTGCTGTGGCCTTCTTCTTGAACCGCTGCAGTCCGTGTGGTGAAGGTACTCCCACAGTGCTGTTAGGGAGGGAGTTGCAGCACTTTGACCCAGAGACGATGAAGGGATGGTGATATATGTTCAGATTAGGATGGGGTGTGACTTCGAGCGGAACTTGGAGGTGATGGTGTTCCCATGCACCTGCTGCCTTCTAGGTGGCGGAGGCCGCGGGTTTTGGTGATGCTGCCGAAGAAGCCTTGGCGAGTTGCTGCTGTTCATCTTGTAGACCGGCCTGTAGCCACGGTACGCTAGTGGTAGTGGGGTTGGATGCTTAGGCTAGTCGGCGAGGTGTGTTAATATGGAGTACTATGTCCTAAATATATTAGACAGGCATATATTTGGGAAAAAATGTTAAAAGGTAATAATTGAAAATATCTGATTGTGTCATCATTAGAAATGTTCCTTACCCTGTTTTCAGGTCCATGCCAAACCATTCCACTTTCATCTAAGACGAGTTTCTTTCCGGCAGGCAACGCTGCATCGTAATAACCAACTTTGACAAACTGAACCGACCCATCACCGCGCTCCTGCCAATTTATCAGGTCATAGGAAGCGACAGGATCTCCGTTCTTATCAAAGCTTATTTCCTCCCCAAACTGGTTGGTGAAACGTACCTCGCTCAGGTAGTGTAAAAGCTTTAAACGGGATAAAATAATCAGATGTGAAACAACTCTTAAATTTTCCGATAGTCTGCAACATTTCTGATTAATTATTTTAACACGAATTTAAAAAACTTAATATCGTTATTAGACACCTCTGCTGAATGTTCAGCTACCTTCGAAGGAATATTCAAATACTTTTTTTGTTTAGAAATAGAAACTGAATTTTGCTCCTTGGGAATGACCGGAACTTTTCTCACCTGCCAGGGTAGAATGTTTGACTTCTGGCCACATGTTCTGTTGATAAATGGGCCGGTCCCATTTTCACACGACTTTAAATTATGAATAGCGTGAGCTACAGCGTATACCGCTTTGTACACATTGTAGGTAATTCTTAACTGTGACACATCGGTGTATGTGGTCTCAATGGTCTCCAAGCTCTCTGAACCTGTGCACGGTTTGTATGGAGACAGTGATGACTTTTCTCCCAGGCTCTGATTTGAGATTTTGACGCTACAGCCGAAAACGTCCCGCCAGAGTTCTTCTACAAACGGATTGTCCGGCTTTGTGGAAGGGTGGAGTTTAACCAGAAACTCTCTCAGTCCTTGAATTTCCGCTCTCCTGATTCCAAACCCGATTGTTCCAGACAATATTTCCCGAGTTTTCACAGTCCACAATCGGACTGATGTGACCCAGGCTTCACTCGCTATCAGCTGGATGTTAGTAATGTTCTGTAGCCTGAGTTCCTTTGCCAGAGACATTGCATCGCGCTCAACGGAAAATATGATGATTACTTTAGCCGAGGACTTTGTAATGGTCTCTATAACCTGAAGCAACTTAGGCCTCGCACGTTCAGGAGAAAGAAACTCAATAAAAGCGATGCATGTTTCAAACTTAGAAAGTTCTTCAATAAACGACAATATCCCAAATCGGCCATATTCACTGTCTTGAGCTACAATCCCAACCCAATTCCATTGAAAGCGCTGCACCAGTCTGACCAACGCTTTGATTTGAACGGCGTCACTGGGAACTGTCCTGAAGAAGGTTGGGAACTCGCGCTTATCACTCAGACAGGTACAAGACGAAGAGTAGCTAACCTGGAAATTAAAACATCTTAGTTATATCACAGAACCACATTTCCCACACCATCGGGATCCCATGATTAATAACCGGGGATTCCGAGTCTTGCTCAGAAAGTAATAATAATGCCATTGACTACAATGTTTGAAATTTCTGTAGGAAAGGGATAGGTGATCTCTCTTTTTATAATGAAATAACAGAAAGATAAGCCAGGAAATTACAGACAAATTATTGTTCATGAAGTTACTCACAAAATATTGGACTCTATGAATGGGATCAAATACCAAACACTTGGAGAAACATGAGGTTGTCAGGACAGTCAGAATGGCTTTCTAAACCTAGGTCCGACTTGATCTGATATCGCCCGTTTTACACAATTGCCCAAAGGGGGAATTACCTCGAAATCGAACAGTTTCTCACACCAACCAAATGACGGTGTGGAAGCTACAGAGAAATCCAGTCAATCTGAAATGTTTAAAAGTTCCCTATTCAACTGAGCAATCTCTTGTGATACGTTACTCGCGATGATATGATTCTGTTATTTCTTCTCTGGCAGGTTGGTACATATTTTTGATTGTGTTCAATGAACCAGTTCAGTTTCGTTTAGATGAATGATTTCAGTTAAAATGTTGCCGAATAATGCTACCTGTAATACAGCACAAACCAAATCCAACGATCCGTACATTTCGTTCCTAAAACGTTTAAAAGTAATCCTTGGTTATGCTTTTATTTGAATAATGCACTTGTTACGTTTATAAGGACCATGAAGTAAATTAACGAAACCTACCAGGCCAATATCGAAAGGCGCCAATAAACGTGAAGCGGCAATGGACTGTGAAGATCCAACGTCTCCCACAATGATGGGCACTGATGGAAGTGCCGTGCACCTGTAGCTGGATTCAGTCCCATCCTCCTCGTTCATTAATTTGAGGGCCCCTTTAAGCGTTTCTGAACGTGTATGGCAGCTGTCAAAGATCTTATAGCCCAGAGTTACATTGGGAAGCAACTCTGGATTCCTGTTTATTTCTTCTACTGCGAAGATCATCGTTTGAATCCAACGAAGACCTCTTTGCTTCAACCTATTAAATATATATCGACATATTGATTGTGAAAGCACACTATCAGGATACAACATTGTTACCGGCGTCATTTGCAGGACGCTGACGTTGCAGTTTAAAACGATGTTGCAACAAAAGTTAAAGTATTTTGACACATATTCAACCACGTTTTACTATAAAAGTTTATATTCGTTTACCGATTCAGTAAATCGGATTTCTGTTCCTAATTAAAATATATTCCAATGTTCTGTTCTTGTCTGTGAATTAACACATTTCAATTCCAAAGTGTTTACACAGCAAGCAAGGTAAAACAAATCCTGATTTATTCGGGTTCAATTATCTTAATTTCAACAGTGAGATTTATAAAATACTTCATGGGCGGTAGCGCAAAACGGACGTATTGCATCAGCCGCCTGTGTTATAGGCTCTGCATGATATTCAGTTCTATTCAGCAAATGGAACGGAATATCGCGTGTGTTTTTTAACGGGCGGCTGATTCCACACCGCCCTTTTGCGCTACCGCCCTAAGGCGAATTTTTACTTAAATACAGATCGCTGTGTCGTGCTTTTTGATTTCTTCTAACTAGATATTTCCCCGGGCAGGCCAAATTCATAATAAAACAGAGTGAAAAAGGACAGAAGTAAGCAAAGAGAGAAAAAGGAAAGAGAATGTAACACACAAACAAAAGGACTAGGAGCGATGGAAACAATAATGGGTAGGGCCAGGCGTACAAAGCTTCCCAACATCCCAAAGGAGACACAGGCAATGTAAGAAGAAAACATCAGCTTAGACAGGAATTAAGAGACAGAAAACAGGGAAGCAAACGATTCGAGTTAGACCTTCCATCGTGACCCAACATCCAGGAGATCAGCTCCGATGATCTTTTTAATATTTCGGATGTTATTTTTTTAACCAATTGTAATGTGGAATTCATTTTCATGTATCGGTTTGTCTTACCATTACAGCCGGCGCAATTCTGGCATGCAGTGTTTTCATTTTGATACCGAAAATCATCTGCCTGATGGCAGATCTGTTCACCCACTCAACCCACATTCCACGCACTCCAATGCCCCCACAAACCACCATAATACGTCGACATGGAACTGTGGAACTTTAAATATGATGTCTAATCTGATTCAATTATTGGGATTTATTTGCAAAATGAAGCTTTTATCATATTCAGAGAAGCATTCCTATCCAGACTGCGGTGTGTTCAAACGGACTGATAATGTTACTTACTGAAGGCAGCGAACTGGTTGAGGTTTCGAGCGGAACGTCTTATAATCTGGAGCTGTTCTGAAATGCATTGGAAATAAACCACCCAGGGCAATATCTCCACCTTGAGAAACTCCGGCATTGAACTTTTCCCGCAGTTTGCATGTAGGTTGAATTGCTGAACTCAACTTCCTGATTGAGAAGACGAACAGGAGGCTCCAGATAGACAGAGGCTGCATTATAAAAGTCAAACCACTTTCTCGAGAGCACTGGTGAAAATAATGCAAGCCTTTGCCTGAAAGACTATTTATATACTCGCGAGTAAACCTGCACTGCAGGAGAGCAGCAATATTTGACAGTTATCAACGTCCCATCTGAATAAATCAAAGAGGTTTCAGCTTCCCTGGTTCAGCAGGTGTGATGTGAGATGATGATCAATGCTTGAGGCAATTTGTCCCTGTATAATCGAGTTTAATTAGATTTAGTGTGATTGATACATAGAAGATAGGAGCAGGAGTAGGCCATTCGGCCCTCGAGCCTGCTCCACCATTCAATGCGATCATGGCTGATCATCCAAATTCAGTAGCCTGTCCCTGCCTTCTCGCCATATCCCTTGATCCCTTTGGCCTTAAGAAATATATCTAACTCCTTTTTGAATATATTTAATGAATTGGCCACAACTGTCTTCTGTGGCAGAGAATTCCACAGGTTCACCACGCTCTGGGTGAAGAAATTCTTCCTCAGCTCAGTCCTAAATGGCTTACCCCTTATCCTTAGACTGTGACCCCTGGTTCTGGACTCCCCAGCCATCGGGAACAGTCTTCCTGCATCTAGTCTGTCTAGTCCTGTCAGAATTTTATAAGTTTCAATGAGATCCCCTCTCATTCCTCTAAACTCCAGCTAATATAAGCCTAATCGACCCAATCTCTCATCATACGTCATTCCTGCCATCCCAAGAATCAGCCTGGTGAATCTTCGCTGCATTCCCTCCATGGCAAGAACATCCTCCGTCAGATAAGGCGACCAAAACTGCACACAATACTCAAGGTGTGGTCTCACCAAGGCCCTGTACAACTGCAGCAAGACATCCTTGCTCCTGTACTCGAATCCGCTCGCTATGAAGGCCAACATGCCATTTGCCTTCTTAACCGTCTGCTGCACCTGCATGCTTACCTTCAGCGACTGGTGCACAAGGACACCCAGGTCTCGTTGCACTTCCCCTTTTCCCAATCTATTGCTGTTCAGATAATAATCTGCCTTCCTGTTTTTGCCACCAAAGTGGATAACCTCGCATTTATCCACATTATACTGCATCTACCATGCATCTGCCCAATCGCCCAACCTGTCCAAATTGTACTGGAGTTTCTCTGCATCCTCCACACAGCACCCACCCCCACCCAGCTTTGTGTCATCTGCAAACTTGAAGCGATTACATCTAGTTCCCTCGTCTAGATCATTAATATATGTTGTGAATAACTGGGGTCCTAGCACCGATCCCTGCGGTACCCCACTAGTCACTGCCTTCCACTCGGAAAAAGACCCGTTTATTCCAACTCTTTGCTTCCTGTCTGCCAACCAGTATTCTGTCCAAGTCAGTACCTTACCACCAATCCCATGTGCTTTAAATTTGCACGCTAGTCTCTTAAGTGGGACCTTATTGAAAGCCTTCTGAAAGTCCAAATACACCACACCCACTGGTTCTCCCTTATCTATTCTACGAGTTACATCCTGAAAAAGTTCCAGTAGATTAGTCAAGCATGATTTACCTTTTGTAAATCCATGTTGACTTTGTCCGATCCTGTCACTGTTTTCCAAGTGCTCTGCTATTACATCTTTTATAATGAGCGCTAGCATTTCCCCCACTACAGATGTTAGGCTTACCTGTCCACAATTCCCTGTTTTTTCTCTACCACCTTTTTAAATAGTGGGGTTACATTAGCTACCCTTCAATCCAGGGGAACTGTTCCAGAATCTATACAATTTTGAAAGATGACCAGCAATGCATCTACTATTGCTAGGGCGACTTCCTTAAGTACCCTAGAATGGAGATTATCCGGCCCTGGGGATTTATCTGCCTTCAATCCCATCAATTTCCCTTAACACAATTTCCCTGCAAATACTGATTTCATTCAGTTCCTCCCTCTCATTAGAGAGGACATATAAATTGGCCAGAAAATGCAATAATCCTGAGGATTGGGAGCAGTTTAGGATTCAACAAAGGAGGACAAAGGGGTTAATTAAGAAAGGGAAAATAGAATATGAGAGTAAGCTTGCCTGGGAACATAAAAACTGACTGTAAAAGCTTTTATAGATATGTGAAGAGAAAAAGATTGGTGAAGTCAAGCGTAGGTCCCTTGCAGTCAGAATCAGGGGAATTTATAATGGGGAACAAAGAAATGGCTGACCAACTAAATACATATTTTGGTTCTGTCTTCACAAAGGAGGACACAAATAACCTCCCAGATATGCCGGGGAACATAGGTTCTGATGAAAGGGTGGAACTGAAAGAAATCAGTATTTGTAGGGAAATGGTGTTCGGAAAATTGATGGGACTGAAGGCCGATAAATCCCCAGGGCCTGATAATCTATATCCCAGGGTACTTAAGGCAGTGGCGCTAGAAATAGTAGATGCATAGCTGGTCATCTTCCAGAACTTGGTAGACTCTGGAACGGTACCCATGGATTGGAGGGTAGCTAATGTTACCCCACTATTCAAAAAAGGTGGTAGAGAAAAAGCGGGGAATTATAGACCGGTAAGCCTGACATCGGTAGTGGGGAAAATGCTAGAGCTCATTATAAAAGATGAAATAGCAGAGCACTTGGAAAGCAGTGACAGGATCGGACAAAGTCAACATGGATTTAGAAAAGGTAAATCATGTTTGACTAATCTACTGGAATTTTTTGAGGATGTAACTGGTAAAATAGATAAGGGAGAACCAGTGGATGTGCTGTATTTGGACTTTCAGAATGCTTTGGATAATGTCCCACATAAGAGATTAGCGTGCAAAATTAAGGCACATGGGATTGCGGGCAAGGTATTTACTTGGATAGAGAACTGGTTGGCGGACAGAAAGCAAAGAGTTGGAATAAACGGGTCGTTTTCCGAGTGGCAGGCAGTGACTAGTGGGTTACCGCAAGGATCGGTCCTAGGACCTCAGCTGTTCACAATATATATTAATGATCTGGACGAGGGAATTGGATGTAATATCTCCAAATTTGCAGTGATTGGGCAGAAACATGGCAAATGCACTATAATGTGGATAAATGTGAGGTTATCCACTTTGGTGGCAAAAACAGGAAGACAGTTTATTATTTGAATGGCAATAGATAGGGAGAAGGGGAAGTGCAAAGAGACCTGGGTGTTCTTGTGCACCAGTCGCTGAAGGTAAGCATGCAGGTGCAGCAGGCGGTTAAGAAGGCAAATGGTATGTTGGCCTTCGTAGCAAGGAGTTTCGAGTACAGGGACAAGGATGTCTTGCTACAGCTGTACAGGGCCTTGGTGAGACCACACCTTGAGTATTGTGTGCATTTTTGGTCGCCTTACCTGAGGAAGGACGTTCTTGCCATGGAGGGAGTGCAGCGAATATTCACCAGGCTGATACCTGGGATGGCAGGAATGACGTATGAGGAGAGATTGGGTCGATTTGGCTTATGCTCACTGGAGTTTAGAAGATTGAGAGGGGATCTCACCAAAACCTATAAAATTCTGTGAGGCCTGGACAGACTAGATGCAGGAAGAATGTTTCTGATAGAAACATAGAAACGTAGAAACGTAGAAGATAGGAGCAGGAGGTGGCCATTCGGCCCTTCGAGCCTGCTCTGCCATTCAATGTGATCATGGCTGATCATCCAAATTCAGTACCCTGTCCCTGCCTTTTCCCCATATCCCTTGATCCCTTTAGCCTCAAGAAATATATCCAACTCTTTCTTGAATATATTTAATGAACTGGCCTCCACCGCCCTCTGTGGCAGAGAATTCCATAGGTTCACCACTCCCTAGGTGAAGAAATTCCTCCTCATTTCAGTCCCAAATGGCTTACCCCTTATCCTTAGACTATGATCCCTGGTTCTGGACTCCACGGCCATTAGAAACATCCTTCCTGCATCTAGTCTGTCCAGACCTGACAGAATTTTATAGGTTTCGATGAGATCCCCTCTCAATCTTCTAAACTCCAGTGAGTATAAGCCCAATCGACACAATCTCTCCTCATACGTCATTCCTGCCATCCCAGGTATCAGCCTGGTGAATGTTCGCTGCACTCCCTCCATGGCAAGAACCTCCTTCCTCAGGTAAGGTGACCAAAACTGCACACAATACTCAAGGTGCGGTCTCAACAAGGCCCTGTACAACTGTAGCAAGACATCCTTGTTCCTGTGCTCGAACTCTCTTGCTACAAAGGCCAACATACCATTTGCCTTCTTAACCACCTGCTGCACCTGCATGCTTACCTTCAGCGACTGGTGCACAAGGACACCCAGGTCTCTTTGCACTTCCCCTTCTCCCAATCTATTGCCATTCAAATAATAATCTGCCTTCCTGTTTTTGCCACCAAAGTGGATAACCTCACATTTATCCACATTATAGTGCATTGGCCATGTTTCTGCCCAATCACGCAACCTGTCCAAATCGTACTGGAGTTTCCCGACATCCTCCTCGCAGCTTAACCTCCCACCCAGCTTTGTGTCGTCTGCAAATTTGGAGATATTACATCCAATTCCCTCGTCCAGTTCATTAATATATTTTGTGAACAGCTGGGGTCCTAGGACCGATCCTTGCGGTACCCCACTAGTCACTGCCTGCCACTCGGAAAATGACCCGTTTATTCCAACTCTTTGCTTTCTCTCCGCCAACCAGTTCTCTATCCAAGTCAATACCTTGCCCCAGTCCGATGTGGCTCAATTTTGCACGCTAATCTCTTATGTGGGACCTTATCAAAAGCCTTCTGAAAGTCCAAATACACCACATCCACTGGTTCTCCCTTATCTATTTTACCAGTTACATCCTCAGAAAATTCCAGTAGATTATTCAAGTATGATTTACCTTTTGTAAATCCATGTTGACTTTGTCCGATCCTGTTACTGCTTTCCAAGTGTTCTGCTATTACATCTTTTATAATAGACTCTAGCATTTCCCCCACTACCGAAGTCAGGCTTACCGGTCTATAATTCCCCGCTTTTTCTCTACCACCTTTTTTGAATAGTGGGGTAACATTAGCTACCCTCCAATTCATGGGTGCCGTTCCAGAGTCTATCGTGTTCTGGAAGATGACCAGTAATGCATCTACTATATCTAGGGCCACTTCCTTAAGTACCCTGGGATCTAGATCATCAGGCCCTGGGGATTTATCGGCCTTCAGTCCCATCAATTTTCTTAACACCATTTTCCTACAAATACTGATTTCTTTCAGTTCCTCTCTTTCATCAAACCCTATGTTCCCCGGCATCTCTGGGAGGTTATTTGTGTACTCCTTTGTGAAGACAGAACCAAAGTATGTATTTAGTTGGTCAGCCATTTCCTTGTTTCCCATTATAAATTCCCCTGATTCTGACTGTAAGGGACCTACGCTTGACTTCACCAATCTGTTTCTCCTCACATATCTATAAAAGCTTTTACAGTCAGTTTTTATGTTCCCAGGCAAGCTTACTCTCATATTCTATGTTCCCTTTCTTAATTAATCCCTTTGTCCTCCTTTGTTGACTCCTAAACTGCTCCCAATCCTCAGGATTATTGCTTTTTCTAGCCAATTTATATGTCCTCTCCTTGGATCTTATGCTATCCCTATTTTCCCTAGTTTGCCACGGTTGAATCACCTTTTTTGTTTTATTTTTATGCCAAACTGCGATGAACAAATTCTGTAGCTCATCCATTCGGTCTTTGAATGTTTGCCATTGCCTATCCACCATCAACCCTTTGAGCGCCATTCCCCAATCAATTCTACCCAACTCGCTCCTCAGACCATCGTAGTTTCCTTTATTTAAATTGAGGACCCTTGTCTCTGAGTCAACTACTTCATTCTCCATCTTAATGAAGAATTCGATCATATTATGATCGCTCCGACCCAAGGCACCTCGTACAACAAGATTGCTAATTAATCCTTTCTCATTGCATAATACCCAGTCTAAGATGGCCTGATCTCTGGTTGGTTCCTCGACATATTGGTCCAGGAAACCATCCCGGGGAGTCCAGAACCAGGGGTCATAATCTAAGGATAAGGGGTAAGCCATTTAGGACTGAAATGAGGAGGAATTTCTTCACCCAGAGAGTGGTGAACCTGTGGAATTCTCTGCCACAGAGGGCGGTGGAGGCCAGTTCATTAAATATATTCAAGAAGGAGTTGGATATATTTCTTAAGGCTAATGGGATCAATGGATATGGGGAGAAGGCAGGGACAGGGTACTGAATTTGGATGATCAGCCATGATCTCATTGAATGGCGGAGCAGGCTCGAAGGGCCTAATGGCCTACTCCTGCTCCTATCTTCTATGTTTCTATGTTTCTATGATCCCGACATCTCTGGGAGTTTATTTGTGTCCTCCTTTGTGAATACAGAACCAACGTATGTATTTAAATGGTCTGCCATGTCTTTGTTCCCCAATATAAATTCCCCTGATTCTGAATGCAAGGGACCCACGCTTGACTTTAGCAATCTATTTTCTCTTCACATATCTATAGAAGCTTTTACAGTCAGTTCTAATGTTCCCTGAAAGCTGACTCTCAAATCTATTTCCCCCCTCTTAATTAATCCCTTTGTCCTCCTTTGCTGAATCGTAAACTGCTACCAATCCTCAGGTTTGCTGCTTTTTCTGGCCAATTTATATGTCCTCTCCTTAGATCTTATGCTATCCCTAATTTCCCTTGTTAGCTAAAGTTGAATCACCTTTTTTGTTTTATTTTTATGCCAAACAGGGATGAACAAATTCTATAGTTCATCCATGCGTTTTTTAAATGTTTGCCATTGCCTATTCATACGAACATAGAAACATAGAAGATAGGAGCAGGAGTAGGCCATTCGGCCCCACGAGCCTGCTCCGCCATTCAATGAGATCATGGCTGATCATCCAAACTCAGTACCCTGTCCCTGCCTTCTCCCCATATCCCTTGACTCCTTTAGCCTTAATAAATATATCTAACTCCTTCTTGAATATATTTAATGAATTGGCCTCAACTGCCTTCTGTGGTAGAAAATTCCACAGGTGCACCATTCTCTGGGTGAAGAAATTCCTCCTCATCTCTGTCCTAAATGGCTTACCCCTTATCTTTAGTCTGTGATCCCTGGTTTTGATCTCCCCCGCCATCAGGAACATCCTTCTTACATCCAGTCTGTCTATTCCTGTTAGAATTTTAAAAGTTTCAATGAGATCCCCTCGCATTCTTCTAAAGTCCAGTGAGTATAAGCCCAATCGACCCAATCTCTGCTCATACGTCATTCCTGCCATCCCAGGTATCAGTCTGGTGAATATTCGCTGCCCTCCCTCCATGGCAAGAAAATCCTTCCTCAGATAGGGTGACCAAAACTGCGCACAATACTCAAGGTGTGGTCTCACCAAGGCCCTGTACAACTGCAGCAAGACATCCTTGCCCCTGTACTCGAATCCTCTCGTTATGAACGCCAACATACCATTTGCCTTCTTAAGCACCTCCTGCACCTGCATGCATACCTTCAGCGACTGGTGCACAAGGACACCCAGGTCTCGTTGCACTTCCCCTTTTCCCAATCTATTGCCGTTCATATAATAATCTGTTTTCCTGTTTTTGCCGCCAAAGTGGATAACCTCACATTTATCCACATTATACTGCATATGCCATGCATCTGCCGACTCACCCAACCTGGCCAAATCATCCTGGATTTTCTCGGCATTCTCCTCACAGCACACACGCCCACCCAGCTTTGTGTCGTCTGCAAACTGGAGATATTACATCTAGTTCCCTTGTCTAGATCATTAATATATATTGTGAATAGCTGGGGTCCTAGGACCTATCCCTGCAGTACCCCACTGGTCACTGCCTGCTACTCGGAAAAGGACCCGTTTATTCCAACTCTTTGCTTCCTGTCTGCCAACCAGTTCTCTATCCAAGTCAGTACCTTGCCCCCAATCCCATGTGCCTTAACATTACACGCTAATCTCTTATGCGGGACTTTATTGAAAGCCTTCTGAAAGTCCAAATACACCACATCCACTGGTTCTCCCTTACTCTTCTACCAGTTACATTCTCAAAAATTCCAGCAGATTAGTCAAGCACGATTTACCTTTTGTAAATCCATGTTGACTTTGTCCGATCCTGTCACTGTTTTCCAAGTGCTTTGCTATTCCATCTTTTACAATGGACTCTAGCATTTTCCCCACTACCGCTGTTAGGCTTACCGGTCTATAATTCCATGTTTTCTCTCTACCAGATTTTTTGAATCGTGGGGTAACATTAGCTACCCTCCAATCCATGTGAACTGTTCCAGGGTCTATAGAATTTTGGAAGATGACCAGCAATGCATCTACAATTTCTAGGGCCACTTCCTTAAGTACCCTAGGATGTAGATTATCAGGCCCTGGGCATTTATGGGCCTTCAATCCCATCAATTTCCCGAACACCATTTCCCTACAAATACTGATTTCATTCAGTTCCTCCCTCGCATTAGACCCTATGTTCCCCAACATCTCTGGGAGGTTATTTATTCACCGTCAACCCTTTAAGTAACATTCCCTAATTCATCCTAGCCAACTCGTGCCTCATACCATCATAGTTTCCTTTATTTAAATTCAGTACCAATGTCCCTGAATCAACTACTTTACTCTCCATCTTAATGAAGAATTCTATCATATGATGATCTCTCTGGCCCAAGGGGCCTCGCACAACAAGATTGCTAATTAATCCTTTCTCATTACATAATACCCAGTCAAAGATGGCCTGATCTCTAGTTGGTTGCTTGACATATTGGTCCAGGAATCCCTCCTGTATACACTCTACGAATGCCTCTTCCACAGTATTGTTGCTAATTTGGTTAGATCAATCTATATGTGGATTAAAGTCACCCATGATAACTGCTGTGCCCTTATTGCACGCATCTCTAATTTCCCATTTAATGCTATCCCCAAACTTTGCATTACTGTTTGGGGATCTGTATACAACTCCCACTAACGTTTTCTGCCCCTTGGTATTTCTCAGCTCCACCCATACAGATTCCACATCATCAAAGCTAATATCCTTCCTTACTATTGTGTTAATCTCCTCTTTAACCAGCAATGCTACCCCACCGCCATTTCCTATTTGCCTGTCCTTCCTGAATATTGTATACCCCTGGATGTTGAATTCCCAGCCTTGTTCATCCTGGAGCCATATCTCCGTAATCCCAATTATATCATATCCGTTTACATCTATTTGCGCTGCTAATTCATCCACCTTATTATGAATGCTCCTTGCATTAAGACACGAAACCTTCAGGCTAGTTTTTTTAACACTATTAAACCTTTTAGAATTATTGTTCACTGTGATCTTGTTTGATTTACACCCTTGATTTCTCTGAATTCCACTTTTGCTTTTCTCCTTCTTGTCTTTTCTTCTATTCTTGCTTCCCTTTCCTCTGTCTCCCTGCAGAGGTTCCCAACCACCTGTCATTTTATTTTAAACCCTCCCCAAACAGCACTAGGACATTGGTCCCGGTCCTGCCCAGGTGCAAGCCGTCCAGTTTGTACTGGTCCCACTTCCCCCAGAACCGGTTCCAATGTCCCATGAATTTGAATCCCACCCACTTGCACCATTCTTCTAAACGTATACATCTGAAATATCCTTCTATTTCTACTCTGACTAGCACGTGGCATTGGTAGCAATCCTGAGATTACTACCTTTGAGGTCCTATTTTTTAACTCACCTCCTAGCTCCCTATATTCAGCTTTTAGGACCTCATCCCGTTTTTTCCTATATCGTTGGTACCTATATGCACCATGACAACTGGCTGTTCACCCTCCCCCTCCAGAATGCCCTGCAGTCGCTCCGAGACATCCTTGACCCTTGCACCAGGGAGGCAACATACCATCTTGGAGTCTCATTTGCAGCCGCAGAAACGCCTATCTATTCCGCTTACAATAGAATCCCCTATAAATATAGCACTCCCGCTCTTTTTCCTCCTGTCCCGTGCAGCAGAACCACCCATGGTGCCAGGAAGTTGGTTGCTGCTGCCTTCCCCCGATAAGCCATCCTCCCCAACAATATCCAATGTGGTATAACTGTTTGAGAGGGGGATGTCCACAGGGGACCCCTGCACTACCTGCCTGCACCTACTGCTCTGCCTGGCGGTCACCCATTCCCTTCAACAAGAGAGAACGGATGAAAATCCATTTAGAGCCCTCAGGACAGAGCCAATGACAGAAATAAGAAAGAATTTGCATTTCCACAGCACCTTTCACAATCTTAGAACGTCCCAAATCGCATTAATTACTTTTTAAGTGAAATCACTACTGTTCTGTTAGCAAAGCCAGCAATCAATATATGAATAGCAAGATCCCATACACAGCAATAAGAAAAATCACCAGACATCAGTTTTTGGTCAAGCTGGTTGATGAAGAAATGCTGGGAAGAAGAAAGGCTGAACTCGTTGATTTTCCTCCAACAGGACCAAGTGAGCATCTTCTACACTTAACCAGGCAGACATTACCTCTTTTTAACGTCTTGTCCAACAGTCCTCACCTCTGACAGTGCAGCACGCCCTGTGCACTGTACTAAAGTGAGAGCCTAGTTTATGAGCCCGAATCATAGACTGGGACTTCAGCACAGGACCTTCTGACTCAGAGACAAGAGTAGAAACTCTGAGCCAAGCTGGCTGTCATAAGGGTGCTAATGTTGAGTTTGGTGCCCCAATATGAAAGCTGAAGACATGACCAAGGGTTCCTACAGTTAATCGGATATCTAATAATCCCTGTTCAATAATCCGTGCGTGGATGTTGTGAGAGGAAACGATGGTGTTAGATTGAAGTGTCGAATAACTGTGTAGTCTAATTCTTAAAATAGAAGATAAGAACATAAGAACATAAGAACATAAGAAATAGGAGCAGGAGTAGGCCAATCGGCCCCTCGAGCCTGCTCCGCCATTCAATACGATCATGGCTGATCTGATCCTAACCGCCAATCCACTATCACAGAACCATCTCCTGAATCTAACAGAATTAGACACACGAAATAGGAGCAGGATCAGGCTACACAGCCCCTGGGCCCACTCTGCTACCCACATGGCCATGACCGATCCGAACCTAGACTCATGTCCAAATTCCTGCCCGCTCCCCGTAATCCTTAATTCCCTTTACTCCTAGGAAACTGTCTATTTCTGTTTTAAATTTATGTAATGATGTAGCTTCTACAGTTTTTTGGGGCAGCATATTCCATGGACCTACCACTCTCTGAGTGAAGTAGTTCCTCCTCGTCTCAGTTTTGAAAGAGCAGCCCCTTATTCTAAGACTATACCCCCTAGATCTAGTTTCACCCATCATCGGGAACATCTTCCCCGCATCCACCCGATCCAAACCCTTCACAATCTTATATGTTTCAATAAGATCGCCTCTCATTCTTCTGAACTCCAATGAGTAGAGTCCCAATCTACTCAACCTCTCCTCATATGTCCATCCCCTCATCCCCGGGATTAACCGAGTGAACCTTCTTTGTACTGACTCGAGAGCAAGTATGTCCTTTCTTAAGTATGGACACCAAAACTGTACGCAGTATTCCAGGTGCGGTCTCACCAATACCTTGTACAACTGAAGCAATACCTCCCTATTTTTATATTCTATCCCCCTAGCAATGAAAGCCAACATTCCATTGGCCTTCTTAATCACTTGCTGCACCTGCATACTAACCTTTTGAGTTTAGTGCACCAGGGCCCCCAGATCCCTTTGTACTTCAGTATTTTCCAGTTTCTTGCCATTAAGATAATAACTTGCTCTACGATTTTTCCTGCCAAAGTGCATAACCTCACACTTTCCAGTATTGTATTCCATCTGCTAAATCTCTGCCCACTTACTTAGCCTGTCTATGTCCCCTTGCAGGTTTTTTATGTCCTCCTCACTCACTACTTTCCCTCCCATCTTAGTATCATCTGCAAACTTTGATATGTTACACTCGGTCCCCTCCTCCAAATCGTTAATATAGATTGTAAAGAGTTGGGGACCCAGCACTGACCCCTGCGGAACACCACTAGTTACTGATTGCCAGTCTCAGAATGAACCATTTATCCCAACTCTCTGCCTTCTGTTAGATAGCCAATCATCTATCCATGCCATAATATTACCCCCAATCCCGTGATTTTTTATCTTAAGCAATAATCTTTTGTGTGGCACCTTGTCAAATGTCTTTTGGAAGTCTAAATACACTACGTCCACTGGTTCCCCTTTATCCGCCCTCTATGTTACTTCCTCAAACAACTCCAGCAAATTTGTCAAACATGACTTCCCCTTCATAAAACCATGCTGACTTTGTCCTATTAAATTATGATTATCCAAATGTCCTGTTACTGTCTCCTTAATAATGGACTCCAAAATTTTACCTACCACAGATGTTAGGCTAACCGATCTATAGTTTCCAGCCTTCTGTCTACTGCCCTTTTTAAATAAGGGTGTTACATTAGCAGTTTTCCAGTCTGCCGGGACCTTTGCTGAGTCCAGGGAGTTTTGGAAAATTATTACCAATGCATCCACAATCCCTACCGCCACTTCCCTCAAGACCCTAGGATGTAAGCCATCAGATCCAGGTGATTTATCCGCCTTGAGTCCCATTATTTTACCGAGTACCACTTACTTAGTGATTTTGATCGTGTTTAGCTCCTCCCCCCTTTAGCCCCCTGTTTGTCCAGTGTTGATATATTCTTAGTGTCTTCTACTGTAAAGACTGATATAAAATATTCATTCAATGTTTTTGCCATCTCCATATTTCCCACCATTAATTTCCCGGTCTCATCCTCTAAGGGACCAACATTTACTTTAGCCACCCTTTTACTTTTTATATAACTATAAAAACTCTTACAGTCTTTTTTTTATATTTTTTGCTAATTTACTTTCATAATCTATCTTCCCTTTCTTAATCAATCTTTTTGTTATTTTTTGCTGTCTTTTAAAGTTTTCCCAACCCTCTATCCTCCCACTAGATTTGGCTACCTTATATGCCCTTGTTTTTAGTCGAATACTATTGGAGCAGGGGTAGGCCATTCGGCCCCTCGAGCCTGCTCCGCCATTCAATGAGGTCATGGCTGATCATCCAAATTCAGTACCCCGTTCCTGCCTTCTCCGCATAACCCTTGATCCCTTTAGCCTTAAGAAATATATCCAACTCCTTCTTGAATATATTTAATGAATTCGCCTCTACTGCCTTCTGTGGTAGTGGATTCCACAGGTTCACCACTCTCTGGGTGAAGAAATTCCTCCTCATCTCTGTCCTAAATGGCTTACCCCTTATCCTTAGACTGTGACCCCTGGTTCAGGACTCCCCAACCATCGGGAACATCCTTCCTGCATCTATTCTGTCTAGTCCTGTTAGAATTTTATTAGTTTCAATGAGAACCCCTCTCATTCTTCTAATCTCCAGCGAGTATAAGCCCAATCGACCCAATCTCTCCTCATACATCATTGCTGCCATCTCAGGTATCAGCCTGGTGAATCTTCGCTGCACTCCCTCCATGGCAAGAACATCCTTCCTCAGATAAGGCGACCAAAACTGCACACAATACTCAAGATGTGGTCGCACCAAGGTCCTGTACAACTGCAGCAGGACATCCTTGTTCCTGTACTCAAACCCTCTCACTACGAAGGCCAACATACCATTTGCCTTCTTAACCACCTGCTGCACCTGCATGCTTACCTTCAGCAACTGGTGCACAAGGACACCCAGGTCTGGTTGCACGTCCCCTTCTCCCAATCTATTGCAATTCAAATAATAATCTGCCTTCCTGTTTTTGACACCAAAGTGGATAACCTCGTATTTATCCACGTTATTTTGCATCTGCCATGCTTCTGCCCAATCACCCAACCTTTCTGAATCATGCTGGAGTTTCTCGGCAACCTCCTCACAGCACACACGCCCACCCAGCTTTGTGTCATCTGCAAGCTTGGAGATATTACATCTAGTTCCCTCGTCTAGATCATTAACATATATTGTTAATGGCTGGGGTACTAGGACCGATCCCTGCGGTACCCCACTAGTCACTGCCTGCCAATCAGAAAAAGACCTTTTTGTTCAAACTCTTTGCTTTCTGTCTGCCCACCAGTTCCCTGTCCAACCAATACCTTGCCCCCAATCCCATGTGCCTTAACTTAGCACACCAATCTCTTATGTGGGACCTTATCGAAAGCCTTTTGAAAGTACAAATACACCACATCTCTGGTTCTCCGTTATCTATTTTATCAGTTACATCCTCAAAAAATTCCAGTAGATTAGTCAAGCACAATTGACCTTTTGTAAATCCATATTGACTTTGTCCGATCCTGTCACTGTTTTCCAATTGCTCTGCTATTGCATCTTTTATAATGGACTCTAGCATTTTCCCCACTATCGACGTAGTCTTCTCCCTACCACCTTTTTTGAACAGTGCGGCAACATTAGCTACCCTCCAATCCATTGGTGCTGTTCCAGAGTCTATCGAATGTTGGAGGATGACCAGCAATGCATCAACCATTTCGAGGGCCACTTCCTTAAGTACCCTAGGATGTAGATTATCAGGCCCTGGGGATTTATCGGCCATCAATCTCGCCAATTTCCCCAACACCATTTCCCTACAAATACTAATTTCTTTCAGTTCCTCCCTTTCATCAGACCCTATGTTCCCCGACATCTCTGGGAGTTTTTTTGTGTCCTCCTTTGTGAAGACAGAACCAAAATATGTATTTAATTGGTCTGCCATTTCTTTGTTACCCATTATAAATTCCCCTGAATCTGACTGCAAGGGGCCTGTGCTTGCCTTCACAAATCTTTTTCTCTTCACATATCTATAAAAGCTTTTACAGTCAGTTTTTATGTTCCCTGTAAGCTTACTCTCATACTCTATTTTCCCCCTCTTAATTAATCCCTTTGTCCTCCTTTGTTGAATCCTAAACTGCTCCCAATCCTCAGGTTTATTGCTTTTTCTGGCCAATTTATATGTCCTCTCCTTGGATCTTATGCTATCCCTAATTTCCCGTGTTAGCCAAGGGTAGAGTCACCTTTATTGTTTTATTTTTATGCCAAACTGTGATGAACAATTTCTGTAGTTCATCCATTCGGTCTTTGAATGTTTGCCATTGCCACTCCACCGTCAACCGTTTGAGTGACATTCTCCAATCAATCCTACCCAACTCGCGCCTCATACCATCATAGTTTCCTTTATTTAAATTCAGGACCCTAGTTTCTGAGTCAACTACTTCACACCCCATCTTAATGAAGAATTCTATCATATTATGATTGCTCCGACCCAAGGGGCCTCATACAACAAGATTGCTAATTAATCCTCTCTCATTACATAATACCCAGTCTAAGTTGGCCTGATCTCTAGTTGGTTCCTCGACATATTGGTCCAGGAAGCCATCCCGTATACACTCCAGGAATTCCTCCTCCACAGTATTGTTACTAATTTGGTTAGCCCAATCTGTATGTAGATTAAAGTCACCCATGATAACTGCTGTGCCCTTATTGCACACTTCTCTAATTTCTCTTTTAATGCCATCCCCAACCTCCACATTACTGTTTGGAGGTCTACATACCACTCCCACTAACGTTTTCTGACCTTTGGTATTTCTCAGTTCTACCCTTACAGATTCCACATCATCAGAGCTAATATCCTTCCCTACAATTGTGTTAATCCCCTCTTTAACCAGCAATGCTACCCCGCCTCCTTTTCCTTTTTGCCTATCTTTCCTGAATATTGAATACCCCTGGATGTTGAGTTCCCAGCCTTGGCCACCCTAGCGCTATGTTTCCGTAATCCCAATCATATCCTATTCATTTACCTCTATTTGTGCAGCTAATTCATCCACCTTATTACGAATGCTCCTCGCATTAAGACAGAAAGCCTTCAGGCTTGTTTTTTTAAACGCTCTTAGCCTTCTTGCTTCCATTTACTACCCAAAGCTTTTAGATAGAATTTGAGAAAAGTCAAATGAAATGAAAAAATGCAAGCCATGATAAATATTTGGCCAAAGTGAGTTTTTGAATCCAATATTCAGCGTTAGAACCTGTTACACATCCATATGAATGAAAAACCGACTTTTCATTAGACCACATGGTGTGATCTCCATCGATAAGATTGCTTTTCGTCATTCTGTACACGTTGACATCTTGGCCTTCATATCTGTAAATAAGAACACATTCAAAAGTCTGAGACAGTGTCTGATAAGTGGAAGTTTTGTTGAGCGACATTTTGGAGGCAAAATAAATAATTGTCTTTTCGTTGCTGAGGTGTTGAAGTGTCTTTAGAATTAAAGGAACGTTTGTATCATAATACAGTACATGAGATCCCCACCCAGAATGAAGTTGTAGTCTGGAGGAAAGAGCGTGTGGTCAAACCCCAGGAGAGGGCAGGAATTTTGACGCGAGGTCTGCAGGAAGAATTCACATTGAGAGAGATGTTCCATTCTATTTGCTTCAGCAACTCCGGTTTGTCTGTAATGGTGATGTCTCCACCTGAAAGAAAAGACAGAGTGACCCATCACTGTTACTGAAATCCCGGGAAAGCGGCCGCTCCCAAGCTGTGGTGCCAGTTATTGCAGTCTCTGGAGGAGAAGCGCAGTGTACGGGCCAGTAACATGGTAAGTAGAAGTTGACCCATGAGTGGTTACTCCTGAGTCCGGCCAATCCCGGTGTAGAACTGTGCCAACAGGTCCCCACTCTCTGATTTTTCGCCTATTTTAATTAACCATTGCAAAATCAGGATTTGGTGGCCCTATCAGTGCACCGTGAGATGGCATTTCAGTACCGGGGGCAATGATCTACGTAGAAACAGGAACTGGCAATTCAGTCTCTGGAGCCTGTTCCACCCTTCAATTTGATCATGCCTGATCTGTATCTTAAATCAATTTGCTTGACTTTGATCCATATTCCTTTCCAAATAGAAATCGATCCAACTCAGTCTTGAAAGCGCCAATTGTGCCCCAGTAGCCAAAGAACTACCGGTTGGGTGAAAGCATGCTTCTTGATTTCACTGCTGAATGGCCTAGCTCTAATTTTAAGATTCTGATCCCTTGTTCTGGATTCCTCGCCAGAGGAAATACCTTTCCTGCATCTACCCAAGCAAATCTTTTTCTTTCATTTTAAACACCTCAATTAGATCATCCCTTCAAAACTCAAGGTAATACAAGCATAGTCAATGCATCCTCTCCTCGTAGATTAACCCTTTTAGCGCCGCTATCATTTTAGTAAATATGGCTTTGTATTCCAGCCCCTTGAGATAAAGAGCAACATGCCATTAGTATTATTTTTACCAGTCCGCTAGCTTTTAGTGATTTCCATGTTTGGCCCCTTAAATCTCTCTGCTCCTCCACAGTTCCTAGATGGCAAAATCCACGTGCCATAATTGATAACAGAACACCCCAGAAAGCTGTCGCTGTCGCAGTGTCTGCATGGTCTCGCTGATGCACCATGCTCGGGGGCATCCTTTCCTGAACAGACACCGCGCAACAATCGCCAGGCAGGAGTGTTCCCTCCCAGTCGGGGAACACTTCAGCAGTCAAGGACATTCAGCCTCCGATCTTCGGGTAAGCATTCTCCAAGGTGGCCTTCGAGACACATGACAACGCAAAATCGTCGAGCAGAAACTGATAGCCAAGTTCCGCGCTCATGAGGATGGCCTCACCCGGGATCTTGGGTTCATGTCACGCTACATGTAACCCCACCTGATGTAGGGTCACCCAGACTCGAGTCGTCGTTGGCTTGTTCTCTCTACACATTTCCAGCAAAAAAATGTTTTTTTGTCTGTTGTTTGTTTTTCATACAGACCCCAGCATCTGCAACATTTGACCCCTTGTGACACCACCTCATTGTTCTTTGATGTAATGTTTTCCTGACTGACCTGTTTGGACACCATTCACACCTTTGATTGCTGTGATTATCTCTCTGCCGAGGTGTGATAAATGGCAGTTAGAAAGATTACCTGTAATCATCTGGCATTATTCTCTGATTATATAAGCTGTGTCTTTATGTATCTCTCCACTTCACCTGACGAAGGAGCAGCGCTCCGAAAGCTTGTGATTTCAAATAAAACTGTTGGACTATAACCTGGTGTTGTGTGACTTCTTACAAAAAGCCAGTTAGTATAACCTCGCTAGTGGGGAAGCTTTTAGAAACGATAATCCAGGACAAAATTAACAGTCACTTGGAATCGTGTGGATTAATTAAGGAAAGCCAGCACGGGTTTGTTAAAGGTTCACAAGAACATAAGAAATAGGTGCAGGAGTAGGCCCTTCGGCCCTTTGAGCCTGCTCCGCCATTGGCTGATCTTCTGCCTCAACTCCATTCACCGGCCCTATCGCCATATCACTTGATGCCCTTACTAGTCAGAAATCTATCGACTTCTGTTTTGAATATATCCAATGACTGAGCCTCCACAGCCCTCTGGGGTAGATAATTCCAAAGATTTACCACTCTCTGCATGAAGAAATTTCTTCTCATCTCAGTCCTGAATGGCCTAACCTTTATCCTGAGGCTGTGGCACCTGGTTCTAGACTCCCCAGCCAAGGTAAACATTCCAATCACCCAACCTGTCCAAATCATACTGGAGTTTCTCAGCATCCTCCTCAAAGCACACACGCTCACCCAGCTTTGTGTCGTCTGCAAACTTGGAGTTAATACATCTAGTTCCCTCTTCTGGATCATTAATATATATTGTGACCACCAGACCCACAGCCATGTGGTTGACTCTTAACTGCACTCTGAAATGGCCTTGCAAGCCAGTCAGTTGTAACAAACCACTATCAAACGCAATAATGATAAGGAAACCGGATGGGCCATGTGGCATCGAGCTCGGCACTCACTACAGATACAGCAAATGCCCAGCCAAGTCGGCCCTGCAAATTCCTCCTCACCAACATCTGGGGATGTTTGCCAAAATTGGGAGTGCTTTCCCACGTACTAGTCAAGCAATAGCCTGACATAGCCATGCTCACAGAATCATACCTTTCAGTCAATGTCCCAAACACCTCCATCACCATCCCTGGGTATGCCCTGTCCCACTGGCAGGAGAGAAACACCAGGGGTGGCGGCACAGTGGTATACAGTCGGGAAGGAGTGCTTAACATTGACTCAAGGAAATCTCCTGCTGATTACCACCCACCGCTCTCAGCTAAAGGAGCAGTACTCCTCCAATGTTGAACATCACTTGAAAGAAGCAAGCATGTACTCTGGGTGGGGGTCTTCAATGTCCATCAACAAGAGTGGATCGATAGCACCACTACTGACCGAGCTGGCGGAGTCCTGAAGGACAGAACTGCCAGTCTGGGCCTGCGACAGAAGGGAAAAACCTACTTAAGCTCATCCTCACCAATCTACATGTCGCAGATGCATCTGTCCATGACAGTGGCCACCGCACAGTCATTGTGGAGAATAAGCCCCGTGTTCACACTGAGGACATCGTCCATCATGTTGTGTGGCACTTCCACCGTCCTAAATGGGATAGATGCAGAACAGATCTAGCAGCTCAAAACTGGGCATCCACGAGGCCCTGTGGGCCATCAGCAGCAGAATTGTATTCCACCACAATCTGTAACCTTCTGCCTCGGCATATCCCTCACTCTACCATTACCGTCAATCCAGGGGACCAACACTGGTTCAATAAGGAGTGTAGAAGAGCATGTCAGGAGCAGCACCAGGCATACCTAAAAATGAGGTGCCAACCTGGGGAAGCTGCAAAACAGGACTACATGCATGCTAAAAAGTGGAAGCAGCATGCAAAAGACAGGGCTAAGCGATCCCACAATCAACGGATCAGATCACAGCTCTGCAGTCCTGCCACATCCGCTCGTGAATGGTGGTGGACCATTAAACAACAATGGAAGGAGGAGGCTCCCTGAATATCCCCATCCTCAATGATGGTGGAGCCCAGCACGTTAGTGCAAAAGACAAGGCTGAAGCGTTTGAAACCATCTTCAGCCAGAAGTGCCGATTGGATGATCCATATGATCATTTTACAAATCCAATTCGGTCAATTACCGCTTCATTAGTCTACTTTCAATCCTCAGCAAAGTGAGGGAAGGTGTCATCAACAGTGTTATCAAGCAGTACTTACTCACCAACAATCTTCTCAGCGATGCTCAGTTTGGGTTCCGCCAGGACCACACAGCTCCAGACCTTATTACAGCTTTGGTCCAAACATGGACAAAAGAGTTGAATGCCAGTGGTGAGTGGAGAGTAACTGATTTTGACATCAAGGCAGCATTTGACCGAGTGTGGCATCAAGGAGGCCTAGTTACACTGACATTAGTTGGGAATCAGGGGATAAAATCTCCACTGGCTGGAGTCATAACTATCACAAATGAAGCTGGTTGTGGTTGTTGGTCCAATCATCACAGTCCCAGGACATTGTTGCATGAGTTCCTCAGGGCAGTGTCCTAGGCCCAACCATCTTCCCCTGCTTCATCGGTGACCTTCCCTTCATCATAAGGTCGGCAGTGTGGAAGTCCACTGATGATTGCACAGTGTTAAGTTCCATTCGCAACTCCTCAGATAATGAAGCGGTCCATGCCCACCTGCAGCAATACCTGGATGACATTCAGGCTTGGGCTGATAACTGGCAAGTAAAATTGGCGCCACAGAAGTGCCAGGCAATGACTACCCCCAACAAGCAAGAGTCCAAACACGGTTGCTTGGCATTCAACGACAATACCATAATCGCATCCCCCACCATCCACATCCTGGGAGTAATCATTGACCAGAAACTTAACTGGACCAGTCACATAAATAATGTGGCTACAAGAGCAGGTAAGAGGCTGGGTATTCTATGGCGAGTGTCCCTCCCTACTCCATTTATCACCATCTACAAAGCACAAGTCAGGAGTGAGATGGAAAATTCTCCACTTGACAGGATGAGTGCAGCTGCAACAACACTCAAGAAGCTCGACACCACCCAGAACAAAGCAGCCCACTTGATTGGCACCCCATCCACCACCTTAAACATTCACTCCCTCCACCACCGGCGTACCATGACTGCAGTGTGTAATGCAATGCTGGCCTTTATATCTATAGGACTAGAATACAAGGGGTTAAAATTCATGCTTCAGCTACATAAAGCACTGGTTATACCACACCTAAAGTACTGTAAAGCATTTTGGGATACCACAACTTAGGAAGGATTTATTGACCCTGGAGGGAGTAAAGCATTGGTTACCAGAATGATAATTGGAATCACTGGTCGGAGACACCGCGGGACACATTCACTGGAAGGAGACACCACGGGATACATGCACTGGAAGGAGACACCGCGGGATGCACTCACTGGCGGGAGACACCACGGGACACAATCACTGGAAGGAGACACCGTGGGATACACTCACTGGAAGGAGACACACTATGAGGTGGTCGGGACCAAGGCGCGAGTTCGAGGCACCGGAGCGAGCTCGGGACACAGGAGTGAGGAAGGGACCCAGGAGCAAGGACGAGGCCCAGGAGCGAGGACGAGGTCCAGGGTCGAGGGCAGGGCCCAGGTGTGTGATCGGGACCCAGGAGCGAGGATGAGGCCCATGGGGGAGGACGGGGCCCCGGAGTGAGGACGAGCCCAGCAGCGAGGTCGAGGCCCAGGAGTGTCGCAGCGTGGATCAGCAGCGGGGTCGGGAGGAGCATACTGCAGCCTATGAAACCCAGCTAGAGGAGAACCACGGGAAGGAGGGAGGAGGACAGTAGGAGTATGATAGTGTGTGTGTGCTAGGCCGATGTAACAGAGCCTGGTCTCCAATCGTCTTGGATCTCCTTGCCATTTGACCAAGACCTTGCTCTGTCAAGCCCGTGTGGTAGCTGGTGTGCAACGGCCACCCCATGATAAAAGAATTCACGCACAGGCATCTTCCAACTTTTAAAATGGGTGTAAGGACAATCCAAGTAACTACAGGCCGGTCAGCTTAACATCCGTGGTGGGTAAAGTTTTAGAAATAATAATCAAGCAAAAAATTATCGGGCACTTGGAGAGGTTTCAGCTAATTAAGGAGAGCCAACACGGATTTCTAAAGCGCTGGTTAGGCCACAACTGGAGTATTCTCGCCAGTCCTGGACACGACACTTTAGGAAGGGTGTGAAGGCCGCAGAGAGGATGCAGAGGAGATTTACCAGAATGGTTCCCGGGATGGGTGATCTTAGTTACAAGGACAGGTTGGAGAAGTTGGATTTGCGTTCATTAGAGCAAAGGAGGTTAGGGGTGATTCGATAGAGGTGTACAAGAATATGACTTTGGATAGGCTAGACGGGGAAAGGCTGTGCCCACTAGTTGATGGTACAGGGACTTGGGGCCACAGATTTAAGGTTTTGGGCAAGAGATACAGGGGGCATGTAAGGAACAACCATTTTAGGCAGCGAGTGTTGAGGACCTGAAATTCGCTGTTGACGGAAGTGGTGTAATCGGAGATACTCAATGTTTTGAAGGAGAGACTGGATAGGCACTTGAGGGAAATAAGCTTGCAGGCCTACGGAGATGGAGCAGTGGAATGGGACTGTCTTGTTTGCTCTACAGAGAGCTGGCACGGACGTGATGGGCCAAATGGCCTCCTTCTGTGCCGTTATGACTCTATGACTCTATACTCAAATGCTATTTGTCTCTCCAGGTCCTCTGTGCACCTTTTTATCTCCTCCCTAATGTTTGATTCTGGTGCCAACTCCACTGCCAAATTAGATCAAAACATTCCCCACAGTGCCAGTTACACTTCCAGCAAGGACATTGGTCCCATCTCTGTTGAGGTACAACCCCTCCACCTTGAGCAGGAGCCCCAGAAATGGGCCAAACGCCCCATGAATCTGAAGCCTTCCTTTTTGCACGGTTTTCATCCTACTATTCCTATGCTCACTAGCGCCTGGTACTGGGAGTAATTCAAAGATTACTACATTTGATGTCCTACTTTTTACCTTCCTCCCTAACTCCTGAAACTGTGACTGCAGGACGTCATCCCCCTTTTTATCCTATATCAATGGGTCCCACGTGGACCACGAGTTCTAGCTGTTTCCCTTCCCCCTTCAAAATATTCAGCACCCGCTCAGTGAAAACCTTTACCCTGGCATTAGGGAGGGAACGCTGCTTATTGAGTCTCCTATTCTCACTGTATATCTATATTTTGCTGTGACCCACTGTGCAGTCATTTCCCCTATGGTGCTGTGGATATGCTGTGGACTGTACTCTCCCAAGGTCACGTCGCCCTCACTGGTATTGAGCGCCGGAAACAGAATTGAGAGCGCCACACACCCGGAGGAGTCCTGTGCTGCTTGCCTCTTCCTACATTGCCGATTGACCACCCGCTTAAGATCCTCCTGAACTCTCTGTAGCTGCCGGGGGACAACCTCCTGCAACGTGCACTTCAGGAAATGCACAGTTTCCTTTATGCTCTACGGTGACTTCTGCCGCTCTTCAAGCACAGAAACTCTGATGTTGAGCAAGAGGAAGCAATTCCTGGATACTTGGTTACCCAGGACACAAGAAGCGTCCTGGTGTTCCCACATGACACAGGAATTGCAGAAAACGAGTCTCAGCTGTTCCGTTATTTTGCTTATCAAATCACTTTAGATCTAATTGATTGCTTGATTATTTATATATTTAAGGTTTGTGTTTTACTCTCGTCCTTTTTCACAGCTAGCTTACAAACCCAGCTGTGTGTCTGGAATTCCCCGCTTGTTTATGAGAGGTGTTACCGACCTTTACCCAATTATCTGAACTGACTTCGGAGCCGTTGCCACGAGCAACTGGTTATCTGAACATTTTGGTTTGAAACTGACGCACTATCGATCGCTGAGATCTTTCTGAAGCCACGCTTGCAGCAGCAGCGCAAGTTGTAGTGAGTAGGTTCTGTGTGCAGGGCAATGGGTTGAGATACAGTGCAGAGCCTTATCTGATTTGTACCTGGGCTTTCAGTAATGGTGCAGTGTAAAAAACAAGAAATTAAAATCTGCTCAGCAAAACCGCAAGCAATCTCATTTTACAAATGGAAAATTATTTTAAATTGTAAAGATTGCCTGCTTGTGTCTCTATATCCTGTATCAAACGATGGCACCATTTATACAACAAAAACAGCAACTTGCATTTGTATAACGCCTTCAATGTAGTAAAACTTCCTAAGGCGCTTCACAGGAACACTATTAAACACAATTTTACACCGGGCCACGTAATGAATTGTGTACAGGAATATATGCGATGGAGTAAGAACACAGTGCAGCCAGGAGCTAGCGATAGTTCAAGAATTGAGTCTGCTGTGTGTTCCGACCCTCAGAAAACGTCGATATATTTGTCATGGGGCCAAACTCAGATCTTGTTACAGAATCATAGATTCACGGAAGGAGGCCATTCGGCCCATCGTGTCTGTGCCGGCTGTCTGACAGAGCTACTAATTAGTCCCACTATCCCATTCGTTCCCCATAGCTCTGCAATGTTTTCCTTTTTAAGCAGAGATCCAATTCCCTTTTGAAAGTTACTATTGAATCTGCTTCCACCACTCGTGCAGGCAAAGCATTCCAGATCATGACAACTAGCTCTGTACAAATTATTTTTCTGCATCACCTCCTGGCTCTTCTGGTCAATTATTTTAAATCTGTGTTCTCTGGTTACCGACCCTCCTGCCAGTGGAAACAGTCCATCACTATCTAATCTATGAAAAAGCTGCATAATTTTGAACACTCTATTAAATCTTCCCATAACTTTCTCTGCTCTAAGAAGAACATCCCGAGCTTCTCTAGCATCTCCACATAACTGAAGTCTCTCATACCTTTCACCATTCTTGTAAATCTCCTCTACACCCTCTCCAAGTCCTTGACATCCTTCCTATGGAGTGGTGCCCAGAATTGGACACAGCACTCTAGCTAAGGTCTAACCAATGATTGATAAAGTCTTTCAATATCTGATCCAGTTTGATACTTAATCCGGTTTTCCACTGATTTGAAACCTCATTCAGATGTATGAAATACTCCTTCTCAGGCTTGTAGATAGAGGGCAGAAAAGGCCCATGTTTGGTCAAGGCGACATTCCAAGACCACACTGAAGGCGAGAATTCCATTTCCAGCCCAATATCTACACTAATGGACCGACCGACTTCCCACTCAACGGTTAGGGATGATCTACAGCACTTGCAATCATATTTGTCATTCTGTACACGTTGACTTCGTTTTCTTTATTTCTGCAAATATGATGAGAGTTAAAACACTGAGACAGAGTCTGGTAACCGGAAATGGTCAAATAGTTACAGAGCGACATTGCGGAGGAGAAATAAACGATCGTCTTTTCGTTGCTGAGGTATTGAATTGTCTTTAGAATTAAAAGAACACTTGCATGAGAATACACGATATCCGCACCCAAGATGAAGTCGTAGTCTGAAGGAAAGAGGGTCTGGTCATAGAGTCATAGAGTCATAGAGTAATACAGCACAGATAGAGGCCCTTCGGCCCATCGTGTCCATGCCGGCCATCAAGCCCTGTCTAATCTAATCCCATATTCCAGCATTTGGCCCGTAGCCTTGTATGCTATGGCATTTCAAATGCTCATCCAAATGCTTCTTAAATGTTGTGAGGGTTTCTGCCTCCACAACCCTTTCAGGCAGTGAGTTCCAGACTCCAACCACCCTCTGGGTGAAAAAGTTCTTTCTCAAATCCCCTCTAAACCTCCCTCCCTTTACCTTGAATCTATGCCCCCTAGTTATTGACCCCTCTACTAAGGGGAAAAGCTCCTCAGCATCCATCCTATCTATGCCCCTCACAATTTTGTACACCTCAATCATGTCCCCCCTCAGCCTCCTCTGCTCCAAGGAAAACAAACCCAATCTGCCCAGTCTCTCTTCATAGCTGAAGCGCTCCAGCCCTGGTAACATCCTGGTGAACCTCCTCTGCACCCTCTCTAACGCGATCACATCTTTCCTGTAGTGTGGCGACCAGAACTGCACACAGTATTCCAGCTGTGGCCTAACCAGTGTTTTATACAGCTCCATCATAACCTCCTTGCTCTTATATTCTATGCCTCGGCTAATGAAGGCAAGTATCCCATATGCCTTTTTTACCACCTTATCCACCTGTTCCGCCGCCTTCAGGGATCTGTGTACCTGCACACCCAGATCCCTCTGACCCTCCGTCTTGCCTAGGGTCTTACCATTCATTGTGTATTCCCTTGCCTTGTTAGACCCCCCAAAGTGCATCACCTCGCACTTTTCCGGGTTAAATTCCATTTGCCACTGTTCCGCCCATCTGACCAACCCATCTATATCGTTCTGCAGACTGAGGCTACCCTCCTCGCTATTTACCACCCTACCAATTTTAGTATCATCCGCGAATTTACTGATCATACCCTTTACATTCATATCCAAGTCATTAATGTAGACCACAAACAGCAAGGGACCCAGCACCGATCCCTGTGGTACCCCACTGGCCACAGGTTTCCAGTCACAGGAGAGGGCACGGACTTTGACGGAGGTCTGCAGGAAGAAGGGACATTGACAGAGACGTTCCTTTCTATTTGCTTCAGAACCTGCGGTTTGTCTGCAGCTGAAACAAGAGAAAGGACGATCCGTCTCCGTTACTGGAATCCCCGGAAAAGCGCTCACAACCTAAACTCTCGTGCCAGAGATCACAAGGTATCGTATTGTCTGGAGAAGGTCCATGTACGGTCCGGGAACATTGCAGGTAGAAGGTGACCCATGAAGAGTGAATCCGGAGTCATGCCCTCATGTCTCCACAAGAAGATTTCCTTTTTGGAGCCTTATTGGCCCGGGAGTATTCGGAGATCCTACGGTTGGACAAGGGCAAAGGCATTTCCAGTGGTGTATTCCTGTCTAAAGCTGAGGTGTGTGTGTGTGGCGGGGCTGGGGCTGGGGAACGAGAGGGGTACTGGCAAAATTCGTCAGTTGCGTAATTCCACCTTTTCATCTCTGTTGTGGTTGGCAATAAAATACGGGTCATTAATATGCTCAACACGCGCACATAATAATGATTCATTAGATCCAACTGACTCTGCTGCTTGAGAAAGTTAGGCCGTGCGGGATCCCACACCTACTCAGACTTCGCTGCCCTCGCTCTCTTACACTGTTCCAAAGAAGCTGAATGCACGCTCGAGGAGCAGCAGATTTTTCTTTCGATTAGACACTTTAAAGCCCCCTGATCCGAAAATTCAGTTCAACATCTTGCGATCATAACCACTGCTCCAATTTCTCAGAGAGCAGGGGCTGAAAGTGCGTCTGCATTCGCCATTTGCATCTCCTTTGGACTCATTTTGGTTACGTTGCATGTCCCATTATCATCCCCTTCTTGCCCTGCACCGTCACCCCTATTATCATTTAGCAATCCTGCCCTCTTCCCTAGCACAGACATCCACATTAGTTCTTTCCTCCGAGCCCACGACTCTATCCCCCCACCCCACCCCGTTTTTTCCTTGGCTCTACACTTGCATATAAACTGCTTAATATCTAGCTTATTGCAGTTCTGAAAATTTATCGACTTGAAATATTGGTGCAGAACTTGCGGTCAGTGGTAAAGCACATGCTTTCGTCGCTGGCCCTGAAGAAAGCTGCCCACGATCTCTGAGGTGAGAATTTGTCATTTTCGATGTGTACGTGATTTGAGCGCAGTATAGTGGGAATTCCCTAATGCGATCTGGTATGACGTTAACAGCCTGTCTAAGCATCCAATCTCATTACAGAAACCTCACAGACAGGGAACCAGGAAGTGACAACGTGCTTTAATCACGATTTTTAAAATATTGTTACAGTGAGCAACGTAAAACTTGGGGCTCTTACCCCAGGATAAGATAGAATCTGAAATAACAAGGACAAACTTTAAAAAATTGTGATATTTAACATAACGGAGAAATTAGACAATTATCACAATGAAAATGAGTTTTTCAGGGCGATAACCTTTGTGTTGCCGTGATTACGCTGTTAAAACCACAGTTTCACCTAATCCAACATGGCCTAAATTTTAATGGTGTAATTGAAACCGATACTAACGCGGGAAAGTCAAAGTTTTCATCAGTTTCACTTAATTCCTTGATTACACAGATTGCCGGCTATGTGGGCGGGAGGCGGTGGGTAGGGGCGGCATGGCGCAGCCTGCGTTGGAGCAGTGAATGACTGGCCGCAACAAGATTTCCACCTTAAGGTGCGCATGTGTTACATCTTGAAGTTGTGGTCAGTTTCAAAGTGGTAATAATGGCGAACGCTGCTAGTTCGCCGTTATTATCCATCGCAAAGTCCGGCCATCTGATCCTCCCTCCAAATATGCTATTTGACCTGCTGAGTGTTTTCTTAATTTATAATTTTACTTCATGCCTTGCTGCTCCCGTAAGCACACAGATTCCCCTTTAGTCACCTAGAAAGACCGTTAGAATGCCCAAAATTCCAGTGCCCCCTTCCAGTTCAATCACTTTCCTGTCCGAGAAACTCATATTCTCTTCATCAAAGTACGGAAGCAGAACACAGACATATTTATGTTACTAATAATACACACAGATGGTCCTGCGAAGCTTTGAAGCAACGAAACAGCATCAGTAGATATTTTGCAAATGAGACCTAACGCGCGTCCAAACACTTCCCTGCAGGTAGCAAGGGAAATATGTGGGGCCCAGTTGTCGAGGGCGGAGGTTCAGTGAGTATTTAAACTCACTTTCGCGGGCCTTTTGTTACAGGCCATTGTCGGCAGCGCTAAGGGCGGAAGTTCAGTAGGTATTAAAACTTACTTTCGCAGGCTTTTTTTCACAGGCTTACCAATCTCACAGACCGGCAGCGCGTTCCAGAGCCACGTCAAGATTCAAAATGTGACATGGGCAGGAGGAAGCAGCTGATTGGGTGAGTACTTATACTACTCTATAGCTTGACAGTTAACGTTCATAATATATAACGTTTAGAAGATCTTAATTTTGTGGTTATAGTTTCTAAGGTATCTGTTGTGTAGCGGGGAGTGCTAGGAAACAAGGGCCCTTGAGTATATCATTTAATTGTAGTATAATTGGTGGTATTGATTTAATTTACATTAATTATAGGGTATGTCATGGCAGCAAATCTTGGCCCCGTGGCATGCTCCTCCTGCACTATGTGGGAAATCAGGGACACTTCCTGTGTCCCTGACGACTATGAGACCGAGAAGTGTATCCAGCTGCAGCTACCTACAGACCACATTGTGACACAGGAGCTGTGAATGGATACATCCTGGAGCATTCACGATGCTGAGGACGTTGTGGATATCACGTTTAATCAGTTGGTCACACTGCAGGTAAAGGCTGCACAGGCAGGAAGGGAATGGGTGACCGCAAGGCAGAGTAGTAGGTGCAGGCAGGTAGTGCAGGGGTCCCCTGTGGCCATCCCCCTCTCAAACAGATATACCGCTTTGGAGATTGTTGGGAAGGATGGCTTATCGGGGGAAGGCAGCAGCAACCAACTTCCTGGCACCATGGGTGGTTCTGCTGCACGGGACAGGATGAAAAAGAGTGGGAGAGCTATAGTGATATAGTGATAGGGGATTCTATTGTAAGGGGAATAAATAGGCGTTTCTGTGGCCACAAACGAGACTCCAGGATGGTATGTTGCCTCCCTGGTGCAAGGGTCAAGGATGCCTTGGAGCGGCTGCAGGGCATTCTGGAGGGGGAGGGTGAACAGCCAGTTGTCGTGGTGCATATAGGTACCAAAAATATAGGTAAAAAACGGGATGAGGTCCTAAAAGCTGAATATAGAGAGTTAGGACGTAAATTAATAAATAGGACCTCAAACGTAGTAATCTCAGGATTGCTACCAGTCCCACGTGCTAGTCAGAGTGGAAATAGAAGGATACTTCAGATGAATACGTGGCTAGAAGAATGGTGCAGGGGGGAGGGATTCAAATTCCTGGGGGAGGTGGGACCAGTACAAACTGGAAGGCTTGCACCTGGGCAGGACTGGGACCGATGTCCTAGGGGGAGTGTTTGCTAGTGCTGTTGGGGAGTGTTTAAACTAAAATGGCAGGGTTTGGGAACCTGTGCAGGGAGACAGAGGAAAGGGAAGCAAGGATAGAAGCAAATGACAGGAAGGAGAAAAGCAAATGTGGAAGTCAGAGAAATCAAGTGTGTAAATCAAACATGGCTGCAGTAAACAATAATTCTAAAACATCTAAGTGTGTTAAAAAACAAGCCTGAAGGCTTTGTGTCTTAATGTGAGGAGCATTCCTAATAAGGTGGATGAATTAGCTGCACAAATAGATGTAAACGGATATGATATAATTGGGATTACGTAGACATGGGTCCAGGGTGATCAAGGCTGGGACTTCAACATACAGGGGTATTCAATATTCAGGAAGGACAGGCATAAAGGAAAAGGTGGTGGGTTAGCATTGCTGGTTAAAGAGGAGATTAACACAACAGTAAGGAAGAACATTAGCTCTGACGATGTGGAATTTGTATGGCTAGAGCTGAGAAATACCATGGGGCTGAAAACGTTAGTGGGAGTTGTATACAGACCCCCAAACAGTAATGCTGAGTTTGGGGATGCCATTGAACGGGAAATTAAAGATGCGTGCAATAAGGGCACAGCAGTTATCATGGGTGACTTTAATCTACATATAGATTGGTCTAACCAAATTAGTAACAATGCTGTGGAAGAGGAATTCCTAGAGTGTATATGGGATGATTTCCTGGACCAATATGTCACGGAACCAACTAAAGATCAGGCCATCGTAGACTGGGTATTATGTAATGAGAAATGATTAATTAGAAAGCTTGTTGTGCGAGGCCCCTTGGGGAGGAGCGATCATAATATGTTTGAATTCTTCATTAAGATGGAGAGTGAAGCAGTTGATTCAGAGACTTGGGTACTGAATTGAAATAAAGTAAACTTTGATGGTATGAGGTGCGAGTTGGCTATGATGGATTGGGGAATGTTACATAAAGGGCTGATGGTGAAAAGGCAATGGCAAACATTTAAAGATCGCATGGATGAACTACAGAATTTGTTCCTCCCTGTTTGACATAAAAATATAAAAAGGTGACTCAACATTGGCTAACAAGGGAAATTAGGGATAGCATAAGATCCAAGGAGAGGACATATAAATTGGCCAGAAAAAGCAGCAAATCTGAGGTTTGGGAGCAGTTTAGGATTCAGCAAAGGAGGACAAAGGGATTACTTAAGAGGGGGGAAATAGAGTGTGAGAGTAATCTTGCAAAGAACATAAAAACTGACTGTAAAAGCTTCTATAGATATGTGAAGAGAAAAGGTTTAGTAAAATCAAGTGTAGATCCCTTGCATTCAGAATCAGGGGAATTTATAATGGGGAACAAAGATATGGCAGACCAATTAAATACATACTTTGGTTCTGTCTTCACAAAGGAGGACACAAATAAACTCCCAGGGATGTTGGGGAACATAGCGTCTAATGTGAAGGAGGAACTGAATGAAATCAGTATTTGTAGGGAAATGGTGTCAGGGAAATTGATGGGATTGAAGGCCGATAAATCCCCAGCTCCTGATAATCTGCACCCTAGGGTGTAAGGTACAATAACTGCAGAATAGTGATAATGGGGGATTTCACTTATCTCAATATACACTAGGATAGTGAGAGTGTAAATGTCAATGAGGGGGGAGAAATCCTGAAATGCCTAAAAGAGAACTTTCTTGATCAGTGTGCTTCCAGCCCAACGAGAATGAAGCAGCGCTGGATCTAGTTCGGGGGAATAAATTGGGGCAAATGGAGCATGTTTCAGTGGGAGAGCATTTTGACAATAGTGATCATAATATCATCAGGTTTAGAATAGTTTTGGAAAAGGACAAGGTTCAATCAAGCATAAAAATACTTAACTGGAGGGGGGCGAACCTCTGTGAGTTGGAAAGGAATCTGGCCCACGTGGATTGGAATCAAAAGCTGGTAGGCAAAGCAGTAATTGAACAATGGGAGGTCTTCAAAGAAGAGATGGTTCGGGTACAGACTATCACGTTTCCATCAAGTAGGAAGGAAGGACACCCAAATCTAGAGCTCCCTGGATGACTCAAGAAATAGAGATTAAAATGAGACGGAAAAAGGAGGCTTATAACAATTGTACAGTTCAGAATTCAGTAGAGAACCAAGTTGAATATAGAAAGTACAGAGGAGATATATTAAAAGTGAATACGAGCGGCAAAGAGCAAGTATATAAGAATAGATTAGCAGCTAACATAAAAGAGAACCCAGAAGTACTTCATAAACAGCTAAAAAGTAAAAGCGTAGTCAAAGAAGGAGTGGAGCCGATTAGAGATCATAAAGGAGATAGAATCATAGAATCATAGAACATTACGGCATAGAAGAAGGCTATTCTGCCCATCGTGTCTGTGCTGACCGAAAAAGAGCTATCCAGCCTAATCCCAGGTTCCATCTCTTGGTCAGTAGCCTTTTAGTTTACAGCTCTTCATTTGGTCAGGATATGATGTATCTTTGATTGCTGAGGGAAGTAAGGATGGAAATAACGGAGACTCTGGCCATAATCTTCCAATCATCTTTGGATATGGGTGAAGTGCCAAAGGACTGGAGGATTACAAATGCTACACCTCTGTTCAAAAAAGGCGAGAAGGATACAACTGGCAATTAGAACCCAGTCAGTCTATCATCGGTCATGGGGAAATGTTTAAGAGCAAAACTCCGGGACAAAATTAATTGGCACCTAACATACATAGTACAATTAGGATATACGGCACAGAAACATGCCATTCAGCCCAACCAGTCCATGCGGGCATTTATGCTCCACACGAGCCTCCTCCCATCTTTCCTCATCTAAATCTATCAGCATAACCCTATATTCCCTTTTCCCTCATATGTTTGTCTAGCCTCCCCTTAAATGCACCTATACTGTTCGCTTCAACCACTCCCTGTGGTAGCTAGTTCCACATTCTCACCACTCTATGGGTAAAGACGTTTCTTCTGAATTCCCTATTGGATTTATTGGTGAATACCTTATTTTGATGGCCTGTAGTTATGCTCTTCCCCACAAGTGGAAACATTCTCTCTGTATCCATTCTTTCAAAATTTTTCATCACTTTAAAGGCCTCTATTAGGTCACCCCTCAGCATTGTTATTCAAGACAAAAGAGACCCAACCTGTTCATCCTTACCTGATATGAATATCCTCACATTTCTGGTATCATCCTTATAAATCATCTCGGCACCCTCTCCAATGCCTCTATATATTTTTATAGTAAGGCGACCTCTAAGCAATACTCTAAGTGTAGTCTAACCAAAGTTCGATAGAGGTGTAGCATAACTTCCCTACTTTTCAATTATATCCCTCTAGAAATAAACCCTAATGCTTGGTTTGCATTTTATGGCCTTGCTAACCTGTGTCGTATCATTTAGTGATTTGTGTATTTGTACTCCGAGATCCCTTTGTTCCTCTACCCCACCTAGTCTCGCACCCTCCAAGTGATAAGTGACCTCCGTATTCTTCCTACCAAAATGTAATACCTCACATTTATCTGTGTTGAACTTCATTTGCCAATTATATGCGCATTCTGCAAGTTTATTCATGTCCTCCTGTAACTTGTTGCAGTCCTCCACAGTATTGCCAACCCTCCCACCCCTCCAATTTGGCGTCATCCGCAAATTAGGAATTGTGTTTTTGATTCCTAAGTCTAAGTCGCTAATGTAAATTGTGATCAGCAGTGGTCCCAGCACTGATCCTCGTGGAAGACCACTACCCACCTTCTGCCACTGTGAATAGCTACCCTTTATTCCTACTCTCTGCTTTCTCCCCTGGAACCAACCAGCATTCCATTCGGCCACTTGGCCCCATAATCCGCATTCTCTGACATTGATCAGCAGTCTGTTGTGGTATACCTTATCGAAGGCCTTTTGAACACCGAGGTAAATTACATCTACTGCATTACCGTTGCCTACTCTTTCTGTTACCTCTTCAAAAAATTCAATAAGGTTGGTCAAGCAAGACTTTCCCTTTTGAAATCCATGTTGACTTTTCATTATTATATTTTTGGTTTCTAGGTGTTCTTCTATTTTCTCCTTTAGTAGGGGTTCCATTATTTTTCCTACCACCCATGTTATGCTGACTGGTCTATAAATCCCTGAACATATTCTATCCCCCTTCTTAAATATCGGTATTACATTAGATATTTGGAAAGGTTTCAGCTAATAAGTGAAAGTCAGCACGGATTTTTGAAGGCTAATTGTGTTTGACTATCTTGATCGATTTCTTTGATGAAGTAACGGAGAGGGTTGATGAGGGTAGTGCGGTTGAGGTTGTGTATTTGAACATTCAAAAGGCGTTTGACAAAGTACCACATAATGAACTTGTTAGCAAAATTAAAGCCCACTGTATTTAAGGGACACTGGCAGCATGGATATATGCTTGGCTAAGGAACAGAAAGCAGAGAGAGAAAACCATTATAAAGAAGTGCCACACTATCCAATATGACGTGCCTTGTGCGATGTACGTTCTGAGCTAGACATTGGGCACCCACCAGATTGGTAGAGCATCAAGAAATGTGTCCAGGGCCCGCACCTGAAACAGAAGTTAGGCCTTTGCATATGCAAATAAGGGGCTTAACGCCTGGTTGAGGCCCCTTTACTAAATTATGTAAGCCGGTCTGACTGCTTACAGTCAAACCAGGTGTACCTGCAGCCTTGCGGCAGCCTCACACAGCCCGATATAGGGCGCAATTAAGAAGCAGATTACAAAAAAAAATGCATGTATGTGGAGCTAAGAGGTGCAGAAATACTGCTACCAGCTCTACATTAAAACGATGGTTTAGTATGGGACTAGAGCAACATATACAATGAACACAAATTCTGAGTCTGCCATGGTGGCATTTGAACTCAAGTTCTCAAGATGATTAATCCAAGTATCTGAATTTCTTGTCCAGCAACATACGTTCTGCAATGGAGAGGCAAAGAAACCGTGCCAATTGCAGAAAGAGAAATACAGACAGACACTGGGACAGAAACAGAGGCAAACAACTAAACCGGGTGAGAGACAGATGCAAAACAGACAGATCTGAGGATCCGAACGGCATTCTATAAGTGTAAATTAATTATTTCTACCTGCTTGTATTAATCTCCCTAACACTACCTCTCTCCATTACACTCTCCCTCATATGCCAACTCTTTTTTTTGCCATTTTTGTATGTTTGCCTTTTGTATCTATCATTACATCTATCTATCTATCTATCTATCTATCTATCTATCTATCTATCTATCTATCTATCTATCTATCTATCTATCTATCTATCTATCTACTATCTATCGATCGATCTGTCTACCTATCTATCTATCGATCTCTCTATCTATCTATCTATCTATCTTTATATATATCTAACTAGCTAACTAGCTATCTAGCTATCTAGCTATATAACTATCGATAGATCGACCTCACAAAGTGTTGTACCTACCAGGACAGTACGGCTGATGATGGATCCTCCCGTGTGACGTTCCACTTCCCCACCAGCTGTGCACAGAGAGAAGCCACTGAGTGGCAGCGACTGATTTAATCATTCGTGATGTTCTGTATACTTGGGGTATTTCTGTTCTTTATCTATCTGTATAAAGAGAACAACATTGTAGTAGCCGTTAATAAAATTGGCCGTTGTTGGATCCAAATCCCAATTCGTTTCTATGTTTAGCCCTGATCTGAAACCTGTGGGGCAATCTCAGGTTCTATAGCCCCTCCCCTGACCGCATTACTGACGCTTTCCCTAAATTGTTAATAATACCTGTTATTGGTGTATTGATTCCAGACCTCTGTTTGCCGCGAAAACTTCAGAACTGATTGGCCGGCCTGGATTTAAGAGCCTGCTTCCGGTGAATGGACAGAGCCGCGGTCTGATGTGAGCCAGATGCATTTCTCAGCGGGCTGAAGTATAGGTTCTCCACAGATCCATCGATCAGCTTCTCCTTCATGTCTCTGTAATACACTCACCGTGAAATGCAGGGGTTGGGGATACTCGTGCTGGTTCTGCAAGTTTCAAACTGTAAGTATATCTCAATTCCGCTTTTGCTGAAATGTACACATTGCCGAAATATACATTCTGGAAACGGTGCTTATCTCGGAGTGTTTCTGTATATTACAATCAATCACACAGAAACCTACGGTATTTATTGAATAATTTTCCTTTTGTTATATTTTTCATCCTTTTGTGAGTCTTCCTGATGTTAATGGTGATCTCACTGCAAATTCTCAACTCCGCACTGTCCAGGAAGAGAGGGAACGTCAATCCCAATCTACCAATAAAAATTTCTAGCAGTGGGAATCTTTGCTCGTTTCTTATTTGGTGCCGTGATTAGTGAAAAGGTTTCCAGACATTCTTCAGTTGAGATGGAATTCGATATCTGGTTGAAATGTATTACAGTCCGTGTCTTATTCAAACACAGAATCCAATCAGGGTGAAATTGCCGCGTGCCGATATTCTGCTGACTGAGCAAATGGACAGCTAACTAATTACATTTATTAATTATATAATATGATATGTTTAGTAATAATGTACTGAACTAAACTGATGCTAAACTATAGAATTTTGATGCCGGCTGATATTCTGTGATACGTAGAATGAATTTGTACTCAAAACTACAACTTAAACGAATGTAGTTCAGTATATTTGCGAGTGTGGTTTATTGATGTTATACTTGGATGTTGATTTGAATATTTAAGTCACTGCAAGTAACAGAGATAAATATCGGTGAAATTATTTCTTTGGGAAGAGTTCAGCAGATTTTTAGTTTCAATATCTTGCCAGTGAAGAAAATCCACATTTAGAAATATAATTTAATTCGATTCTAAAGTAATTTGACGTCAACAGACAGGAAACTTGAAATTATTGTAAATTAGAACCTAGTGGAAAATTAAAGACTCGGGAATAAAGATTTAGTTCTTGATCCTTGCTCTTCTCATGATGTAACTTAGTTGTACAGATGTTATAAACAGGGAGATAACTTCAGCAACTTGAATCAATAATTTGACCCTTTCCTTTGAGTATAATTTATAGTTCCAGCTGCTGCGAGTTTCTGCCATGTGTTTGTCCCTGACTATCATTCTGGGGCGAGGGTTTAATGCTGACTGCTGGCCTACAGAACTTGACAGTTGCCAAAGATTAATATCCCAGGATCTCAACGCTGCCCCTAATGTCTCTGAAACATGTTGATCCCATTGAAGCAATATCTCGCGCCTTGTGCAGCAGCTCCCGCAAGCACAATTTCAGCAATGTTTTACATTAACCTAGCGGAAGGCGCTTCAACATCCAATAAGTAACTCCACGATATTATATACCGTGCCATCCATAGAGCCTCCTCGCCCAGTTTGTGCCAGATTTAAATTGACCAGTTCTGCGGTTCGTTCCGATATGGGGTGGGGGGCGGGAGTCAGCTCATTTTCTGTGAAAGGAAATGTAGGAAAAAGACCAAACCCAGCAGGATTCTCCAGTCACACGTGCCTGATTTACTGATATTTAATTGATGTCATATTCTGACCTGCTACTGCTGTTACATTTTGGCCATTTGTAACATTTTTCTTCTGCTGTTCGATTTGCTGCCCGGGTTTTGCTGAAGGTGATGGAAATGAAAGTCGGACGCGTTTGATGAGGGCCGATCCACTGCAAAAGCAGTTTTATTCCAGGGCAGCAAAACGGGAGTATGTTAATTTTTGAAATAGGGTTACCGGGGTTATCAGTGGCCCATTATACAACTCTCTCAATCGAAAGGATCATCGGACAGAGTGTAAACTGGGCTGCAGATGCGTTCTGCCGGCTTTGGGCTATAGCCCAAGAACAATTTCACTCTTTTTCAACACCAGCGGCCTAACTTGTTTAAATTTGTCAGGCAGCCTTTTGCTCACAACGTGAATAATCCAAACTCAGTCCTGGTAAAATTCAATTTCGGTGGGCCAAGACAACGGCGGGTGGGCGAGGGGCGGTAGCCGATCAGTCAAATGGATATAGAAAGCATGCAGGCTGCAAATGAGCGCCTAATCCGCTGCCGCCTGCTTTGGCGACCCGACCCAAGTTAACTGTTATCCCCAATGGAATAGATGTTTCAGCTTGCCTGGGGGCTAATACCTAAACCTCCCCACTTCCCTCTGCTCCTTAAAGAAACTCCTAAAAACGTAACTATATGACCAAGCTTTTGATGGTTTTTGACAATATTTCTCCTTATGTAGCTCCGTGCCAATTTCTTTCTGATTACGCTCATGTGAAACGATTTCGGCCATTTTACTCCGCTAAATGCAAGTTATTGTTGTTGCCAAAAGCCACCCGTTACAGAACCGTCCCATATTTATTACCAGAACTGGCAGAGGTTCCGCAACGCCGAATTAAGCATTGGTGGCAAGTTTAAAATATTCCTCAGCTTAAAGGTAGCCTACCTAACTTAAGGAAGCAGCAGCCCCTTCTACCGCGGCTCACACCAAGCAGCTCAAACACTGGGCAACTCAACAGCATCGAAAGCAGTGTTTCCCGGCTGCAGGTGCGTCAGGCTTGCACGGTTTCGTTCTGTGTGTTCATGGATTGATTTGCGAGACAGGTTTACACACGATAGAAAAAAATAGACCAGCCGCTAGGCGTCAGATATAAATAAGGGTTCCGTTAAAGGCTGGTTCGCACTTGCCTCGATATTACGGACTCGTTTAAAGGCCGTTTCTCAACCAGTTCCGTAGTAAGGACTCCGTTAAATGCTGTTTAAAAGCCGGCTCCAAGTAAAGCACGCGGTTAAAGACTGTTTAATCAACGAGCTCCGAATTAAGGTTCCAGGCCAGTTCACAGCGGCACTGAGATAAGCTTCACTCACAGATCCAAGAAGAGCGGCGGAAAAAATAAAACAAGTATTATTTATTAAAGTTCGTGCTGTATACAATTCTACTTGAGTTGTATAAATCGCGCCCAAAAAGTAACATTAGACAAGTTGTTGATGATAATTAAAAACGGACCAGAGGGAAACTGGCAGTTGGAGGGTTCGGTGAATAGTTAACTGTTACAGATCATTCATGTTCTGAACTAAACAGAAATAAATTCTGAACTTGGGCCTTTTCAATGCAAATTTTCAGTTTGATTCAGTTTGATTCGTCCTTGTTTTCAAATCCCTCCATGGCCTCGCCGTCCCTATCTCTGTAACCTCCTTCAGCCCCACAACCACACCCCAGCCCCCGAGATCTCTGCGCTCCTCTAAATCTGGCCTCTTGAGCATCCCTGATTAAAATCGCTCAACCATTGGTGGCCGTGCCTTCTGTTGCCTGTGCCTAAACTCTGGAATTCCCCGCCTAAACCTCTCTACCTCTCTACCTCTCGTTCCTCTTTTAAGACTCTCCATAAAACTTAGCTCTTTGACCAAGCTTTTGTTCATCTGCCCTACTTTTTCGTTATGTGATTCCGTGTCAGATTTTGTGGCTCGCAATGCTCATGTGAAGCGCCTTTTGACGTTTTATTACGTTAAAGGCTCTATCTAAACGCAAATTGTTGTTGATGTTGATGGAAGAATATGAAAAAATCCCAGATATTAGATATTTTCTTCCTAATTCTTTGATTAGGATTTGTAATGCAGTGCCCGATATGGTGGTGGATATAGATTGAAAAGTAGCTTCCAAAAGGGAATTGGATAAATGCTTGAAGGAGAAAATACTGCAGGGATATGGGAAAAGAGCGGGAAAAGAACGAATGGGCGAATGGCCTCACTTTGTGCGTCACTATTATATTATTTTGTGATTATCTGTTAAAATGCTAAACTTGGAATCATTGCAAGAAACCAAATTATCCACGTTTCTAAACAATCACAATAAGGAAGAGACGGAGACTGTTCCGTCTGCGTGGTAATAGGAGACGTGAATGTGACGTAAGGGGATGTTTGAAATTCTTCCCCAATTCGTAACACAACCAATAACGGGATCAGAAATAAAAACTTCGTGTCCCTTATGTAAATACAGAGCCCAGAATCAAATGCAAAGTGTCTGATCATTTTGGAGACTTCTTTAATCAGTCCGATTCCAGTGTAATAAGAAATATATTTTAAATTCTGTTATTAAAGTACAGTAACTATAGTCAGCCGATACACAATGTTACAAACATTTCCGTGATGGACACATCGACCTCCGTGACAAACAGGGATACCGCCCTCCATTACACACAGCCACACAGTACTGGACCTTTCCGAGCCGGCTGAGGTAATGAAAGTGACCCCACTCATACAGAGAGGTGAGGCCAGTGAGACTGACGGGCTGTGTGGAGAACAGAACGGGTAGGAAAGAAACAAGTGACATCGAAACAGTCAGAGAGAAAGGAGAAAGAGATAAACTCGGTACAATGAGGGGGGGGGGGGGCGGGCGGGTGAAAGATAAACAACAAAATATGACTGGTAAAGGAGAGATAAACGAGGCACTCTGTGAAATGGAGACATAAACTACACAGCGAGGCGCAAAACGGGCGTTAGTGGATCGGTTATTTGGATACATTTGACTTTTATCGCTGGACGAAATAGAAGTGATAGGGAACAGTGCAACCGGTTCGGAACTCTCCAGATGTTCCTTTCCGTTGATTTAAATGGATGAGAAAATCACAAGAGATTATACCAGGCTGCCGATTCGCGGTAACTCGTTTCTCGCCCGACCATAACAGTGAAAATGACCGCTAACCGCCTTCAATGAAAGAGAAAGTCGGGCGCGGAAATTGAATGTCATCCCACAGAGCGCATACTCAAATGGATTTATTCCTAACAGTCAAAGGCTCTGGTCAAATCCCATCTGGAGTACTGATGTAATGACGGGGATGATAATATTGCCTTTTTAGAGGGTATAAAAGGGACAAGAAAAATGCTGGATGTCTGCAATCTAACATGGATTATGATGTTAATTTTGACGTCAGTAGAAACAAAAATTGGGGAGAGATGTAACACGGGCGGCTGACTCGCTCTCACCCGTTTAACATAACGCACAAAGCCAAGATCTACCCCCTCGAGGAATTTGGCCTTATTTTCTTTGGAAACTTTCCTTGGACTTTTAGTTGATTTAATTGCATTTTTACATCAAAGCGACTCCTAGTAAGTTATTCATTAGGGTCAATTTGGCAAACCAGGGCCACAAGATTCAAAATTAGTAAGACGGGAAGTCGGAGAAAATGAATTCACGCAGTAGAATCTCTGAATACATTCTCAGGGACGGTTATTGAGACTAACAGGATGGCTGTTTCTCCGACTGGGTCTGATGCAGTGAATGGGGCTCCGTAGGGAATTTTCTGGGGACGCACTTATGTACTATGGCCTGAAATTCTGTGGGCTCCCAGTTCTCACAGGCTGCAATTCCGCTGACTGGCGAAGCCACCAAAGGATACACGTTAACGACCATTTTCAGTCGTTTGTACTCTTTCTCTTGGGTTCCGCCGACATTCTCGCGGGAGATTACGAAATCCGCTGCGGAATTTCCAGGCCTATATAGAGAAATGACGCGAATGCAGGCAATAACAGAACAATATGGAAATGTAATAAGGATATCACATTGCGCGGCGGGTCGGCTATTGGTGTGTTCGGGTTCAATTATTTGATACCACTAACCAGTCTCTGTAAATTTTCAGAATTTGTATCACCTCCATTTTGTATTTCAGTCTCAGCAATTCGATCATCGGTGCAACCTCCCAGTCAAAGTGCTGCAGTTCAAGCAGTGAATGACAGAGGTAAACGTTTTCTTCCTTGGAAGATAAATATATCGCAAATTATCCAAAAATATAAGAAACTAACCCTTTGTATTGAATTACCAAACCTTGCTCTGAAGAAACACAACATATATCTCGTTTTCTGAACAATTACAATGTTGATTTATTGAGATTCTGCTCTGAGACTGGAGGACAGCAGATTTGGCCGCAGGTCTGCTCTCAGTTACCAGCTCCGGTAATTTATTTTTGCTGAAAGCATGCTCGTCAACTGCATTACATTTGTTTTATTTGAATATGTACATTTTTCTTTTAACAATAGTTAAAACCGTGTTTACCTGGCAGAGTGCTTCTCCAGCCTCCCGACAGCAATCCTCCCACTCCTTTTCACGGGGCTCCTAATGCAGTTACTCAAGCTGAATGCCCCTCTCTATGGCGATCTATCGTTTCCACCATGATCCTTAATACTTTCGCAGGTTTGTACTGCAGCGTAGTAAGTGCCCAAGGACTAGAAGGGGTCCGTCAAGATGTCAATCATTAGTTGGTTCTTGTGGCGATCTGAGCCTCATATCAAAACTCAGCTTCTGTGTAACAATATTATAGAAATATCATGAGCCAAAGGAGCGCCAGATATCCTTCACCGCCCAAAGCCAGCCGTTGACTATGGATCATCAAAATGTGCTGAGATGGAAGACTAGAGTAAACTAAATGCATTGTGAGTGCAGCCTCGAAGATTGACGAGTAACCTGTATGATGTGTAAAGATGGTCACACAGAAACTGCATAATAATAGCATAGAAGCATTAAAGGGTTATGCAGCAGGAAGTCATTTGGGTTGGTGCACGAAGAGCAAGATGCACAACATCTATCATCCCCTGAGCGCTTGGAAATTCTGCCATTCACAGACCCAGAGGACTCTTTGTTGTTGCTCTCTGAGTTCCAGGGGGAACTTGAGGTAATTGTTGACTCTACGAAGCAAGGTATCAATAAGTTGTTTTATGCAGCAATGCAGTGACAGATACAACTATTGTCCTCATCACGCATAAAGGTACAGTGGCGAAAAATTAGGGTGATGTGCAACTTCACTGGCAGTGACTGAGCTGTGTCTGCCCTGCAGTGCGGCAGCCGGACCTCGCACAAGTCCCAAAAGTCTCGCACAACCCCCGTGGAAATTATGGCCTGCGAATGCACTGGTGAGCTCTCTGGCATCTTGCAATGAACCCTGTGTAAACTTAGATCTTGCTAATAAACCATTTATTCTGGTGTCCCAAAAGGGGGCCGATTCTGCTGAGAGAAAGTTACTCCAAACACTACCGTTATATCAGAGCAACATAATGATATCAGGAGTTGGCCAGGATCCGTTATAAATTTAAATTGCGTAATGACACCAAACTCTCAAAACAACGATTTTCACAGTTTCCTTCTTATCCTTTCAAAATGGTTGCCAGTGAAACGGAACCTTTACCACTCTCAGTGACCACTTTTAATTAGAACAACCTGCACTGGACCTTAAACGCGTTGAAACAAAGGAAACGTTTGTCCCAGTGTATCATGTGATTTATTATGCACTCTGCACACTCATGTTCGTTTCAGGCTCCAGAACATGCATATCACACAGCGCTAGATTGAATTGGGAATTAATGCATGTAGGCGCAGTCCACTGGAACACGATGTATAACTGGTGGCAGATTCAAATCCGCCCGCTTTGGGCACTGCTCAAGTCGAATTTCTCGCCCCACGTGACCAGCGAAATAGACCTGGCGTTGCAGATCGGTGCTCATTTATCCTCAGTACTGTGGCTCCAAATGTGTTGTAATTCGGTCGTGTAGAAATGGGAAATGGGCCATTCAGTGTAGATGGCTTCAGATTTGTTTTGCACGGGCTGCGGGCGGCACGGGCAATGCCACATGTATTGTCCATCTCCTGCCATCGCAGTTGGCCATGATACGTTCCAAAGATTAATAAAGGAAATGGTTACAAAATCAGAGTTATACGCCAACAGAGAATGGGTAAGTGGCAGAGGCTAAATATTTATATTTATGTAATTCCGCCTGTGACACAAAATCACAGAGGGATCTGTTGGAGATGTTAGAGGCGTTATGCTAAAATCATAAAAGAGCAAAATGTAGAACAAAGTGAAACGTTAGTGCACAAACTAACTTTAATATTCTGATTAATCATTGTAATTTTAGTGTCATGTTTTAAAGTGGCTTGTAATGATTATAAGATGATTCTTTCAGTTCAGTTTGGTAGTACTTACATAATTAGCGTTTCTCTTAAATTTTAACAGAGCTTAGAGACGTGAGATTGGTGGGCCCGGAGGCGCCATGTCTCGGGGAACTGAGCGTTTATTACCAAGGCCAGTGGGGCTCAGTCTGTAGCAGCCTGTGGAACTCAGCTAATGGAGAAGTCGTCTGCAGGCAGATTGGCTGCCAATATTTTCACACATCAGTAACCAATCCCATCTCACGAGAAACGGAAACTGTTTTACTGGATAAGGTTCAGTGCAAGGGAACTGAGCCTTCTCTGTGGGAGTGTCCCTTCAATGTTTCGGGCCAGCAGAGCTGCGAAACTGGCACGATTGTAAGCGTCTTCTGTAAAGGTATCTGTGTTGTTGCTAATTACTGATGAATATGTTTTTCAATTGTTTTAATCGTTTGCATGAAAATTATCCAACAAGATGCTCTGCATTCACCATGTCTGTCGCACACTGAGTTCTCAATCTCAGTCCTGCAGTCACGGGTAGACTCCCAGCGGAGGTCTTACAGGAAAATGCAGACTGAGCGGTAATTTTAACTGTTTATCAGTTGCCAAAAATGGGTGAAAGCGAGTTACCCGCCAATTTTGCATCTGACGGCACATTGTTTGGGCATTCCAGGTCTGGCAATAGTTTTTTTTTACTTTCTATCGGATTGCTTTAACGTTAGATTTTGTTTTGTGATTTTGTTCCTGGATGTGTGTCGCTGTATCTCTCTCTTTCTCTTTCTCGGCTGATATATTTCAGAGAAACGCAAATATTCTAAATAATATCAATAAAACACAACTGATATTTAGAGTTGATCTATTTGCTTTCAATATTCAACACTTTTATTTTAATATGAGCAAAATCAAGTTAAAATGAGGGCCTTTCTATGTCTTTTTTATATGTCTTTGTTTCTTCCCTTTCCCTGTTGTCCTCCATGAGTTTGACAATTAACATTTTCCAAGTGTTAGCAATACATCACTGGTAATACAATTATAATTAGAAGTTTTAGGTCTGTTTTCGAAATTCAACTCATAGAAACTGAAATTGGAATGAAAAGGAACACGTGCTCTGCCTGTTTTGTCCGTCTTTCCTTCTCTTTGGGTGGAATTTTTAACTTAAGCCGGGGTTGAAAATGTCTGACAGTGGATGAGCTACCCCTGATACACGCCGCCTGATTTTCCTTTCCATTGAAGTTAATTAGAGTTATTCTGTTTCATTTTGAAATTCAACTCATTGCAGTAAATGGAAAGGAAAGTTGAGCAGAGTGTCTAATTTGTAGCCAATTCAATTCCACACCCATTACTCCCGCAGAGAAGTTGATAGTTACACTCTCTTTCACCAACGCAAACACACACACAGAATGTTACTAATTAGAATGTCTACACTTTATACTTTGAAAATAACATTTGTGATAATTGCACACCTTCTTTTTGCTTTAAAATTATCCATTTTTGAAAAAAAAGCGTAGTTTAAATAAGAGTGAGAAAAGACACTTTGTCGTAAATTTTGTCTTTACTGCCTAGGCATTAAGTTAAATCTGGCTGTACCACAGAGAACAATTTGGTATGGAGGATTGCAGAACAAAAACAGTGCCTTCTGGATTTTCATTCCATTTATTTAATTAGACCTCTGTCTGTGACTACCTAACATCCCTGTGCAAAGGGTGAGGCAATGTCTTGCTTCTATGCTTTAAATAAAGAAGTCTGCAAAAGCTAAATACAGTGGCTGCTGGAAATCTGAAATAAAAAAAAAACAGAAAGGGCTGGAACATTTAGCAGGTCAGGCAGCATCTGTGGAGAGAGAAACAGAGTCAACGTTTCAGGTCGATGACCGTTCGTCAAAACTGGAACAAGTTAGAGACACAACAGGTTTTAAGCAAGTGCAGAGGCAGGAAAAGGGGGAGGGGAGGAAAGAACAAAAGGGAAAGTCTGTGAGAGGTTCGAAGACAGGAGAGATTGAATGACAAGAGGGATGCTGGTGCAAGCAAAGGGATATGGGAATGGGAAAAGTAAAGAATCGATAGATTGTTGTAGAAGAAGTGTTTTTTCAAACATGAGAAGGGAAAGCAAAAGCAATGAAAATGAACAGGGTAAAAGAGACAAACTGAAATCCCATCGGAGAGCAGAGCAGAAATTCCTCAAGGTGGCCATTCCTGGAAGGGAAGTGGCAGTGAATTAAACACTGAAACAAAAGCAAAATACTGTGCATGGTGGAAATCGGAAGTCTGGCATTCATTTTCACCAACTAAATACACTTTCTGAGGTTTCTGAAACAAACATTAGGTATTTAATCATAACTGTCTCCTTTTTCTGATTTTGTCTACCCCTCTCTCTCTCTCTCTCACATGAGCCCTCTCTGCTATTTTTAAATGTAAAATGAACCACAATAAAGCTTATTACAATTGCCTTCTAGCTGTTCTTCAAATAATTTTGAAAATAACTAAGCACAAACAACTAGAAGATAAACATATAATTATTAACACTGCACATGCTCAGTTTGCACAATTTGTATCAACTACGACCATCACAAATCCACTCAAAGCCCAGGCTGTTGGCAATTGCTGAGCCCTAAAGACTTTATTGAAAGAATTAAAAAACATAATGGACAATCCCGTTGACACAATTAATCGTGCTCATTCTGAAATATATATATTTGTGTCAATGCCTTATTTGATCATTACAACTGTCATGTAAAGAGACAAAAAATGGCAAACCATTTTTTTGTTTTAGAAAACACGTTCAATGATTAGTGGGGAAAGGATAATGGCCGAGAAATTCGGGTCGGTGGCTTCCCGCGGGTGCACGCCCGTGGAATTCCGATCCGGGGCCTCGTCCAGCTGCCGGCGCGCAGTGCTTGCGTATCCCAGGGGCGCAGTTAGTTCGATGCGTTCCCTGGGATCACGTGGGCAATGGGCAGCCAATCGGAGCAGGGAATGCTCCATTCATAAGTCTGACAGGAAGTACTGTCAAGACTTATTAATACTACGGCCCCAAAATAGCACTAAACCTTCAAATACATTTTTTAAAAACATCAACTTTTTAAAATGAACTATCAACTACATGAAATAACTATCTTAAACAATAATGTAAATTTTTGAAAACAATAATTTTTATATTCTAGCGGGGCTAAAAATAAATTTACCTTGCTTTAAAGTGTTTAAAAATAACAAACCTGTGGAAAAAATGTTTTAATTATAATTAATTCACCACTTACCTTGTACAAAGCAGGCCTTACGCCTGCTTTTTACATTTCTAAATTCTGCAGACTTACCCTCACGGAAAAACCTTTAAAAAAAAGAAGTTCCATGCGCACGTGCAGACTCCCCCGCACATGCGTTCGACCTCTGAACCTCTTGGTTCAGAGGAACGGAAGTGCGGGTTTCCTGCGCATGCGCAGTGCATGCAGGAAACCGGCACTTCCATTGGGTCTACGGGTGAATACCCCGTGCCTACTCACCTATGGAGACCCGAAGTTCTGGGCCAAATTATTGGCCCGTAATTTCCGATCGGAGGCTTCCTGCGTGGAAAAAATCTACGCTTTTACCTGAAGGTTTCCGAGGTCCGGACTCTTCCACTCCTGGGCCTGTCCACGACGAAATGCGGAGCGCCCATGTATCGTGGGGTGCATGCATTTCGCAAGCGTCCCTGGGATCACGTGGGCCAGGCAAGCCAATGAAAGAAGGGAATCCCCCTTCATACTTTTGACAGATAGACCTCTCAAAAGTGTGAATGGTGATCACTGAAAAAAGACACTAAAACATTAATATTTTTAAAATAACTGTCACGTTTTTAAAATGAAATAAAATTATATTAAATAAAATATTTTAAACAAAAATTTAATTTTTTGAAAAATATAATTAATTTTTTTATGGGGCTAAACTTACCTTTGTTTAAGGTATTTTTAAATTATAAATTAGTGATTTTGTAAAAACAATTTTAACTCTTTTACCAGGTGTAAGATTTTTAAGTGATTTCAGTGGGCAGAGGTTCTGCAGAAAGCGTAACTCTCCACCCGCAGAGGCCCTTCTGCGGGGCAGACGTCCGATCTGTCAAGAAGATTCCTGACAGATCTGAGATGCCGGTTTTCAGCGCATGCACTTCGCATTCCTGAAAGCGGCATTTCCGATGTCCCTACGGGTGTGTGCACACCTCTTACACCCCTGTAGGCATCGGAAAGCACGGGCCAATATAGCACCACCTACTAGCCAGAAACTGTGATATTTTTAATTCATGCTCGGAATATGTGCGTCACTGGCAAAGTCGGCATTTATTGCCCATCCCCAGTACCCCTTATGAAAACAGTGATGGACCTTCTTCTTGAACAGCTGCAGTTCATGTTTTGAATGTACTCTCACAATGCTGTTACGTGGGCAGTTAAAGAATCTTGACCCGACCATACTGAAGGTACGCCGATATATGTCCAAGTCGGATGCAGTCTAGTTTGGAAGGGAAATTGGTTCTGACGCTGTACGTGCTGCCCTTGTCCTTCTAGGTAATGTAGATCGTGGGTTCTGGAATTGCTGCCGATGATGCCTTGGAAATGTTCTGACAGATGATAGGAGATAAAGTACATTTTGTTAGAGATATGGACATATGAATTGCAAATGGGAAATGTTGGCAAAAATATAACAACAGGAAGAAAGATTGGTGAATGGAACAGGCTCCACCTACTTAAGCTCTGTAAATTAATACATAAATAGATGATGCGCCAGATCCAGTGGGCACATAACGTTATTAAATACCCATCAGAATTGTCCCTTCAACAGACAAGGTATGTAACATGGATTTCTGGAGAATGCAAAAGTTCAATACTACTTCAGTAAGAACCTTGTGCTTCAGTTGTGGAATTTACTGCCGTTGCAGCTGAGGTAGAGCCTCTATTCTACAATCATAGAATATGGCAGTTTATTCGGCCCGCCAATCGAGCTTTGGTGCACATCGGCCATTTAGTCTAATCGTGCTTTCCAGATTGCCAGCGTTAAAAAAATGCGAGACAGAAAATCGATGCTTGTATGCCTGACTGAATGTAGAGTGTGGACTTGAGAAAGGACAATCATAGTGCACATAGACGACACTCCAACTGGGGCGCAACGCTGTTGGTTTCATATTCTATTCTCGTTACAAAGCAAGGATTTGGTCTGCCTTATTTTCGCCTTGTCTACCTGGGCTGCGCCAATGCTCTTCCACTCCATTTGAAATCTCATAATTTTCCTATTCATACTTGCAAAATGTATTTCTCTCTGCCTGTGCTGCATCTGTGCTGTATTTATAGTGCCAACTTCCGGTACTAATTGCCTGCGCTCTATGTGCTATGTTTATATTGATCACTATCTGTGCAGTTTATGCTATATGTGTAGAGCTAACTGCTTGTGCTGCAAATGTAATATTTTTAAATTTGGTGCAATTTACAGCAGGATAGACTTAAGATGCGTTGTGTAGATGACTTTGAACGAGACGCTATTTGTCTCCAGTTTAAATCGGTGTAATATATTTAAGGTGAATAATCTAAAAATGCATTTCTTTCACAACAGCCACGCAAATGCTGTCGCTGGTGGGTGGAGGAAGTCCTTGTGCAGGAAGAGTTGAGGCCAGTAACTTTGGACAGTGGCGGATTATTTGCGGTCGAATGTGGGATATGAACGAGGCTCGCGTTTTGTGTAAATACCTGGGCTGTGGCGACGCCGTATCTGCATCAGGGAATTCCCAGTTTGGGGGTGAACACTGGCCTGTGTTGAACGTTGAAGTTCAATGTAAAGGCACCGAGGACGACCCTTGGAAATGTCAGATGAAAAATTTGGCTCATAATAACTGTTCTAGGGACGAGGAAACAGCTGGTGTCGTTTGTTCAGGTACTTATTCTGCCTGTAATACCTTAGAAAATAACGAAAGGTGACGTCACTCCATTCCAGAGCAGTGAACCACACAAATTGGGCAAGAACGTGCCATTTTAAAATACTGAAAGCTGTTGAACTCACTTTGAATGTTGACAGCTTTACAGGAAGAATCTAAGCACGGTTAATATAATGATTTATAAATTATCCATTTCGTTATGCGTGTCACCAAAATAAGAAGTCCCTTCTCAACTTGTTTTCGTTTGATCAGGAATATAAAGAACAGAGGGCAGCCGATCTCTGGTTGGAATAAAAACGGAATGTATATTGACACAGCTGTGTCAGCCAATGAGTTGGAGGCGGGACGGTACTAGCGATTTTAATTTACTCATAATTATTTCTAAAATCACGCGATTTTTCTAACTGCCGACTGAAGGAATTGGAACTTTACTTGTGATATTCCAATCAGTGTACTGCTACAACAATATATATTTTTTCACAGTTCGGATTCACAAACATGACTCCTAGACATTTTGTAAAGTACGAGAGTCCAGGGCAAGAATGGTTTTAAAAAGAGGATCTGAAAGCGACATGAAACCCCTTTACACGAAGCTGATTGTTGAGGTGCTGGGATGCAGTTTCTTGGAGAACAGTCGGCAGATATGTTGTGGGTTTGACAGCCTAATGCTGTAATGAGAGATAAAGTCTAATGTTTTTGGGCACCAAATCATCTCGTTCATAGCAACAAATTAGTTTAGTGACTTCAAGAGCAGCGCCGCCGATATACAGATAGTGTACCGGTACCCAATCCAGAGAATACAGAATACACTGGCGTCATGGTAATTCTGTTAGGATAGAAAAGAGATATGCGACCTGTATTTATGCCAACTTTTTTACTACAAGTTGTCGCCCTTACCTTAGTTTTAGCATCGAAGGTGTTTTTCTCACTATTTTTCAGAAGTTCAGTATCATAAAGAAATCATTACACACTTGATGTCCTATGAATTGATTGAGAACAGTTCTGAAGAGAAAAATGAGCACATGGATCAAATACTATGACAATTAATTATTCTAACATTTCATCGTAACAGATTACCGAAACAGATTAACGATTAAAATTGCTTAATTTTTTTAGCGGTTACAGTAACACTTTAATGACTACAATCACTTGATCCCAACAGATACTTTTAAGCTTCAAATGGTGACAGTAACATTCTGTTTTATTTTCTGGTGTGAGATGATGAAATTCTGGTCGTGTTTCAGAGTGATATCGGACGGCCGTCTGAAATTTCATTCTTGTCACTGGGATTTCAGAAATAACCCGAAAGGGTAAAATACGAAAGGGAAAGATCGAATGAGGTCGCAGCTCAGCGATTCCAAGAACAAAATGAGTTCAACTGAACCCTGTGGTTCCTAGAAAACTGTATAACAAAAACTATAAATTATTTGGAAGAACTATGTAAAATATAATATTAAATCGGGAACTGCGAGTATGAACACAAGGCAGATATTTTCATTAAAAAAAGTTTATTTGTCCTTGTTTTAAGCTGTTTGTTCACACAAATTGTTTTAAAGATTGTTTACCATCTTTTTAAAAACAACAGGACACAGACAGCCGAGACTGGCAGGCGGAGCTGACGGATGCACTGGAAGATTGGAGATACAGTATGGAGAGACCTGGGGAACTATGTGTGATTCGCACTGGGATTCACAGGACGCCCGTGTGGTGTGCGCAGCACTGAAATGTGGGGACGTGATATCGGTACTCGGAGGGGCTCACTTTGGAGAGGGCAGTGGTCCTATATGGCAGGATACGTATGAATGTCAGGGTAATGAGACTAGTCTTTGGGACTGCGCCACTACACCAAGAAATCAGCACAACTGCACGCACAGAAATGATGTCAGTGTCATTTGTTCCGGTAGGTGCTTCATTCGTTCGTATATCTGGATTCAGATAGTGATGAAGGCAGATCACAGGTAGCTTAAAATCTGTGCAGTTTCCCGAATAGACTCGATACTTTTTATCTCTAAAGCCCTATCATTTATATGGAAAACATCGTTGACGTTCAAAATCAGACCCACACTGTAGCTTCCAGGTTAACATCGGAGGTTGGAATGACGCGGAGATATCACGTAGCCTTTTCGTATCAAATTCCTTTATTCACCGTATTAATAGAGATATTTCCATTTATAATAAACACGTCATCCAAAAGCACCGAAAGTCAATCGAATAATACGGTACCGAGGGTCAGACTCCAGGAAAATCTGGTGCCTGACAATGGTTACATTAAAACCCCGCGGATTCTGATGGACTTGTTCTTCTTCACCAAAAACAGGATCAGAAAAGTACCTTTCCTCCAGTCCCGCCCCCAGCCCCCATTCACCATTCGTACAGCTTCCTTCCCTGGGGCCACTTCTGCACCGGGTTTCAAAGGAAGACTCGTCGCACCATTTCCCCCTTTACTTTAGCCATTTCCAGGACTTTATAACCTATGGAACTCCTCCTAGCCTAGTATTCCCTTTAATTGGAAGGTATTCAGGCTAATAAAAGCCCAAAGCTTTCCGTCACCTGATCACTTCTTCCTAGTTTAATCCTTTCTTTCTTCAGGGTATTGGTATCATCTTCCACTATGCGGCCTCCTCTTTTACCTTGGCTCTCAACAACTGGCCGAGCTGCTGCATTCCCCAGTCATTCCTTCCCTCTTACTGTGGCGCTGCAGTGCTGTGTTAATTGTTACAGCGATGTCAAGGATACATTGAGAAACTCTTTGTGTAGGTCACAATGACCAAGTGCAGATGATGCATTGCAGGGTTTCTCACTCAGTCCTATCCCAAATATAAAGCTATTCCTGTTTAAAGAATTCTATTTGTGTATATTTGATAGATTTATAAAGACAAGGACTTTCCAACTGAATATAAATCAGTTCAATAATATTCATTTTGTGCACAAAGGACAAAACGGACCGCGATTAGTTGGTGGTGAGGACACCTGCTCAGGGAGAGTGGAAATTCTACTGGGTGACACCTGGGGCACGGTCTGCGATACTTACTGGGATTTACAGGATGCGGCTGTGGTCTGCAATCAGCTTGGTTGTGGGACTGCGGTATCAACTCCAGCGGGAGCCTTCTTTGGAGAGGGAAATGGTCCGATATGGAAGGATATTAACAAATGTAACGGCAATGAGATGCGTTTGAGCGACTGCCCCGTTGCAGCATGGGGGCACCATCCGTGCACGCACAGAAATGATGCTGGCGTTATCTGTTCCGGTAGGTACATCAGTGTCAAGTATCAATGATTCATAATTATTTTAAAATTCTGATCCTTTTTTCAAATCCCACCATAGTCTCGCACCTCCCTATCTCTGTGATCTCCTCCAGCCCCACAACGCCCGAGATATCTGTCCTTCTCTAATTCTGGCCTCATGAGCATCCCTGATTTTAATTGCTCAACCATTGGTGACAAGGCCCTAAGGTCTGGATTACCCTCTGTAATCATTTCTGCCTGTCTACCTCTCTTTCCTCGTTTAAGACGCTCCTTAAAACCTACCTCTCTGACCAAGCTTGTGGTCACCTGCCATACTTTCTCCTTATGTGGCTTGGTGTCAAATTTTAATTATAACGCTCCTGTGAAGCGTCTTGGGACGTTTTAGAGTCCTTGGCCTAGAAATTCAGTGGGCTTTGCGCCCAGTTACCGCCCAAAGAGGGCTTCTGCGCCAGTCTGCAAACTTCGGGCGAACTTCATTGACGCGCTAATTGCGGCGGTAGCCAGTAGCGCTGCGCCGCCACTGATGACGTCATCGGTGTGCGCAGCGCCCCAGTACTGCCCCGACACCAGCCCGACCCCCATCTTCAGTAGCGGCTGCCTCTTCTGTGGTGGCCGCTAATAACATTCAGAGACCGGGGCCTAGAAATTCGGTTAAGGCCCGCCAGCAGGCTAACGCCCAAAAGTTAGCGCTGCGCGTGGAGCCACTTGCGCCCGCCGGAAATTCAGTTTCAGCGCCCCAACTCGAAGGCGGCCTCTATTCAAGGGTTTCGGCGCCCCCGCTTGGGGCGCTGAAACTGAATATCAGCGCGCTAGGTGCCGCAGCGCCATCTGCTGCAGAGCGGCAGCCTGCGGTACTGCAGGCCTCCTCCTTCTCTTAAGGGGGAGGTGCCTGCAACAGCGAGATCGCCGCTGGATTGTGCCGGCAAATGAGCCCGGCACCACGGAGGGGGGGGGGGGCGGTGGTGGAGGAGGCCGGGGAAGGAGGTGCGGGCAGGCGGCCGCCGAAAAAGCGGCCGGCCGCACCTCCACCTTAAAGCACCCCAGTAGCGCAGCAGTACGGCCCCGTTTTGCCAGCGCTGTTTGCGGCCGCTGCAGAAGAGGCGGCCGCAACTAAATATGGGGTTTGGGCCGGAAGCGGTGCGGAACCAGGGCACTGCGCACACCGATGACGTCATCGGTGTCGGCGCAGCGCTACCGGCTACCGCCGCCATTACCGCAGCGCTGAATATCAGCGCACCCTCTTACACTGGCGCAGAAACCCTATTTGGGCAGTAACTGGGCGCAAAGCCCACTGAATTTCTAGGCCTGGGTCCGTACAGCAGCCTTAGTGTGGCGCTTTAAGGTGGAGGTGCGGCCGGCCGCTTTTTCGGCGGCCGCCTGCCCGCACCTCCTTCCCTGGCCTCCTCCAGCGCCCCCCACCCCCCCGCGGCTTTGCCGGCTGGTTTCCGGGAGCCCGGCACTTCTCCGTTGTGCCGGGCTCTTTTGCCGGCACTCGCGATTGGGGCTCCGGCTGCTGCAGGCACCTCCCCCTTAAGAGAGGGAGGAAGGCCTGCAGTACTGCAGCCTGCCGCTCCGCTGCGGGTGGCGCTGCAGCCACTAGCGCGCCGATATTCAGTTTCAGCACCCCAAGCGGGGGCGGCCATACCCTTGAACAGCGGCTGTCCTCGACTTTGGGCGCTGAAACTGAATATCGGCTGGGCGCGAGTGGCTCCGCGCCCAGCGGTAAATTCTGGCCACCAGCGAGCTGGCGGGGCTATAGCTAATTTCTAGGCCCTAGAGTTACACAGCACAGAAAGAGGCCTTTCGGTCGATCGTGTCCACGACGGCCATCAAGCCCTATCTATTCTAATCTCATTTTCCAGCACTTGGTCCATAGCCTTGTATGATATGGCGTTTCAAGTGCTCATCTAAGTGCTTCTTGAATGTTGTGAGGGTTCCTGCCTCTACCATCCTTTCAGGCAGTGAGATCCAGGTTCCCACCACCCTCTGGGTGAAACAGGTGCTCCTCAAATCCCCTCTAAATCTCCTGCCACTACCTTGAAACTATGCCCCTTGGTTATTGACCCCTCTACTAAGGGGAAAAGCCTGTCTATGCCCCTCATAATTTTGTACACCTCAATCAGATCCCGCCTCAGGCTTCTCTGCTCTAAGGAAAACAACCCCAGCCTGTCCAGTCTCTCTTCATAACTGAAGCACTCCAGCCCAGGTAACATCCTGGAAAATCTCCTCTGCACACTCTCTAATGCAATCACATCCTCCCTATAGGCGACCAGAACTGCACACAGTGTTCCAGCTGTGGTCTATCTAGCGTTTTGTACAGCTCCAACATGATCTCCCTGCTCTTATATTCTATGCCTCGGCTAATGAAGGCAAGGATCCCATATGACTTTTTAACCACCTTATCAACCTGTACTGCTACCTTCAGGGATATATGTACATGCACACCAAGGTCCCTCTGATCCTCTGTCCTTCCTAGGGTCCTACCATTCATTGTTTATTCCCTTGCCTTGTTAGTCCTCCCAAAATGCATCACCTCACACTTTTCAGGGTTAAATTCCATTTGTCACTGTTCTGCCCATCTGACCAACCCGTCTATATCATCCTGTAGCCTAAGGCTTCTTCCCTCCTCGCTATTTAGGAACGATGTTCTTGCCACGGAGGGAGTGTGGCGAAGATTCACCAGACTGATACCTGCGGTGGCAGGAATGACGTACGAGGAGAGATTAGGTCGATTGGGCTTACACTCGCTGGAGTTTAGAAGAATGAGAGGGGATCTCATTGAAACTTATAAAATTCTAACAGGACTAGACATACTAGATGCAGGAAGGATGTTACCGATGGCGGGGGAGTCCAGTACCAGGGTTCACAGTCTAAAGATAAGTGGTAAGCCATTTAGGACAGAGATGAGGAGGAATTTCTTCACCCAGGGAGTGGTGAACCTGTGGAATTCTCTACCACAGAAGGCAGTTGAGGCCAATTCATTAAATATATTCAAGAAGGAGTTAGATATATTTCTTAAGGCTAAAGGGATCAAGGGATATGGGGAGAAAGCAGGGACAGGGTACTGAATTTGGATGATCAGGCATGATCTCATTAAATGGCGGAGCAGGGCCGAGGGGCCAAATGGCCTGCTCCTGCTCCTATCTTCTATGTTTCTATGTTTACCACTCCACCAATTTTCGTGTCATTTGCGAACTTACTGATAATACCTCCTATATTCATATGTAAATCATTAATGTACACTACAAACAGCAAAGGACCCATCCCCGATCCCTGTGGTACACCACTGGAAACTGGCTTCCAGTCACAAAAACAACCTTCGACCATCACACTCTGCCTCCTGCCACTAAGCCAATTATGGATCCAATGTGCCAAATTTCCCTGGATCCCATGGGCTCTTACCTTCTTGAGCCATCTCCCATGCAGGACTTTGTCAAAAGCCTTACGGGAGTCCATGTAGGCTACATCAACTGCTCTACCCTCATTTGCGCACCCAGTCACCCTCTCGAAAAATGCAATCACGTTGGTTAGACATGATCTCCCCCTGACAAAGCCATGCTGACTATCCTTGATTAATCCTTGCCTCGCCAAATGGAAACTAATTCTGTCCCTCAGAACTTTTTCCAATAATTTCCCTACCACTGATGTTAGGCTCACTGGCCTGTAATTCCCTGGTTTATCCATACTACCCTTCTTGAATAATGGTTCTACATTAGCTGTCCTCCAGTCCTCTGGCACCTCCCATGTGGCCCGCGAGGATCTGAAGATTTGTGTCAGAGCACCTGCAATCTCCTCCTTTGCCTCACACAGCAGCCTGGGATACATCTCATCTGGGCCTTGTGAGTTATCCAATTTTAAGCCAGCTAAAGCCGCTAGTACCTCCTCCCTCTCAGTACTAATTTGTTCAAGTATATCACAATCTCCCTGCCTGATTTCTATGCCTATATCGTCCTTCTCCATAGTGAACACAGATGCAAAATATTCATTTAAATCCTCACCCACATCTTCCGGCTCTACACACAAAATGCCACATTGCATCCTAAAGGGGCCTAGTCTTTCCCTGGTTATCCTTTTGCCCTTAATATACTTATAAAACACCTTGGGATTTTCCTTTATTTTGCCTGCCAGTACTTTTTCATGTCCCATCTTCGCTCTCCTAATTTATTTTTTAAGTACCCCCTGCACTTTCTATACTCCTCTAGGGCTCCCACTGTTGTTAGTCTTTTTATCTGCCAAAAACCTCCCTTTTTTCCTAATCCATTCTTGTACATCCCTTGACATCCAGGGTTGACATCCAGGCTTGTTGGTCCCACCCTTGCGCTTTATGCGAACATGTTGGCGTTGTACTCTCTATTCTCTTTCTCAAAGACCCCCACTGCTCTGATGTGGATTTTCCTACAAGTAGCTGATCCCAGTCCACTTTTGCCAGATCCTGCCTTATCATATTAAAATCGGTGTTCCCCCAATTTAGAACCTTTATTTCTGGTCCATCTTTGTCTTTTTCCATGACTACCTTAAATCTCACCGAATTATGGTCATTGTCACCAAAATGCTCTCCTGACACTTCTACCACTTGCCTGGCTACATTCCTTAGAATTAGCTCCAGCAGCGCCCCCTCTCTTGTAATCTTTCTACACGATGGCTCAAAAAGCTCTCATAGATGTACTTTAAGAATTCTGCACCCCCTAAGTATTTCACACTCTGACTATCCCAGTTAATATTGGGGAAGTTGAAATCTCCCACTTTTATTACAGTATTATCTCTACTTTTCTCTGAGATTAGCCTACATATCTATTCCTCTATCTCCCCCTGACTGTTGGTAGGCCTATAGTACACACCCAGTCAAAGTGCTTGCCACCTTTTTGTTTTTAAGTTCTACCCATATGGCTTCATTAGAGGAACCTGCTAAGATATCATCCCTCCTTACAGCAGTAATTGACTCCTTGATTAATATTGCGACACCCCCTCCTTTTTATACCCCCTCTCACTCGTTTTATCACGTTAAAGGCTATACAAATACAATTTGTGGTTGTTGCTATTCATGTGTGTGTGGTAATACTGAACTACATGCGACGTCACGCCCTGTTTACTTTGGGATAAATTAGAAGACAGCGGGGCGAGGGGGCGGTGTCCTAGGGACCAGAATGCCAGGGTGATTTACTGCTCTTCGATTTGTCCTCTTCGGGCAGACGGAAAATAGAGTGTATCTAATTTTTCACATCCTGTGAGGAGACCACCTCTAAATTTACACAGTCCCTGAGGGTGTGCTGGATACAACATTGGATAAAAGTTGAAGCCTGGAATGGCTGTTGCCACGTAAGCCCAAAGCGGGTAGTATACCTGAGTACCAAGTGGGGAACTCTTTCCCTAACAGCACTGTGAGATTACCTTCACCTCACGCACTGCAGCGGTTCAAGAAGGCGGCTGACCGCCTCCATCTCAAGGACAATTAGGGATGGGAAATAAATGCTGGCCTTGCCAGCGACGCCCACATGCCATGAAAGAATTTAAAGAAAAGATCTGTGCTAGTGTGTCATATATTCCCTATATTTGTCAGTGATTAGAGAGCCATAAATCCAAGTTTGCCGACGACACAAAAATTGGTGCCATAGTAAGTAGCGTAGAAGGCTTGCACACAATTACAAATGGGATAACTTAGTTGGCGAAACTGTGGCAGATCCATTACAACGCAGTTAAGTTTAAGATAATCCATTTTGGACAGAAAAAGGCTATACCGGTGGGTTATTAAAAAGGTGAAAGCCAGGAACAGTGGAGGTTCAGTGAGATTCAGGGATTCATGTACACAGATCACTAAAGTGCAGTTGTCAAGTAAAAATATTATCTAAAAGGCTAATGGATTGTTAAGCTTTATAACTGGATGTCTATAATATAAAGGGAAGGAAATTTTGCGACAGCTATACAAAGCCCTGGTTAGACTACTTCTGGATTACTGTGTACAGTCCGGGAACCACGCCTTAGAAAGGATATATTGGCCTTGGACGGAGTATATCGCAGGTTCACCAGAAAGTTAGCAGAGCTCCAAGAGTTAAATAGCGAGGAGAGATTATATAAACTAGGATTGTATACCCTTGTATACAGGAGTGACTTTATTGTGTTTTTATAGGCTTTGGAAAGGAATTTATAGGGTAGATAGAGATTAACGTTTTCCGCTAGTGGGGGAGTCTAGGAGAAGGAGACATAACCATAAATTCAGAGCCAGGCCATTCAGGAGAGAAGTTAGTAAATACTTCTTCACATAAAGAGTGGTGGAAGTGCGGGTCTTTCTCCCACAAAAAGCAATAGATGCTCGTTCAATTAATTATTTATATCTGATGTCGATAGATATTTGCTAGCCAAGGGTATTAGGGGATGTAGAGCTAAGGCGGGTGGATCGGGATAGGACACAGATCAACTATGGTTTCATTGAATGACGGAACCAGCTCGAGGGGCTGAATGTTCTAATCCTGTTTTTATGTTCCTATTGCTCTCAATTTCTCTGCTTTTTCAGTGACCAAAACTCCAGTTAGCCTTTGTTTTTATAAATTTGTTGTCGGAAATTGGGTGATATAGACAAGACTGGATTTTACCGACTATCCCTAGATGCCCGAAGAAGGAGGCTGTCGGCATTCTCCTTGAACCGCTGAAGTCCCAGATATTGAGCCAATTAACAGATTAGTTGCATCCTGTTTAATCCCGATTTACAAGTTATTACGAGCATTCCGTGTCTACTTGGGTAGGTTATTAGAAACCTGTTAAAGGTTGTAACAGGACTTGTAGCCTTAACCTTCACCTAACGATATAGCTGCCTTGTTTCCTCTGGCCTGTCTGTAAAGGACTTGTCATTCTGACCACAGCATTACTGAAAAGGTAACCTGGCTCTAATGCTCTAATTCTCTCTTGCAGATACCGAGTATATTGTCTTGTATTTGCAACAGTTTCTCATTTTATTAACTCAGGCAAAGTGAAACGATACAAAATTATGAGCTTGTATAATTTATGTTCAAAATATTAACTTGCGAAACATTCATTTCCATATTGTATTCTTACAGCTGAAATTTGGCAGCTGCGACTGGCCAATGGAGAGAGTGATTGTGACGGCAGAGTCGAGGTTTATTACGGCGGTGTTTGGGGAAGAGTAATTGACAGTCTGTGGAATTTCAATGATGCAGATGTCGTGTGCAGACAGCTGAAATGTGGCTCCGCAATAAGTATTTATAATTACTCGAAGTATGGACCAGCTAACGGGCCGGTGTGGATGAGCAATGTCAGATGTAATGGAAGTGAACCCTACCTGTGGAACTGTAGTTTTACACAAGCGAAACACTTTTCTATCGCTGATGACGTGGGTGTGTTTTGTTCTGGTAAGAATTTATTGACCTCTAAATAAAAATATGTATCAGAATATCACGTTGCAAAGATATGCTGCTGAATATCCGATGGACTTGCTCACAGCAAGTCGGAAAAGGGCCATAAATATAAGACAGTCAATAATAAATCTAATAGGGAATTCAGGACAAAACTCTTTATCCAGTGAGTGGTTAAAATGTGGAATTCGCTACTACAGGGAGTAGTCGAGGCGAATTGCATAGATGCTTTCAAGGGGAATCTAGTTAATCACATGAAGGAGATTTGTCCTCAACACTGAGTTCAAATATTACAGACCTTAACCTCTGCCCCCATTTTTTCACATGACAGCTGTTGATGATTCTGCCATTCCCATTTATACCTCTTCTAGACTTATCTTTTGTTTCTTTACTTGTCCCATTACATCTCCTTTTGCTTTGTACAATCATACCTTGTGTCATTTAATCTCTGCTGCCTTCCACCCTATCACAGAACCTCCCTTTTGTTCTTCCCCCCCCCTTCCCACTTTCCCTGCCCCTGCACTTGCTTAAAATCTGTTACATCTCCAACTGTTTGCAGTTCTGACGAAAGGTCATCGGCCTGAAACGTGAACTCTGTTTCTCTCTCCACAGATGCTGCCTTACCTGTTGAGTGTTTGCAGCATGTTCTGTTTTTATGTCAGATTTCCAGCATCCGCAGTATTTTGCATCTGATATGTTGATGGGGTTAGATGAAGAGGGATGGGAGTAGGTTCGTGTGGAGCATAACACTCGCATGGACCTGTTGGGCCGAAAGACCTGTTTCTGTGCTGTGAATATTTTAATACTTTGTAATATTGGTAAAGTATGAAGGGAAAGCGTTAAATGAAAGTTAAGTGTGACAACAACAGGAAAAGCATCGGTGCACAATACATTTCATATAATGATAGTCGATCTCCCTTGAGGTTGCACACGAGGACTGCTGCTCGAGTGTAGTTTTCACCTGAAGCAGTGTGAGATGTCCGGGTTCAGGTGAACCCGAGCACACAAGTTTTATTCGGACACACTTAATAGGAAAACATTCTCTTGTTCGTCTTTCATAATAAATTGTTTATATATTTCTATTTATATTAAGTTGCAAATTCTTGGACAATTTAAGAAGCAAAGAATTAGAGTGGATTCGAACAAATGAGTGTCTCTGCAGTATAAACAGAGCAATCAAACAGATGAAACCGAGGCTCTACAGCGCCATCTCTGGAGGCAGACTGAAATTGCAGCTTGCCAAGTTTATATAGAGGGCTCCGTGTAAATAGAAAAAGCCAGTTTAAGTGTGCACAGACAGAATGAATTTATTATAGTACTAGTTGATCACCTGAGGCATTGCACTGCATGGGTACAGTGGCGTAGTGTTTTATTGTTACTGGGTTCGTAAACCAGAGGCCGGGGTTAACAATCCAGCACAGGTTCGTTAAAATCCCACCGGGGCAATTTGAGAATTTGAATTTAGTTTAAATTAAAAAACTAGACACATCATTAAAAGTGAGCATGAAGCTGTCGGATTTTCATAAACACCCAACTAGTTCCCTAATGTCATTTAGGGAAGGAAACCTGCCATCCTTACGAAGTTTGGCTTATATATGCCTCTAGCTCCAAACCAACATAGTTGCTGTAACTGCCCCTGAAGTAACCGGGCAAGCCAAATAATTGTATCACCTGCTTCAGAAGGGTAGCTAGAGATGAGCGATAAAAGTGACGACCGTATCCCGTGAATGGGTTTTATAAAGTTTATTTAAATGAAACAGCTTCAGATGGAATTCAGCTCCAATTTTAAGATCATTGATTTAGTCTTTATTTTTATGTTTTTACTTTATATCCTCTGACATTTGTAGCATTATAGCACCTGCACTGGGAGAGGCGGCCATTAACAAGTTTAGGTAGTTCGTTTTCATTATCAATGTGTGCATAGGAACTTATAATGGAAAAAGTTGTACAAAGGTTTGACACAAACGTCACAACAAACTAATCGTTGCAACAAAAGTAATTAAAAACAATGTATCAGTTGGGAATGAATCGATTGGGAGCCGTGCAGAAGCCTCCTCCTGGACCGCATCTAGTTTATTGTAATTATTCTTGCGCTGCAGATCATATTGCGATAAGGTTGGCAGATGGTGGAAGTCGCTGTGCTGGAAGGGTAGAGATTAACTACAACGGAACCTGGGGAACTGTGTGTGATGATTCCTGGGATTTAACAGACGCCCATGTTGTCTGTAACCAGCTGAAGTGTGGACAGGCTCTAAACGCAACGATTTCCGGTTGGTTTGGCCCCGGATCGGGGCCTATCTGGTTGGACAACCTGAAATGTTCAGCGAATGATTCGGCTTTGTGGGAATGCCTGGCGGGGCCGTGGGCTGAGAGCGACTGCATTCATAAAGAAGATGCTGGAGTTATCTGCTCGGGTGAGAAGTACATTCAAATATGTGCACTTTTTGACTCCAGTTAAAGAGCCATTTTTAACAAACATGAGGCCAGGACAATTGATTTCTGGCCATGGTAATCATTGAATTTGAAACTTTAAGGCCTCGTAATGTAGATGACAAATATGAAAGGGCTTTGATCTACTGACCCCAATCACAAAGTAGAACATAAGAGCTGAATCAACACCATCTAAATTTCTTCCGCTGGAATCATTGGCCTTTTGCCGCTTCTGAGATAAGCAATCTGTTAAAGGAAACGATTTTATAGAACGGAAAGCGTCTGATCTCTTGTTTTTACATTTACTTAAGTGAGGTATCGCTAAAATGAAGATTACACTTCACTCTTTGTTCTACAGAGCACAGGGCGATAAGGCTGGCGAATGGACGGAGTCCCTGCCAGGGTAGAGTTGAAGTTTTCTTTAATATGACCTGGGGCACTGTTTGTTCTGATGCCTTTGGCCTGGAAGATGCAGAAGTGGTTTGTAAGCAGCTCAGCTGCGGCTCGGCCCGATCTGTGAAGCTTAATGCAGCATTTGGAAAGGGTTCTGGACCGATCTGGCTCGATGATGTGAAATGTCGTTTGCACGATTCTCTCTTATGGCAATGCCCATCTTCACCATGGGGACAACATAACTGTGACCACAAGGAAGATGTTGGGGTCATTTGTTCAGGTAACAAACTGCAAATGGAACACGTTTCTTTGGGGAAGTTTCACTAAAGTAATGGCTGGAATTTTTTTCCAGAAATAAATCCGATGATGAACCGCGATGAGGCGGACACGAAGAAAAATAAAATGGGACCAATTCCAGAAGATGCTGGTAATTACTGATATGGATATTAATATGATTCTTGCATTTTGTCTCTTGGGATTTATTTTGCTTTGACTTATTTTAATACTTCTGTATGTGTCCATGCATTTTTGATTATTTACAATCCCAGGTAGATACAATCAGTCTGCACATCACCTCGTTGATTTTTGCACCAATAGTGCAACAGCACGTTTAAGTCCAGTAGCGAATGCACTCGCCAAGGACAGTAGGCGATTGAATTGCCTTTCAGACAGTTGATTTCACCATTGCCAGAATCAGCTGTTTTGAAAGTACCGATTGTACGATGTCATTCATCACTTCGGAACTCGCTGTTGTTAATCAATAGAACAGGTTTGGAAGTGGGGCACCGTGGATAAAATGTCGATGGAAGATAGCTTTTTGAGTCAAACCCAGTTAGCATATGGATCAGTTGCCACACAGGCTACAGCAACTCTTTATTGAACACTGGATTTTGGCCCATTGCCTCCTTTCGAGGAACATTCGAAGTTTCTATTCTGAATTCTCGGTGGGTTCAGCGTGACAACTGCCCTCCGATTTATGTTAGGGTCTCAGTTAGCGGTTAGCAGGCAGGATATTAATAAAATTGGTTCCACTCACATTTTCTGAAGTCTCGCATTAAACATCAGGAAACCCAAGGGTGAACAGTTATCTTCCACTGTACACGTTCGCCATCTAGTTTAGCTTTATGTGTTCCAACAGAGTGACCCCGGCCTCTGGGAATCCCAGGATCGTTAGCATGTGTCCCGTCAGACAATGGGTTGGGACTCGGAGCAGGACAAATAAAACAAAGTGATTGTATCCAAGTGCACGTTAAAGTGTCCAAGTGCTTACACGTGTATCTTTTGATGTAGAGCTGCGGCTGGCTGCAGGATTCAGTAATTGCTCCGGAAGAGTTGAAATATTCTTTAGTGGTACGTGGGGAACGGTGTGCGATGATTCCTGGGATAGACACGATGCCGCTGTCGTCTGTAGACAATTAAACTGTGGCGACCCAGTCTGGGCTCCCGGAGAGACGCTAGTCGGCCGAGGAAACGGCACCATTTGGATGGACGAGGCTAAATGCAAGGGGAGTGAGCAATTCCTGTGGGATTGCCAGTTTTCAGCAATGGGCCGTCATGACTGTGGGCATAAGGAGGACGTCGGTGTGATATGTTCTGGTAGGTGATTTTAAAGCAAAGTCGCAATTTTACAATTCTCATCCTTGATATCAAACCTTGTGTTCCAATCCCTCCATGGCTTCCCGCCACCCCACGTCTATAACATTATGAGGCAGAAATTTCGATCCCTACGGGTGAGTACGACCTGTGTGCTCACCCGTAGGGACATCGGAAATGCCGGGTTCAGGCATGCACTGCGCATGCGCTGGAAACCGGCATTTCCGATCTCTCAAGGAAGCTTTTGGCAGATCCGCCGCCTGCGCTGGAGCAGGGCCTCTGCGGGTGGAGATTTCCATTTTTTGGAGATCCTCCGCCCGCAGAAAACAATTACAATTCTTGCACCTGTAAAAGCAGGAGCAAGGCCTGCTCTTACCAGGCTAAGAGTTGAAGAAAGTAAAAAAAAAATGTTTTCCACTGATTTATCATTTTATAATACTTTAAAGAAAGGTAAGTTTATTTTTATCCCCGTTAAAAACTTTAATTATTTTTTTCAAAAGTTTAAATTTTTGTTTAAACTATTTAATTTATGTAATTTATAGTCATTTAAAAAATGTGATATTTTTTAAAATTCATTTGAAGTTTTACTTATGTTTTGGGGGTGATCTCTATTCATCGATTTGACAGGTCTTCCTGTCAATTCTATGAATGGAGATTCACTGGTCTGATTGGCTCCTCATGGCCCACGTGATCCCAGGGACGCTGCGAACTACCTGCGCCCCTGGGATACGCGTGCCCTGCACACCGTCAGTTTGAAGAGGCCCAGCCATGGAACTCTGTGCCTCCCAGGAGCCCTCCGGTCCAGGCGGAAATGTTTCCAATTCCAACGGAATTTCTTGGCCAATATTGCCCTACAGCCCTACGAGATCTATGTGTTCGTCCAACTCTGGCCTCTTGCATATCACAAAGTTTCATCGCTCCACCATTGCTTGCCTTGCCTTCAGCTGCTTGGCTGTAAACTCGGGAATATCAAGCCTCGTCACCTCTCTACCTCGCTCTACTTTAAGTCGCTCCTTAAACGTTACCTCATTGACCAAGTTTTTGGTCATCTGTCCTGATATCTCTTTATGTGGCTCGGTGTCAAAGTTTCTCTGATAACGCTCGTGTGAAGCGCCTTGGGATGTTTCTACCACTTTAAAGGTATTAAATAAATAGAAGATATTGTGATAATCCGCATGTAGACAACACGCTCAAAGGGACAAAACTAGGATTGTTTGGAATAGTTCAGGAGTAACTAAGTATCTCTCACTAGTTTAACACTACAGTCACATGTTTCCTGACATCGTCCAGATGTTCAATTAAAATGTGTTGAATTGCATTGTAACCGCCTCAGTCTGCTGGACGACTGAAAGGCTTTATCATTCGGAAACAGCGATTCTTGACCCAGGATGTCACCTGGTGAAGCGATGCCGGCTCTTACTGCACCGGTACACAGTGGTATTTGACACAGTCCATCCTGAGAACCGTCCTACATGCGATGAAAGAGCGACAGTGATAGGTCATTGAGCCCCGCATGCCTGTTCTTCCATTCACTATCTTTTGTATCTATCCACTAGATTGTACTGTTTTCTGTACTTGGACTTCCAAATCTCTCTGCTCATCCACAGTTCCTAGCTTCTGACCATTTAGAAAATACTCCGACCTATCTTTCTTATCTCCAAAGTGGATCACCTCACGCTTCCCCACTTTCAACTCCATTTTCCACAGTTTTGTCCACTCATTTAAACTTGTAATCTCCATTTGCAGCGTGATGCGCCTATCTGCATGATATACTGTGGCAAATGACTTGGTGTCGACAGCAAATGGATCTATGGCTCTCTGTTGCTTTACGTTATTGGCACCTCGGGGTAGAATTATCTACCCGTCTGTTCTACGGTCCAATGCCTGTCCGGAACTGAACCCTTGTTAGACAAACAGTGCAATTTACGTTTAATGGAAGCTTCAGATCGCGATCCAAGGAAAAGTTAGTGTGAGATTTACATTGACACTTGCGTTTCTTATCTGGGATTAAATTAAAATGTTGCGGAGAGTAATAACCTCTGTAAAACAAAAATAGAACACCAAACAGGTGATGGAACACTTCCCATCTCTAACCCGTGAATATTTCAGTTCGATCCAGTTGCTGTATCCGTGAGTGAATGAAATGAGTGGGACAGACGTGCGTTGCGCTAATTTTTTTAATTCGTTCCTGGGATGTGGACGTCGCTGGCAACGCCAACATTTTTTGCCCATTCATTATTGCCATTGAGAAGGTGGAGGCGAGCCGCCTTCTTGAACCGCTGCAGCCCTTATGGTGAAGATACTCCCGCGATGCTATTCGGGACGGAGTTCCAGGATTTTCACCCATTGACGATGAAGGAACGGCGATATATTTTCAGGTGAGAATGGTGTGTGACTTGGAGGGGTCCATGCAGGTGATGATGTTCCCATGCGCCTGCTGCCCTTGTCCTTCTAGGTGGTAGAGGTCGCAGGTTTGGGAGGCACTGCTGAAGAAGTCTTGGCGAGTTGCTTCAGTGAATCCTGTAGATGGTACACACTGCAGCCACGATACGCCAGTGCTGCAGGGAATGAATGTTTAAAGTGGTAGATGGGGTGCCAATCAAGCGGGCTGCTTTGTCCTGGATGGTGTTGAGCTTCTTGTGGGCTATTGGAGCAGCATTCATCCAGGCAAGTGGAGACTTTTCCATATCACTCCTAGCGGGTAACTTGTAAATGGTGGATATGCTTTGGGGAGTCAGGAGGTGAGACACGCACCGCAGAATTCCCAGTCTCTGACCTGCTCTGGTAGCTACTATATTTATGTGGCTGGTCCAATTAATTTCTGGTCAATCGTGAAGCCCAGGATGTTGATGGTGGAGGATTCGTCGATGGTAATGCCGTTGAATGTAAAGGGGCGTTGGTAAAATTCACACTTGTTGGAGAAAGTCATTGCCTGGCATTTGATTGGTGCGAATATTACTTGCCACATATCAGTCCTAGCCTGAATGTCATCCACATCTTGCTGCATTCGGGCATAGGCTGCTTCATTACCTGCGAATGGAACTGAACACCGTGCAATCATCAGCGAACATCCCCACTTTTGACCTTGAACTGGAGGGTAGGTCATTGATGAAGCAGCTAAAGATGGTTGGGCCTAGGACAATAATCTGAGCAACACCTGCAGCGATGTCCTGGGCTGAGATGATCGACCTTCAGCAACTAGAACCATCTTCCTTTGTGCAAGGTATGACTCCAGCTAGTGGTCAATCTCCCCCACCCCTCCCCCCCCAATTCACGTTAACTTCAATTTCATAGGTCTCCTTGACGCCACACTCGGTCAAATACTGCCTTGATGTCAAGGGCAGTCACTCTCATCTCACTTCTGGGATTCAGCTCTTATGTCCAGTTTGGGTCCAAAGCTGTAATGAGGTCTGGAGCCGAGTGGACCTTGCGGAACCCAAACTGAGCACTGGTGAACACGTTATTGGTAAGTAAGTGCCGCTTGATAGCACTGTCAAAGTCAACTTCCATCACTTTGCTGATGATTGAGAGTGGACTGATCGGGCGGTAATTGCCGGATTTGTCCTGCTTTTTATGGACAGCACATACCTGGGCAGTTTTCCACAATTTTAGATAGATGTCAGTGTTGTAGCTGTACTGGAACTGCTTGGCTAGAGGCGCGACTACTTCTGGAGTGCAAGTCTTCAGGACGACAGCCAGGATGTTGTCGACGACCATAGCCTTTGCTGTATGCAGTATGCTCAGCCGTTTTTTGATATCATGTGGAGTGAAACGAATTGGCTGAAGACTGACTTCTGTGATGGTGCGGAACTCAGGAAGAGGCCGATAAGGATCAGCCATTCGGCACTTCTGGCTAAAGGTGGTTAAGATAGAAACATAGAAATATAGAAGATAGGAGCAGGAATAGGACATTCGGCCCCTCGAGCCTGCTCCGCCATTCAATGCGATCATGGCTGATCATCCAAGTTCAGTACCCGGTACCTGCTTTCTCCCCATACCCCTTGATCCCTTTAGCTTTAACAAATATTTCGAACTCCTTCTTGAATATATTTAATGAATTGGCCTCTACTGCCTTCTGTGGTAGAGAATTCCACAGGTTCACCACTCTCTGGGAGAAGAAATTCCTCCTCATTTCTGTCCTAAAATGCCTACCCCTTATCCTTAGACTGTGACCCCTGGTTCTGGATTCCCCGACCATCGGGAACATCCTCCCTGTATCTAGTCTGTCCAGTCCTGCCAGAATTTTATAAGTTTCAATGAGATCCCCTCTCATTCTTCTAAAATCCAGCGAGTACAAGCCCAATCGACCCAATCTCCCCTCATACGTCATTCCTGCCATCCCAGGTATCAGCCTGGTGAATCTTCGCTGAACTCCTTCCATGGCAAGAATATCCTTCCGCAGATAAGGCGACCAAAACTGCACACAATACTCAAGATGTGGTCTCACCAAGGCCCTGTACAACTGTAGCAAGACATCCTTGTTCCTGTACTCAAACCCTTTCGCTACGAAGGCCAACATACCATTTGCCTTCTTAACCGCCTGCAGCACCTGCATGCTTACCTTCAGCGACTGGTGCACAAGGACACCCAGGTCTCGTTGCACTTCCCCTTCTCCCAATCTAATGCCATTCAGATAATAATCTGCCTTCCTGCTTTTGACACCAAAGTGGATAACCTCACATTTATCCACGTTATATTGCATCTGCCATGCTTCTGCCCAATCACCCAACCTGTCCAAATCATCGTGTAGTTTCTTGGCATCCTCCTCACAGCACACACGCCCACCCAGCTTTGTGTCATCTGCAAATTTGGAGATATTACATCTCGTTCCCTTATCTAGATCATTAAAATATATTGTGAAAAGCTGGGGTCCAAGGACCGATCCCTGCGGTACCCCACTATTCACTGCCTGTCACTCAGAAAAAGGCCCGTTTATTCCAACACTTTCCTTTCTATCTGCCAACCAGTTCTCTATCCAAGTCAATACCTTGCCCCCAATCCCATGTGCCTTAACTTTACACACTAATCTCTTACGTGCGACCTTATCGAAAGCCTTCTGAAAGTCCAAATGCACCACATCCACTGGTTCTCCCTTATCTATTTTACTAGCTACATCCTCAAAAAATTCCAGCAGATTAGTCAAGCACGATTTACCTTTTGTAAATCCATGTTGACATGTCCGATCCTGTCACTGTTTTCCAAGTGAGCTGCTATTACATCTTTTATACTGGACTCTAGCATTTCCCCCACTACCGATGTCAGGCTTACCGGTCTGTAATTCCCCGTTTTCTCTCTACCACCTTTTTTGAATAGTGGGGTAATATTAGCTACCCTCCAATCCATGGGTGCTGTTCCAGATTCCATCGAATGTTGGAAGATGATCAGCAATGCATCTAGTATTTCTAGGGCCACTTACTTAAGTACCCTAGGATGTAGATTATCAGGCCCTGGGGATTTATCGACATTCAATCCCATCAATTTCCCTAACACCATTTCATTCAGTTCCTCCCTTTCATCAGACCCTATGTTCCCCGACATTTCTGGGAGGTTATTTGTGTCCTCCTTTGTGAAGGCAGAACCAAAATATGTATTTAATTGGTCAGCCATTTCTTTGTTCCCCATTATAAATTCCCCTGATTCTGACTGCAAGGGACCTACGCTTGACTTCACCCATCTTTTTCTCTTCACATATCTATAAAAGCTTTTACAATCAGTTTTTATGTTGCCTGCAAGCTTACTCTCATATTTTATTTTCCCTTTCTTAATTAATCCCTTTGTCCTCCTTTGTTGAATCCTAAACTGCTTCCAATCCTCTGGATTACTGCTTTTTCTGGCCAATTTACAAGTCCTCTCCTTAATAGTAAGTGCTTTTGTTTACAGGCCATCAGCAGTACACAGCGCCTTTCAACCAGCAGAGACCCTCCATTTTCATCATCCCCTGCATTCTTGGTGTCCTTTTGGTTGCCATGTCAATTGCTTTGGCCGCAGAACTGCAGAGAATCTTCCAGAAAGGTTGGTTTATGAATCGTCGGAACTCTTGGTGAACAAACTGTGTGTCTTATTACTGTTCATCTTTTTTAGTCATTGTTAAATGTTATCGGAATTGGTTGTCAACCCACGGAATGCACAATATATGCAGAACAAAATAGACTATATAAGAGAGGATAGATCCTCTTTATGGGGCAAGCAGCCAAACCAATCAAACGTCCGCTTCCAAAATCAATGATACTGGCATCCCTGACCAGAGCTGAATTGCCGCAACACGAAACGGCTGATTTCCCTCCTCGTAGCGCCTGAGAAATGTTAAGTTCCCTGGTGTTTTGCATGGATAAAGGGCGAAAATGCTTAATGTTATGTCCCCGGCTCTGACCCTTGCCCTGCGATTTCCAGCGAGTTCGTAAGTGGATCTGCACCTGCAAGCGGCACCGGTCCATTATTTCGAATAAGGCCTTGCTGCCTCGATTTCCTCGAAATACGCCCATGGGGTTCCCGAACTCAGATACACTCCCAGGAAGTTGGCAGTGATGGACCTGCCAGGACCCTCCTCAGATCGGGAGGATCCCGGGGTGTGGAGGCGGGCGGTGGGCGGGGGTGGTTGTGTGGTGGTCGGGAGAAGGCCAAATGGAGCACCGCAGAAGATACGCCAATTATTTTCATTACCTCAGCTGGACATTGAGACGTTGGCCTCGCCAACATCTGCCAGAGGAACTCGAGTCCCACAGGCACGAGAATACTGTCAGGACTCTTAGGCCATGTTTCCTGTTAGAACGATAGTTCCGGCCATAAGATCATGCCAGCTGTTGATTCTGTGCCGACCTCTAGTGGTCCTATTCTGCAAAATAGAGCGAGAGAGTTCTTCAGTGGTGCAGCGCTCTTCCGGGACATGGTAAGGGGAATTACGCTGATATATCATAATCAAAGTAACCGATTATTGCCAGAAAGTAGTAAAGAGAGTTGGAAAGAGGAAACGAGGAAAGAGAGATATAAATAACTCTCGACTCTCGGTCACCCGATATTCTCCTGCTCTTGGTATTACAGGTGAAAGAAAAAGACAACCTTCAACGAATGGATTCCCTGAGCCGGTTTATGAGGAGATAGAGATACAGGAGTTTGGGGGAGGACCCGGTAATTATCTTTAAGCTTGATGCCTATGTTACCTTGCATTTTGATAACTATTTGTATTTTAAGATTAAATTGTGCTTCATTATTAGATTCGCACTCTATCAATTCAGCGGACAAGTTGGAATATTATCTAGACAGCGATTTACATGAAAGAGAAGATATAAATATGGAAGGTAAGACAATTTGAGATCATGTCACACGCCGCCCGCCGCGACACAGATCGAGATAAAATGAAGTAATCTATCACAGTCATACTCAGACACTTTACAAACACACAGTTATCTAACGATAGACTGGTTTTAGTGCGGACTGATTTAATTAACACGGACACTGTGTAAAAGTGTATGTTAATCATTGATTGTATCATCCACTGAAGCACACTGACTGCATTGTTCGAGGGACGTTACACTCTTTAGCTGTGGATCTGAAGCTGTTATTAGTCCGAATTTACTCAGCTACCTGCCTGCATTGTGATCGAAGGCCGATAATTGCAGTGGCAGATACCTGATAATTCGCTAATCTTGGACTAATGGGACCTGACTGTGGAAATCATGCAGCTGAAACGATTTGTAAATATCATTTAGACGTTTTGCATAGTATAAAACTAGAGTTTTAACATTCTGTCGGTATCAGTGTCGGGACTCCAATGTCCCTTGTGTTAGGTGGTTGAATTGTCATCGGCCTCATTGAATTCGGGCTCAGAAAAAAACTGCACACGTTCACCCGGTACGTTAAAGGTGTTATAAGTTCACCTTATAGAAAGGGCAGTAAATCATTGTCATGGCTTCAGCACTCAAAAATAGAAAGAAAGCAATTCAGCATCGCCTATCTACAGAACACATTATTTACCCCACACCTTGCATTGTCCTCTAAATTAAACCCATGATTAGTTATAAAGGGCCATTATTCAGAAGTATTTCCTGCGAATTTATTGGGATCAATTATAAATATCAATGAAGTATCCCAATTAAAGTATCGTGAATCCTTGTGTCAAGTGAGCGATAGCTGAATGGAAATGTAAAGTGATGAGATGGACTGACAGCAAACCAATTGGAGTTGGATAGATTCATAAACAGACTATGTGACAGCTGAGCTCATTATTTTGGGGACTAAATTGTCTATAATCAGCTCACTATGTCTGTCTAATTTTTTAGGTTCCTTTACTGTCTTTGATACTGAATTCGGAGGAGAATATGATGATGTTGAATAACTTGAGATGGAGCTGTGAGGACCACCATGACTGGAATTACTCACCCTGCAATTTGTGGAATTAGGAACAATCCTGTCATTTGTTAATTAACTAGTGAATTTGATTTGAACCAGGCCCTGATATTGGAAATCGAAAAGAGAATCCAACAGAATTCTCAGTCACCAGTGATGGGGAAGTTCCAGTGGGAAGTTCCGAGAAATTAAACAGGACAGTAATTTGTTGTGCAGACTATGGCAGATTGGAACTTTCTGTAGATTCATTCATCGGTTCGAATTCTAAAATGGGTTTATTTTGGATTTTTTTTGGTAAATGCCTTACAATTTTCACGCTCTGTCCATTTGCTTTTACAGGATGCAAACTTAAAGGCCTGGCAGCTTTCTTATTGTAGTTATTACACGTGAGTGCTTAAAGGAACTGCGCTTGGCTAGATTTTGCTCCTCGTGCTCAGGTACTGGTATTCATCAAAGTGATGATCCTTATGTTGTATCATCGACAGCGGGACGGCCGACCTGATCGAATGATAGTGGCAAAGTAAATGCTGGTAGTTGTGAAATAGATTGACGAACGAACCTGTTTAATGAGGTCTGATTCTTAGTGCTGAACAAACAATGTCTATACCAGCTGTACACTGTAGAGGTACCGATCTCTCTTTAGCTACAGATATGCAAACATTTGGCTTCTTGGCTCGTTAATCGGATATAAGCCTGAACCCTGACTGTTAAAGGAGGGGTGCTTATTCCTAATCTACTCCTCAAATCAATAAAGTTCTAAACATTGAAACATCAGGTGTCACCAATTTATTAAAGAAGGAGAACATGCAATAAAACTTAAGCATACACTTAAAAGGCAGTACTTATACCAAACGTCATATTATTGTTGGGGATTCAAACGGGTTACAATTATTTCAGCATCTTAGGCCTTTGCGAATCCAAATGTTCATTACAATCCACACAGTTTTGCATTATAGCTATATAAAAGCTAAAATACAACTCCAAATAAGAAGAATGCAATTGACTTATCCCTTATCAATAACTTTAGTTTCCCGACTGAACAAGCGCTTTTTCCATAGAACTGTACAACTCCTTAACTTTGTTAGCTTCTCTCTTGTTCCATATAATTGCTGCTTTACTACGTGAAACCTTTAACTTTCAACCTGTCTTCGTTTCTGTATCATTTGTAACAATTGAACAGGATGATTTATGCCCAGATGTTTTCCCCGCACTTTTATCAAATGATTCAATGGTAACCTTTAATGAAACCATGTATTATTTTATCCTGAAACTGGCCATTGCTGCAGGATCAGGCCTGGCCCAATCGGCCAGTGGTACTTGAAATTGACTTAAAGTTGCCTGCTTACAAAGCAAAGATTATCATTACTACAATATAAAGAATAATCAATTACGGTGTAACATTAGTAGACTTCAGGACAGTCGGATTAACGCTTTCTTTACAGATATTACAAACCTGTAGGACCAATGACAGCAATGTTAAAGCCCGAGACCACTTGTTGCCATTAGGAACTGAAGCAGTTAAGTTGCTCACAATTTACATTAAATATTCCAATCCTGTTTTGCCTTTATACGGATTAATATCCTTCTGTCCCTGATGTATTGACTCACAGGCTCCCTGCTGTACTGTCCCAATGCCTGCGTGACATTAAGTTTTGCATGAATGAAAACTCCCCGCCTCTCAATATCAGGAACATCAAAGCACTTGATTGTTTCTGGCTTCTTCAACTCCCTGTCTTGGCTCACAGGGCGGAACCTGGCGATGGAGGGTCTTCGCTTTCTCATCAATGCTGAGCATATTCCAGCTCCACATCTGACCCATCGGGGCGGGCAGCTATGTCCAACCTAAATATTTGACAAGTTAACTACGTTTACCTTAAAAATGGCGTTATTAGAGTTGTGTTTTAATGGCCCAGAAAATCGGGTCGGAGGCTTCCCGTGGGTGCAAGCCCCCAACCTGCACTTACCTTGCGCGCCGGCCGTTGAGCTGTGGGCCCGCGTGGTATGGCGATCGGGGCCTGGTCCAGCAGCCGGCACGCAGTGCTTGCGTATTCCAGGGGCGCAGTTAGTTCGATGCGTCCCCTGGGATCACGTGGGCTGTGGGGAGCCAATCGGAGCAGGGAATGCTCCATTCATAAGATTGACAGGAAGAGCTGTCAAAACTTATAAATACTACGGCCCTAAAACATCACTAAATCTTCAAATACATTTTAAAAAATCACATTTTTTAAATAAACTATAAATTCCATGAAATAACTATTTTAAAAAATAATTTAAATTTTTGAAAAAAATAATTTTATTTTCTGACGGGGCTAATAATAAACTTACCTTGCTTTAACGTATTTAAAAATAATACATCTGTGGAAAAAATGTTTTAATTTTAATTAATTCACCACTTACCTTGTAAAAAGCAGGCCTTACACCTGCTTTTTAAATGTCTAACTTCTGGGGACTTACCCTCCCGGGAAAACCTGTAAAAAAAACCTAAGTTCGATGCGCACGCGCAGCCTCTCCTGCGCACGCATTCCACCTCTTAACCCTTTCTTTCAGGGGAATGGAAGTGCTTGTTTCCCGCGCATGCGCAGTGCATGCAGGAAACCGGCACTTCCATTGGGCTTACGAGTGAGTACCCCATGCATACTCACCCGTGGAGACCCGAATTTCTGGGCAATGGCCCTGAAATTAGGATCAGGAGCTTGCTGCGCATGCAAGCCCCCGATGTGCACTCACCCGGCGCACCAATATCTGAAGCCCGGGCCTGCTTGCATTTCCTGTCACTGGCCCGGTTCAGATGTCGGTGCCATGTGCTAACCTGATCCAGCGGCGTAGTTAGTGCGATGTGCCGGCTGGGATCAGGTGAGCACTGTGCAGCCAATCAGGGGAGGGGAAACTCATTCATGATTTTGAGAGTAAGAACTGTCAAACTCATGAAAAGCATGGGCTGCCAAAACACTACTTAAACTTTAAATAAAATTTTAAAAAACTTCCCACTGATTATATTAACTATAAATAAGTTTAATAAAATATTTTAAACAATTAATCAAATTTTGAAAAAAATAATTTAAAAAAAAATAGGGTCTAAAACTAAACTTACCTTACTGTAAATTCTTTAAAAATAATAAACCTGTGGAAATTTTTTTTCAAAATTGTACTAAAAGACCACTTACCTGTAAAACTAAATACTTACGTCTGGTTTTTCCGCACGTCAAAACCGGAGGCCTTTACACTCGGGCAACTCTGGGGAAAAAAGGAATTTCACTGCGCACATGCTGCATCACAAGTCGCACACGTACTGCCTCTTAACCCCTTGGGTCAGAGGAAAGGAAATGCCGGTTTTCAGCGCATGCGCTGTGCATGCTGAAAACCGGCAATTCCTCCGGGCACACGCGTGAGTACCCCGTCCGTACTCACGGGTTGTGACAGGAATTACTGGGCCATGGCCCAGAAATTCGGGTCCCAATGCATGAGTATGCACGGGATACTCAGGCATGGACCCGATGGAAGTGTCGGTTTCTTGCATGCACTGCGCATGCGTGGGAAACCGGCACTTCCATTCCTCTGAACGAAGGGGTTCAGAGGTCGAACGCGTGCGTGCGGGAGTCTGCGCATGCGCTTTAAACTTACGGATTTTTACAGGTTTTTCCGTGAGGGTAATTCTTTAGATTTTAGAAATGTATAAACCAGGCGTAATGCCAGCATTTTAAAAGGTAAGTGGTCAATTAATTAAAATTAAAACATTTTTTCTGAAGGTTTATTATTTTTAAATACTTTAAAGCAAGTGAGGCGAGGAGGAGCCCGGTATAAAAACCGGCGCGAGCACCGAGGCCCGACCAGTTCCAGGGAGCAGTGAGGCGAGGAGGAGCCCGGTATAAAAACCGGCGCGAGCACCGAGGCCCGACCAGTTCCAGGGAGCAGTGAGGCGAGGAGGAGCCCGGTATAAAAACCGGCGCGAGCACCGAGGCCCGACCAGTTCCAGGGAGCAGTGAGGCGAGGAGGAGCCCGGTAGAAAAACCGGCACGAGCACCGAGGCCTGCAGAGAGCAGCGAGGAGGAGGCCGGCTTAAAAAACCGGCGGCAGTTGCGAGGCCCGACCACTCGGAGCAGCAGAGAGCAGCAAGGAGGAGACCGGCTTAAAAACCGGCGGCAGCTGCGAGGCATACCAAATCAACAGCAGAGGAGAGGGGTAAATAGTAATCAGTGTGTGACGTCACCAGGGAGCAGCTGGTGCAGTCGGGAGAGCAGGAGGCCAGTAACTCTTATATAGGTGGAGCTGTTGCTAAACCCGAAACACTACAGTGTAGTGTCTCCCACCCTTCCACCTCCTCTAACCTTTTAGGGGTTAGGGGAAGTTGAAAAGGTAGGTTCAATTTATTTTATTTCAGGAGCCTAACCTAGGTGGAAAAGGTTCCAGGACAGGAGGCGGCAGTGAAAATACAACACCAGAAAACAGGTAGGTGACTGGTTGGTGAGTACTTTCACAAACTTATTCTAAGTAGAATTCAATAATTAAGCTAAATCGTAGTAAATAAAAAGGTATTGTAAGGGTTAAGTCATGGAAGGGCAGCTCAGACCCGTGTCATGCTCCTCCTGTGCCATGTGGGAAATCAGGGACACTGTCCCTGACAACTATGTGTGCAGGAAGTGTGTCCAGCTGCAGCTCCTAGCGGACCGCATGGCGGCGCTGGAGCTGCGAATGGACTCACTCTGGAGCATACGCGATGCTGAGGATGTTGTGGATAGCACATTCAGTGAGTTGGTCACACCGCAGGTAAAGGCTAGCTCAGACAGTAAATGGGTGACCAAAAGGCAGGGTAAAGGCAGGAAGGTAGTGCAGGAGTCACCTGCGGTCATCTCCCTCCAAAACAGGTTTACCGTTTTGGGTACTGTTGGGGGAGATGACTTATCAGGGGAAGGCACCAGCAGCCAGGTTCAGGGCACCATGACTGGCTCTGCTGCACAGAAGGGCGGGAAAAAGAGGGATAGGGCTATAGTGATAGGGGATTCAATTGTAAGGGGGATAGATAGGAGTTTCTGTGGCCGAGACCGAGACTCCAAGATGGTATGTTGCCTCCCTGGTGCACGGGTCAAGGATGTCTCGGAGCGGGTGCAGAGCATTCTGAAGGGGGAGGGGGATCAGCCAGTTGTCGTGGTACATGTAGGTACCAACGATGTAGGTAAAAAGAGGGAGGAGGTCCTACAAGCTGAATTTAGGGAGTTAGGAGCTAAATTGAAAAGTAGGACCTCAAAGGTAGTAATCTCTGGATTGCTACCAGTGCCACGAGCTAATAAGTTTAGAGAGAGTAAGATAGATAAGCTAAATACGTGGCTTGAGCAGTGGTGCAAGGGAGAGGGATTTAAATTCTTGAGGCATTGGAACCAGTTCTTGGGGAGGAGTGACCTGTACCAAGGGGACGGTCTACACCTGAACTGTGAGGGAGCCGATGTCCTCGGGGTAATATTTTCTAGGGCGGTTCGGGAGGATTTAAACTAATTTGGCAGGGGGATGGGAACCTAGATAGTGGAAAAGAGGGAAGTCATATGAAGTCAGAAATAGATGGTAGAAAGGTGAGAAGCAATAAGCAAAGGAGAGAAACACAAAGGGCCAAACTAATTCATAATGAGAGTGTGAAAAAAGCAAGCCTGAAGGCTTTGTATCTTAATGCTAGAAGCATTAGGAACAAGGTGGATGAATTAGTTGTGGAAATAGAGGTAAACAAGTATGATTTGATTGGGATTACAGAAACGTGGCTGCAGGGTGGGCAAGGCTGGGAACTTAACATCCAGGGATATACAATATTTAGGAAGGATCGGCAAAAAGGTAGGGGAGGTGGGGTAGCATTGCTGGTAAAGGAGGGGATTAATGCAATGGAAAGGAAGGATATTAACTCGGATGAAACGGAATCTGTATGGGTAGAAATGAGAAATAGCAAGGGGAGGAAAACGTTAGTGGGTGTGATATATAGGCCTCCAAATAGTAATATGGAGGTGAGGGAAGGCATAAAAAGGGAAATTAGAGAAGCGTGCGATAAGAGCACAGCTGTCATCATGGGTGACTTTAATTTACATATTGATTGGACTACCCAAATTAGTAAAAATTCTGAGGAGGAGGAATTCCTGGAATGTTTTCGGGACGGTTATCTGGACCAATATGTCGAGGAGCCGACTCGAGATCAGGCCATTTTAGACTGGGTATTGTGCAATGAGAAGGGACTTATCAGCAATCTTCTTGTACGAGGCCCCTTGGGTCAGAGCGATCATAATATGATCGAGCTCTCAGTCGAGATGGAGAGTGAGGAAATTGAATCAGAGACTAAGGTCCAGAACTTAAATAAAGGGAATTACGAGGGTATGAGACGGGAATTGGGTAAGATTGATTGGGTGGTGTTTCTGGGGGGATTGACAGTGGAGAGACAATGGCAAGCATTCAAAGATAGAATGGAAAAATTCCAGAACATGTTTATACCGGTTTGGCATAAAAATAAACCTAAAAAGGTGACTCAACCGTGGATAACGAGGGAAATTAGGGACAGCATAAAATCAAAAAAAAGGGCATATCAACTGGCAAAAAAAAGCACCAGACCGGAAGATTGGGGGCAGTACAAGATACAGCAAAAGAGGACAAAGGGATTAATCAGGAAGGGGAAAATAGAATACGAAAGTAAACTTGCAGCAAACATAAAGACAGACTGCAAAAGCTTTTATCGGTATATCAGGAGGAAAAGACTGGTAAAATCCCAAGTCGGTCCCTTGCAGTCCGATTCGGGAGAATATATAATGGAGAATAAGGAAATGGCAGACCAATTAAACTCATACTTTGGTTCTGTATTCACAAAGGAGGACACAAATAACCTCCCAGGAATATCGGCAAACATAGGGACTAATGAGAGGGAGGAGCTGACAGAAATTAGTATCTCTAGGGATATGGTGTTGGGTAAGTTGAGGGGACTGAAGGCCGACAAATCCCCAGGGCCTGATAAACTACATCCTAGGGTACTTAAGGAGGTGGCCCTGGAGATAGCAGATGCTCTAAGGATCATCTTCCGGAACTCCATTGACTCGGGAACAGTACCCGTGGATTGGAGGGTAGCTAATGTTACCCCAATATTTAAAAAGGGGGGTAGAGAGAAAGCAGGGAATTATAGACCAGTAAGCCTTACATCGGTTGTGGGCAAAATGCTAGAGTCCATTATTAAGGATAAAATAGCGGAGCACTTGACAAATGGGGAAAGGATCGGACAGAGTCAACATGGATTTACAAAGGGTAAATCGTGTTTGACTAATCTGCTGGAATTTTTTGAGGAAGTAACTGGTAAAATAGATGGGGGAGAGCCAGTGGATGTGGTGTACCTTGACTTCCAGAAAGCCTTCGATAAGGTTCCACACAAAAGATTATCATGCAAAATTAAGGCTCATGGGATTGGGGGCAAAGTATTAACGTGGATAGAGAACTGGCTGGCGGATAGAAAACAGAGAGTTGGAATAAACGGCTCGTTTTCGGAGTGGCAGGCAGTGACCAGCGGGGTGCCGCAAGGATCTGTCCTGGGACCCCAGCTGTTCACAATATATATAAATGATCTGGATCAGGGAATTGGATGCAATATTTCCAAATTCGCTGACGACACTAAACTAGGAGGAGGGGTGGGCTCTGATGAGGATGTCAGGAGGCTACAGTGCGATTTGGACAGGTTGGGGGAATGGGCGGATACGTGGCAGATGCACTATAATGTGGATAAATGCGAGGTTATCCACTTTGGGGGTAAAAACAGGAGGGTAGATTATTATCTAAATGGCAATAGATTGGGAGATGGGGAAGTGCAGAGGGACCTGGGTGTTCTTGTGCACCAGTCACTGAAGGAGAGCATGCAGGTGCAACAGGCGATCAAGAAGGCAAATGGTATGTTGGCCTTCATATCAAGGGGGTTCGAGTATAGGAATAGGGATACCTTACTACAGCTGTACAAGGTGCTGGTGAGACCGCATCTGGAGTATTGTGTACAGTTTTGGTCGCCCCATCTGCGGAAGGATGTTCTTGCCATGGAAAGAGTGCAACGGCGATTCACCAGGCTGATACCTGGAATGGCGGGAATGACCTACGAAGAGAGATTAAATAGTTTGGGCTTGTACTCACTGGAGTTTAGAAGATTGAGAGGGGATCTCATCGAAACATATAAAATTATGGCAGGCCTGGACAGGCTGAATTCAGAGAGAATGTTTCCAATGGCCGGGGAGCACAGAACCAGGGGCCACAGTCTAAAAATAGCGGGCAAATCATTTAAAACAGAGATGAGGAAGAATTTCTTCACTCAAAGAGTGGTGAGCCTGTGGAATTCCCTGCCACAGAGGGCTGTGAAGGCTAATTCAATAAATATTTTCAAGAGAAAATTGGATATATTTCTGAAGGCTAAGGGGATTAAGGGTTACGGAGAAAAGGCGGGGACGGGGTACTGAACTGGTAAGATCAGCTATGATCTCAGACGAAGATCAGCCATGATCTCATTGAATGGCGGAGCAGGCTCGAAGGGCCGAATGGCCTACTCCTTTTCCTATCTCTATGTTTCTATGTAAGTTTATTTTTAGCCCCGTTTTTTAATAAAATTATTTTTTTCAAAAATTTTAAATTATTGTTTAAAATAGTTATTTAATGTAATTTATAGTTTATTTAAAAAGTGTGATTAAAAAAAACATTATTTGAAGGTTTACTGTTATTTAGGGGCCCAACAGGTCTTTCTGTCAATCTTATGGATGGGCTTTTCCCTCCTCTGATTGGCTGCCCATGGCGCACGTGATCCCAGGGGACGCATTGCACTAATTACGCCCCTGGGACACGCAAGCACAGCGCGCGGGAGTTGGAGCAGGCCCCGGAGCACTATTCCATGGGAGCCCAGAACTCAAGGTAAGTGCAGGTCGGGGGCTTGCACCCACGGGAAGCCTCCGACCCGAATTTCTGGGCCGAGACCCGGAAATTCGGGTCCCAACGCGTGAGTACGCACGGGGTACTCACGCGTAGACCAAATGAAAGTGCCGGTTTTGTGATTGCACTGCGCATGCGTGGGAAACCGGCACTTCCGTTCCCCTGAAAGAAGGGGTTAAGATGTGGAACACGTGCGCGGGAGAGGCAGCCTGTGCGTATTGAACATAGGTTTTTTTTCCAGGTTTCTCCGGGAAGGTAAGTCTGCAGAAGTTAGACATGTAAAAAGCAGTCGCAAGGCCTGCTTTTAACTCGGTAAGTGGTGAAGTAATTAAACTTAAAACATTTTTTCCACAGTTTTATAATTTTAAATATTTTAAAGAAAGGTAAGTTTATTTTTAGCCCCGTTAGAAAATGTAATTAATTTTTCAAAAATTTAAATTATTGTTTAAAATAGTTATTTCAAGTAATTTGTAGTTTATTTTAAAATATGATTTAAAAAAAAATGTATTTGAGGTTTTAGTGATGATTTGGGGCTTATAGTATTTATAGGTTTGACAGCTGTTCCTGTCAAACTTATGAATGAATCATTCACTGCTAGCATTGGCCCTCCATGGCCCATGTGATCCCAGTGGACGTATCGAACTAACTGGCCCCTGGGATACGCAAGCACTGCGCGCCGGCAGTTGGAGCATGCCCAGGATCGCAATTCCACGGGGCCCACAGCTCAACGGCCAGCGCGCAAGGTAAGTGCAGGTCGGAGGCTTGCACCCGCGGGAAGCCCCCGACCCGAATTTCTGGGCCAATATCATGGTAAGAGAGGAAATGGACTTGGTGGCGCCAGCTCAGAAATGACAGATTAAGTAGGTGGACAGAACAGTGGCTGATGAAATTTAATACAGGTAATCCTAATGTGCTACACTACGTAAGAAAATAGGCAGCATGCATATTCCATGAATAACGCTGAGATTGTGAAGGATGAGGCTGAAAGAGACCTACGAGTCTTCGTAGACTCAGGACTAAAATAGTCAACTAATGCCGGATCGCAATCAACAAAGCCAATTAGCTGTTGAATTACATCGCCAAAACAGACATAAGTCAGAGGAAGTTGTGAGCAAACTATACTGCATCCAGCTGTAATCCACAAGAATACATGTCCTGATAGAATAGTGGATAGTTAAGTGGAGTTGAGGCCACGATCAGATTAGCCATGATCTTATTGAATAGCGGAGCAGGCTCGAGGGGCCGAATGCACGACTTCTGCTCCTAGTTCTTATGTTCTGATGAAATAAATGGATTAATTTCAGAAACAGTTGGCTATTACAATGTATGATATTAGAAACTCCGTGGATGGATGGACTAAGGTGGGCCGAATGGGCTTCCTCGGCTTTAGTTATCTTGTCAACAAGCATTTTTCCAATTTTGCTTTTGGAGCTTGCAGTGCCATCATGTGGAGGAGGTAACAACTGCAGGCATGGCTGTGGCCATTCCAGTTGCGTGGCAAGGATATGGTGGGAATGTCATATTGTTCCCACGCGGAGGATTATGCACATATAAATTACTATAATCCTTACATCAACGTGCAATTGCTGACATTTTCCATTTAAATTCCTTGTAAAAAACTTTGTTTAAAAACGGGAATCATTGGAAAAATTACAGGACTATGGGGAAAGAGCAGGAGGTGGGATTAATTTAATATCTCTACAAAAGAACCGGCACAGGCACGATGCGGCGAATGGCCTCTTCCTGTCCTGTATCTTTCTATGGTTCTATGACTCTATGAAACAGGTTTATAATTGAATCTGCCTGTGAAAACTTTTCACCCTATAATTACATCCTCTTTCCAGTGCAGCCACTTTAGTGCACGTCTATTCTGCCAAGTAACTGCTGGTGAATTATCCAGTTTTAAAACAAACATAATTAGTGCTGTCTGACTGTATAAATTTGCCAGCACAAGTGAAGTAACATTATAAATGCATCCAGTAGACTACCGTTAAGCCTCCACGTTTGAAAAGAGCAAACTGACGTGAACTTACAGCATCCCAGGCGATAGTTCCAACCCCTCGCATTGATATGGCTTCTCACAGATTTCTAAAACGAAACCGCACACTTGGTAGGGATCTTTCTTAGGGAAGTCATCATCCTCTCGGACAAGATGGGAGGAGATATTTTTCATCAGGGCTTTCATTTTCCTCTTTGAAATTCAGCTGGATTTCCCTTGACCTCTACTAGAACCCAGTAAATCTCTGGTAAAACCTGTTTGTATCTTCACTTGCTTTCATAAGAACATAAACAACAGGAGCAGGAATAAGCCATTTTAACCTTCGAGCCTGCTCCGCCATTCAATAAAATCATGGCTGATCTTCTACTTCACCCCTCTTTCCTGCACTATCCCCATATCCCTTGATTCTATTAATATTCAAAAATCTATAGAGCTCTGTCTTGGAGATACTCAACGACTGATCTCCACAGCTCTCTGGGGTCGAGAATTCCAAAAATTCAGCAGCATCTGAGTGAAGAAGCTTCTCCTCATCTCAAACCTAAATGGCCGACCCCTTATTCTGAGACTGTGACCCATGGATCTGGATCCCCAGCCAGGGGAAACATCCTCCCTTCACCTACCCTGTCAAGCCGTGTAAGAATGTTGTGTGGTTCAATGAGATCAAATCTCATGCTTCGAAAGTCTAGAGAATATGGGCCTAGTCTCCCCTTGAAGCCTCTTTGAATCCTCCTCACAATTTTCATTCCCACCCAGCTTGTATCATCAGCATGCGCGGGAAACCGGCACTTCCGATCCCCTGAACGAAGAGGTTCAGAGATTGAGCGCGTGCGCGGGAGAAGCTGCGTGTGTGCATCGAACTTCGTTTTTTTATGCAGGTTTTCCCGTGAGGGTAAGCCTGCAGAATTTAGAAATGTAAAAAGCAGCCGTAAGGCCTGCTTTTTACAAGGTAAGTGGTGAATTAATTAAAATTAAAATTAAAACATTTTCTCCACAGGTTTATTATTTTTAAATACTTTAAAGCAAGGTAAGTTTATTTTTAGCCCCATTAGAAAATAATTTTTTTTTTTTCAAAAATGTAAATTATTGTTTATAATAGTTGTTTCATGTAATTTATAGTTTATTTAAAAAATGTGATGTTTTTAAAAAATTTATTTGAAGATTTAGTGCTATTTTGGGGCCGTAGTATTTATAAGTCTTGACAGCACTTCCTGTCAGACTTATGAATGGAGCATTCCCTGCTCCGATTGGCTCCCCATGGCCCACGTGATCCCAGGGACGCATCGAACTAACTGCGCCCCTGGGATACGCAAGCACTGCGCGCAGGCAGCTGGACCAGGCCCCGGATCAGAATTCTACGGGGGCCCAGAGCTCAACGGCAAGGTAAGTGCAGAGCGGGGGCTTGCACCCGCGGGAAGCCCCCGACCCGAATTTCTGGGCCATTAAATTTGGTCCCCTCATTCAAATCGTTGATGCGGATTGTGAATATCTCACGCCCAAGCACTGATCCGTGTGGTACCCCAGTAGTTACAGCCTGCCAACCCGAAAATGACCCGTTTTTTCCTACTCTCTGTTTTCTGTCTGTTTACCAATCCTCAGTCCATGCTAGTATATTACCCCCAATCCCATGAGCTCTAATTTTGTTTAATAAACTCTTCTGTGGCTCCTTGTGTGGCAAATGGTATGCTAGCCTTCATTACAATAGGATTTGAGTACAGGAGTAAAGAAGTCTTACTCGAATTATATAGGGACTTGGTGAGACCACACCTGGAGTACTGTCTACGATTTTGGTCTCCTTACCTAAGGAAGGATATACTTGCCATAGAGGGAGTGCAGCGAAGGTTCACGAGATTGAGTCCTGGGATGACAGGACTGTCGTATGAGAAGAGAAAGATTAAATTAGGCCTGTATTCTCTTGAATTCAGAAGAATGAGAGGGGATCTCATTGAACCATACAAATTTTTTACAGGGCTTGATAGGATGGATGCTGGGAGAACGTTGCCCTTGGCTGCGGAGTCTAGAACCAGGGGCCACAGCCTCAGGATAAAGGGTAGGCCATTCAGGACTGAGTTGAGAAGAAATTCCTTCACACAGAGGGTGGTGATCCTTTGGAATTCTCTACCACAGTGGGCTGTGGAGGCTCAGTCATTGGGTATATTCAAAAGAGAATTCAATATATTTCTGACTAGTAATGGCATCAAGAGATATTGCGATAGTGCCGCTGAATGGAGTTGAGGGAGAAGATCAGCCATGATCTCTTTTGAATGGCAGAGCAGGCTCGAAGGGCCGAATGGCCTACTCCTGCTCCTATTTCTTATGTTCTTATGTTCTTATCGAATGCCTGCTGAAAATCCAAATGCACCACATCCACTGGTGACACCTTATATATTATTTTAGTTACAACCTCAAAAAACTCTAAAAGATTTGTCAAACACGATTTCTCTTTCATAAATCCGTATTGACTCTGTCAATCTTATGATTATTTTTTCAGTGCTCTGTTACCACGTCCTTAATAATAGATTATAGCATTTTCCTTACTTCTGATGTCAGGATAACTGATCTGAATTTCCCCGTTTTCTCTTCCCCTTCTTTATCAAATGCTGGGTTTACATTTGCTAATATTCAATCCGCAGGAACCATTCCAGAGTCTATGGAATTTTGGAAGATTACAATCAATGCATCCACCACCTTTATCGCCACGTCTTTCAAAACCCAAGGATATAGGCCATCAGTTCCATTAATTTCTCCAGTGCTATTTTGTTACTGACACTAATTCCTTTCAATTCCTCATTCTTACTAGAGCCCAGGTTCTCCACTGTTACCTGGAATTTTTTTGCATCCTCTTCCATGAAGACGGACACAAAGCATTTTTTAAATGTCTCTGCTAATTCCTTATTCGGCATTATAACTTTTCCTGTCTGAGCTTGTAAGTGACCCACATTTACTTTCGCTAATATTTTCCTTTTAACATACCTATAGAATATTTTACAGTCTCTTTTTATGCCTCTCACTAGTTTACTCTCGTATTCTATTTTACATTTCTTGATCAATTTCTTGGACCTCCTTTGCTGAATTCTAAAATCCTCCCAACCCTCAGGCTTACTACTTTTTGACAACATTATAAGCCTCTTCCTTTGATCTAATCCTATCTTTATCTTCTCTTGTTAACTTAGGTTGGACCACCTTTCCTGCTATGTTTTTGTGCCTTAAAGGAATGTATATTTGTTGTAAATTATGTATTAATTCTTTAAATGCTAGCCAATGCTTGTCTAAAAACATACCTTTTAATGCAATTTCCCAATCTACCGTAGCCAACTCGCCTCTCAAACCAACGTAGTTTGCTTCGTTTAGATTTAAGACCCTAGTTTCGGATTTAACTAAATCACTTTCAAACTAAATATAAAATTATATCATAGAGTCATAGACTCATAGAGTTATACAGCACAGAAAGAGGCCCTTCGTCCCATCGTGTCCACGCCGGCCATCAAGCCCTATCTATTCTAATCCATTTTTCCAGCACTTGATCCGTAGCCTTGTATGCTATGGCATTTTAAGCGCGCATCTAAATGCTTCTTGAATGTTGTGAGGGTTCCTGTCTCTACCACCCTTTCAGGCAGTGACTTCCAGATTCCACCCACCCTCTGGGTGAAAATGTATTTCCTCAAAACCCCTCAAAACCTCCTGCCCCTTACCTTGAAACTATGTCCCCTGGTTAATGACCCCTCTATTAAGGGGGAAAGTACCTTTCTATCTACCCTATCTATGCCCCTCATAATTTTGTACACCTCAATCAGGTCCCCCCTCAGCCTTCTCTGCTCTAAGGAAAACAACCCCAGCCTGTCCAGTCTCTCTTCATACCTGAAGCACTCCAGCCCAGATAACATCCTGGTGAATCTCCTCTGCGCCCTCTCCAAAGCAATCACATCCTTCCTATAGTGTGGCGACCAGAACTGCACACAGTATTCCAGCTGTGGCCTAACTAGCGTTTTGTACAGCTCCATCATAACCTCCCTGCTCTTATATTCTATGCCTCGGCTTATGGTCACATTTCCCTAAAGGCCCCTTTACTACAAGGTTATTAATTAATCCTTTCTCATTGCACAATACTAGATGTAAAATAGCCTGTTCCCTCTTTGGTTCCTCAACATACTGGCCTAGAAAACTGTCCAGCATACAGCCCTTGAAATCGTCCTCTACACTATTAATGCAAATTTGATTTGACCAGGCTTTATGTAGATTAAAGTCCCCGTGATGACTGTATTACCCTTGTTACGATAATGGCAATGGGGAATGGTAGCGTAGTGGTAATGTCACTGGGCTGGTAGTCCCACGGCCTGGACTAATGACGTGAGTTTGAATCCCACTATGATAGCTGGGGAACTTAAGTTTTGCTGGGGGCGGTAAGTGCTAACAGCACTGTGGGAGACCCTTCACCACAGGGATTGCAGCGGTTCAAGAAGGCAGCTCACCACCACCTGCTCAAGTGTAATTAGGGATGGGCAATAAATGCTGGCCTCGCCAGCGACGCTCACATCCCAGAAACGAGAAAAATCTTGTGTCTCTAATTTCCTTATTTTTACTCTGCCTTACATTACAACCGCTGTTTGGGGTCCTATAAACCACTCCCACCAATGTTTTCTGCCTCTTGCTGTTTATTAGCTGCATCCAAACTGATTCTACTTATTGATTCTCTGAGCTAAGTTCCTTTCTCTCTCATGTCTTTATCCCTCCTCCATTTCCATTTTACCGATCTCTTCTAAAAGTTAGATATCCTGGTATATTTAGTTCCCAATCTTAGTGACATTGCAACCACTTCTTTGTTATGATTATTAGATCAAACCTGTTAATTTCTATCTGCGCTATTAATTCATCTATTTTGTTGTGAATACTTTGCGCATTCAGATATAGAGCCTTTAGCTTTGACTTATTTATATTTTTCCCTTAGATCACCTTCGGCACTGATGCCTTATTACCTTTGTTACTCACTCTGACCCTTCCTGACCCACGCTGCTTATTTTTATCCAAAACTCTACTCTGCACTAGAGCCTTGATATTTCTCTAGCTGCTTTTAAATTTGCCCTTTCCTGAATCCTCCCAAACCCCTTCATTAGTTTATATTTCTTTCTATATCGAAACGAATTTTTGAAATCCGTGTTTCTGAAGGGTTGGAAACGTCACTTCCTCTTTTTCGAAAACCATCAACATAACGTGTCATAATTTCGACACATTGGGTGAAAAATGCGGCCTGGACCTTAGTTCAAGACGGGAAGTAGCGCATGGGACGCCTGTTATACGCCCCCGCCCAATATTCAGTTATATTGCAGTCAAGGGAAATGAGTGGGCACTATAATAGGTGGTGGATGCGATCCCGCCCATCTTGCACTTCTGCCCAAAGCAGATTTCCACCCCAATGGCTTTACTAGATAACGATCTTAATATTGAATAAGGAAACAAAACAGCAATGGACTGTTACAAATATTGGTCTCAATAACAGCGACTTTTAAATCTATAGGAAGTATAACGTTTCCAAAGAAACTTCTATATTTTTGTCTAAAAAAAAGCTTCGTTTTGCTATAAGTAAATAACAATTGTTGCATACCAATAAATAAGGAAAATTACATTTAGTAATGAGCTGTGCTGAAATTGCTCTTCAAAAACACACAGTACGAATAGTGGACCATCAGAGCACTGGCAAATATGTCTAATTCCAGTGGCATAATCAGGTTTGTTTAAAAAAAAATAATATACATTAAGCTGATTAATTCATCCAGAGATCTTAACGTCGCCCCATTGAAGTGTCAGCTGTGGCTCAGTGGGCACAATCCTCGCCTCTGAGTAATGAAGGTTGTGGGTCCCAGTACAGACTCCAGAGCACAAAAACCTAGGCTGACACTCCAGTGCAGTACTGAGGCAGTGCTGCACTGTCGGAGGTTCCCTCTTTCGGATGAGAAGTTACACTGATGCCACGTCTGCTCTCTCAGGGGGACGTAAAACATCCTATGGCAATATTTCGAAGAAGAGCAGAGGAGTTATCCCCAGTATCCGAGCCAATATTTATCCCTCAATCAACATCTAAAACAGATTGTGCGGTCAATTTCACATGTCTGTTTGTGGGAGCTTCCTGTACGCATTTTTGGCAGCCGTATTTCCTACATTACAACAGTGACTACACTTCAAAAATACTTAATTTGCTGTAACATTCTTTGGGACGTTCGGTGATCATGAAAGCTGCTATATAAATGCACGTCTTTCTTATTATGCAATTTATTTCATAAATGTACCCAAGGATTTTATAGGAACATTGGAGAAAGAGTGGACAATTTAGCCCCTCGAGCCGGATCCGCCATTCAATGAGATCATGGCCGATCTGCATCCTAACTCCATATAGCCGCCTTTGCCCCATATTCTTAATATTTTTCGTTAACAAACATCTATCAATCTCAGATTTATAATTAACAATTTCCCTTTGTAGAAGGGAGTTCCAAACGTCTACCACCCTTCGTGTGTAGAACTGTTTCCTAACTTCACTCTTGAAAGGCATGGCTCTAATTTTTTAGACTATGCCCCCTAGTCCTAGACTCCCCAACCAGCGGAAATAGTTTATCTCTATCTTCCCTATTTGTTCCACTTAATATCTTGACAACTTCGATCAAATCACCTCTTAACCTTCACAATTTCAGGTAATACATCCCTAGTGTGTGTAATATTGCCTCGCAATTTAACCTTTCCTGCTTCTTAGGCTGTCCCTCGGAACCAAGGTTGACTTAAAATGTTGATGGAGATGACAGAGCGGATTAGGCGGTGGTCTGTCCAGCAGTCGTCAGCTCCTGTCATGGCACGAGTGATCCGAACGTCCTTGCAGTCTCTTGCTCGGACGATGACATAGTCCAGCAGATGCCAGTGCTTGGAGCGAGGGTGTTGCCATGAAGCCTTGTACTTGTCTCTCTGATGGAACAAGGTGTTGGTTTTGACAGGGCCATGTTCCCAGCATTTTGTCAGGAGGAGGGTACCATTGGAGTTGGCTTTCCCTACACCCTCTCTGCCGATCACACCTCCCCACAGGTCTGTGTCCTTTCCAACTTTGGTGTTAAAGTCCCCAAAGATGATCAGCTTGTCGCCCGTTGGGACTCGGGGCAAGGATTGTTCGAGGCTGGTGTAGAATTCCTCTTTGGTCTCGTCTGTGACATCCAGTGTTGGGGCGCACGCACTGATGACCATAGCACACTGGTTGCAGGCTAGGGTGAGCCATAGATTCATGAGGCATTCAATTATTCCACAGGGGGAATCTCTGAGACGTTCAAGGAGCTCATTTTTTATGGCGAAGCCTATCCCATGGATTCGGCATTCTTCTTCAGGTTTGCCTTTCCAGAAGAAGGTGTAACCACCGCCTTGCTCCTTGAGCTGGCCTTCCCCTGCCCACTGGGTCTCGCTTAGGGCAGCGATGTCTATGTCGAAACGTCTGAGCTCCCAGAAAACGATAGCAGTATGGCGTTCTGGTCTGTCGCTGTTGGGGTTGTGCATGAGGGTCCTGACGTCCCAGGTCACATACTTCATTTTAAAGTGTTGAAGATGCCTGTGCATGAATTACTTTAACGTGGGGTGGCCGTTGCACACCAGCTACCACACGGGCTTGACAGAGCAAAGCCTTGGTCCAATGGCAAGAGGATCCAAGATGATTGGGGACCAGGCTCTGCTACATCGGCCTAGTACACACACACAAACATACACCTACAGTCCTCCTCCCTCATTCCCACGGGTCCTCTCTGCCTGGGTTTCTCCTGCCTGCCGTGTGGTCCTCCCAACCCCATTGCTGGTCCACGCTGCAACATACCTGGGCCTCGACCTCGTTGCTGGGCTCGTCCTCGCTCCTGGGCGCTGACCTCGCTCCTGGGTTCCGCCCTCACTCCTGGGTCCCGACCTCACTCCTGGGCTCCGTCCTCGCCCTTGGGCTGCGTCCCTGCTCCTGGGCCCCGTCCTCGCCTCTGGGCCATGTCCTCGTTCCTGGGTCCCGTCCTCGCTCCTGTGTCCTGACCTCGCTCCTGGGCCTTGACCTCGCTTCTGGGTCCCGACCTCCTTATAGTGTGTTTCCTTCCAGTGAGTGTATCCCGTGGTGTCTCCTTCCAGTGAGTGTGTCCCGTGGTGTCTCCTACCAGTGAGTCCAAGTATCATTCTGGTAAATCAACGCTTTACTCCCTCCAGGGTAAATAAATCCTTCCTAAGTTGTGCTATCCCGAAATGCTCACAATACTTCAGGTGTGGTATAACCAGTGCTTTATGTAGCTGAAGCATGAATTTTAACCCCTTGTATTCTAGTCCTATAGATATAAAGGGCAGTATTGCATTACACACTGCAGCCATGGTGCACCAGTGGTGGAGGGAGTGAAAGTTTAAAGTGATGGAAGAGGTGGTAATCAAGTGGGCTGCTTCCTCCTGGATGGTGTCGAGCTTCTTGAGTGTTTTTGGAGCTGCAGTCATCCTGGCAAGTGGAGAGTTTTCCATCTCACTGCTGACTTGTGCCTTGTAGATGGTGGTAAGCTTATTAGGGAGGTGAGACACTCGCTGTAGAATACCCACCCTCCGACCTGCTCTTGTTATTTCTGTGACTGCGCATTATTTATGTGACTGGTCCAGTTAAGTTTCTCATCAATGGTTACTCCCAGGATGTTGATGGTGGGGGATGCGACCATGGTATTACCATTGAATGTCAAGTAACGGTGGTTGGACTCTCGCTTGTTGGAGATAGTCATTGCCTGGCACTTGTGTGGCGCCAATGTTACTTGCCACTTATAAGCCCAAGCCTGAATGTCATCCAGGTATTGCTGCATGCGGGCATGGACCACTTCATTATCTGAGGAGTTGCGAATGGAACAGAACACTGTGCAATCATCAGTGGACATCCCCACTTCTGACCTTATGATGAAGGGAAGGTCACTGATAGAGCAGGTGAAGATGGACCAGTGTGGGAGTGGCAGCGGGACCTGAGAGAAGGCGGATCGGCTGTAAAGGAGCGCTGAAGATGCGGCCCAACACCGGAGGAGGAGAAGCTGTGTGTGAGCGGCAGCAGGTCCTGAGAGAAGGTGTAGTGGCCATAAAGGATCACTGCAGAAGAGGTCCAACACCAGAGGAGGCGGACCTGTGTGGGAGCGGCAGCGGGCCCTGAGAGAAGGCTCATCGGCAATAAAGGAGCGCTGCAGGGGAGGCCCGACACCAGAGGAGGCTGACCTGTGTGGGAGCGGCAGCGAGACCTGAGAGAAGGCGGAGCGGCCATAAAAGAGCGCTGCAGAGGAGGCCCGACACTGGTGTGCTGCAATTTGGGAAAGAGTCCAACAGTGGGAGCAGTCAAAGAACTGTGAAATCGCTCAAGTGATGTCACAACCAGGGAAGGATCTGATTGGTAAGTAGGAACTGGTGGGTATTTCTACAGTCCAATCGTTAAAGAAAAAGTAAGGTCTCTAGTTTAGAGTAAGTGGTGTTTAAATAGAAGTAAGGCCCCTATTGTATTGAATATTTTTTAATTTAAAGGAAGTAAAGGGAGAAAATTAAGGGTGGGACATGGCAGGGTAGCTCTGCAGCGTGGAGTGCTCCACCTGTGCTATGCGGGAAGTAAGGGACACTTTCGGTGTCCAGGGCGAACACATTTGCAGGAAGTGTCTCCAGTTGCAGCTACTCGAAATCCGCGTTTTGGAGCTGGAGCTGCGGCTGGAGTCACTGTGGAGCATCTGCGAAGCTGAGATTTTCATGTATAGCATGTTTAACGTGGTGGTCACACCGCAGGTTAAGAGTGCACAGGTAGGCAGGGAATGGGTGACCGCTAGACAGAGGAAAAGAACTGGGAAGGTAGTGCAGGAGTCCCCTGTGTCCTGTTCAACAGACTTTCCATTTTGGATAGTGCTGGGGGAGATGGTTTCTCAGGGGAATGCAGCAAGAGCCAAGTCCGTTGTACTAAGAGTGGCTCAGCTGCACAGGAGGGGAGGAAAAAGAGTGGGAGAGCAATAGTGATGGGGGATTCTATCCTAAGGGGAACAGCTAGACGTTTCTGTGGCTGCAGAAGTGACTCCAGGATGGTATGTTTCCGGCCTGGTGCCAGGATCAAGGATCTCACTGAACGGCTGCAGGGCATTCTGAAGGGGGAGGGCGAACAGTCAGAGGTCGTGGTTAATGTAGTGTCCGTGTGCAGATAAAGACACTGAAGACAGGAGTTGGTTCATAGGTATTTACTAAGCAAGTCTGGGGGGGGGGGGTTTCTAAAGGATATACACAATACACAGGCTTATATAGCCCAAGTGGCAATTACCGGCATTACGCACACCTGGGGCTCTTAAAGGCACATACACCATAATTGCTCTTAAAGGCACATACACCACAATTCCTCCCCTTCTAGCTAACTAGTACATCGTTTTTTAAGTAATTATTAATTACATGTTATATGCAAAATAATATATATTGCTGTATTAATTAATTATAAGTTAGTCTCTCAGCAGGCTTCCTGACTCGGTCCGGATAATGCCTCGGGGGTGTAGTAGTTTCTGGTGGTGTAGTAGGTTCTTCTGGCAAGGCTGATTCGGCTTGAAGGCCAGTGTCGGGTTCATCGGGCTCCAGTATCACCGGATCGGAGGTAGATATGGGCATCGCTACTTCATCGTTAGATGTATAGAGTGGTGGTGTAGGTTGTCCCTTTACGGATGACTTGATGATTTGGTCAGCATGGCGCCTTATTATGCTGTCTCCGATGTCCACGGTATACATCAGTGGTCCTAATAGTGTGCAGATAGTTCCAGGCTGCCATTTCTCGGTACGGTAGTCCCGGGCCAAAACCGGTTGGCCTATCTGGAAGACCCTAGTTGGCCTTTCATTCATGCCCTGAAACTGCCGGTTCTCCACGTCCCTTCGGATGTTGGGCTTGACCAAATCCAGCCGGCATCTTAGGTTTCTATTGTAGAACATCATGGCGGGAGTTTGGTTAGTAACCATATGCGTTGCATTCCTATATGCAAATAAGAAGTTATCCACCTTGTGCTGAAGTTTTATGTCTTCATTACCCATGGCCTTGATGGCCTTCTTGAAGGTCTGGACAAACCTTTCAGCCAATCCATTGGTGGCGGGATGGTATGGGGCGGACGTGTAGTGCTTTACCCCATTGTTCTTTAAGAACTTTCTGAATTCTTCGGACACAAATTGCGGTCCATTATCAGAACATATCTGTTCCGGCAGCCCATTCCTGGCAAATATGGTCCTTAATACTGTGATGGTTTTTTCCGTGGTGGTGGAGGACATCTTTATTACCTCCGGCCACTTGGAGTGTGCATCAACTGCGATTAAGAACATTGAGTCCATAAATGGACCAGCAAAGTCGATGTGCACCCTTTGCCAGGGAGATGAGGGCCACTCCCATGGATGTAGAGGGGCCTGTGGCGGAGCATTTTGGACCTTCTGGCATCCTAGGCAGCTCTTGGTCATGTCTTCGATGTCTCCATCGATACCTGGCCACCATACAAACGCCCTAGCTAGGTTCTTCATTTTCACTCCACCCAGATGCCCCTCGTGAAGCTCCTTTAGCACTTTATCCTGGCGTTTGGGTGGAATCACCACTCTGGACCCACACATCAAGGTTCCTCGGCACACTGACAGCTGTTCTCTTCTTTGTGAGAATGCTGGCAACAGTGGTTCGCCATGTGCTGGCCATCCCTTCACTGTTAAATCGTAGACCCGAGAGAGAGGGTAATTTCTTGTCTCCCTTTCAATGGCAGAATTTGTCACAGGTAGACATTCCACTATGGTTGAGTGGAATATCTCTACTGGGTCTACTGTAGGTGCCTCTTCTATCGTTGGCAACGGTAGGCGCGATAAACCGTCAGCATTCCCATGCTGTTTTGACCCTTTGTATTCAATGTTGTATTGGTGTGCCCCTAGAAAAAGGGACCGCCTCTGTAGTCTTTGTGCCGTCATAATGGGGACACCTTTTTTAGGGTTGAATATGGAGATGAGGGGTTGATGGTCAGTCAGCAAGGTAAATTTTTGTCCGTGTAGGTAATGGTTGAATTTCTTCACTCCCCATACCAGGCTGAGTGCTTCCCTGTCTATCTGGGCATAGTTACGCTCAGCTGAGTTCAATGAGCGTGACGCAAAAGCTATCGGCCGTTCCGAGCCATCAGGGAATCTATGGGACAATACCGCTCCTACGCCGTAAGGGGATGCATCGCACGCCAGTCTGATTGGTAGTGATGGGTTGTAATGAGCCAAAATTTTCTCGGATGTGATTAAGTCTTTACATTTATGGAAGGCACGTTTACAGTCTTCGTTCCATTTCCAAATCACTCCTGTCTGTAGAAGATCATTAAGAGGGTGTAGAATAGTTGATAAGTTCGGTAAAAATTTATGATAGTAATTTATTAATCCTAGGAATGACCTTAATTGTGAAACATTTTCAGGTGCTGGGGCTTTTATAACTGCTTCAATTTTTTCAGGTGACTTATGCAACCCTTCCTTATTAATTATGTGGCCACAATATGATATCTGATTTTGGAAAAATTCGCACTTGGGGCGATTTGCTCGTAGGCCTCGTTCTTTCAGCCTAGTGAGCACCTGCTCCAAATTGGCAAGGTGCTCGTTGTCGTTTTCTCCTGTTATAAGGATGTCGTCTAGGTAGCATTGAGTCCCCGGAATCCCTTGCAGGACTTGCTCCATAGCTCTTTGCCAGATAGCTGGAGCTGATGCTAGTCCAAAAACCAGTCGATTGTACTGGTACAGGCCTTTGTGTGTGTTTATTGTGAGATACTTTTTAGAGGTCTCCTCAACCTCCATCTGTAGATATGCCTGTGCCAAGTCAATTTTTGTGAAACGTTTCCCTCCGGATAGTGAGGCGAAAATATCTTCTATCCTCGGAAGAGGATACTGTACCATGTGAAGGACCGGGTTTACAGTCACCTTAAAGTCCCCACAGATGCGAATTTTTTTCTGTTCCTCAGAGTTATTTTTCAATGTTTTTTTCATGACTGGAACGATGGGTGTTGCCCATTCGCTCCAATCTATTTTGGATAATACGCCTGCCTTTTCCAAATTCTTCAGCTCTGCCTCGACTGCCGGACGTATTGCGTATGGCACCGGTCTTGCCTTAAAATTTTTTGGAATTGCTGTATCTTCCACTTTTATTGAGGCGGTGATGCCTTTCAAGGTTCCTAGTTTCTCTTGAAACACTTCTTTGGCGTTGGCCAAGATGTCTTTTAATCGTTCAGGTATGATGTCATCATTGTTTTTTTCCTTACTGGTCACCGTCAGTGCCTGAATGGAGTGCCAGTCTAAACGTATCTTCCTTATCCATTCACGTCCCAACAACGGTGGACCACCATCTTGTAGAATGTATAAATACAACTTTTGTATTTCTTTGCCGTTGTATACCACAGGCACCTTTATTTTTCCTTTGGGGTAGACTTTCTGCCCCGTATATGTTTTTAAGATAATGGATGTGTCTTTTAGAGGTATATGCGAAAATAGCCTCTCGTAATCTCGTCGATTTATTATGGTTAGAGCTGATCCTGTATCTAGCTCCATTTTAACTGGGGACCCTGCTGTTGTGAGGGTAACCCAAATGGTTTGGTAATCCTCTTTGGCAAGTACATTATGTAATTTGAGACAGCTTAGTCTCTTGTTTCCGGAGTCGCTATTACTATTCTGGTCTTTGGAGCTACTGTCCGCCATCATTTGTACCTTCCTGTACTTTTCTTTATTGATTTTTTGTTTTCTGTCAGTGGATTTATTTTGTCCAGATTGGCATACCCGTGCAATGTGTCCAATCTTACCACATTGCCTGCATGTTTTGCCCTTGAACCAGCAGTCCCTCTGGTTATGGGTGGATCTGCCGCAGCGATAACATCTTCTGAACTCCTGTGTCATTTTATGGGTGCCGAAGTCCTGTGTCTCTTGTTGTATCTCTGCAGCTCCTTTTGCTGCTGCTTCGTATGATACAGCCATACTGAAAGCTTTGTCCAATGTTAAATCTTTTTCAGAAAGCAGTCTTTTTTGTGTTCCTTCACTTAAGAGACCGCAAGCAAATTTGTCTCGAAGATAATCCGATAGTCCTGCTCCGAATTGGCAGTACTTTGATAGCTTTCTTAATTCGGTTAGGTAATCAGCGTTACTTTCATTCTTGTGTTGATTTCTCTTGAAGAATTTGAATCGTTCCGCTATCAGCAGCGGTGTTGGGTTTAAATGCTCCTGCAGGGTATCAACAATTTCTTTAAAAGTCTTGTCCTTTGGTTTGGCTGGAGTGATTAAATTTCGTAACAGCCCGTATGTCTTCGCGCCCATTAAGTTCAGAAGTACTGAAGCTTTTTTTTCATCTGTTATTCCATTTGCAGTGCAATAAACCTCTACTCTTTCCACGTATATGGTCCAATCTTCTATTTCGCCATCAAAAGCCTCAATATTACCAGATTTAGGCATTTCAGAAAAGATATGGCGCTTCCCGCGCTTTTTTTTCTCTCTGTAGCAACGATATGGCGCTTCCCGCGCTTTCCCGCCGCTGCTACCTATAACAACGCTGTTTTACTGTGGTTTCCGTTTATTCACTGTTGGAGACTCGTTCCCGACGGAGGTCTAAACGCTGACCTGCTTGCCGCGCCGGCCGTCTCTCGAGTGCACCCTCCCAGTCCGTTATTGCTTGCCTCCGATTTCGCTGCTTGTCTCAGCTGTAGAGCCCGCCGCTGGAGCTCCAGCCTGACGCCCAGGAAGGATTAGCGCAGTACCTGTCACCAGCTTGGCCAGCTGGTGAAACCACAGTTTCTCTTACTTCCTTGAGTCTTCTGGACGCTGGAGGGATCGATGTCCTTGAGGTGCTGCCGAATTGCAGGTAAGTCCGTTTCCACTTTGTCGCCACTGTAGTGTCCGTGTGTAGATAAAGACACTGAAGACAGGAGTTGGTTCATAGGTATTTACTAAGCTAGTCTGGGGGGGGGGGTTTCTAAAGGATATACACAATACACAGGCTTATATAGCCCAAGTGGCAATTACCGGCATTACGCACACCTGGGGCTCTTAAAGGCACATACACCATAATTGCTCTTAAAGGCACATACACCACAGTTAACATTGGTACCAACGACATAGGTAGAAAGAGGGATGAGGTCCTACAACAATAATTTAGGGAGCTAGGTAGCAGATTAAAAAGCAGGACCTCAAAGGTTGTAATCTCTGGATTCCACCCGGTGTCACGTGCAAAGAATATAGTAATATGAGGATAGAGCAAATGAATGCGTGGCTAAAGGGTTGGTGCAGGACGGAGGGCTTTTAATCCTTCGATCACTGGGTCTGCTTCTGGGGAAGGTGGGAACTGTGCAAGTCGGATGGGTTATACCTGAACCGGAACGGGACCAACATCCTTATGGGGACGTTTTCTAGTACTGTTGGGCGGGGGGGAGGGGGTTGGTTTAAATTAACTTGGCAGGGGAATGGGATACGTGGTTGAGCTTTAGTAGGGGTGGATAGACAGCCAAACACAGAGGAAAAAACAAGTCAGCCTGGAAGGTAGAGCAAATATGTAACGGCAAAAGGGAGTATGGCAAGGCTGGATGAGATTTATTTGAATGCAAGGAGTCTTGTGTGTAAGGCAGATGAATTGAACGTGTTGATGAACAGATGGTAGTATGATATTTTTGCTATCACAGAGACATGGTTGAGGGAGGGGCAGGACTGGCAGCTCAATATTCCGGGGTATAGAATCTTCAGGCGAGACAGAGGGGGGTGTAAATGATGAGTGGGTGTCGCAATATTAATCATGGAGTCAATTACTGCTATAAGGAGGGATGCTATCTTAACAGGTTCCTCTAATGAGGCCATATGGGTAGAACTTAAAAACAAACAAAAAGGGGCAAGCACTTTCCTGGGAGTGTACTATAGGCCCCCAAGGATTCAGGGGGAGATAGAGGAACCGATATGTAGGCAAATCTCAGAGAAGTCTAGAAATAATAGCGTAATAATCGTAGGGGATTTCAACTTCCCCAATATTAACTGGGATAGTCAGAATGTGAAAGGCTTAGAGGGTGCAGAATTCTTAAAGTGCATCCAGGAGAGCTTTCTGAGCCAACATGTAAAAAGTCCAACAAGAGATGGGGCGGTACTGGACCTAATTCTAGATAATGTAGCCGGCAAGTGGTAGTAGCGTCCGTAGGAGAGCATTTTGGTGACAGTGATCATAATTCGGTGAGATTTAAGGTAGTTATGGAAAAGGACAAAGATGGACCTGAAATAAAGGTTCTAAATTGGGGGAAGGCCGATTTTAATATGATAAGGCAGGATCTGGCCAAAGTGGACTGGGATAAGCTACCTGTAGGAAAATCCACATCAGAGCAGTGGGAGTCTTTCAGAAAGGAAATAGAGAGAGTACAACGCCAACATGATCCCGGAAAGGTCAAGGGTGGGACCAACAAGCCCAGGGAACCCTGGATGTCAAGGGATATACAAGAATGGATTCAGAAAAAAAGGGAGGCTTTTGGTGGATACAAAGGACTAAAACAGTGGAAGACGTGGAGGAATATTGCATGTGCAGGGGGTACTTAAAAATAAATTAGGTGAGTGAAGAGCGGGCATGAAACAACACTGGCTGGCAAAATAATGGAAAATCCCAAGGTGTATTATAAGTATAATAAGGGCAAGAGGATAACCAGGGAAAGAGTGGAGTCCATTAGGGACCAAAATGACAATCTTGTGTGTAGAGCCAGAATATGTAGGTGAGGTTTTAAATGAATATTTTGCAGCTGCGTTCACTATGGAGAAGGACGATGTAGGTATAGAATGCAGGCAGGGGCATTGTGATATACTTGAACAAATTCGTATTGAGAGGGAGGAGGTACTAGCGGTTTTAATGGGATTAAAAGAGGATAAATTCCCCGTCCCAGACAAGATGTATCCCAGGCTGCTGTGTGAGGCAAGGGAGGAGATTGCAGGGGCTCTGACACAAATTTCCAGAACCTCTCTGGCCACAGGGGAGGTGCCAGAGGGCTGGACGATAGCTAACATAGTACTATTATTCAAGAAGTGTATTAGGGATAAACCAGGGAATTACAGGCCAGCGAGCCTAATATCAGTGGTAGGGAAATTATTGGGAAAAATTCTGAGGGACATAATTAGCCTCCACTTGGAGAGGCAAAGATTAACCAAGGATACCCAGCATAGCTTTTTCAGGTGGAGATCATGCCTATCCAAATTGATTGAATTTTTCGAAGGGGTGACTTGGTGTGTGGATGAGGGTAGTGCAGTTGATGTAGACTACATGGACTTCAGTAAGGATTTTGACAACGGCCCGCATGGGAGACTGGGCAAGAAGGTAAGAGCCCATGAGATCCAGGGCAATTTGGCACACTGGATCCAATATTGGCTTAGTGGCAGGAGGCAGAGGGTGATGGTTGATGGTTGTTTTTGTGACTGGAAGCCTGTGTCCAGTGGTGTACCACAGGGATCGGTGCTGGGTCCTTTGCTGTTTGTAGTGTACATTAATGATTTAGATATGAATGTAGGAGGTATGATCAGTAAGTTCGCAGATGACAATAAAATTGGTGGAGTGGTAAATAGCGAGGAGGGAAGCCTCATGCTAGAGGATGATAAAGACGGGTTGGTCAGATGGGCAGAACAGTGGCAAATGGAATTTAACCCTGAAAAGTGCGAGGTGATGCATTTCGGGAGGTCTAACAAGGCAAGGGAATACACAATGAATGGTAGGACCCTAGGAAGAACACAGGAGCAGAGGGACCTTGGTGTGCATGTACATACATCCCTGAAGGCTGCAGGCCAGGTAGACAAGGTGGTTAAAAAGGCATAAGGTATACTTGCCATCATTAGCCGAGGCATAGAATATAAGAGCAGGGAGGTTATGATGGAGCTGTACAAAACGATAGTTAGGCCACAACTGGAATACAGTGTGCATTTCTGGTCGCCACACTATAGGAAGGATGTGATGGCATTGGAGGATGCAAAGGAGATTCAACAGGATGTTACATGGGCTGGAGCACTTCAGCTATGATGAGAGTCTGGACAGGCTGGGGTCGTTTTCCTTAGAGCAGAGAAGACTGAGGGAGGACCTGATTGAAGTGTACAAAATTATGAGGGGCATAGATATGATAGATAGAATGGAACTTTCCCATTAGTAGAGGAGTCAATAACCAGTGGGCATAGTTTGAAGTAAGGGGCAGGAGGTTTAGAGGGGATTTGAGGAAACACTTTTTCACCAAGAGGGTGGTTGGAATCTGTAACTCACTGCCTGAAAGGGTGGTAGAGGCAGGAACCCTCACAACATTCAAGAAGCATTTAGATGAGCACTTGAAATGCCTTCTTCTTTCTTCTTCTTAGGCAGTCCCTCGGAACCGTGGATAACTTGCTTCCACATTAAAAATGCGTTCTCAGGTGACTGATGAGTCCAATGCGGGACCTACAGTCTCTGTCACAGGTGGGGCAGACGATGGTTGAAGGGGCGGGTGGGTGGAGTGCTTAGGTTGATGTGCACCCCTTGCGCTGCTTGCGCTTGGCTTCCGCTTACTCCCGGCGAAGAGACTCGAGGTGTTCGGCGCCTTCCCGGATGCTTCTCCTCCACTTTGTGCGGTCTTGGGCCAGGGATTCCCAGGTGTCGGTGGGGACTTTGCACTTTTTCAAGGAGGCTTTGAGGGTGTCCTTGAAGCATTTCCTCTGCCCACCTGGGGCTCGCTTGGTGCCGGATCTCCGAGTATAGTGCTTTCTTTGGGAGTCTCGTATCGGGCATGCAGACAATGTGACCCATCCATCGGAGCTGATTGAGCATGGTCAGAGCTTCGATGTTGGGGATGTTGGCCTGAGCAAGAACACTGACGTTGGTGTGCCTATCCTGCCAATGGATTTGCAGGATCTTGCGGAGGCAGCGTTGGTGGTACCTCTCCAGTGCTTTGAGGTGCCTGCTGTACATGGTCCATGTCTCTGAGGCATACAGCAGGGCAGGTATCACTGCTGCCCTGTAGGCCATGAGCTTAGTGCCGGGTTTGAGGTCCTGGTCTTCAAACACTCTATTCCTCAGGCGACCGAAGGCTGCACTGGCACATTGAAGGCGGTGTTGGACTTCGTCGTCGACGTCTGCCCTTGTTGACAGTAGGCTCCCGAGGTATGGAAAGTGGCCCACATTGTCCAAGGCCTTGTCGTGGATTTTGATAATCGGGGGGCAGCACTGTGTGGCGGGGGCAGGTTGGTAGAGGACCTTTGTCTTACGGATGTTTAGTGTAAGGCCCATGCTCTCATATGCTTCAGTGAAGGTGTTTACGATGGTTTGGAGTTCGGCCTCCGAGTGAGCGCAGATGCAACGCATTGCATAGAAAGCTACGGACCAAGTGCTGGAAACGGGATTAGAATAGATAGGGCTTGATGGCCGGCACGGAAACGATGGGCTGTGCTGCACAACTCAATGACTCTATGACGCTATGTTTGGCCCTAGGACACTGTCCTGAGGAACTCCTGCAGCAATGTCCTTGGACTGTGATTATTGGTCCAGCAACCACAACCAGCTTCATTTGTGATAGTTATGACTCCAGCCAGTGGAGATGTTATCACCTGATTCCCAACTGATGTCAATTTTACTAGGCCTCCTTGATGACACAGTCGTTCAAATGCTGCCTTGATGTCAAAGGCAGTTCCTCTCTATTCACCTCTGGTATTCAGCTCTTTTGTCCATGTTTGGACCAAAGCTGTAATGAGGTCTGGAGCTGTGTTGTCCTGGTGGAACCCAAACTGATCATCGGTGAGAAGGTTGTTGATGAGTAAGTGCCACATGATAACGCTGTTGATGACACCATCCATCACTTTGCTGATGACTGAAAGTAGACTAATGAAGCGGTAATTAGCCGGATTGGATTTGTCCTGCATTTTGTGGAAACGTCATATGTGGGCAGTTTTACACGTTATCGGGTAGATGACAGTGTTGTAGCTGTACTAGAACTGCTTGGCTAGAAGCGCAGCTAATTCTGGAGCACAAGTCTTCAGCACAACAGCCGGGATGTTTTCAGAGCCCATAGCCTTTGAGGTATCGAGTGTGCTCAGCCGTTTCTTCATATCAGGTGGAGTGAATCGAAGTGGCTGAAGACTGGCTTCTGTGATGTTGGGGACCTCAGCAGGAGGCTGATATGGATCTTCCACTCGGCAGAAAATGGTTGCAAACGCTTCAGCCATTGTTGAGGATGGAGATATTCATGGAACCTCTTCCTCCCGTTATTTGTTCAATTATCCACCACCATTCACAGTGGATGTGGCAGTACTGCAGAGCTTTGATCTGATCCATTGATTGTCGGATCACTTAGCTCAGCCTATAACATGCTATAGAAGAAGAAGAGAAGAAGAAGCTTCCACTGCTTGGCAAGCATGTAGAACTTGGTGTAATAAAGACTCACTACGCACTTGGTTGTACATAAAGCAAGGCTTTAATCGACTTGTAACAAAACATGGAGGTCTAGTTAGTAGCCACTAGCTTCCTGTTTCCAGACTGTCTCTGGCCAAGCTGGGCCCACGCCCTAGTATTTATACTCCTCGGGCAGCGCCCTCAGCTGGCCGTTCGGTAGTACTTCCTGAGTTACTTCTTGTAGAATTTGCGATTTATGACAGAACTGTCTTGCAGCTTGCCCAGGTTGGCACCTCATTTTTAGGTACGTCTGGTTCTGCTCCTGGCATGCTCTTCTCCACTCCTCATTGAACAAGTGTTGGTCCCCTGGCTTGATTGTAGTGGTAGAGTGAGGGATAATCTGGGCTATGAGGTTACAGATTGTGGTGGAATATAATTCTATGGCTGCTGATGGCCCACAGAGTCTCATGGATACTCAGTTTTGAGCTGCTAAATCTGATCTGAATCTATCCCATTTAACACAGTGGTAGTGCTGCACAACACGATGGAGGGTTTCCTCAGTGTGAAGATGCGACTTCGTCTCCAGAAAGATTGTGCAGTGGTAACTGCTACCAATGCTGTCATGGAAAGGTACATCTGTGGCAGGCAGATGGGTGAGGACGAGTTCAGGTATGTTTTTCCCTCGTGTTGGTCCTCTCACCACCTGCCGCAGGCCCATTCTGGCAGCCCAAGGGACAGGACATACCCAGGGATGCTGATGGAGGAGTCCTTGACATTGGCTAAAAGGTATGATTTTGGGAGTATGACTATGTCAGACTGTTCCTTGACAAGTCTGTGGGGCAGCTCTCACAATTTTGGCACACTGCCCAGATGTTAGTGAGGAGTTCGACTTGGCTGGGTGGGCCGTTTTCATGTCCAAACCGATGCCTCATTCGATGTGGGGTAGTCCGTCCAGTATTCTTATTATTATTATTAATTTTCATAACGGCTTGTGTACGACTGAGTGGCTTGCCAGACCACTTCAGAGCGCAGTTAAGAGTCAACCACATTGCTGTGGGTCTGGAGTTATATATAGGCCGGACCGGGTAAGGACGGCAGATTTCATTCCTTTCTATACCTGTTCATGATATCTTAATGATCTATGTATTTGGACCTTCAAGTATTTTTGGAGCTCCGCTGGTTTTGACTTTTCACCATTTAGAAAGTATATTTTTCTATCGTTTTTAGCTCCAAACTGGATGACCTCACATTTGCAGACATAGAAATCCATTTGCCACAGTTTTGCCCAGTTGCTTAAACTATCAATATCTCTTTGTAATTTTATGCTTTCATCTCTACTGCTTACAGTGTGACATTGACAGTATTGGATATGTGGCTTTCTGTCCCATCTTCTAAGTCGTTAATAAATATGATAAATAGTTGAGGACCTAACACAGATCCATGTGGGACACCACTAGGCACATCCTGTCAATTAGAATACCTGCCCATTACCGCTACGCTCTGTCTCCTGCCGCGCAACCAATTCTTCACCAGGTCAATAATTTGCCTTCAATTCCATGGGTTTCAATTTTAGTTAACAGTCTCTTATGATGGCTTTATTAAATGCCTTCTTGAAGTCCATATAAAAAACATCTGTAGACATTCCCCGTCCACTTATTTAGTCACCTCTTCAAAAAATTCAATCAGATTCCTCAACATGACCTACACTTTACCCTCTATTTGGAAGCGTATTCCACACATGGATCTTTCTCCCTGTGTGAAAAATTTGCTTATAGCTACCCTAATTTTAAAATTTTCTAGTCTGAACCTCAATCGCAATGGTCTACTCCTGCAACTTAATTGAAAGCAACATTCCGGGTTAATAAACCTCTATTTGATTAACACTTAGATACCCCCTTAACAAGCTGAAAAGTACAATCCATCCAATCATTTACTCACAGACTTATCCCGCGCACTGAAGATTAGCCTCTGCATTGCCTCACGTGCTTGATTGTCTCTCTTATTTTTAGCCAGCAGAACTGGACACAGTATTCTAGGTGTAGTCTGACTAGAGTAGGATGCAGTTTTATAATCACTTCCACTTACTTAATCTGCTGATCTGACTATGAGGTTCCACATTATATTGGTTTTATTGATTGATGTTCTGTATTAGTTGGACATGTTTAGTGTTGACTCCACTATGACGCCTGTGTCTTATTCAGTTTCATCCTTAGCTCTTTCAACACTATTCCTGGAGTATGTGCTTCATCAATGTTCCTCTGTCTCCATGAAATCCCACCTGTCATTGTTCATCTCACTTATATAATTTCTGTGCTGCCTCTTCCGATTCTACTTCCTCATCTACCCCACTCAATATTTTTCGCACTCTGATATAAGTATTCATGTTGATTTCCAGCCTATATCCAGTTTCTTATCCATTTCTGTGGTTTACATTGAATTCGAACCATTTTGAATTGAATTAATAGGCTTTTTTGTCGAACATTTTGGAAGCCTTTCTTGAAATCGAGACACTTCGCATAATTGGACTTAACACGTTTTACTTATGTTATTATCACTTCATGAAAGATATTGAGTAGGCTGGTCAGGTCACCTACACTGACTGTAAGTATGTTAAGCAGGTTATTGTTGTACAGAAGGTCCTGAAATGTAGTACATATATATTACAACAGGGACTACAATTTAAAAGGTAATTCACTGGTTGTAAAGCGGTTTGGTACGTTCTGAGGTCTTAATATATTGCTTCTTTCCGATACTCAATTCAATAACAACACCAATAAGTTGCATTTATATAGCGCCTTTAATATAGAAAGAATATCAAAAGGCACTTTACAGAAGTTTAAACAGATAAACAATCGACACCAAGCCGAAGAACGAGATATTAGGAGGGCTAAGTAAAAGCGTGGTCAAGTTTGTTGGGTTTAAAGTGGGAGATAAAGGACGAGATGGGTTGGGAGAGGCGGTGCGGTTTAGGGAGGGAATTCCAGAATTTAAAGCATAGATGGTGAAAACACAGTCACAATAGGTGGGCTGAACTGTTTTCATGGGCACAAGATGCCAGAAGTGGCAGACCCCAGTTCTCAGGGAGGTTTATGGCTGGTATTGGTTACATAGATAGCGAAGGGTGAGGCCAGACGAAATTTGAAAACAAGGAGAACAATTTTCAATTTGAGTCATTGGGTACCTTGACCCAATGTAGGTCAGTGAACCGAGGGGTGATGGTTGATCTGGAATTGTTGAGGAATAAGGTACGGTCAGCAGAGTTATGGAGAAGTGGAACTTTATGGAAAGTGGTGAATGGTAGGTCAGCCAGGAGAGAGAATGGTCGAGGCTGGAGGCAATAAAGGCATGGATGAGGGTTTCAGCAGCATCTAGGCAGAGGCACGTGCTGAGACAGGCAATATTATGGAGGTGGATGTAGGCCATCTGTGTGCTGCAGAGGATATGAGGTAAGAAGCTCAGGTGTGAGTCAATAGAACGCAGTTATTGACAAAAGTCGGGATCAACCTGAGACAATGGCCGTGGTTTAGGAATCAGTGGCAAGAGTGCGCAGCTTGTGGTGGGGACCGAATACAATGTCTTCAGTCTTCCCAATGTTTACCGATAATAAAAGGCGGCTCATGCAAGATTGAGTTCGGACAAGCAGCTTGACAGCAGAAAGGGAGTGGAGCGATCAAAGAAGGTGGTGGAGAAGTAGTCCTCGGAATGGGTATCTGTGTCTATACATACCGATTACTGATGTTTCCCTCCCATCTCTCTCATTTGAATGCTTTTTTGTTGCTGCTGTCTTTGTGTTTCTCAAAGTGTCTTTTCACTTCGAGGTATAACTGTAGAACGTCTCGCCTGTTCCAGTCATTTTTTTCTGGAAGGAATCTCATTTATTTATGAAGGTAGTATTGTTATTCTCACACGTGCTGCCAATCAATCATTTACCTATTCAATTCTCTTGATGAACTCCCCACCTTTTCCATATACTGGCAGGACACTAGCGAGCCTTATCTTTAGGTTTTCAGCCTATCATCATATCCTCATGTTGTTTAGACTTGAAATCGCAACACAAACGTGAGTTTCTTGATAAACACAAATGCTGTAAATCAGTGACATGGTGTTTCTCAATCATTGCTGTGTTACAAGTACTCCCGTTGGTTGCCGGAGCCTGAAGCAGTGTCAACGAACAGCAGGAAATTTGGCTGAGGACTCAGGAGAATGTAAACTTTGATTTCCCTAACATTGCATCGATATTAAACACGTTGATACTTCACTATACGGCCTATCCATTAATGTTGAGGGCAGGACTGATTACTTCCCCAGTGACTAGCTTGTTGGATGAATAATACCTTGCAAATTTCACAGAATGTGCGTTGCAGGAAGTGGCCACTTATGACGATGAAGGTGAGGTCACCTCAAACCTCTAAGGCTTCATGGGGCCATCCCAGTTACCCATCGCTTAACCTCATTTCACTCAGGGAGCCCCTCGTAGGAGTCTAGAGAGTAGAGACAAGAAGTAGGAATAAGGGGAATTTACTACAATTGGCAGAATGTGGACAGTGGTGCCCCGTAGATTCTAAATTGTGGCCTCAGCTTTTCACTATATGTATCAATGATTTAGATGAAGGAATAGAGAGCTGTATATCGAAGTTTGCAGGCAACACCAAGTTGTGTGGCACACTACGTAGTGTAGCTGGGAGTAGAATGTTGCAAAGGGACATTAATATATTAAGTGAGTGGGCAAAACTGTTGCAGTTGGTGTTTAACGACGTGTGATGCCATCTACTTTGGAGTAATAATTAATGACGATAGTATTTTGTAAATGGTAAGAAGCTAGGGAATGTGGAGGCGGAGAGAGATTTTGGTTGTCCATGTACAGAGATCACGAAAAGCTATTGGACAGGTAAAAAAATAATTTAAAAGCCGAGAACCGAGTGGATGCGTGGAGCGGGCCTGCGTGGGAACACTGAGCATCGGCGGCAGTTTGAAATCGGCGGCAGTGAGTGAGGAGCGGCCGGACCAGAGCGGGCCTGCGTGGGAACACTGAGCATCGGCGGCAGTTTGAAATCGGCGGCAGTGAGTGAGGAGCGGCCCGACCAGAGCGGGCCTGCGTGGGAACACTGAGCATCGGCGGCAGCTGGATCTCGGCGGCAGTGAGTGAGGAGCGGCCCGACCAGAGCGGGCCTGCGTGGGAACACTGAGCATCGGCGGCAGCTGGATATCGGCGGCAGTGAGTGAGGAGCGGCCCGACTAATTCAACAGCAGGGGAGAGAGGTAAAAAGTAATCAAAGTGTGACGTCACCAGGAAGCAGGTAGGTGATTGGTTGGTGAGTATTTCTCTTTTGTTTTAAACTTTAACTCCGATTTACAGTTTCTAAGGTCTCTCTAGTGTAGCAGGGACTGTTGGTAAACCAGTTAACTGTAGTGTAATTAGTGGGATTGATTGATTTAATTTAAATTCAATTAATTAAAGGGAAAGTCATGGCAGGACAGCCAGACCCCGTGATCTGCTCCTCCTGCGATATGTGGGAACTCAGGGACACTTCCTGTGTCCCTGACAACTACATGTGCAGGAAGTGCATCCAGCTGCAGCTACTGACAGACCGCATTGCGGCGCTGGAGCTGCGATTGGATACATACTGGAGCGTTCACGATGCTCAGGACATCGTGAATAGCACATTTACGGATTTGGACACACCGCAGGTAGAGGTTGGAAAGGAAGAAAGGGAACGGGTGACCAACAGGCAGAGTACTAGGCGCAGGCAGGTAGTGCAGGGGTCCCCTGTGGCCATCCCCCTCTCCAACAGATACACCACTTTGAGTACTGTTGGGGGGGATGGCTTATCAGAGGAAGGCAGCAGCAGCCAACTTCCTGGCACCAGGGGTGGCTCTGCTGCACAGAATGGGAGGAAAAAGAGGGGTAGAGCTATAGTAATAGGGGATTCAATTGTAAGGGGAATAGATAGGCGTTTCTGCGGCCGCAAACGAGACTCCAGGATGGTGTGTTGCCTCCCTGGTGCAAGGGTCAAGGATGTCTCTGTGCGGCTGCAGAACATCTTGGAAGAGGAGGGTGAACAGCCAGTTGTCGTGGTGCATATAGGCACCAACGATATAGGTAAAAAGCGGGATGAGGTCCTAAAAGCGGAATATAGGGAGTTAGGAGATAAATTAAAAAACAGGACCTCAAAGGTAGTAATCTCAGTATTGCAACCAGTGCCACGTGCTAGTCAGTGTAGAAATAGAAGGATACTTCAGATGAATACGTGGCTAGAGGAATGGTGCCAGGGGGAGGGATTCAAGTTCCTGGGACATTGGATCCAGTTCTGGGGGAGGTGGGACCATTTCAAACCGGACAGTTTGCACCTGGGCAGGGCTGGAACCGATGTCCTAGGGGGAGTGTTTGTTCGTGCTGTGGGGGAGGGTTTAACCTAAAATGGCAGGGGGTTGGGAACCTGAGCAGGGAGACAGAGGAAAGAGAAACAAGGATAAAAGCAAAAGATAGGAAGGAGAAAAACAAAAGTGGCAGTCAGAGAAATCAACGGTTTAAATCAAGCATGGCCACAGTAAATAATAATTCTAATAGGTCTAAGAGTGTTAAAAAAACAAGCCTGAAGGCTTTGTGTCTTAATGCGAGGAGCATTTGTAATAAGGTGGATGAATTGGCTGCACAAATAGAAGTAAACAAACACGATTTGGTTGGGATTATGGAAACGTGGCTCAAGGAAGGCCAGGACTGGGAACTCAACATCCAGGGCTATTCGATATTCAGGAAAGATAGGCAAAAAGGAAAGGGAGGTGGGGTAGCATTGCTGGTTAAAGAAGGGATTAACACAATTGTAATGAAGGATATTAGCTCTGATGAGGTGGAATCTGTATGGGTAGAATTGAGAAATACTAAGGGGAGAAAAACGTTAGTGGGAGTGGTTTATAGACCTCCAAACAGTAAGGCGAAGGTTGGGGATGGCATTAAAAGGGAAATTAAAGAAGCGTGCAATAAGGGCAGAGCAGTCATCATGGGTGACTTTAATCTACATATAGATTGGGCCAACCAAATTAGTAACAATACTGTGGAGGAGGAATTCCTGGAGTGTTTCCGGGATGGTTTCCTGGACCAATATGTCGAGGAGCCAACCAGAGATCAGGCTATCTTAGACTGGGTATTATGTAACGAGAAAGGATTAATTAGCAATCTTGTTGTACGAGGCCCCTTGGGTCGGAGCGATCATAATATGATCGTATTCTTCATTAAGATGGAGAATGAAGTAGTTGACTCGGAGACTAGGGTCCTCAATTTAAATAAAGGAAACTACGATGGTCTGAGGAGCGAGTTGGGTAGGATTGATTGGGGAATGGCACTCAAAGGGTTGATGGTGGATAGGCAATGGCAAACATTCAAAGACCGAATGGATGAACTACGGAATTTGTTAATCCCAGTTTGGCATAAAAATAAAACAAAAAAGGTGACCCAACCATGGCAAACAAGGGAAATTAGGGATAGCATAATCTCCAAGGAGAGGGCATATAAATTGGCCAGAAAAAGCAATAATCCTGAGGATTGGGAGCAGTTTAGGATTCAACAAAGGAGGACAAAGGGATTAATTAATAAAGGGAAAATAGAATATGAGAGTAAGCTTGCAGGAAACATAAAAACTGACTGTAAAAGCTTTTATAGATATGTGAAGAGAAAAAGATTGGTGGAGTCAAGCGTAGGTCCCTTGCAGTCAGAATCGGGGGAATTTATAATGGGGAACAAAGAAATGGCTGACCAACTAAATATATATTTTGGTTCTGTCTTCACAAAGGAGGACACAAATAACCTCCCAGAGATGCCGGGGAACATAGGGTCTGATGAAAGGGTGGAACTGCAAGAAATCAGTATTTGTAGGGAAATGGTGTTAGGAAAATTGATGGGACTGAAGGCCGATAAATCCCCAGGGCCTGATAATCTACATCCCAGGGTACGTAAGGAAGTGGCCCTAGAAATAGTAGATGCATTGCTGGTCATCTTCCAGAACTCAAAAGACTCTGGAACGGTACCCATGGATTGGCGGGTCGCTAATGTTACCCCACCATTCAAAAAAGGTGGTAGAGAAAAGGCGGGGAATTATAGACCGGTAAGCTTGACATCGGTAGTGGGGAAAATGCTAGAGTCCATTGTAAAAGATGTAATGGCAGAGCACTTGGAAAGCAGTGACTGGATCGGACAAAGTCAACATGGATTTACAAAAGGTAAATCATGCTTGACTAATCTACTGGAATTTTTTGAGGATGTAACTGGTAAAATAGATAAAGAAGAACCAGTGGATGTGGTGTATTTGGACTTTGAGAAGGCTTTCGATAAGGTACCGCATAAGAGATTAGCGTGCAAAATTAAGGCACATGGGATTGGGGGCAAGGTATTGACTTGGATAGAGAACTGGTTGGCGGACAGAAAGCAAAGAGTTGGAATAAATGGGTCATTTTCCAAGTGGCAGGCAGTGACTAGTGGGGTACCGCAAGGATTGGTCCCAGGACCCCAGCTGTTCACAATATATATTAATGATCTGGACGAGGGAATTGGATGTAATATCTCCAAATTTGCAGACGAAACAAAGCTGGGTGGGAGGTTATGCTGTGAGGAGGATGTCGTGAAACTCCAGTACGATTTGGACAGGTTGGGTGATAGGGCAGAAACATGGCAAATGCACTATAATGTGGATAAATGTGAGGTTATCCACTTTGGTGGCAAAAACAGGAAGGCAGATTATTATTTGAATGGCAATAGATTGGGAGAAGGGGAAGTGCAAAGAGACCTGGGTGTTCTTTTGCACCAGTCACTGAAGGTAAGCATGCAGGTGCAGCAGGCGGTTAAGAAGGCAAATGGTATGTTGGCTTCGTAGCAAGAGGGTTCGAGTACAAGAGCAAGGATGTCTTGCTGCAGTTGTACAGGGCCTTGGTGAGACCACACCTTGAGTATTGTGTGCAGTTTTGTTCGCCTTACCTGAGGAAGGACGTACTTGCCATGGAAGGAGTGCAGCGAAGATTCACCAGGCTGATACCTGGGATGGCAGGAATGACGCATGAGGAGAGATTATCTCAATTGGGCTTATACTCATTGGAGTTTAGAAGATTGAGAGGGGATCTCATCGAAACCTATAAAATTCTGTCAGGCCTGGACAGACTAGATGCAGGAAGGATGTCTCTGATGGCCGGGAGTCCAGAACCAGGTGTCATAGTCTAAGGATAAGGGGTAAGCCATTTAGGACTGAAATGAGGAGGAATTTCTTCACCCAGAGAGTGGTGAACCTGTGGAATTCTCTGCCACAGAGGGCAGTGGAGGCCAGTTCATTAAGTATATTCAAGAAAGAGTTGGATATATTTCTTAAGGCTAAAGGGATCAAGGGATATGAGGAGAAGGCCAGGGACAGGGTACTGAATTTGGATGATCAGCCATGATCTCATTGAATGGTGGAGCAGGCTCGAAGGGCCTAATGGCCTACTCCTGCTCCTATCTTCTATGTTTCTATGATAGCATTTTAGCAGTGTAAGCCGTGGTTCAGTGGGTGGCACCATCACCTACTCGAGTCAGAAGGTTGTGTGTTCAAGTCCCATTCCAGAAGGCGAAAACACAACAATTTAGGCTGACACTCCAGTGCAGTATTGAGGGAGTGCTGCACTGTCGAATAGTGCTGTCTTTCGGATGAGACATTAAGCCGGGGTCTGTCCACTCTCTCAGGTGAACGTAAATGATCCCGTGGCACTATTCGATGAAGAGAAGGGGCGTTATCCCCGGTGTCCTGGACAATATTTGTTCCTCAATCAGCATCACTAAAACAGATTATATGGTCATTATCACGTTGCATTTTTGGGGAGCTTGTTGTGTGCAAATTGGCTGCCGTGGGTCATAAATTACTACAGTGAATACACTTCAAGAAGTACTTCATTGACTGTGATATCCCGAGGTCGTAGAAGGCGCTATATAAATGTTTGCAAGTCTTTCTTTCTTTTAGTACCTTGGGATCTTTAACGTGCACTCTAGACGGCACATGGGACCTCGGTTTAATCTCACATAATTAAGACAGCACCTCCGACAGTGCAGCAGTCCTTCAGTACTGGAGTGTACGCCTTCATTATGTGCTCACGTCTCTGGAGTGGGACTTGGACCCACATGCTCTGACTCGGAGGCGCAAGTTCTACCTTCTGAGCGAAGGCTGTTCAATAAGACTGAGTTAACTGAGCTTCGACGTCCAGATAGTCAAAGCTGACAGCCGCAAATCCACATAACGCTCTGCTACATTCCAGTCTACACTAGATATTCTCTGGGCTTCAGCATCAGCGCTCACTCCAGTAAACGGACATCGCATTGTCCACAGTTCTTTAGTCCTGGCACCCAGATAGAATATAGTGTAACACGCGGGATGTAATATAAACCCTTGCCGTGTGTACCGGCGACTGTAATCTCACTACCACGTGTGATATTCCCAGCTCTGTAAAAGTGGACTGAAAAAAACATTCTGGCGGTACGAGATATGATGGCTAAACAATAACTTTGTTTTGCATGAAATATATAAATGCACAGAATACATTTTCACAGTGATTTCTTACCGCTCATCGTTTCATGAAAATAATAATACACAACTCTAATAATGCCATTTAAAGTAGCTAGCTTGTCAATTATTTAGGTTGGACATAGCTGCCCGTCCTTTGGCTCAGATGTGGAGCTGAAATCAGCTCAGCATTGATGACAAAGCGAAGACTCTCCATCGCCAGGTTCCACCCTGTAAGCGAAGACAGGGAGTTGAAGAAGCCAGAGACAATCAAGTGCTTTAATGTTCCTGACACTGAGAGGCGGGGAGTTTCAATTCATGCACAACTTAATGTCAGGCAGGCAATGGGACAGTACAGCAAGGAGCCTGTGAATCAATGGCCCAGTAATTCGGGTCGGTGGCTTGCCGCGCGTGCAAGCCCCTGATATGCACTTACCCGACGCGCTGACATTTCACCTCCAGGGACGCCTGGAATTCGTGTTTGAAAAAGAAGAATCCCGGGCAGCGTCTGACGTCACGCCGCCCAGGAGTGCAGCCAGCGCGAAGCCTGGAGCGCGCTGTGCAAGTGGGACACGCCCCTTGAGGTCTCAGTTTAATAGGACACGCCCCCAATGTTTCTCACAAGCTGCTAAGCATTTTTACATGCAAAGCAGCATTTTAAATAGGTTTTTGGTATTTTTATGAAGCTTTTGGTAACTTTTATAAACTTTTAAAAACGTTTACATTATTTTGAAGAATCTGAAGTAGTTTTAAACAGAATTAAAGCAATTTAAAGACTTTTAAAAGCCCTAAAATAATTTTTTTATTCCATTTACTTATTTACCAATGTCGTCGTCATACGTGTCTTCACACTGTTCCCTTTGGGGAACTGTATGAAGTGGTGGAAGGATTTATGGCCGTGATTAACACTCATTCCGTGACCGTAACCATCTTTGAACCAGCCATTAGGGTGGTTAGTCCTATGGCAGGAGGGTTTTACGGGCTCCCACAAGCTATACAAGGAGGGGGGGCCACCCACACCCACACCCACACCCACGGACGCAAATATCCCACTGGATGTCAAACCCAGAATTTAGAACCGGAACTCTGACTCCACTTGCCAGGACTGTCATGGAGTGCGGTTCGAAACTCTACCCCGTCTAGCTCCAGCGGCAGGGATCCTACCACTACGCCAAAGGCCCAATCCGATTAGCAGCGTGAAATGGCTGGAATGAGCACAATTCACGGCATTAAAAGAACTCACAATTGAACTGACGATGACCTCCGCAATCTCCTCAACGAGGTGGAGGTGCAGCGCCTGCTCATCATTGGTAATGAGAAGTCAAAGGCGCCGCAAAAAGGACAGATGATAGCTTGGTCTTTCAAGTGGCAGCATAGGGCTCCAGTCACGGGGAGGGAAAAGGCGCAGGAAACATATGGGTGTCACCTTTTGCGCGGAGTGGGCCTTTTGCATAGCGGTAAGCATCCCCGCCGCTGGGCCAGAAGGAGTAGGGTTTCAAACCCTGCTCCAGACAGTCCCGGCAAGTGGAGTCGGAGCTCCAACTATAAATTCTGGGTGGACATCCAGCGGGATACTTGCGTCCGTGGGTGTGGGTGGCCCCCCCCTCAGATGGGTTGTGGGAGCCTGTAAAACCCTCACGCCATAGGACTAACCACCCTAATGGCTGGTATGAAGATGGTTATGGTCACGGAAGGAGTGTTAACGTGGCCAGAAATCCTTCCACCACTTCATACAGTTCCCGAAAGGGAACAGTGTGAGGATACGTATGACGATGACCTCTTGCGCAATGCACCTCCTTGGACCCTCAGTCGCAGATGCGAGGGGGCAAATCGTGCAATTGTTAAATTTTTCATTTTATTGACATGTAAAATGTTGGCCCAGTAATTCCCTTCCAAACGCGCGAGTACGGTTGGGGTACTTATGCGTCTGTCTGGAGGAAATGCCGGTTTTCAGCATGCACAGCGCATGCGGGGAAAACCAACATTTCCTGTCCTCTGAACAAAGGGGTTCAGAGGCAGAATGCGTGCGACTGTACAGGCAGCGCGTGCGCAGTAAAATTTGCCGCTTTCATTCATGCTTTCAGTGAGGTCAAGTCAATACAACTTACACATGAAAAAAGCATGAGTACAGTTGCTCCAGAGGCTGCGGTTGTTTGGGAAAGGGATTAAAGTTATTTTAAGAAATGCTGAGGTAAGTTTTAAAGTTTATTTTTGATTTTTAAAATGGGTTTTCAGTACTGTAGGTAGAAGGATCAATTGTGGCTATGTGAATTGAATTTGCTGTGTTTATTAAATGTGAAAATGACTCCAACATTTTTAAGAAAGAAACTTTTCATCAGCAATATGTTCTTTTAAGTAATTATGTATGTATGTCTGTATATATTCCTTTGCGTGTATGAATATATTCCTTTACTTATGTGTATGAATGTATGTATTTAATTATGACTTTCAGAGAAAGTAACTTATTGGAAAATCATAATTAAAAACATACATTCATACACATAAGTAAAGGAATATAAAACATACATACATATATGTAAAGGAATATATGCGGACATACATACATAATTACTTATTACTGATGAAAGGTTTCTTTCTTAAAAGTGTTGGAAATGTTACATTACTCATTTTAGAACACTCATTCTCACATTCAATTCATACAGCCACAATTGCTCCTTCTACCTACCGTACTGAAAACCCGTTTAAAAAAAAAAAAATTAAACTTTAAAACTAACCTCAGCATTTCTTAAAATAACTTTGCTCCCTTTCCCAAACAAAAATATTGCTCCACGATGAAATATATCTTCCTCCGCAGCCTTGGACCAACCTTACACATGCTTTTTTCAAGTGTAACTTGTAAGGACTTACCCTCACTGAATCCATGAATGAAATCGACGAAGTTCACTGCGCACGCGCTGCCTGTGCAGTCGCACGCGCTGTGCCTCTGAACCCCTTCGTTCAGAGGACTGGAAATGCCGGCGTTCCCCGCATGCACGGTGTTTCCTGAACGCCGGCATTTCATCCGGCCAGATGCGTGAGTACCCAGACCGTACTCACGCATTTGGACCCGAATTACTGGGCCAATACATCAGGGACAGAAGGATTTTAATGCGTATAATGACAAAACAGGATTGGAATATTTAATGTAGATTGTGAGAAAGTTAACCGCTTCAGTTTCTAATGGTAACAAGTGGTCTCGGGCTTTAACATTGCTGTCATCTGTACTACAGGTTTGTAATATCTGTAAAAAAAGCGTTAATCCGACTGTCCTGAAGTATACTAGTGTTACACTGTTATTGATTATTCTTTATATTGTAGTAATGATAATCTTTGCTATTTAAGCAGGCAACTGTAAGTCAATTTCAAGTACCACTGGTCTGCTGGGCCAGGCCTGACCCTGCAGCAATGGCCAGTTTCAGGATAAAACAATAAGTGGTTTCATTAAAGGCTACCATTTAATCATTTGATAAAAGTGTGGGGAAAATGGTTAGTTCGCAAAGCAAAACATCTGGGCATAAATCATCCATTTCAATTGTTACAAATGATACAGAAACGAAGACAGGCTGAAAGTTAAAGGTTTCACGTAGTAAAACAGCAATTATATGGAACAAGAGAGAAGCTAACAAAGTTAAGGAGTTGAACAGTTCTATGGAAAAAGCGCTTGTTCAGTCGGGAAATTAAAGTTATTGATAAGGGATAAATCAATTACATTCTTCTTATTTGGAGTTGTATTTTAGCTTTTATATAATTATAATGCAAAATTGTGTGGATTGTTATGAATATTTGGATTCGCAAAGGCCTAAGATGCTGAACTAATTGTAACCCGTTTGAATCCACAACAAAACTATCAGGTTTGGTATAAGTACTGCCTTTCAAGTGTATGTTTAAGTATTATTGCATGTTCTCCTTATTTAATAAATTGTTGACACCTGATGTTTCAATGTTTAGAACTTTATTGATTTGACGAGTAGATTAGGAATAAGCACCCCTCCTTTAACAGTCAGAGTTCAGATTTACATCCGATTACCAAGCCAAGAATCCAAATGTTTGCATATCTGTAGCTAAAGAGAGATCGATACCTCTACAGTGTACAGCTGGTATAGACATGGTCTGTTCAGCAGTAAGAATCAGACCTCATTAAACAGGTTCGTTCGTCAATCGATTTCACAACTGTCAGCATTTACTATGCCACTATCATCCGATCAGGTAGGCCGTCCCGCTGTCGATGATACAACATAAGGATCATCACTTTGATGAATACCTGTACCTGAGCACGAGGAACAAAATCTAGCCAAGCGCAATTCCTTTAAGCACGCACGTGTAATAACTACAATAAGAAAGCTGCCAGGCCTTTAAGTCTGCATCGTGCAAAAGCAAATGGACAGGACGCGAAAATTGTAAGGTATTTACCAAAAACAATCCACATTAAACAAATTTTAGAATTCGAACCGATGAATGAATCTACAGAAAGTTCCAATCTGCCACTGTCTGCACAATAAATTGCTGTCCTGTTTAATTTCTCGGAACTTCCCACTGGAACTTCCCCATCACTGGTGACTGAGAATTCTGTTGGATTCGATTTTCGATTTCCAATATCAGGACCTGGTTCAAATCAAATTCAGTAGGTAATTAACAAATGACAGGATTGTTCTTAATTCCACAAATTGCAGGGTGAGTAATTCCAGTCATGGTGGTCCTCACAGCTCCATCTCAAGTTATTGAACATCATCATATTCTCTTCCGAATTCAGTATCAGAGTGAGTAACGGAACCTAAAAAAATAGACAGACATAGTCAGCTGATTATAGATAATGTAGTTTCCAAAATAATGAGCTCAGCTATCACATATTCTAATATGAATCTATCCAACTCCAATTGGTTTGCTCTCAGTCCATCTCATCACTCTACATTTGCAATCAGCTATCGCTCACTCGACACAAGGATTCACGATAATTTAATTGGGATACTTCATTGATATCTATAATTGATCCAAATAAATTCGCAGGAAATACTTCTGAATAATGGCTCTTTGTAACTAATTATGGGTTTAATTTAGAGGACAATGCAAGGTGTGGGGTAAATAATGTGTTCTGTAGATAGGCGATGCTGAATTGCTTTTTTTCTATTTTTGAGTGCTGAAGCCGTGATACTGATTTACTGTCCTTTCTATAAGGTGAAGTTCTAACACCTTTAACGTATCGGGTGTACGGGTGCAGTTTTTTTGTCTGAGCCCGATTTCAATGAGGCCGATGTCAATTCAACCAGGGACATTGGAGTCTCGACACTGGTACCGACAGAATGTTATATCTCTAGTTTTATACTACGCAAAACGTCTAAATGATATTTACAAATCATGTCAGCTGCATGATTTCCACAGTAACGCCCCTTTAGTCCAAGATTAGCTAATTATCAGTTATCTGCCAGTGCAATTATCGGCCCTCGATCACAATGCAGACAGGTAGCTGAGTAAATTCGGTCTAATAACTGCTTCAGATCCACAGCTAAAGAGTGTAACGTCCCTCGAACATTACAGTCAGTGTGCTTCAGTGGATGATACAATCAATGATTAACATACACTTTTTATACAGTGTTCGTGTTAATTAAATCAGTCCGCACTAAAACCAGTCCATCGTTAGATAACTGTGTGTTTGTAAAATGTCTGAGTATGACTGTGATAGATTACTTCATTTTATCTCGATCTGTGTCGCGGCGGGCGGCGTGTGACATGATCTCAAATTGTCCTAACCTTCCATATTTATATCTTCAATTTCATGTAAATCGCTGTCAAGATAATATTCCAACTTGTCGGCTGAATTGATAGAGTGCGAATCTAATAACGAAACACAAATTAATCTTAAAATACAAATAATTATCAAAATGCAAGGTAACATTTGCATCAAGCTTAAAGATAATTACCGGGTCCTCCCCCAAACTCCTGTATCTCTATCTCCTCATAAACTGGCTCAGGGAATCCATTCGTTGAAGGTTGTCTTTTTCTGTCACCTGTAATACCAAGAGCAGGAGAATATCGGGTGAACTAGAGTCGAGAGTTATTTATATCTCTCTTTCCTCGTTTCCTCTTTCCAACTCTCATTACTACTTTCTGGCAATAATCTGTTACTTGGAATATGATATATCAGCGTAATTCCCCTTCCCATGTCCCGGAAGAGCGCTACACCGCTCAAGAACTCTCTCGCTCTATTTTGCAGAATAGGACCACTAGGGTTCGGCACAGAATCTACAGCTGGCATGATCTTATGGCCAGAACTATAGTTCTAACAGGAAACATGTCTAATAGTCCTGACAGTATTCTCGTGCCTGTGGGACTCGAGTTCCTCTGGCAGATGTTGGGGAGGCAAACGGCTCAAAATCCTGCTGAGGTAATGAAAACAATTGGCGTATCTTCTGCGATGCTACATTTGGCCTTCTCCCGACCACCACACCACCACCCCCGCCCCCCGTCCGCCTCCACACCCCGGGATCCTCCCGATCTGAGGAGGGTCCTGGCTGGTCCATCACTGCCAACTTCCTGGGAGTGTATGTGTGTTCGGGAACCCCATGGGCGTATTTCGAGGAAATCGAGGCAGCAAGACCTTACTCGAACTAATCGCCGGTGCAGATCCACTTATGATCTCGCTGGAAATCGCGGGGCAAGGTTCAGAGCCAGGGACATAACATTAAGCATTTTCGCCCCTTATCCATGTAAAGCGCCAGGGAACTTAACATTTCTCAGGCGCTACGAGGAGGGAAATCAGCCGTTTCATGTTGCGGCAGTTGAGCTCTGGTCAGGGATGCCAGGATCATTGATTTTGGAAGCGGACGTTTGATTGCTTTGGCTGCTTGCCCCATAAAGAGGATCTATCCTCTCTTATATAGTCTATTTTGTTCTGCATATATTGTGCATTCCGTGGATTGACAGCCCATTCCGATAACATTTAACAATGACTAGAAAAGATGAACAGTAATAGGACGCACAATTTGTTCACCAAGAGTTCTCACGATTCATAAACCAACCTTTCTGGAAGATTCTCTGCAGTTCTGCGGCCAAAGCAATTGACACGGCAACCAAAAGGGCACCAAGAATGCAGGGGATGATGAAAATGGAGGGTCTCTGCTGCTTAAAAGGCGCTGTGTACTGCTCAAGGCCTGTAAACAAAAGCACTTACTATTAACCAACTCTAGCCAGAAGTGCCGAGTGGCTGATCCATATCGGCCTTTTCCTGAGTTCCTCACCATCACAGAAGCCAGTCTTCAGCCAATTCGATTCACTCCACATAATATCAAAAACCGGCTGAGCGTGCTGGATAGAGTAAAGGCTATGGTCCCCGACAACATCCTGGCTGTCGTCCTGAAGACTTGTGCTCCAGAATTAGCTGCGCCTCTAGCCAAGCAGTTCCAGTACAGCTACAACACTGGCATCTATCTAACATTGTGGAAAGCTGCCAATGTATGTGCTGTCCACAAAAAGCAGGACAAATCCGGCCAATTACGGCTCCATCAGTCTACTCTCAAACATCAGCAAAATGATGGAAGTTGACTTTGACAGTGCTAGCAAGCGGCACTTACTTACCAATAACGTGCTTACCAGTGCTCAGTTTGGGTTCTGCAAGGACCAGTCGGCTCCAGACCTCATTACAGCTTTGTACCAAAACTGGACAAAAGAGCTGAACCCCAGAAGTGAGATGAGAGTGACTGCCCTTGACATCAAGGCAGTATTTGACCGAGTGTGGCATAGAAACATAGAAGATAGGAGCAGGAGAAGGCCATCCGGCCCCTCGAGCTTGCTCCGCCATTCAATGCGATCATGGTTGATCATCCAAGTTCAGTACCCGGTCCCTGCGTTCTCCCCATACCCCTTGATCCTGTTAGCCTTAAGAAATATATCCAACTCCTTTTTGAATATATTTAATGTATTGACCTCTACTGCCTTCTGTGGTAGAGAATTCCACAGGTTCGCCACTCTCTGGGTGAAGAAATTCCTCCTCATTTCTGTCCTAAATGGCTTACCCCTTATCCATAGACTGTGACCCCTGGCTCTGGACTCCCCGACCATCGGGAACATCCTCCCTGCATCTAGTCTGTCCAGTCCTGTCAGAATTTTATAAGTTTCAATGAGATCCCCCCTCATTCTTCTAAACTCCAGCAAGTACAAGCCCAATCATCCCAATCTCTCCTCACACGTCATTCCTGCCATCCCAGGTATCAACCTGATGTATATTCGCTGAACTCCTTCCATGGCAAGAATATGCTTCCTCAGATAAGGCGACCAAAACTGCACATTGTACTCAAGATGTGGTCTCACCAAGGCCCTGTACAACTGCAGCAAGAGATCCTTGTTCCCGTACTCAAACCCTCTCGCTATGAAGGCCAACATACCATTTGCCTTCTTAACCGCCTGCTGCACCTGCATGCTTACCTTAGGTGACTGGTGCACAAGGACACCCAGGTCTCGTTGCACTTCCCCTTCTCCCAATCTATTGCCATTCAGATAATAATCTGCCTTCCAGTTTTTGCCACCAAAGTGGATAACTTGACATTTATCCACGTTATATTGCATCTGCCATGCTTCTGCCCAATCACCCAAACTGTCCAAATCATCCTGTAATTTCTTAGCATCCTCCTCACAGCACACACGCCCACCCAGCTTTGTGTCGTCTGCAAATTTGGAAATATTACATCTAGTTACATCCCTTGTCTAGATCATGAATATATATTGTGAATAGCTGGGGTCCAAGGACCGATCCCTGCGGTACCCCACTAGTCACTGCCTGCCACTCGGAAAAAGACCCGTTTATTCCAACTCTTTGCTTTCTATTTGCCAACCAGTTCTCTATCCAAGTCAATACCCTGCCCCCAATCCCATGTGCCTTAAATTTACACGCTTATCTCACCAAGGCTTCAAGGAGACCTATGAAATTGAAGTTAATGGGAATTGCAGGGGGGAGAAATTCACCACTAGCTGGAGTCATAACTAGCAGAAAGGAAGATGGTTCTAGTTGCTGGAGGTCGATCATCTCAGCCCAGGATATCACTGCAGGAGTTGCTCAGGATATTGTCCTAGGCCCAACCATCTTTAGCTGCTTCATCAATGACCTACTCTCCAGCACAAGGTCAGAACTGAGGATGTTCGCTGATGATTGCACTGTGTTCAGTTCCATTCGCAGATAATGAAGCAGTCTATGCCCGAATGCAGTAAGATGTGGATGACATTCAGGCTTGGGCTGATACGTGGCAAGTAATATTCGCACCAAACAAATGCCAGGCAATGACTATCTCCAACAAGTGTGAATTTTACCAACGTCCCTTTACATTCAACGGCATTACCATCCGAATCCTCCACCCTCAACATCCTGGGCTTCACGATTGACCAGAAACTTAATTGGACCAGCCACATAAATATTGTGGCTACAATAGCAGGTCAGAGACTGGGTATTCTGCAGTGAGTGTCTCACCTCCTGACTCCCCAAAGCATTTCCACCATCTACAAGTCACAAGTTAGGAGTGAGATGGAATACTCTCCACTTGCCTGGATGTATGTTGCTCCAATAACCCAATCGACACCATCCAGGACAAAGCAGCCCACTTGATTGGCACCCCATCTACCACCTTATACTTTCATTCCCTGCCGCACCGGTGTACCGTGGATGCAGTGTGTACCATTTACAAGATGCACTGAAGCAACTCGCCAAGACATCTTCAGCACCGCCTCACAAACCTGCAACATCTACCACCTAGAAGGACAAGGGTAGCGGGTGCATGGGAACGCCATCACCTGTATGGTCCCCTCCAAGTCACACACCATTCTCACCTGGAAATATATCGCCATTCGGTCATCGTCGCTGGGTGAAAATCCTGGAACTGCGTCCCTAATAGCACTGTGGGAGTATCTTCACCATAAGGGCTGCAGCGGTTCAAGTAGGCGGCTCACCTCCACCTTCTCAATGGCAATAATGAATGGGCAATAAATGTTGGCCTTGCCAGCGGCGTCCAAACCCCAGGAACGAATAAAAAAAATTACCACATCGCAAATCTGTCTCACTCATTTCATTCACTCACGGATACAGCAACTGGATCGAACTGAAATATTCACGCGTTAGAGTTGGGTAGAGTTCCATCACCTGACAGGAGCTGTGTTGTTTTACAGAGGTTATTACTCTCCGCAACATTTCAATTTAAACCCAGTTAAGAAACGCAAGTGTCAATGTAAATCTCACACGCTACCTTTTCCATAGATCTCGATCTGAAGCTTCCATTAAACGTATTGCACTGTTTGGCTAACAATGGTTCAGTTCTGGACAGGCATTGGGCCGTAGAAAAGACGGGTAGATAATTCTACCCCGAGGTGCTAATAACGTAAAGCAATAGAGAGCCATAGATCCATTTGTTGTCGACACCAAGTTATGTGGCACAGCATATCATGCAGATAGGCGCATCACGCTGCAAATGGAGATTACAAGTTTAAATCAGTGGACAAAACTGTGGAAAATGAAGTTGAAAGTGGGGATGCGTGAGGTGATCCACTTTGAAGATAAGAAAGATAGGTCGGAGTATTTGCTGAATGGTCAGAAGCTATGAACTGTGGATGAGCAGAAAGATTTGGAAGTGCAAGTACAGAAAACAGTACAATCTAGTGGATAGATACAAAAGATAGTGAATGGAAGAACAGGCATGCGGGGATGAATGGCCTATCCCTGTCGCTCTTTCCTAGCATCTGGGACGGTTCTCAGGATGGACTGTGTCAAATATACACTGTGTACCGCTGCAGGAAGAGCTGGCTTCGCTTCACCAGGTGACATCCTGGGTCAAGAATCGCCGTTTCCAAATGATAAATCCTTTCAGTCGTCCAGCAGACTGAAGTGGTTACAATGCAATTCAACACATTTTAAATGAACAGCTGGACGATGTCAGGAAACATGTGACTGTCGTGATAAACTAGTGAGAGATGCTTAGTTATTCCTGAACTATTCCAAAACAATCCTAGTGTTGTCCCTTTGAGCGTGTTGTCTACATGCGGATTATCACAACAACTTGTATTTATTTAATACCTTTAAAGTGGTAGAAACATCCCAAGGCGCTTCACACGAGCGTTATCAGAGGAATTTTGACACCGAGCCATATAAAGAGATATCAGGACAGATGACTAAAAACGTGGTCAACGAGATAACGGTTAAGGAGCGACCTAAAGTAGAGTGAGGTAGAGCGGTGGAGAGGCTTGGTATTCCCGAGCTTACAGCCAAAGCAGCTGAAGGCAAGGCGAGCAATGGTGGAGCGATGAAACTTTGTCATATGGAAGAGGCCAGAGTTGGACGAACACACAGATCTCGTAGGGCTGTAGGGCACTGTGATGGCTCAGAAATTCCGTTTTGGAAAAATCTTCGCATGGACCGGAGGGCTCCCGGGAGGCGCAGAGTTCCGTTGTTGTGCCTCTTCAAACTGCCGGTGTGCAGGGCACGCGTATCCCAAGGGCGCAAGTAGTTCGCAGCGTCCCTGGGAACACCTGGGCCATGAGGAGCCAATCAGACCAGGGAATCTCCATTCATAGATTTGACAGGAAGACCTGTCAAAACTATGGCTAGAGATCACCCCCAAAACATAAGTAAAACTTCAAATAAATTAAAAAACACATCACATTTTTAAAATGATTATAAATCCCATAAATTAACTAGTTTAAAAAATTAAATTTTTGAAAAAAATAATTAAAGTTTTTAACGGGGCTAAAATAAACTTACCTTTCTTTAAAGTATTTTAAATGATAAATCAGTGGAAACATTTTTTTTTACGTTCTTCAACTCTTAGCCTGGTAAGAGCAGACCTTGCGCCTCCTTTTACAGGTGCAAGAATTGTAAGGGTTTTCTGCGGGCAGAGGGTCTACAAAAAACGGAACTCTCCACCCGCAGTGGCCCTGCTGCGGCGGATCTGCCAAGAGCTTTCTTGACAGATCGGAAATGCCGTTTTCCAGCGCATGCGCAGTGCATGCCTAAAACCGGCATTTCCAATGTCCCGACGGGTGAGCACACAGGTCGTACTCACCCGTAGGGATCGAAATTTGTGCCTCATAACGTTACAGACGTAGGGTGCCGGGAAGCCATGGAGGGATTGGAACACAAGGTTTGAAATCAAGGATGAGAGTTTTAAAATCGAGGCTTCACTTTAAAGTCACGTACCAGAACATATCACACCAACGTCCTCTTCATGCCCACAGTCATGACGACCCATTGCTGAAAACTGGCAGTCCCACAGGAATAGCTCACTCCCCTTGCATTTAACCTCGTCCATCCAAATGGTGCCGTTTCCTCGGCCGAATAGCGTCTCTCCGGGAGCCCAGACTGGGTCGCCACAGTTTAATTGTCTACAGACGACAGCGGCATCGTGTCTATCCCAGGAATCATCGCACACCGTTCCCCAAGCACCACTAAAGAATATTTCAACTCTTCCGGAGCAATTACTGAATCCTGCAGCCAGCCGCAGCTCTACATCAAAAGATACACGTGTAAGCACTTGGACACTTTAATTTGCTCTTGGATACAATCACTTTGTTTTATTTGTCGTACTCCGAGTCCCAACCCACTGTGTGACGGGACACATGTTAAAGATCCTGGGATTCCCAGTGTCCGCGGTCACGCTGCTGGAACACATAAAGCTAAACTAGATGGTGAACGTGTACAGTGGAAGATAACTGTTCACTCTTGGGTTTCCTGATGTGTAATAAGAGACTTTAGAGGAGTGGAACCAATGTTATTAATATCCTGTCTACTAACCGCTAACTGAGACCCTAACATATATCGGAGGGCAGTTGTTACGTTGAACCCACTGAGAATTCAGAATAGAAACTCCGAATGTTCCTTGAAAGGAGGCAATGGGCAAAACTCCAGTGTTGAATAAAGAGTTGCTGTAGCCTGTGTGACAACTGATCCATAGGCTAACTGCGTTTGACTCAAATAACTATCTTCCGTCGACATTTTATCCAGGGTGCCCCACTTCCAAACCTGTTCTATTGGTTAACAACAGCGAGTTCCGAAGTGATGAATGACATCGTACAATCGGTACTTTCAAAGCAGCTGATTCTGGCAATGGTGAAATCAACTGTCTGAAAGGCAATTCCATCGCCTACTGTCCCTGGTGAGTGCATTCGCTACTGGACTTAAACGTGCTATTGCACTAATGGTGCAAGAATCAACGAGGTGATGTATAGTCTGATTGTATCTACCTGGGATTGTAAATAATCAAAAATGCATGGACACATACAGAAGTATTAAAATAAGCCAAAGCAAAATAAATCCCAAGAGACAAAATGCACAAATCTTATTAATATCCATATCAGTAATTACCAGCATCTTCTGGAATTGGTCCCATTTTATTTTTCTTCGTGTCCGCCTCATCGCGGTTCATCATCGGATTTATTTCTGAAAAACAATTCCAGCCATTATTTTAGTGAAACATCCCAAAGAAACGTGTTCCATTTGTAGTTTGTTACCTGAACAAATGACCCCAACATCTTCCTTGTGGTCACAGTTATGTTGTCCCCATGGTGAAGATGGGCATTGCCATAAGAGAGAATCGTGCAAACGACATTTCACATCATCGAGCCAGATCGGTCCAGAACCCTTTCCAAATGCTGCATTATTTTCCACAGATCGGGCCGAGCCGCAGCTGAGCTGGTTACAAACCACTTCTGCATCTTCCAGGCCAAAGGCATCAGAACAAACAGTGCCCCAGGTCATATTAAAGAAAACTTCAACTCTACCCTGGCAGGGACTCCGTCCATTCGCCAGCCTTATCGCCCTGTGCTCTGTAGAACAAAGAGTGAAGTGTAATCTTCATTTTAGCGATACCTCACTTAAGTAAATGTAAAAACAAGAGATCAGACGCTTTCCGTTGTATAAAATCGTTTCCTTTAACAGATTGCATATCTCAGAAGCGGCAAAAGGCCAATGATTCCAGCAGAAGAAATTTAGATGATGTTGATTTGTCTCTTATGTTCTAATTTGTGATTGGGGTCATAGATCAAAGCCCTTTCATATAGGTCATCTACATCACGAGGCCTTAAAGTTTCAAATTCAGTGATTACCATGGTCAGAAATCAATTGTCCTTACCTCATTCTTGTTAAAAATGGCTCTTTAGCTGGAGTCAAAAAGTGCACATATTGAAAGCAAATCTCACCCGAGCAGATAACTCCAGCATCTTCTTTATGAATGCAGTCGCTATTGCCCCACGACCCGGCCAGACATTCCCACAAAACCGAATCATTCGCTGAACATTTCAGGTTGTCCAACCAGATAGGCCCCGATCCTGGGCCAAACCAACCGGAAATCGTTGCGTTGAGAGCCTGTCCACACTTCAGCTGGTTACAGACAACATGGGCATCTGTTAAATCCCAGGAATCATCACACACAGTTCCCCAGGTTCCGTTGTAGTTAATCTCTACCCTTCCAGCACAGCGACTTCCACCATCCGCCAACCTTATCGGAATATGATCTGAAGCACAGGAATAATTATATTGAACAGGATGCGGTCCAGGAAGAGGCTTCTGCACGGCTCCCAATCGATTCATTCCCAACTGATATATTGTTTTTAATTACTTTTCTTGCAACGATTAGGTTGTAGTGACGTTTCTTTCAAACCTTTGTACAACCATTTCCATTATAACTTCCTATGCACACATTGATAATGAAAACTAACTTGTTAATGGCCGCCTCTCCCATTGCAGGTGCTATAATGCTACCAATGTCAGAGGATATAAAATAAAAACATAAAAATAAGGACTCAATCTATGATTTAAAAATTGGAAATGAATTCCATCTGAAGCTGTTTCATTTAAGTCTACACTTTATAAAACCCATTCACGGAATACGATCGTCACTTTTATTGCTCATCTGTAGCTACCCTTCAGAAGCAGGTGATACAATTGCTTGGTTATTTCAGGGGCAGTTACGTCAACTACGTTGGTTTGGAGCTGGAGGCATATCAAAGCCGGACTGCATAAGGACGGCAGGTTTCCTTCCCTAAATGACAATAGGGAACTACTTTGGTGTTTATGACAGTCCGACAGCTTCATGCTCACTTTTAATGATGTCAGCCTTTATTTCTAGTTATTTAATTTAAACTGAATTCAAATTCTCAAATTGCCCCGGTGGGATTTTAACGAACCTGTGCTAGATTGTTAGCCCAGGCCTCTGGTTTACGAGCCCAGTAACAATAAAACACTACGCCACTGTACCCATGCGTTGATACTCTGAGAGCAATGCCTCAGGTGATCAACTAGTACTATAATAAATTTATTCTGTCTGTGCAGACTTAAAATGGATATTTCTATTTACACGGAGCCCTCTATATAAACTCGGCAAGCTGTAATTTCAGCCTGCCACCAGAGATGACGTTGTAGACCCTCGGTTTCATTTGTTTGATTGCTCTGTTTGTACTGCAGAGACACTCATTTGTTCCAATCCACTCTAATTATTTACTTCTTAAATTGTCCAAGACTTTGCTACCTAATATAAATAGAACTATATCATCAAAATATTATGAAAGACGAAGAAGAGAATGTATTACTATTAAGTGGGGACCGAATAAAACCCGTGTGCTCGGGTTCAACTGAACCCGGACATCTCACACTGCTTCAGATGAAAACGACACTCGAGCTGCAGTCCTCGTGTGCAACCTCAAGGGAGATCGACTATCATTATATGAAATGTATTGTGCACCGAGGCTTTTCCTGTTGTTGTCACACTTAACTTTCATTTAACGCTTTCCCTTCATATTTTACCAATATTACAAAGTATTAAAATATTCACAGCACAGAAACAGGTCGTTCGGCCCAACGGGTCCATGCTAGTGTTATGCTCCACACGAACCTACTCCCATCCCTCTTCATCTAACCCCATCAACTTATCAGATACAAAATACTGGGGATGCCGGAAATCTGACATAAAAGCAGAACATGCTGCAAACACTCAACAGGTAAGGCAACATCTGTGGCGAGAGAAACAGAGTTCACGTTTCAGGCCGATGACCTTTCGGCAGGACTGGAAAAATTTAGAGATGTAACATATTTTAAGCAAGTGCAGGGGCAGGGAAAGGGAGGAGGGGAGGTAAGAACAAGGTAAAGAGGTTTGTCCACTCACTGGGTGAAGAGATTTGTCCTGAATTCCCTATTAGATTTATTATTGACTGTCTTATATTTATGGCCCTATTCCGACTTGCTGTGGCTAAGTCCATGGGATATTCAGCAGCATATCGTTGCAACGCGATATTCTGATACATATTTTTATTTAGAGTTAAATAAATTCTTACCAGAACAAAACACGCCCACGTCATCAGCGATAGAAAAGTGTTTCGCTTGTGTAAAACTACAGTTCCACAGGTAGGGTTCACTTCCATTACATCTGACATTGCTCATCCACACCGGCCCGTTAGCTGGTCCATACTTCGAGTAATTATAAATACTTATTGCGGAGCCACATTTCAGCTGTCTGCACACGACAGCTGCATTATTGAAATTCCACAGACTGTCAATTACTCTCCCCCAAACACCGCTGTAATAAACCTCTACTCTGCCGTCACAATCACTCTCTCCATTGGCCAGTCGCAACTGCCAAATTTCAGCTGCAAAATACAATATGTAAATCATTGTTTCACAAGGTAATATTTTGAACATAAATTGCACAAGTTCATAATTTTGTATGGGTTCACTTTGCCTGAGTTAATAAAATGAGAAACTGTTGCAAATACACGACAATATAATCGGTATCTGCAAGAGAGAGGTAGAGCCAGGTTACCGTTTCAGTGGAAGCCCCGGTCTGTAATGCTGTGGTCAGAATGACAATCATTTACAGACAGGCCAGAGGAAAGCAGGCAGCTATATCGTTAGGTGAAGGTTAAGGCTACAAGTCCTGTTACTACCTTTAACAGGGTTTTAATAACCTACCCAAGTAGACACGGAATGTTCGTAATAACTTGTAAATCTAGATTAAACAGGATGCAATTAATCTGTTAATTGGCTCAATGTCAGGGACTCCAGCGGTTCAGGGAGAATGCCGACAGCTTCCTTCTTAGGGCATCTAGGGATAGTCAGTAAAATCCAGTCTTGTCCATATCGCCCACTTTCCGACAACAAATTTATAAAAACAAAGGCTAACTGGAGTTTTGGTCAGTGAAATAGCAGAGAAATTGAGAGCATTAGGAACAAAAAAACAGTATTAGAACATTCAGTCCCTCAAGCTGGTTCCGTCATTCAATGAGACCATGGTTGATCTGTGGCCTACCTCGATCCACCCGCCTTAGCTCTATATCCCCTAATACACTTGGCTAGCAAATATCTATCGACCTCAGGCTTAAAATAATTTATTGACCGAGCATCTGTTGCTTTTTCTGGGAGAAAGACCCCGCACTTCCACCACTCTTTATGTGAAGAAGTGTTTACTCACTTCTCTCCTGAATGGCCTGGCTCTGAAGTTATGGTTATGTCTCCTTCTCCTAGACACCCACGCTAGCGGAAACCGTTAATCTTTATCTACCCTATCAATTCCCTTCCAAAGCCTATAATAACACAATAAAATCACTCCTATATAAAAGGGAATACAATCCTAGTTTTTATAATCTCTCCTCACTATTTAACTCTTGGAGATCTGCTAACTTTCTGGTGAACCTGCGCTATACTCCTTCCAAGGCCAATATATCCTTTCTAAGGTGTGATTCCTGGAACTGTATACAGTACTCCAGAAGTAGTCTAACAAGTGCTTTGTATAGCTGTCGCAAAATTACCTTCCCTTTATATTATAGACTTCCAGTTATAAAGCATAACATTCCATTAGCCTCTTAGGTAACATTTTTTCTCGACAACTGCACTTTAGTGATCGCTGTACATGAATCCCTGAATCTCACTGGACATCCACTGTTCCTGGCTCTTACCTTTTTAAAAATCCTCCGGTATAGCCTTTTTCTGTCCACAATGGATGACCTTACACTTATCTGCGTTGTAATGTATCTGCCAGTTTCGCCCACTAAATTATCCTATTTGTAATTGTATGCTAGCCTTCTACGCTACTTACTATGGCCCCAAATTTTTGTGCCGTCGGCAAACTTGGATATATGGCTCACTAATAAAAATACTGAATATATGATACACCAGCAAAGACCTTTTCTTTAAAGTCTTTCATGGGATGTGGGCGTCGCTACCAAGGCCAGCATTTATTTCCCATCCCTAATTGTCCTTGAGATGGTGGCGGTCAGCCGCCTTCATGAACTGCTGTTGTGCCTGAGGTGAAGATATTCCCACAGTACTGTTAGCGAGGGAGTTCCCCGCTTGGTACTCAGGTATACCACCGGCTTTGGGCTTACGTGGCAACAGACATTCGGGGTTTCAACTTTTATCCAATGTTGAATTCGGTGCACCCTTAGGGACTGTGCAAATTTAGAGGTGGTCTCCTCACAGGATGTGAAAAATTAGATTCACTCTATTTTCCGGCTGCCCGAAGAGGACAAATCGAAGAGCAATAAATTACCCTCGCATTCTGGTCACTAGAACACCGCCCCCTCGCCCCGCTGTCTTCTAATTTATCCCAAAGTAAACAGGTCATGACGTTGCATGTAGTTCATTATTACTACATACACATAAATTGCAACAAAAGCAAATTGTATTTGTGTAGCCTTTAATGTGGCAAAACGAGACAGAGGGGGTGTAAAAAGGAGGGGGTGTCGCAATATTAATCAAGGAGACAACTACTGCTGTAAGGAGGGATAATATCTGAGCAGGTTCCGCTAATGAGGCCATATGTGTAGAACTTAAAACAAAAAGGGGGCAAGCACTTTACTGGGAATGTACAGGGAGTCATGATGGAGCTGTACAAAACGCTAGTTAGGCCACAGCTGGAACACTGTGTGCAGTTCTGGTCGCCACACTATAGGGAGGATGTGATTGCTTTAGAGAGTGTGCAGAGGTGACTCTCCAGGATATTACCTGGGCTGGACTGCTTCAGCTATGAAGAGAGGCTGGACAGGCTGGGGTTGTTTTCCTTGGAGCAGAAAAGGGTGATCGGGGACCGGATAGAGGTGTACAAAGTTATGAGGGCCATAGATAGGGAAGATAGAAAGGATCTTTTCCCCTTATTAGAGGGGTCAATAACCAAGGGGCATCGTTTCAAGGTAAGGTGCAGGAGGATTAGAGGGGATTTGAGGAACAACTGTTTCACCCAGAGGGTGGTTGGAACCTGGATCTCACTGCCCTAAATGTTGGTAGAGGCAGGAACCCTCACAACATTCAAGAAGCATTTAGTTGAGCACTTGAAACGCCATATCATACAAGGCTACGGGCCAAGTGCTGGAAAATGGGATTAGAATAGATAGGGCTTGATGGCCATCGCGGACACGATGGGCCGAAGGACCTCTTTCTGTGCTGTATAACTCTATGACTCTATGACTCTAAAATGTCCCAAGACGCTTCACAGGAGCGTTATAAACAAAGTTTGACACCAAGCCACACAAGGAGAAGGTATGGCAGGTGACCAAAAGCTTGGCCAAAGAGGTAGGTTTTAAGCAGCGTCTTGAAGGTGGAAAGAGAGGTAGAGAGGCAGAGTGGTTGACAGAGGGTAATCCAGAGCTTAGGGCCTTGGCACCAATGGTTGAGCAATTAAAATCAGGGATGCTCATGAGGCCAGAATTAGAGAAGGACAGATATCTCGGGCGTTGTGGGGCTGGAGGAGATCACAGAGATAGGGAGGTGCGAGACCATGGGGGGATTTGAAAAAAGGATCAGAATTTTAAAATAATTATGAATCATTGATACTTGACATTGATGTACCTACCGGAACAGATAACGCCAGCATCATTTCTGTGCGTGCACGGATGTTGCCCCCATGCTGTAACGGGGCAGTCGCTCAAACGCATCTCATTGCCGTTACATTCGTTGATATCCTTCCATATCGGACCATTTCCTTCTCCAAAGAAGGCTCCCGCTGGCGTTGATACCGCGGTCCCACAACCGAGCTGATTGCAGACCACAGCCGCATCCTGTAAATCCCAGTAAGTATCGCAGGCCGTGCCCCAGGTGTCACCCAGCAGAATTTCCACTCTCCCTGAGCAGGTGTCCTCACCACCGACTAATCGCGGTCCTTTTAGTCCTTTGTGCACAAAGAATGAATATTATTGAACTGATTTATTTTCCGTTGGAAAGTCCTTGTCTTATTTAATCTATCAAATGTACACAAATAGAATTGTTTAAACCCTGCAATGCGTCATCTGCAGTTGGTCATTGTGACCTACACAAAGAGTTTCTCAATGTATCCTTGACATCGCTGTAACAATTAAAACTGCACTGTCGCGCAGAGGGAAGGAATGACTGGGGAATGCAGCAGCTTGGCCACTTGTTGAGAGCCAAAGTGAAAGAGGAGGCCGCATAGTGGAAGATGATACCAATATTCTGCAGAAAGAAAGAATTAACCTAGGAAGAAGTGATCAGATGACGGAAAGCTATGGGCTTTTATTAGCCTGAATACCTTACAACTAAAGGGAATACTAGGCTAGGAGGAGTTCGATGGGTGATAAAGTCCTGGAAAAGGCTAAAGTAAAGAGGGAAATATTGCGACGAGTCTTCCTTTGAAACCCGGTGCAGAAGTGGCGCCAGGGAAGGAAGCTGTACGAACGATGAATGGGGGCTGGGGGCGGGACTGGAGGAAAGGTACTTTGCTGATCCTATTTTTGGGGAAGAAGAACAAGTCCATCGGAATCCGCGGGGTTTTAATGTAACCATTGTCAGGCACCAGATTTTCCTGGAATCTGAGCCTCGATGCCATATTATTCGATTGACTTTCAGTGCTTTGGGATGATGTGTTTATTTAAAATTGCAAATATCTCTATTAATACGGTGAATAAAGTAATTTGATACGAAAAGGCTATGTGATATCTCCGCGTAATTTCCAACCTCCGATGTTAAACTGGCGGCTGCAGTGTGGGTCTGATGTTGAGCTTGATGCGCTATCAATTACTCATAAAAGACTGAGAGTTAAGAGAGTAACTAAAGGCTTTTATTAACAAAAGAATGAAGGTCTGCCTCGAGTGGTCGACTGGTCCAGAAATACAAAGGGCTGGGGAGCAGTCACCTTTATACTAGGACTTGTGGGAGGAGTCAGCCGAGGCATGTCCAGGCATGTACACAGTGGAATACAAACAGTGGCTTACCACAGAGCGTCAACGATGTTTTCCATATAAATGATAGAGCTTTAGAGATAAAAAGTATCGAGTCTATTAGGGAAACTGCACAGATTTTAAGCTACCTGTGATCTGCCTTCATCTCTATCTGAATCCACATGTACGAACGAATGAAGCACCTACCGGAACAAATGACACTGACATCATTTCTGTGCGTGCAGTTGTGCTGATTTCTTGGTGTAGTGGCGCAGTCCCAAAGACTAGTCTCATTACCCTGACATTCATAAGTATCCTGCCATATAGAACCACTGCCCTCTCCAAAGTGAGCCCCTCCGGGTACTGATATTGCGTCGCCACATTTCAGTGCTGCGCACACCACACGTGCGTCCTGTGAATCCCAGTGCGAATCACACATAGTTCCCCAGGTCTCTCCATACTGTATCTCCAATCTTCCAGTGCATCCGTCATCTCCGCCAGCCAGTCTTTGCTGTCTGTGTCCTGTCATTTTAAACAGATGGTAAACAATCTTCAAAACAATTTGTTTGAACAAGCAGCTTAAAACAAGTAAAAATAAAAGTTTTTTTAACTGAAAATATCGGCCTTGTGTTCAAACCCACAGTTCACGATTTAATATAATGCACCTTATATTATCTTTTACATATTTCTTCCAAATAATTTAGAGTTTTTGTTATACATTTAGATCCTGGAATCGCTGAGCTGCGATCTCATTCGATCTTTCCCTTTCGTATTTTACCCTTTCGGGTTATTTCTGAAATTCCAATGGCAAGAATGAAATCTCAGGCGGCCGTCCGATATCACTCTGACACACGACCAGAATTTCATCATCTCACACCGGAAAATACAACAGAATGTTACTGTCAGCATTTGAAGCTTAAAACTATCTGTTGGTATAAAGCGGTTGTAATCATTAAAGTGTTACTGTAATCGCTAAAAAATAAAGCTATTTTAATCATTAATCTGTTTCGGTAATCTGTTACGATGAAATGTTAGATTAATTAATTATCATAGTTAAAAGAGTATTTGATGCATGTGCTTATTTTTCTCTTCAGAACTGTTCTCAACTAATTTATAGGCCATCAATTGCTTAATGATTTCTTTATGATACTGAACTTCTGACAAATAATGAGCAAAAGACCTTCGAGGCTAAAACTAAGATAAGGGCGAAAACTTGTAGTAAAAAAGTTGGCATAAATACAGGTCGCATATCTCTTTTCTATCCTAACAGAATTACCATGACGCCACTGTGTCCTGTATTCTCTGGATTGGGTACCGGTACACTATCTGAATATCGGTAGCGCTACTCTTGAAGTTACAAAACTAAATTGTTGCTATGAACGAGATGATTTGGTGCCCAAAACCATTAGACTCCATCTCTCATTACAACACTAGGCTGTCAACCCCACAACACATCTGCCGGCAGTTCTCTATAACTCTGTATCGCAGCACCTCAACAAGCAGCTACGTGTAAAGGGGTTTCATGTCGCTTTTAGATCCTCTTTTTACAACCATTCTTGCCCTGGACTCTGGCACTTTTCAAAATGTCTAGGAGTTATATTTGTGAATCCGAACTGTGAAGAAATATATATTGTTGTAGCAGTACACTGTTTGGAATATCACAAATAATGTTCTATTTGCTTCAATCGGCAGTTAGAAAAATCGCGTCTTCCGCAAGGTTTATTCATGGTTCTTAGACATTATTATCTGTTTTTATTTGGCTGTGTATAGTGACACCAATATTCCGGACCGGAATGGAGATGATTGGGTAAGTCGCCGGCCAATCACGCCTGGAGAACGCACTGCTCTAAGTAACTGGGATTGGCATAATGTACATAAATTGTACTATGTGACTGTACTCCACTGACTGCATTTTGCTGGCGAAAAAATATTTTTATTATGTAACACTCGTCCACTCACTGCAATTTTTTGAAGCTGGAGAAATAATCAATTTGTATCATGTCACTATCCTCCACTGACTGCATGTTCCTGGTGAACTAATCTTGCTGTACACTGGAGACTGTTTGCTGTAGTTTATGAGTAAATTAAAATCGCTAGTCCCGTTCCGCTTCCAACTCATTGGCTGACACAGCAGTGTCAATATTCACTCCGTTTTTATTCCAACCAGAGATCGGCTGCCCACTGTTCTTTATATTCCTGATCAAACGACAAGGAGTTGTAGAAGGGACTTCTTATTTTGGTGACACGAATAACGAAATGGATAATTTATAGATCAATATATGAACCGTGCTTACATTTTTCCTGTAAAGCTGTCAACATTCAAAGTGAGTTCAATAGCTTTCAGTATTTTAAAATGGCACGTCCATGCCCAATTTGTGTGGTTCACTGCTGTGGGATGGAGTGACGTCACCTTCAGTTATTTTCTAAGATATTGCAGGCAGAATAATTACCTGAACAAACGACACCAGCAGATTCCTCTTCCCTAGAACAGTTATTGTGAGCCAAATGTTTTAGCTGGCATTTCCAGGGATCGTCCTCGGTGCCTTTGCAGTGAACTTCAACGTTGAGCACAGGCCAGTGTCCACCCCCAAACTGGGAATTCCCTGATGCGGATACAGCGTCGCCACAGCCCAGGTATTTACACAAAACGCGGGCCTCGTTCATATCCCACATTCGACCGCAAATAATGAACCAGCGTCCAAAGTTAGCGCCCTCAACTCTTCCAGCACAAGAACTTCCTCCGCCCACCAGCGCCGCCATTTGCTTGGCTGTTGTGAAAGAAATGCAGTTTTAGATTATTCACCTTTAATATATTACACCGATTTAAACGGGAGACACAGAGGGCTAGAAATTCAGTTGCGTGTGCGACCAGTTACCGCCCAAAGAGGGCTTCTGCGCCAGTAGAGGAGTTTGCGCTGATATTCAGAGCTGCGGTAATGGCGGCGGTAGCCGGTAGCGCTGCGCCGGCACCGATGACGTCATCGGTGCGCGCAGTGCCCCGGTTCCGCCCCGCTACCAGCCCGACCCCCATATTTAGTTGCGGCGGCCTCTTCCGCAGCGGCTGCAAACAACGTTGTGAAGACCGGGCCGTGCTGCAGCCTTAGTGGCGCTAGTTAAGGCAGAGGTGCGGCCGGCCGCTTTTCCGGCGGCCGCCTGGCCGCACCTCCTTCCCCGGCCTCCTCCACCCGCCCCCCCGCGGCATTGCCGGCTGCTTTCCGCGAGCCCGGCATTTCTCCGTGGTGCCGGGCTCATTTGCCGGCACTATCAAGCGGCGAGCTCCCCGTTGCAGGCACCTCCCCCTTAAGAGAAGGAGGAGGCCTGCAGTACCGCAGCCTGCCGCTCCGCAGGGGGTGGCGCAGTGGCACCTACAGCGCTGAAATTCAGTTTCAGCGCCCCAAGCGGGGGCGGGCACACCCTGGAATAGTGCCCGGTTCCGACTTGGGGTGCAAAAACTGAATATCTGACGGGCGCAACTGGCTCCGCGTGCAGCGCTAACCTTTGGGCGCTAGCCAGCTGGCGGGGCCTTACTGAATTTCTAGGCCAGAGCCTCTAGTTTAAGGTCATCTACACAAAACATCTCGGCCCAGAAATTCAGTTCGGACGCTATTGCGGCGCTAAAGTTGGGCGCTCATCAAATTTAGCGGCCGCCGGAAAGTGCAGGCGAGCTCGCCGAAATTCAGTACATTTGGCCAACTTTTTGGCCGAGCGCTGCAAAAGGCGTTGGAACCCTGTGTTCAGGCGCTAATCCGGCGATGCAGCCTAATAACGCCGATTCCGGGCGCAGCGCAGGTGCGCTCATGTCGTGAGTGTCAGCAGACACCCTGACGCCGGCCAGCTCTTAAAGGGGGAAGGCTCAACTTTGACTGCAGCCACGCCCTGCATGCTGTAGCCCTGCAACTAGGCCTCAGGACTGGTTGTGTGCCATATCAAAGCCTGGAGGTCATGGAGAGGGCCCGTGAAAGAGCCCAGCGGTTCTCTGAGCATGCGCTGGGTGTGCTCCTTCATGGGGTGCGCAAAAGAAGACGGGTCGTGTGCCCGGCTAGTGGCAGGAAGGCTCCCAGGAGCCAGTTCAGGGAGGCGTGGACCAAAATTGCCCGGAGGGTCTCCTCCAACTCCGATGTTCCCAGGAGTGCGGACCAGTGCCGCAAGAAATACAACGACCTATGTCGGCTGGTCAAGGTGAGTACCCTTTCCAATGTCCCCCTCATCCTTGCATGTGCACCTCCCATTAGGGCCAAAGGGACATCCAAGGTCTAATGCCCAGCCCTGCTGCCGCTGCAATGGCACTTGCATGTTAATCAATAGCTCTTTCTGCACTTACCACACTGTGCAAGCTATTCCACCATGGGAGGCCTCACACACAGCTACAGGGCACCACACTGTGCAAGCTATTCCACCATGGCAGGCCTCACACACAGCTACAGGGCACCACACTGTGCAAGCTATTCCACCATGGCAGGCCTCACACACAGCTACAGGGCACCACACTGTGCAAGCTATTCCACCATGGCAGGCCTCACACACAGCAACGGGGCACCACACTGTACTTAGACGCCCTCCTTTCTCTTGCAGGCCAAGCTGGCGAGGAATGCCAGGAGCCTGCGTGTCACTGGTGGAGGCCCTCATGATTACCAGGAGCTAACGCCTCTGGAAGAGAGGGTGGCCCGACTGCTGCGTCACCCAGTGATTGGGCCTGTGGCGCTCGGTGACGCCGACCCTATACTGGAACCCACTGGTAAGGACAGGACCGGGTGCACCTCTATCCTTGCCCTCGCGCATCAGATCTACATCCTTCCCCACTGGCCCAAAAATGCGCATAATGCACCAGTGCGGCCTCCCTCGCTGTCGGCCTGTCCTCACTCTAAAGCTACACTTGTGCCTTCCTGCTTTCAGCTGGTGAGGAGGAGGTGCTCCCTGAAGCCCACACAGCCAGGCCCTCGGAGGAGGAGGACGTCGAGGAGCAGCAGGAAGGCGCCACCTCGGGGGAACCCTCCTCCGCTCCAGGAGATGGCAATGAAGGGGAGACGTCTGGCGTGCCGGAGAGCCAGGGGGAGGCGGGGGAGGGGAGCCCCGAACCTGGTCCCAGTGGCATGGACGCCCGCGGCAAGGCTCCGGCGGCACGCCAGCCTTCTGCCCAGAGGGGGGAGGCGGTGGAGGGGAGGGCAGAACCTGGTGCCAGTGGCGTGGCCGCACGCGGCAACGCTCCAGCGGCACGCCAGCCTTCTGGCCAGAGGGTGGAGGCGCCCTCCAGTCCGGACTCGGACGTCGCCCAGGAGGTGCGCCTCCTGGACGAGATGTCGGCGGCGTCGGAGCGCCGGCACGTGGAAATCATGGAGGTGGTGGCACAGATGCCTCAGGCCATCGAAAGCCTCGCTCAAAGTGTGGTGGCTTTCGGCCAATCCCAGGCCAGGGGCCTAGAGCTTTTCGCAGCAGCGCACGCCAGGGGGGTGGAGCTCCTTGTGGCAGCGCATGAGAGGGGGGTTGAACAGCTCGAGGCAGCGCAGCACGCCAGTCGCCAGCTGAGAGGTGCTGTGCAGACAATGGCACTGCAGATGCGGGGACATGCCGGCGCAGTTGGGGCACTGACTTCTGCCACCCTCGCACTGGCGCGGAGGCATCGCAAGGCCAGCCGCCGCCCTGCTGCCGCACACCGGTCTGGCGACCAACAGTTTGGCGCGCTTGCTCCCCGGCCAGGCCGGCCGAGTGCACGTGTGTCTGGTGACCAGCGCGCGCCTGGCATCACCCACCTTGTCCCCATTGGTGCAGGCGAGCCTGCCACTCCCCCAGCCAGGGTGCAAGGAGCTACTGCAGCCAGTGAAGAGGGCCACCCACAGCTGCAGCAGCCACCAGCCGGCCCCTCCTGGGCCCGCCCTCGTGTAGGCCGACCCCCAAGGGCATCTGGCGAGATGCCTTGTCGCCCTGAGGATCCTTCCCCCAGCCTCGCCACAGCCTCACGGCCCAGCTTGAGGTGCAGCAGCAGGACGGGCCAGGGCAAAAGACGGCTGTCGACAGACTCGCCCTCTCGCCACACCGAATAGAGTGTGTTGAGCGAGGGTTTGGGTGATGCAGGGGCTTCTGTTCTGGGGGGCATTATGTGTTTTGGTTTTATGGGGGTCTTTGTGTTGTTGGGGGGGCTTGTTTTTGTTAGGCCAGTGACGAAGGCCATTTGGATGGTGATGTTATGTTAGTCCTCCCCAGGTTTTGGGAGTGACAGAAGTTTGTTACTGTTTTTTGGGGGTCTTCTCTGTTTTGCTCTTCCATGTGGGAAGGGCCCTGAGTTTTTGAAATAAAGATGTTTATTTATTCACCATGTGCAGGTGTCATGTTTCAAGTGGTTGTTGGGTTAACCGGCTGAGGGCTTGCGAAGCGGCTGCGTTCAGTGGGCCAGGCCATTCCCTGACAGGGGGCCTAGAAGTGTCGAGCAATAAGCCCCCGGCGGACGGCCCTTGGACCTTGTCGCTCCCTTCTGGCCTGGTGCTCCTCCTCCTCAGGGTCCTCCTGCTCGTCCTCCTGAGGTGGTGGGGCAATGTCAGGTGGCAGTGCCTGAGTCCTGCGGATAGCCAGGTTGTGGAGCATGCAGCACACCACGACAAACTGGGAGACTCTATCCGGCGAATACTGAAGAGACCCGCCCGAACGATCCAGGCAACGGAACCGTTGCTTGAGGACGCCTATCGTTTGCTCTATTAGGTTCCTTGTGGCTTGATGGCTTTCGTTGTATGCCAGCTCCGCTGGGGTCCTGGGCGCGCGGAGCGGGGTCATGAGCCATCTGCACAAAGGGTAGCCCTTGTCCCCGATAAGCCATCCCCTTGGTGGAGGCTGTGCCTGGAACATGTCAGCCACAGTAGTCTGTCGCAGGATAAAGGCATCGTGGCTGCTTCCTGGGAAGCGGGCATTGACAGCTAGGATGCGCTGCCTGTGGTCACACACCAGCTGCACATTTAGGGAATGGTAGCCCTTCCGGTTGCGGTATTGCTCGGCATTGTGGATAGGTGCCCGCATAGCCACATGCGTGCAGTCAATGGCGCCCTGCACCATGGGGAAGGCCGCGATCCTGGCAAATCCGAATGCACGCTGCTCCTGCTTGTGTTGGGTCATGGGGAAGGAGATGAATTGGTGCCTCCTCGCGAAAAGTGCTTCGGTGACCTGTTGGATGCAGAGATGCGCGGCGAACTGGGAGATGTTCGCGATGTCCCCAGCAGCGGCTTGGAAGGAGCCGCTTGCATAAAAGCTGAGAGCCACCGTGACCTTCATTTCCACCGAGAGAGACGCCCTGGACATGAGCTGTGGCTGCAAATCTGCATGAAGCAGCTGGCAGATCTCTTCAACCACCTCCCTTCTGAAGCGCAGCCTCTTAACACAATGCGCCGCAGTCATGGTGAGATATGAGACCTGCTCCCGGTATTGCCTGACTGGGTAAGGCCTACGTTGGCGATGCCTAATGGCCCCTCTGCGTCTAGGCATGCCTGGCCCTGTCTCAAAGCGTCTGCGAGCCCTTCGCACAAAATGTAGGAACTGAGGGTTGGCCCCCCATGCAGCCCCCATTACAAAGTTCCAAACAGCAAAATCACAAGGATGCAAATGTCAAAGCACTGGCTAGAAGCCAAAAATACCTCTCCTATGGTGTCCGAAATCAGTAATCTCTGTGCCTTGCTCTCTGTGCAGAAATCCAAACCAGTCAAGTCATTGCAGCGAAATGGCTAGCTTTTATGGGTGAGTGGATGTGCCCTTTAATTAGCGCTCCCCGAATCCCACAGGGCCTCTGTTGAGTTCCATTTCACAGTTCTTAGCAGCGCCACGGCCACATCGGCCGGGCGCCACTGAATTTCCGGTTTGGGGCGCACAAACGGCGTTGCACGACGGAATGACGTCATAAGATGCGCGCGCAGCTGAGCGGGCGCTAACACTTTGCGCCGGCGCTAAAGCCCAGCTGAATTTTGGCGTAGGCGCAGATCCGGCGGTGCCCGGGCGCTAAGTGGATAGCGCCGGAAATCTGGCGCTAACGGCTGGCGCAAACAGCTGAATTTCTAGGCCCTCAAGTCTATCCTGCAGTAAATTGCATCAAATTTAAAAATATTACATTTGCAGCATAAGCAGTTAGCTCTACACATATAGCATAAAGTGCAGAGGTTTTGATCAATATAAACATAGCCACATAGAGCGCTGGCAATTAATACCGGGAGCACTATAAATACAGCACAGCTGCAGCACAGGCAGAGAGAAATACATTTTGCAAGAATGAATAGGAAAATTATGCGATTTTAAATGGAATTGAAGCGCACATGGGCACCCCAGGTAAACAAGCCGAAAATAAGGCAGACCAAATCCTTGCTTTTTAACGAGAGAATTGAATATGAAACCAACGGGGTTGCGCCCCAGTTGGAGTGCCGTGTATGTGCACTATGTTTGGCCTTTCTCAGGTCCACATTCTACATTCAATCAGGCATACAAGCATCGATTTTCTGTTTCGCATTATTTTAACGCTGGTAATCTGGTAAGCGCGACTAGGCTAAAAGGCAGATTTGCACCAAAGCTCGATTGGCGGTAAAATGATGGGAATAAAGGTGGATAAATCCCCTGGACCTGATGGCTTACATCCGAGGGCCTTGAGAGAAGTAGCGGTAGGGATTGTGGATGCATTGGTGGTAATTTTCCAAAACTCCCTGGATTCAGGAAAGGTCCCAGCAGATTGGAAAACTGCTTATTTAAAAAGTGAGGCAGACAAAAGGCTGGAAACTATAGACCAGTTAGCCTAGCATCTGTGGTTTGTAAAATGTTGGAGTCCATTATTAAGGAGGCAGTAACAGGACATTTGGATAAGCATAATTTAATCGGAAAGAGTCAGCATGGTTTTACGAAGGGGAAGTCGTGTTTGACAAATTTTCTCGAATTCTTTGAGGATGTAACAAACAGGGTGGATAAAGGGGAACCAGTGGATGTGGTGTATTTGGACTTCCAAAAGGCATTTGACAAGGTGCCACACAAAAGATTACTGTACAAGATAAAAAATCACGGGATTGGGGGTAATATACTGGCATGGGTGGAGGATTGGCTATGTAACAGAAAACAGAGAGTTGGGATAAATGGTTCATTCTCTGGTTGGCAATCAGTAACTAGTGGCGTTCCATAGGGGTCGGTGCTGGGACCTCAACTCTTTACAATCTATATTAATGATTTGGAGGAAGGGACCAAGTGCAATGTATCCAAGTTTGCCGACGATACAAAGATAGGAGGGAAAGCAGTGAGTGAGGAGGACATAAAAAACCTGCAAAAGGACATAGACAGGCTAAGTGAGTGGGCAAAAATTTGGCAGATGGAATATAATGTTGGAAAGTGTGAGGTTATGCATTTTGGCAGAAAAAATCAAAGAGCAACTTATTATCTAAATGGAGAGAAACTGCAAAGTGTTACAGTACAAAGGGATCGGGGTCCTGGTGCATGAAACACAGAAGGTTAGTATGCAGGTACAGCAGGTGATCAGGAAGGCCAATGGAGTCTTGCCTTTTATTGCAAGGGGGATTGAGTATAAAAGCAGGGAAATCTTGCTGCAGTTATACAGGGTACTGGTGAGGCCACACTTGGAATACTGCGTACAGTTTTGGTTTCCATGTTTAAGAAAAGATATACTCGCACTCGAGGCAGTTCAGAGAAGGTTCACTCGGTTGATTCCGGAGATGAGGGGGTTGACTTATGAGGAAAGGTTGAGTAGGTTGGGCCTCTACTCATTGGAATTCAGAAAAATGGGAGGCGATCTTATCGAAACATATAAGATTGTGAGGGGGCTTGATCGGGTGGATGCGGTGAGGATGTTTCCACTGATGGGTGAGACTAGAACTAGGGGGCATAATCTTAGAATAAGGGGCTGCCCTTTCAAAACTGAGATGAGGAGAAACTTCTTCACTCAGAATGTAGTAAATCTGTGGAATTTACTACCTCAGAGAGTTGTGGAAGCTGCGACATTAAATAAATTTTAAACGGAGATAGACAGTTTCCTAGCTGATAAGGGAATAAGAGGTTACGGGGAGAGGGCAGGGAAGTGGACGTGAGTCTGGATTCGGATCAGCCGTGATCCTATTGAATGGTGGAGCAGGCCCGAGGGGCCATATGGCCTACTCCTGCACCTACTTCTTATGTTCTTGTATTATAAACTGCTGCTATGCTGTAATACTCTATGATTTTAGAATAGACGCTCTACCTCAGCTGGAACGACAGTAAATTCCATAACTGTAGCATAACTTTCTTACTGAAGTAGTATTGGACTTTTGCAACTCCAGAAATCTATGTTACATACCTTGTCTGTTGAAGGGACAATTCTTCTGGGTATTTAACGTTATGTGCCAACTGCATCTGACGCATCATCTATTTATGTATTAAATTATAGATCTTATGTAGGTGGAGCCTGTTCCATTCACCAATCTTCTTATATTTTTGCCAACATTTCCCATTTGCAATTCATATGTCCATATCGCTAACAAAATGTCCTATATCTCCTATCATCTGTCACAAATTTTCCTAGGCATCTTCGGCAGCAATTCCAAAACCCACGACCTATATTACCTAGAAGGACAAGAGCAGCACGTACACCATCTGAACCAATTTCCCTTCCAACCTAAACTCCATCCCGACTTGGACATATATCGCCGTTCCTTCATTATGGTCGGGTCAAGATTATTTAACTGCCCACGTAAAAGCATTGTGGGAGTACATTCAACACATGAACTGCAGCTGTTCAAGAAGAAGGTCCAACACCATTTTCACAAGGGGTACAAGGGATGGACAATAAATGCCGAACCTGCAAGCGACGCACAGAATCCGAGCATGAATTAAAAATATCACAGTCTCTGGCCAGATGATAGTGATATATTGGCCCGTATTTTGCGATGTCTACAGGTGTGTACGAGGTGTTTACACACCCGTAGTGACATCGGAAATGCCGGTTTCAGGCATGCGAAGCGCATGCGCTGAAAACCGGTATCTCAGATCTGTCGAGAATCTTCTTGACAGATTGGACGGCTGCCCTGGAGAAGGCGCTTTGCGGGCGGAGAGTTACCTTTCTGCGAAACCTCCGCCCGCTGAAATCACTTAAAAATCTTACGCCCGGTAAAAGAGTTTAAACAAGTAAAAAAAAAATTCACCCATTTGTAATTCAAAAATACTTTAAATAATGGTAAGTTTATTTTCAGCCCCGTAAAAAACTTTAATTATTTTTTTCAAAAAATTCTGTTTCTGTTTAAAATATTTAACTTATTGCAATTTTAACTAATTTTAAAAAGTGATTAAAAAAAGCTATTTAATGTATTAGTGTCTTTATTCAGTGATCACCATTCATAGGTCCATTCAGAGGTCTATCTGTTAAAAGTATGAAAGGGGATTCCCTTCTTTCATTGGCTTGCCTGGCCCACGTGATCCCAGGGATGCTAACGAACCGCATGCGCCGCCTGGATACGTGAGCGCTGCGAATTTCGGCGTGAACAGGCGCAGGAGCGGAACAGTCCGGACCTCCGAAGCCCTCACGTAAGGGCGTAGAATTTTCCTCGATGTGAGTCATCCGCACGCAGGAAGCCTCCTATCGGAAATTACGGGCGATTATCTTTCCCCCACTCATCACTGAACACGTTTTCTAAAACAAAAAAATGGTTTGCTATTTATTGTGTCTTTACACGAGAGTTGTAATGATCAAATACGACATTGATGAAAATATGTATATTTTAGAATGAGCACGATTACATTTATCAACTGGATTGTCCATTATGTCTTTAAATTCCTTCAATTAAGTCTTTAGGGCTCAGCTTTTGCCAACAGCCTGGGCTTGGAGTGGGTTTGTGATGCTCGTAGTTGATATAAATTGTGCAATCTGAGCATGTGCATTGTTAACAATTATATGTTTATCTTGTTGTTGTTTGTGCTTAGTTTTTATTCAAATTTATTTGAAGAACAGCTAGAAGACAATTGTAATAAGCTTTATTGTGGTGCGTTTTACATTTAAAAAAACAGAGAGAGCTCCTGAGAGAGAGAGAGAGGGGCAGATAAAATCAGAAAAAGGAGACAGTTTTGATTAAATACCTAATGTTTGTTTCATAAACCTCAGGAAGTGTATTTAGTTGGTGAAAACCAAGGCCAGACCTCATATTTCCACTATCCGCAGTATTTTGCTGTTGTTTTAGTGTTTACTTCACTGCTCCTTCTCTTCCAGGAATAGCCTACTTGAGGAATTTCTGCTCTGCTCTACGATGGGATTTCAGTTTGTCTCTTTTACACTGTTCATTTTCATTGCTTTTTGTTTACCTTCTCGTGTTTGACAAAAAACCTCTGCTAGACAAATCTTTTGATTCTTTACATGTCCCATTAACATATCCCTTTGCTTGTACCAGCATCCCTCTTGTCATTGAATCTCTCCTGTCTTCGAACCTCTCACAGACTTTCCCTTTTGTTGTTTCCTCCCCTCCCCCATTCCCTGCCTCTCACTTGCTTAAAGCCTGTTGTGTCTCTAACTTTTTCCAGTTTTGACGAACGGTCATCGACCTGAAACGTTAACTCTGTTTCTCTCTCCACAGATGGTGCCTGACCTGCTAAGTATTCCAGCCCTTTCTGTTTTTATTATTTCAGATTTCCAGCATCCACTGTATTTCGCTTTTGCAGACGTCTTTATTTAAAGCATAGATGCAAGACATTGTCTCACACTTTGTAGAGGGATGTTAGGTAGGCACAGACAGAGGTCTATTTAAATAAATGGAATGAAAATCCGGAAGGCACTGTTTTTGTTCCGCAATCCTCCATACCAAATTGTTCTCTGTGGTACAGCCAGATTTGACTTAATGCCCAGGAAGTAAGGACAAAAATCTACTCCAAATTTTCTTTCCTCACTCTTATTTAAACTCCCTTTTTTTTAAATAAAGGATAATTTTAGAGCAAGAAGAAAGTGTCCAATTATCACAAATGTTATTTTCAAAGTTAGAAAGTGTAGACATTCTAATTACTAACAATCTGTGTGTGTTTGCGTTGGTGAAACAGAGTAGAACTGTCAACTTCTCTGGGGGAGTAATGGGCGTGGAATTGAATTGGCTGCACATTAGACACTCTGCTCAACTTTTCTTACCTTTTACAGCAATGAGTTGAATTTAAAGAAAGAAACAGAATAAATCTAATTGACTTCAATGGAAAGGAAAATCAGGCGGCGTGTGTCCGGGGTAGCTCATCCACTGTCAGATATTTTCACCCCCGGCTGAAGTTAAAAATTCCACCCAAAGAGAAAGAAAGACGGACAAAACAGACAGAGCACGTGTTCCTTTTCATTCCAATTTCAGTTTCTATGAGTTGAATTTCGAAAACAGACCTAAAGCTTCTAATTTTAATTTATTACCAGTGATGTGTTGCTAACACTTGGAAAATGTTAATTGTCAAACTCATGGAGGACAACAGGAAAAAGGGAAGAAACAAAGAGACAACTAAAAAAGACATAGAAAGGTCCTCATTTTAATTTGATTTTGCTCATATTAAAATAAAAGTGTTGAGTTTTGCAAGCAAATAGATCAACTCTAAATATCAGTTGTGTTTTATTGATATTATTTGGAATATTTGCGCTTCACTGAAATATATCAGCCGAGAGACAGAAAGAGAGAGATACAGTGACACACAGCCAGGAACAAAGTCACAAAACAACAAAATCTAACGTTAGATCAATCCGATAGAAAGTCACAAAAACCTATTGCCCGACATGGAGTCCCCAAACAATGGCCGTCAGATGCAAAATTGGAGGTAAACTCGCTAACACCCATTTTTGGCAAGTGATAAACAGTTAAAATTACCCCTCATTCTGCATTTTTCCTGTAAGACCTCCGCCGCGAGACTTCCCGTGACTGCAGGACTGAGATTGAGAACTCAGTGTGCGACAAACATGGTGAATGCAGAGCATATTTTTGGATAATTTACATGCAAACGATTAAAACAATTGAAAGAACATATTCATCAGTAATTAGCAACAACACAGATACCTTTGCAGAAGAGCATTACAATCGTGCCAGTTTCGCAGTTCTGCTGGCCCGAAACATTGAAGCGACACTCCCACAGAGAAGGCTCAGTTCCCTTGCACTGAACCTTATCCAGTAAAACAGGTCCCGTTTCTCCTGAGATCGGATTGGTTACTGATGCGTGAAAATATTTGCAGCCAATCTGCCTGCAGACGACTTCTCCATTAATTGAGTTCCACAGACTGCTACAGACTGAGCCCCACTGGCCTTGGTAATAAACCTTCAGTTCCCCGGCGCATGGCGCCTCCGGGCCCACCAATCTCACGTCTCTGAGCTCTGTTAAAATTTAAGAAAGACGCGAATTATGTAAGTATTCCCAAACTGAACTGAAATAATCATCTTAGAATCATTACAATCCACTTTAAAACATGATACTAAAATTACTTTGAATAATCAGAATATTAAAGTTAGTTTGTGCACTGACGTTTCACTTTGTTCTACATTTAGCTATTTTACGATTTTGGCATAACGTCTCTCCATCTCCAACAGATCCCTCTGTGACTTTGAGTCACAGGCGGAATGACTAAAATATACATATTTAGCCTGTGCCACTTACCCATTTTATTTTGTCTTATAGCTCTGATTTTGAAACCATTTCCGTTATTAATCTTTAGAACGTATTATGGCCAACTGCGATAGCAGGAGATGGATAATACACGTGGCATTGCAGGTGCCGCCCGCAGCCCGTGCAAAACCAATCTGAATCCATCTACACTGAATGGCCCATTTCCCATTGCTACACGACCGAAGTACAACACATTTGGAGTCACAGTTCTGAGGATAAATGAGCACCGATCTGTAACGCCAGGTCTATTGCGCAGGGCGAGAAATTCTACATGAGCGCGTCTCAACGCGGGCTGATTTGTATCTGCCACCAGTTATGCGTCAGGTTCCAGTGGACTGCGCCTACATGCATAAACTCCAAATTCACTGTAGCGCCGAATGTGCATTTTCTACCGCCTGAAACGAACATGAGTGTGCAGAGTGCATAATAAATGTTAGGAGACACTGGGACAAACGTTTCCTTTGTTTCAACGCGTCTAAGTTGAAGTGTAGGTTGCTCTCGTAAAAATTGGTCACTGAGAGTGGTCATAGAGTCATAGAGTTTTTACAGCACAGAAAGAGGCCCTTCGGCCCATCGTGTCTGCGCCGCCCATCCATCCCTGTCCAGTCTAATCCCATTTTCCAGCATTTGGTCCATAGCCTTGTATGCAATGGCATTTCAAGTGCTCATCCAAATGCTTCTTGAATGTTGTGAGGGTTCCTGCCTCTACCACCCTTTCAGGCATTGAGTTCCACATTCCAACCACCCTCTGGGTGAAAAAGTTCCTCCTCAAATCCCCTCTAAATCTCCTGCCCCTTACCCTGAATCTATGCCCCCTTGTTATTGACCCCCCTACTAAGGGGAAAAGTTCCTCTTTGTCTACCCTATCTATGCCCCTCATCATTTTGTACACCATTTCATTTCACTGGCAGCCATTTTGATAGGATAAGAAAGAAACTGTGAAAAACGTTGTTTTGAGAGTTTGGGGTCATTACGCAATTTAAATTTATGACGGATCCTGACCAACTCCTTATATCAAATCTGTTTTCCTTCAGTCTCAGAGCAGAATATCAGAAAATCAACATTGTAATTATTCAGAAAAGCAGATATATAGTGTGTTTCCTTTGAGCAAAGTTGGGTAATTCAATACAAAGGGTTAGTTTCTTATCTTTTTTGATAATTTATGATATATTTATCTTCCAATGTATAAAACGTTTACCTCTGTCATTCACTGCTTGAACTGCAGCACTTTGACTGGGAGGTTGCACCGATGATCGAATTGCTGAGACTGAAATACAAAATGGGGGAGATAAAAATTCTGAAAATTTACAGAGACTGGTTAGTGGTATCAAATAATTGAACCCGAACACACCAATAGCCGATCCGCCGCGCAATGTGATATCCTTATTAAATTTCTATATTGTTCAGTTATTGCCTGCATTCGCATCATTTCTCTATATAGGCCTAGAAATTCCGCAGCGGATTTCGTAATCTCCCGCGAGAATGTCGGCGGAACCCAAGAGAAGGAGTAAAAATGACTGAAAATGGTTGTTAAAGCGTATCCTTTGGTGGCTTCGCCAGTCAGCGGAATTGCAGCCTGCGTGAACTGGGAGCCCACAGAATTTCAGGCCATAGTACATAAGTGCGTCCCCAGCAGATTCCCTACGGAACGCCATTCACTGCATCAGACCCAGTCGGAGAAACAGTCACCATGCTAGTCTCAATAACCGTCCCTGAGAATGTATTCAGAGATTCTACTGCGTGAATACATTTTCTCCGACTTCCCGTCTTATTAATTTTGAATCTTGTGGCCCTGGTTTGCCAACTTGACCCTGATGAATAACTTGCCGGTTGTCACTTTGATTTAAAAATGCAATTACATCAACTAAAAGTTCAAGGATGGTTTCCAAAGAAAATAAGGCAAAATTCCTCGAGGGGGTAGATCTTGACTTTGTGCGTTGTGTGAAACGGGTGAGAGCGAGTCAGCCGAATTAACGTCATAATCCATGTTAGATTGCTGACAGCCAGCATTTTTCATGACCCTTTTGTACCCCCTAAAAAGGCAATATTATCATCTCCGTGATGACCTCACCAGGGCTGTACACAATACTCCAGATGGGACGTGCCCAGAGCCTTTGACTGTTAGGAATAAATCCATTTGAGTATGCGCTCTGTGGGATGACATTCAACTTACGCGCCCGACTTTCTCTTTCATTGAAGGCGGTTAGCGATCATTTTCACTGTTATGGTCGGGCGAGAAACGATTTCCCGCGAATCGGCAGCCTGTTTAAATCTCTTGTGATTTTCTCATCCATTTAAATTAACGGAAAGGAACATCTGGAGAGTTCCGAACCGGTTGGACTGTTCCCTATCACCTCTATTTCGTCCAGTGACAAAAGTGAAATTAACCCAAATAGCTGATCCACTAACGCCCGTTTTGCGCCCCGCTGTGTAGTTTATGTCTCCATTTCACAGAGTACCTAGTTTATCTCTCCTTTAACAGTCATATTTTGTTGAGTATCTTTCACACACACCCATTGTACCGAGTTTATCTCTTTCTCCTTTCTCTCTGACTGTTTCGATGTCATTTCCTCTCTGTATAAGTGGGGTCACTTTTTATTACCTCGGCCGGTTCGGAAATGTCCAGTACTGTGTGGCTGTGTGTAATGGAGGGCGATATCCGTGTTTGTCACGGACGTCGATGTGTCCATCAGGAATCTGTTTGCAAAATTGTGTATCGGCTGACTAGGGTTACTGTACTTTAATAACAGAATTTAAAATATATTTATTATTACACTGGAATCGGACTGATTAAAGAAGTCTCCAAAATGATCAGACACTTTCCATTTGCTTCTGGGCACTGTATTTACATAAACGACATGAAGTTTTTATTTTTGATCCCGTTATTGTTTGTGTTACGTACGGGGGACGAATTTCAAATATTCCCTTACCTCACATTCACGTCTCCTATTACCACACAGAAGGAACAGTCTCCGTCTCTTCCTTATTGGGATTGTTTAGAAACATGGATATTTTAGTTTCTTGCAATGATTCCAAGTTTAACATATTCAGCAGTTATTCACAAAATCATATAATAGTGAAGCACAAAGTGAGGCCATTCGCCCATTCCAGTCTGCGCCGGACCTTTCGAAGAGCCATCCAGTTAGACCCAATCCCGCTCATTTCCCATATCCCTGCAGTATTTTCTCTTTCAAGTATTTATCCAATTCCCTTTTGAAAGCTACTTTTGAATCTATATCCACCACCCTATCAGGCAGTGCATTACAAATCCTAATCAAAGAATTAGGAAGAAAATGTCTGATATCTGGGATTTTTTCATATTCTTCCAACAACAACAATTTGAATTTAGATAGCGCCTTTAACGTAGTAAAACATCAAACGGCGCTTCACCGGAGTATTATGAGACAAAAAAATTGACACGGAATCACATAAGGAAATCATAGGGCAGATGACCATAAGGTTGGTCAAAGAGCTAAGTTTTAAGGAGAGTCTTAAAGGAGAAAAGTGAAGTGGAGAGGTTTAGGCGGGGAATTCCAGAGCTTAGGCACAGGCAACAGAAGGCACGGCCACCAATGGTTGAGCGATTTTAATCAGGGATGCTCAAGAGGCCAGATTTAGAGGAGCGCAGATATCTCGCGGGTGGGATGGGGTTGTGGGGCTGAAGGTGGTTACAGAGATAGGGACGGCGAGGCCATGGAGGGATTTGAAAACAAGGACGAATCAAACTGAATCAAACTGAGAATTTGCATTGAAACAGCCCAAGTTTTGAATTTATTTCTGTTTAGTTCAGAACATGAATGATCTGTAACAGTTAAATGTTCACCGAACACTCCAACTGCCAGTTTCCCTCTGGTCCGTTATTAATTATGATCAACAACTTGTCTAATGTTACTTTTTGGGCGACATTTATACAACTCAAGTAGAATTGTATACAGTACGAACTTTAATAAATAATACTTGTTTTATTTTTTCCGCCGCTCTTCTTGGATCTGTGAGTGAAGCTTATCTCAGTGCCGCTGTGACATCGCCCGGTACATTAATTCGGAGCTCGTTGATTAAACAGTCTTTATCCGAGTGCTTTACTTGGAGCCGGCTTTTAAACAGCATTTAACGGAATCCTTACTACGGAACTGTATGAGAGACGGCCTATAACCGAGTCCTTAGTATCGACGCAAGTGCGAACCAGCCTTTAACGAAACTCTTATTTATATCTGACGCCTAGCGGCTGGTCTATTTTTTTCTATCGTATGTAAACCTGTCTCGCAAATCAATTCATGAACACACAGAATGAAACCGTGCAAGCCTGACGCACCTGCAGCCGGGAAACACTGCTATCGATGCTGTTGAGTTGCCCAGTGTTTGAGTTGCTTGGCGTGAGCCGCGGTAGAAGGGGCTGCTGTTTCACTAAGTTAGGTAGGCTGCCTTTAAGCTGAGGTATATTTTAAACTTGCCACCATTGCCTAAACCGGCGTTGCGGAACCTCTGCCAGTTCTGGTAATATATATGGGACGGTTCTGTAACGGGTGGCTTTTGGCAACAACAATAACTTGCATTTAGCGGAGTAAAATGGCCGAAATCGCTTCGCATGAGCGTAATCAGAAAGAAATTGGCACGGAGCAACATAAGGAGAAATATTGTCACAGATCACCAAAAGCTTGGTAATATAGTTACGTTTTCAGGAGTTTCTTTAAGGAGCAGAGAGAGGTGGAGAGGTTTAGGTATTAGCCCCCAGGCAAGTTGAAACATCTATTGCATTGGGGATAACAAAGAACTTGGGTTGGGTCGCCAAAGCAGGCGGCAGCGGATTAGGCGCTCATTTGCAGCCTTCACGCTTTCTATTTCCATTTGACTGATCGGCTACCGCCCCTCGCCCACCCGCCGTTGTCTTGGCCCACCGAAATTGAATTTTACCAGGACTGAGTTTGGATTATTCTCGTTGTGAGCAAAAGGCTGTCTGACAAATTTAAATAAATTAGGCCTCTGGTGTTGACAAAGAGTGAAATTGTTCTTGGGCCATAGCCCAAAACCGGCAGAACGCATATGCGCCCAGTTTACACTTTGTCCGATGTTCCTTTCGATTCAGAGAGTTGCATAATGGGCCACTGATAACCCCGGTAACCCTATTCCAAAAATTAAAATTCTCCCGTTTTGCTGCCCTGGAATAAAACTGATATTGCAGTGGACCGGCCCTCATCAAACGCGTCCGACTTTCATTTCCATCAATTTCAGCATCTCCCGGGCAGCAAATGGAATTCAGATGAAAAATGTTACAAATGACCAAAATGTAACAGCAGTAGCAGGTCAGAATATGGCATCAATAAAATATCAGTTATCAGGCACGTGTGACTAGAGAATCTTGCTGGGTTTTATCTTTTTCCTACATTTCCTTTCACAGAAAATAAGCTGACTCCCGCCCCCCACCCTGTATCGGAGCGAACCGCAGAATTGGTCACCTTAAATCTGGCACACACTGGGCGAGGAGTCTCTATGGATGGCACGGTATATAATATCGTGGAGTTGCGTGTTGGATGTTGAAGCACCTTCCACTAGGATAATGTAAAACATTGCTGAAACTGTGCTTGCGGGAGCTGCTGCACAAGGCACGAGATATTATTTTAAAGGAATCAAAATGTTTCAGGGACATCAGGGGCAGCGTTGAGGTCCTGGGATATTAATCTTTGGCAACTGTCAAGTCCTGTAGGCCAGCAGTCAGCATTAAACCCTCGCCCCAGATTGATAGTCAGGGACAAACACATGGCAGAAGCTCGCAGCAGCTGAAACTATAAATTATACTCAAAGGAAAGGGTCAAATTATTGATACAACTAAATGACATCATGAGAAGAACAAGGATCAAGGACTAAATCTCTATTCCCGAGTCTTTAACTTTCCACTAGGTTCTAATTTACAATAATTCCAAGTTTCCTGTCTGTTGCGTCAAATTACTTTAGAACCGAATTAAATTATATTTCTAAATGTGGATTTTCTTCTCTGACAAGATATTGAAACCAAAAATCTGCTGTAATCTTCCCAAATATATCATTTCACCGATATTTATCTCTGTTACTTGCAGTGACTTAAATATCCAAATCAAGATCCAAGTATAACATCACTAAACCACGCTCGCAAATATACTGAACTACATTCGGTTAAGTTGTAGTTTTGAATACAAATTCATTCTACGTATCACAGATCATCAGCCGGCATCAAAATTCTATAATTTAGCATCAATTTACTTCAGTACATTATAACTAAACATATCATATTATATAATTAATAAATGTAATTAGTTAACTGTCCATTTGCTCAGTCAGCAGAATATCGGCACGCGGCAATTTCACCCTGATTCGATTCTGCGCTTGAATAAGACACGGACTGTGATACATTTCAACCAGATACCGAATTCCATCTCAACTGAAGGATGTCTGGAAACCTTTTCACTAATCACGGCACCAAATAAGAAACGGGCAAAGATTCCACTGCTAGAAACATTGATTGGTAGATTGGGATTGAGGTTCCCCAATCCCTCTCTTCTTGGTCAGTGCGGAGTTGAGAATTTGCAGTGAGATCACCATTAACATCAGGGAGACTCACAAAAGGATGAAAAATATAAGAAAAGGAAAATAATTCAATAAATACCCTAGGTTTCTGTGTGATTGATTGTAATATACAGAAACACTCCGAGATAAGCACCGTTTCCGGAATGTATATTTCGGCAATGTGTACATTTCAGCGAAAGCGGAATTGAGATATACTTACAGTTTGAAGCTTGCAGAACCTGCACGAGTATCCCCAACCCCTGCATTTCACGGTGAGTGTATTACAGAGACATGAAGGAGAAGCTGATCGATGGATCTGTGGAGAACCTATATTTCAGCACGCTGAGAAATACATCTGGCCCACATCTGACCGCGGTTCTGTCCATTCACCGGAAGCAGGCTCTTAAATCCAGGCCGGCCAATCAGTTCTGAAGTTTTTGCGGCAAACACAGGTCTGGAATCGATACACCAATAATAGGTATTATTAACAATTTAGGGAAAACGTCAGTAATGCGGTCGGGGGAGGGGCTATAGAAACTGAAATTGCCCGACAGAATTCAGATCAGGGCTAAACTTAGAAACGAACTGGGATTTGGATCCAACAACGGCCAATTTTATTAACGGCTACTACAATGTTGTTCTGTTTATACAGTTAGATAAAGAACAGAAATACGAAAATATACTGAACATCACGAATGATTAAATCAGTCGCTGCCACTCAGTGGCTTCTCTCTGTGCACAGCTGGTGGGGAAGTGGAACGTCACACGGGAGGATCCATAATCAGCCGTACTGTCCTGGTAGGTACAACACTTTGTGAGGCCGATATATAGATAATTATATAGCTAGATAGCTAGTTAGATATATATATACAGATAGATAGACAGACAGACAGAGAGAAAGATATATATCTTCTATATATATAAAT